>NC_066883.1:23761021-24414771 GCF_022985175.1 Labeo rohita | reverse complement strand
TTAAAATAATAAATCATGAAAAAATATTAATAATATTCATAAAAATATATTTAATTATATATGTATATAATTTAATTTCTATATTTAGAATGGATTTAATTATTTATATATTTATAATAAAATTTATATAATTTAATTTATATATTTATATTCACAGAAATAGTGTAAATAGTACATACATAATATACTATATAATGTATTAAAAAATTAATCATAAATAACATTGTAAACAATAATTTAAAATAATGATATAATACATTATATAATAATGTATAAAAAAATCCTAAAAAGCATAAAATAAAATATATCTAACCCAGCATAATTTACTTCAAACAAATAATTTATATATTTATAATTACAATAATAAAAGTTATATAATTTATAACGCATTTGATTGTTTATATATTTAGAATTAAATTAATTACAATTTATAGAATTTATATATTTAATTATTTGCATATTTATTAAATTAAATTAATTAAATGTACATAATTTAATTTAAATATTTTAATGTATTTAATTATTTATTTAATTTGAATTCAATTATTTAGATTAGATGTATTTTATTTTAGGCTGATTAGGTTTTTTGTATACTTATATGTATTATTTATAATGATTTATTTCATTATTTTAAAATACTTATGTATTTATTTTAATACTTGATCAAGCATACACACACACAAATAATATTTAAAAAATGTAATAATATACATAAAATTAAACACAAAAAGACTGTGTATAACATACATAAAATCCTATATAATGTATTTTAAAATATTAAAAAACAAAATAAGTATTAAAATAAATACATAATACATAAAGCAATTTAACATAATTAAATAATGAAATAAATAAAAAAAATAGGTTTAAAATTTCATAAGCATAAAATAAAATACATTGAACCTAGCATAGTTTAATTCTAATGAATAATGATTTATATATTTATAAATATATATATGTATATATATATATATATATATATATATATATATATATATATATATATATATATATATATATATAGTTTAATTGATATATTTATAATTAATTTAATGATATATTTACATAATTTAATTTATATATTTACAATGCATTTAATTATTTATAATTTATATAATTTAATTTATAATGTATTTAATTATTTATACATTTATATATTTATAGTATAATTAATTATTTATTAATTTTAATTAAATTACTATGGTTAGATGCATTTTATTTTATGCTTGTTAGGATTTTTTTTTTTTATATTTACATGTATTATTTTTCTATTTTGTTCGTTATTTTAAAATACTTTGTATTGCATATTATGGATTTATTTTAATACTTTAGCAATTATAAAAAATTAAGGTTACATGTATTTTATTTGTTTTTTTCCATTCCATGTCTGTATTTCATAATTTTAAAATACTTATATAGTTTGTTATGTATTAATGTTAATACTTAATCAAGCATATAACTTATATATATATACATATATACATATATATATATATATATATATATATATATATATATATATATATATATATATATATATATACACACACACACAAAATGGCTTATCATATAATTATTTTATACGTGTCATCCTCGTCTCAGGGATAAAAGCTGATGTGTTAGATAAAAGCATGTTTAGCTGTTAAAACGAGTACTTGAGCTCTCACTCCAGGAGGAGGTCTCCAACAAGAGCTTAGAGGAAGAAAGATAAGTTTGAGTGTTTTCCTGGCAAGCCTCGAGAGGCTCCCCAGCGCACTTCAGAGAAAACATTTTGACTAAGAGCTCGCTGCTATCTGTATTTGTATAACTTCTCCAGCATTCGGTTTACATTCTTCCAGGCATTTCCAGCGCTTTATTTTAGGAAATGGAGACGCTCGCTTTAGATTACAGCAAAATAAATCACGCTGGCTTGTTGTTGGGTACAAATAAACGATACAAAGTGTTGATTTAAAAATAAAAATTTGGAAGTGGACAGATATGCTCTTCCTGTCAAGCTTTCCGGAAAGCCAGTAAACACACCGCTGTCTGTCACTGTGGGAGTCGGGACGAGTCACGGCCGAGCCACAGGAAGGGGTAGCACAGACCTCTGTGAGTGAGTGAGTGTGTGGGGGTGGGTGGAGACAGTTAGACGGAGGGGTCAGTGTCCTTCTCTACACGCAAGTCTGTCCGGTTGCCAAATGCCCAGCTGCCGGTAGGTGTCTGTTTACAAGACGGCCTGGTCTGAGGAGGCCAGTGGCTGCCCTTCATTTCTGTCTGACACACAAACACACATAAACAAAACAACATACTGTATCTGACCGCCCCAATCCACGTTTAAACGAACATCCGATTTCTTTTGACTCTGATCAGAGGTTTGGTTTGAGCCGAGCGTGAGAGAGCAGGTTTTAAGTGGTGAAGTTTTTGGGTTCGACTGAGAAAGCGCAGAGCTCTTTATTCTAATTCAAAATGGCTGAAATGAACATGGAGGGGAGCTGCTTTCTTTCATTAAAAGGTGAGGCCCTGTCGTTTCAAACATGCAAATGCGGAAAGATCGGTGGCCCCAGAACTCACGGTCTTGTGTTACACAGGATTGCTATGCTGCGGTCGCAGGCCTGTTTTATGTAATATAAGTTGATGGCAAAATGGCAAACCACACAGCTAAACTCTGCGATTTTTCTCCTTTTGTTCGTGTAATACACGTCTAAAATTGTTTTTTAAAATCAGCGGTTCCCAATTTGGTGGGTCGCAACATAAAAACGACTAAAAATAGTCATTATCATGACAAATAAACACGTTTCCTAACATCACATCCAATTGAATGCATTTGTCAAATCATAGAAAGTAGCAAAATTCGACAAATGTGGATGTGTGACATGCTCTCAATCTCAAAATTCATGAACAAAATCATTCAAAATCCCATAAATAGATTATTTTAAATAAAATTTAAAAAAATATATAAAATATAAATATAAATAAATAAATAGATAGATTAATTGAAATAAAATGTAAAAATAAAAATGTTTCCTTGAATAATAAAATACAATAATAAAAAAAAAAAAAAAATACAACCTATCCTACATTATGAGATAGACCTTATTTCTGCTTGCCACAATGTGTTTCATACAGCGCATTATTCTCTTAAACAATTAAATAAAAAATAAAATAAAATATAAAATAAAACAAAATAAAAACTACAACCCATACTAAATTAATTATGGGATCGATCTGATTTTCACTAGCCACAATGTGTTTCATACAGCATGTTATTGTCTTGAATAATAAAATTAAAATTAAAATAAAAAAATAACATAAAATTAAACTAAATTAAATTAAAAATACAACTCATACTAAATGAATTATGGGATAGATCTGATTTTCGCTAGCCACAATGTGTTTCACACAGTGGATTATTGTCTTGAATAATAAAATAAAAAAATTAAATAAAAAAATACAACCGATACTAAATTAATTATGGGATAGATCTGATTTCCACTAGCCACAATGTGTTTTATCCAGTGGATATTGCCTTTAATAATAATAAAAAAAGGAAATTCATGTTTAAAACCAGAGTTTAAAAAAAAAATCTTGATAATGTAACGTAACGTTTAATGCTTTCACAACACGCATAATATTTTTTCTTGGCATTTTTATATTAATATGGTACAAGATTACCCTATTTAAATCAATATGATAAACGAAACGATAAATCTATCAATCTACCACAATAAAATATGAAAACAACGCAAAAAAGTACTAAATCCTAACACTAAACCTAAAGAGTGTGTTTAAATATGTTAATCTTTAAATACGCAATCAAAAATGAAAATAAAACCTACACACCACCGCAGTCACGTCCACTCAGGCTAACACTGAGCGAACGCATGCATGTGAAATGTGATGATAGCTTTCCTCTTTCCTGTCTGCTTCTCCTTCCAGCACCACTCCCATCCCCCTTTTCAGTTCATCTTAATTATGGCACAATTAGGCGCTACAAATGGCGTCAGAGCGCATGCTGCCCGTGTCTGAGCTGGGTCAGTGTTTCCAATTTCCTGCAGTAATGGGCCTGTGATGGCTGCCCCTGCTGTCCGCCACCCTGACCTCACCAGGCCCTGAGGTCACGACCCCTCAGTGTGTTTAGAGCCCGAAGGGGTCGATGCTTGTCGGCTTAAGGGGGTGCTGGATTACCTTACACGCTCAGGAGAAACAAAATGAGAAAGCGCGACACAAAATAAATCTACAAATTTCACCCTAGTCCACAGAACCAGTCTTAAGTAGTACGGATATGTTTGTAGCAATAGCCAAAAACGCACTGTATGGGTCAAAATGATCGATTTTTCTTTTATGCCAAAAATCATTAGGATATTAAGTAAAGATCATGATCCATGAAGATATTTGGTAAATTTCCTACCGTAAATATATCAAAACTCAATTTTTGATTAGTAATATGCATTGCTAAGACAACTTCAAAGGTTTTTCTGCACCCTCAGATTCCAGATTTTCAAAGAGTTGTCCTGTCCTTACAAACATACATCAATTGAATGGTTATTTATTCAACTTTCAGATGATGTTTAAATCTCTTGTGACTGGTTTTGTGATCCAGGGTCACAAATGTCTTTGCGTAATGCGTAATGGCAACCTGCAGAGTCATCACTCACTTGTGAGGCTTCAGATCATTCATACATAGCGTATGGGAGCTTATCCAAAAATGGCCAGTTGAGGTGATGGTAATGTCTTCAGCAAGATCCGATCTGATTTCAATTGCTTTTACACATGTGCATTAAAATTAAATCCACATTTCATAATAATAACCAAGCCACTGACTAGTGTGCATTTAAAAAAATGAAATGACCTGAAGAGCTGTTTCATTTCTAAACAAAACACACTATTACTTTTTCAGACTTTCAAGCTTTAAAACGGAGTTTTCCATATTTCTGTAAAAAAAAACGAATGAGATTTGCTGGGGGGGCTTGAAAGAGCGGTACAAACTTGGCTTGGGCCTCTACCGGTTCATTTGATTAATTCCCATCAGACCTCATAGAGCTTAATACATCAGCAGCCCGGCCGGCCTTCTAGCGGTAAACGTTCAGAGTCGTTCTCAATGAATATCACATGTACTCTTTCAAAAGGTTGCCAGGTTGTGCGGACCCCGTGTCAACTTCCCCTCGTGTCTTTCTGTAGCCACTAGCTCCTGACACCGACTCACACAAGATACGCATTACGTGCCGTGGATCTATTCCCGAGGCTTTGGTGTGTACATTACTCTTATTAAGGGGCCGTCTTCAACGGGTTCTGGAGCTCTTTTAAGCACATTTCAAAAGAGCCGAGCCGGTTGTAACTTAATATCCACACCAGGACCCCGTTACTTCTGTGCTGCGTGGGGCGTCAGATCAACAGAAGACCGAGAGAAGCTCATCAATTTTTATTTAAGAGCTGTTTCATTCGTTATTTGACATGGGCTGGCTATTAACTGGGTTTTTTGTGAAATTTCCCAATGGTTCAATTTTTTAGAATGCACTATTAATAATAATAAAAAAGTGAAAATGTAACTCTCCCAGAAAAAGATTTGCGTAAAAAAGAGTGAGAGAGAGTGGAACGGCTAACCACAAACACCAATATCACACTGCAAGAGAGAGGATTTCGAAAACAAACAAACTGCGAGTATGCATAAGTATCAATAAACACAATTCTTCCGTCTCGGAAGCTTCCTGCTTTATTTGATTAAGCAGGGCGAAAAAACAGAGCAGTCATGCTCATTGCTTTTCTTCCTCTTCCCTTCCCCTGCAATCTTCTCTGTGCCTAATGGGAATCGGAAGTTTAAGTGAAGCTGCCTGGCTAGCCTCGGCCTAACCTCTCCATCTGGAAGGGAACTTGCCAGCCTTGGGGCTACTCCCAACCCTTCCCAGCTGTTGAGTTTGGGGCTTTTGTTTTTGTGGGCTTGGGAAAGCATATTTTTATAAATGATTGCCATATCCTCCACCAGCTGCTGACCCCGCGCCCGTCCCTGGTTCTCATTTCAGCCGCGGCTGACCCCGAGAGCAGGACCGCTTCGGAGCGCTGAGGTAAGTGCGAGCGAGGAGATTCGGCTTCAGAAAAAACTTCCGCTACTGACATAAAGAGCGAATTTGTGTCTTCCACAACGTACCAGAGCGAGATTTGATTAGAGATCGCCGAGTGCGCATCTGCTGCAGGCCTGGTGTGTATGAGTCACTAAGCATGTGGTTTGTCTCATCACTCTCTCTCTCCTTCGTGTTGGTTTTAATCAAGGCGTCTGTAACAGGGAGGAGTCGACCTCCTCTTTCTTCACGGACTCAACTGCCAATGATGTGTAACTTTGGTTTCTATGGAAGCTTGAATAATACTACTCCCCAAACCTGAAGCGAGCGGCAACAAATTAAAAACCATCTCTGAACGGCTGGCACGTAATGTTGTGTTTGTGTGGAAAAAGCGAGGCGGACGTCTCGGTTTGTGAAAATTTGAAAGCCTTTGTGCTACCTGCGCACCAGAAATGAAGCAGGAAGGCTCTGCGTTAATTAAAAATACATCAGCTGTTAACGCGTCGCCTGGTGCCAATAAGCTGCGTATTTTGCAGTATTGATGAAGCCACCAGAGCTCCATAATTCATCAGGCCCGGCCACCTCAGGTGAGGGCCGCCCACTGTAAAGCCAAGCGGTCCTGTTCACAGCGTGGCACTGCAACACACTTACACACACATACACTATTCTCAGCACTTTCTCTGCTCGGCTGCTGCGTGTAGCGCACCGCTGGGTAATTGCATGGTAATACTTCATTATGGCAGCACTGTAATTTGGGCACCGGACACTTCAAAGAGAAGCAAAAACCTCTTCACAGACAGCGCAAATTACTGCGAGTCCACATAACCCCTGCTTTGTTTTGACTGGTATTGTTTTTGGCCAAGTATCGCGGTCCAAAATAAACACGGGGAGCGATCAGAGCGTATTTTCAATCGTATAATCGCCGCAGCTGATTACAAAGCGCAGCGGTGCGGCGTGAAAGAGTTAAAAAGTGGATTTGGCCCTCAAGCGAAGCCAAGAAGTATAAAATTCGATATCAAAGGCTTATCTAAACAAATGGCAGCTTCTGAACGCCGCGGTCGCCAACGGAGCTGGCCGGGGCACGGGTTGGTGAGACGTACAGAGGGCTGACCAGACGTACCGAGCAACTGGAGGAGATCCATCCTCACAGCAATCCACAATCACATGCTGCTCGTTTCGGCTTCCCGCTCATGTACAATTTTGTGAACAAAAGTTCACATTCACAGTTGGGCTTTATGTACACTTCTAGTCTGTCATTTACGCAGGGTATTAAAGGAGTCATTCATCCAAAATGACAAATCTGTCAGCACTTTCTCACCCGTTTCTAACATGTATGAACTTATTTCTTTTGTCTGTCCACACCAAAAAAAAAAATCTGCATCTAGAAAAATTTCTAGGGTTATCGCTAATAATTATTTTGGTAATCGAGCAATCAGTTGCCTAATGAGAACTAATGTACATTATGCATTTTAAGAAATGACTGTAGAGGGCGCCAACGGCCTGACAATTGTTTTTACACTTTACAGTGCGATCTAATCCTTGACATTTAATTCAAATATCCACTTAACCTTTAATATTTGTCGATTTTTTTACCACAGAAATGCTGCAGCCACTGTAATGTCTTGAATATGTGGACATCAAAACGTGTAAACTTGTAAACGTGTACAAAAAAAAAAAAGGTTTTAAGCTTTTATTTTGAAATCGCGATGAACTTTCCTTTCACTGCTGGGTAAAAAGGAGAACTAACTGTTTTTAGGTATATAATATATCTTCTATTAATCCATGTAAACTTATAAGGAATGTCTAAGTGCTGATTTTGTTCTTTTTCCACCTTCACATACTGTAATAACTCCAGCGATATCAGGGGACACAGAAAGACAAGAACACTTGGTGCAACATACCGCACAAAGTTGCAAAAGCCTGCCAATATCCTGCAGATGATTACAAAGTTCAAACATGGCAAGACTCCATTCATTAAAAATGCAGTACGCACACACAAACATGTCTGATTTTTCAGGCCTACTGTTGTGTATCTTACACACGGGTGCACACATGAAGCCGACGAGGTCTGTTACACACAAGTTTCATCCAAAATCTATTCCAGCATCGCAGGTGGCGTTCCAACAAGCTCATAGTGTATGTACAAAACAACATGCCGAGATAAATGGATAGTTGGGGTGCAAAAGCAGAAAGAAGAAACATTTCCGAGCATAAATATTTCAATATTTTATTTGTCTTTTCGAGACGCACGCCAAATATAGACACAACTCCACCAGTCATACACATGGCATTAGTAACAACATCACAGCACAGTGCAAACACAGCCAGGGGTTATTTTTACTATTATTTAACTAATATTTTTGAGCAGCAATACTGGAATTTTGCATTACGAACTGTAAAGTCTAAGCTATAACCACACAATTTAAAAAAAAAAAATTGTTTCAACTTAATATAATTTGTTGTTGACTGAAATAAAAATTCTTTAGTCAACTTAAAATTTTAAGTTAAGTGTCAAGTGGAATATTTTTGTTGACTAAACATTTTAAGTCAGTGGGGTAACAAATTATTTGAAGTTGAAACAAATATTTTTTTGATTGCGGCTTTTTGGTATGTGGATGAAAGTGAGAAATACCTTGTCACTGTTTTGTGTTGCATCTGGTTAGATATAAATTTTAGACACTGGATAATATGAACATATCAAACTACTGCAAAAATGAAAGGACATTTATTAGCTAATCTTTTAGCTAATCTAAAGTGTTTTCTTTTTTTTCCCCCCTCAAATAATATTGCTGTGTATTTCAGAACATATTCATATAGAATGGCACCAGTTGAAGCTCCGCTGATAAATGTTACCAGATCACGGGAGCTACTAGACACACATATTTGGCTTTTGTGCTTTTACTTCCATCAGACCAACTCATTTACTAATGAACACCGATCTGTTTGGGCTATGTGAAGGTTATGTTTAAACACAGTAAAATCATGACTTGTCGCCACCTACATTGTGGCACAGCCCTGAAGTCGGTATTGTGCAATACTCCTCTGTCCAAAGCCATTTTGAACTAACTTCCAGTCTGTAAAAATCCAAAGGGGTGCAAAAAAACGAGGCAACTGGCGCTGTAGGTGAGTGTTTGTTACACGGTGGTCATTAGATCCACGTTTTGTACTAGCGCCCCTATGCGCACCGGTGGCAGGGGGTGTTGCGTTGGGCTGCGGCCCTCCTTTCTCCCGGCCTCTCCTTTCCTCTCCTCTCCTCTCTCCACTCCTCTCCTTTCTTCTTCACTCTCACACATATTGATGGTAAATCAATGAAGGAAATGAAGGGAGGAACGGAGGATGAAAGGGGAGGAGTGATGGATTGGTTGTGCATGCTTAAAAAAGAGGGCAGAAATAATAATAATTGATAATAAAAGGGAAAGGCGGAAATGATAACCGGCAGAAAGAGCGTCCTTTAGGATATACCTGCAGAGAAACAAAAACACAAAGGAAGAAAGGAAAGAAAAAACAAGCGTGTGTTTAATGTCGGGTGGAAACTTTGACAAGCGTGCAAGTTATTTCATCATTCCTGAGCAGTGTTGGGGGTAATGTTGAAGTTAACCTTTTTTTTTTTTTTTTTTTTAAACATCATATTATCCTTTTTTAAATAAGTAACAAGTGTTACTTTTCTGTTTATTTATTTTGACTGACAAATTCCATTGAAAAACTTTCAATTCCCCACGTTGAGGAAATATATTAAAAAATAAAGAAAACTAATAAATTTCATACTAAAACATTAGTAAAAAAATATTCAAACAAAATATTAAGAACAATATATATATATATATATATATATATATATATATATATATATATATACATATATATATAAAGCTGTTTTTCTGTTGGTTGTGCAAGGTAAAAAAAAAACAAAGTACATTTTTTTTTTTACAAAACAAAATGTAGCCATTAATTCATAAATACACAAAAAATTATTTTAAAAAAGGAAAAAATTAAAATACAGAAAAAAAGTTACTTCTCATAACAAATACCAAAATATTACAACATGTATCTTTTGAAAGTAACGTCCCCCAGCACTGTTCCTGAGTGAGTCTATGTGGTGTGGGAAAGAAATGCACATTGGGAAGAAAAGGCAGCGTTTATCCATTTAATGTATGAACTCTCATGGACCTGTCAAGAGACTGTGCTATTAGCTTATTAGAGTCATACCGCTGCTGGATTGCTCTCTGTCCGTTAAAGACATTAGCGGTGAACATAGACTGTACATTAACACCAGCGAGAGAATCCCGGTAAAAAGCCAGCTAAGATGTGAGGTAAACCGCCATGAAGATTCACCGAACATCAAAGCAAAGCGTGACGGGAATAAAAAAAAGACGAAGGCTATAAGTATGTGTTTAAAACACAAGAGAAACACGTGTGTTTGACTGTTGCTCGTTCGACTTGTCAGAACAGTGAAAGCGAGTAAGTGGCGTGTGAGTGGCCAGTGTGTGTAGACGCTGAGTGAGGGTAATGATTGTGCTAGTCTGCAGACCATTTATTTGGCCATCTTAACTCAATTAAAAGAAAATAAGGCCGTCATGACCTTCAGATGAACTGCTCTCTCAGCTTAGGTGCTGCTCCTCACAGGGCCACAAATGATGATCGTAAGAAGCCGTCAGTCAAGGGCTCTTACGCACCTGTGTTTACTATATAAATTATGACATTAAAAATTGTATAAACCACTTGTTTTTCTAAAGCAAAACTGTCCAACAGTGACACTAACAGGTAAAGTTACAACGGGAGGCTGAGCCTCTCTCGCCTCGCCTGAGCCCATTGAGTTTCAACAAACTCCCTAAAGCCCTAAAGTGTTTATTGGGGGGTAATTGAGAATGATTGGGGGAAATTCACATGAGTGATATGATTGGATATAACTGGTTATAATCGGCTGTGATTGGTTAATGTGATAAATCCCGCCTCTTGTGTTCGTACATGTTCCGCATTCGCAAACCAGTCTGAATGAACAATATAAAGACGTTAATGGTAAGACTAATAAAAATGTAATTAAACAACTCACACACTTAAATGTAACCACTTTATTACATCAAAATAAGACTTAAAATGCCATGAAAACATGATCGGTGGGTTTTTTTTTAGCGAGTAATCAGTCTGTGACCAGTGTTTACTGCGTTCTGACGACTGATGATCCAAAAATAAGTTCATAATTAAGTTTACAACATTATTGTTGTAGTCATGAAACCTCCGGATTGCTGCTTTTTAAGATAATCAAACAAACTAGCCAATAAAAAAAGGTTCTAATTAGGACCGGTTGATTAATTGAAAAATAATCTAAACCGAAATTACGAACCTCTAACCGGACGTACTTTCCCATTTTGGTTATTTCATTTTTTTTTTTATCCTGTTAATAAGTTTTTACTAGTTTCAACTTAAAAACTTAAGTTTAGCAGCTGCCTTGAAATTTTTTAAGTTAAATCAACTTAAAAGTACAAGTCATTTAAACTCATTCTACTGTAATGAGTTGTAGTTTTAAGTTGATTTAACTTAAAATTTTAAGGCAGCTGCTGAACTTAAGTTTTTAAGTTGAAACTGGTGAAAACTTTTTACAGTATACTTTCCCATTAAAAACATATTACGGATGTGCATGACTGTTCCACTCGCATCTTTTTTAGCGTCTCGCACGTGAGAGGCGCATTTAAGACGCTGTGTTGAGTTACCAGAATTTAAACTTTTACACACAGGACCACTTATCAATGTCAGTTCCAAAACAGTGGACCAATCAGAAGACCACTGAGGCGGGGCAAGCGTTGCGAGCTTTTGTTTACAATAGGAGGTTGGCATGGCAACTTTTGTACAGGGTTCGTACAAGTGCTTAAACTACTTGAATTTGACTTTTTGAAATGTAAGGCCTGGAAATAGCTATATTCCTGAAGAGGTATTAGAAAAATGCTTGAATTATTGAAAGACATTGTATCTATGCAATTAGTGTTTTTCAATAAGCACATATCTTTTGAAAAACATCATACCTTTTTTCACTTATTTCATGTTTTTCACAGGATTCGTACCCAAGGATTCCACATCCAAGTCTAATTCCATACCGGCTGAGCTACCGAGCAAGCTTGTTATATCAGGAAAGCAAATCATATATAGAGCTATAATCAGAAAATGATTGTAAGTGCTCGCTTTTACCACCTCTAGCGTTAATTCCTGTTGGAAACCGCAGTGATATGCACTAACTGGTACGTATTTTGTGTCTTGCAAAAAAATTCCCACAGGTATGTTTTGGTCATGAGATCAGGTTAGACATATCGTCCTGCCCTAGTTCTAATGATCACACTTTTTGTTTTAGTCATTAAAGAAAAAAAAAAATAAAATAAAATAAAAAAGCTATAAACATGCATGAAAATTAGATTCCAGAACCGGCTCTCGATACCTGGTTCCACTGGCCTTTAAGGAGTCAAAGTTCCTCTCTTCCAGAAGTTGTGAAGCCAGCCTCTGCCTCAGGCTCAGAGACCACGATATAAATATCTCCAGCCTGTTTGATATGCAGCTACACGGAGGAGTGTGGCTGGGGTGAGGGCAGGAAACACTAAGCACTGCATAAATCTAGAAAGTGCAAAATCTTCACCAGCTCAGCGGAGAAGAAACACCCTCCTGAAAATATCAACCAGTGACTGGTGCAGTACAGGAACAAGGGGTTACTAGTCCAAAGGGGGAACATAAGGGAAGTTTTCTTTCAGTACTATGCCGTGTTCTTGTTCCGGCTGTGTCTCATGGGTCGGGACCAGGCGTGCTCTCATCTCTCACCCGTGGAGTACCCTCAGGGCAAGTAAACATTTGTGAAATTTTAAAAAGTTGGTGGTTATGTCCTGAACAGGGTATGACTCATTCTTCCTGTGCTGCACGTGCTATGAAACACCGACTGTGCCACCCCATTCATATGTGTTTAAGCAAACTCTCAGCAGTAGAACAGGCTGAGGGGGTCTTTCTAAAGCTGAGGCTGGGCACAGTGCCATTAATGTGGCTAAATCAGTCTGAGCCCCAGTGGGCCGGCTGCAGGCAGAGCAACGCAGAGCCCGTGGGTTAATCAAGCTCAGAGATTAAGAGTCAGTACAGCTGTGAGATGAACACAGATCAGGGTGAAATGTAACGGTACATTTGTGTGTTAGGATGTGAACGAAAACAAGTTTGCATGAATTAAAAACCACAACAAATTCCTCATGTGCATTCCGGGCGAATAAAGTTAATTCTGATTCTGATGTATTCTGATAACATTACTAATACTAACATTAATAATATTATTATCAGCAGTGAGTATTGAATTGTCTAGTATTTTAGAAAAAAATAACTATTTATTTATTTAAAATACAACACATACATATACACAATATAACATTATCATCGTTAAAAGTAATAATAATAATAATAATAAAATCAACAAGTATGCATTGAAATTCATTATTATTGATTATTATTATGGAAATTAATATAAGTAATAATGTGTCATATTGATGATTACTTATTTAAAATACAACACTATATATATAAATATATATATATATATATAAATATATATATATATATGATATCGCATTGTGACTAATATAAATATTTATTTTTTATTTGGAAAAATAGTAAATCACAAAAAATACATACTATTGTTATTATAATTACTGATGATCATGATGATAATATCAACTATTTTGTATCTAACTTGAATTAAAAAACAACTTAAAATTGCATGTATTTATTTATTTACATTTGACAGAAAATATATTATTGCTGTCAAATATTGCACTAAATAAACTGACATTTAAAAAATACTAGTTTTTGATACTATTTTTATAATAGTAATGCTAAAAATAATATCAACAAGTATTGTACTGTTAAATATTTAAAGATATTTTGTAAATATTTTTATTATTGATAATATTATTTATAATCAACTGAGTATTGCATTGTCTAATCAATTTTTTATAGATTCACTATTTAAAATACAACAATTCATCATAATTGTTATTAATAATCATAGCAACAATAAAAACATTATCAACAAGTGTTGAATAGTGTCTAAAATGAATAAATAATCTATAAATAATAAAAATATGTATTTGTTGAAATGACAACAATTCACTATTATTATTATTATTATTATTATTATTATTGACAGTAATATTAGGGCTTTCAACATGATGATTATTTATTTAAAATACAGCACAAATATATTATTATTGACATCCCTGTATTGTGTCTGATATAAATGTACATTTGTTAAAAAATAGTTAAAGAAAAAAAAATACATACTATTGTTATTAAAATTATTAATGATGATAATAATAATAATAATAAGAAGAAGAATAATATCAACAATGGGAACTGTTTTGTATCTAAAATTATTATTACTTTTACTTCTATTATTTAATTATTATTACTATTATTATTATTGTCATCATCATCATTATTTTAATATATAATTCTACAGTAGTAAGAATAACTGTTGTAACCAGATTTCCTGTAACAGATCATATCACAGATGTCGGGTGTTCGAATCAATAGCTGTAAAACCAACGTCCAGAGAGATGGATGGCGAGATGGTGAGAGAGACCCCATGGATTGACCGGCCCTGCCATGGCCACCTGGACCATCATCTCCCCCGCCCTCCCTTCCCCTCATAATCAGAAGGCGACAGACAATCCTGCAAGCGCAATGTGAAGACAATCCCCACACTGTATTTGAGGAGGTGTCAAACAGGGTAAATCCCCTCAGCCCACGCCTCACCATAAAGCACAAACACATGCAAAATTAATCTAGAGAGGAGCAGGGGTTAAGCCTGTGGGACAAAACCGGGTCAGTACAATACAATGAGTCTCCTCTCCCCCTCTTCCTCTCCTTCACACACATTCACACAAACACACAAGCAGGAGGGACACGCAGACGCCTCAGTCCAACAGCAACAGCTGTTTACGGTTGTCCGTTTCCAGCTAATTTGCCGAAATAGATTTAACAAACGGCAACCTCATTTGTGCAACGGGCAATATGGTCATCACTGGCATCCAAATGCATTCGAACCCACCCAACAGATGCTTAATATGCAGTAAATTTGAATTAAAAGTGTAAATAGCAGACAGATATTATCTATGCAGGGTTTTACTATAAATTAGAGCTCTATGAAAACTGACTGACTATAAATCTCTGCTCTCATGTTTATGGAAATAATTCACTGCTGTTAAGTCACATAACCATCAGTGTGCACTGTTTCTCTGTTATTTTCACTGCCTATATCCATCAGAAATACAAAAACAAATGCTGCAAAAAAGAAAAAAATACAAAACAAATTAATTATTAAATCACCCTAGATGAGCTGACATCCAAACTGTCTTAAGGAGGTGGGGAAAAAAGCGATGAGTGATTCAAAACAACTAAACCTTTGCTACACTGCATAAACATCGAATTCGTTCGCTGAAGATCATCGATTTAAAGATAATGATAACCAAGCTGTTTTTTTCCACACAATGGAAATGAATGGTGACCAAAGCTGTCAAGTAGGGCTGTCATTAACGATTATTTTGGTAATCAAGTAATAAAAATATAGGTGAGGTAATAAAAATAGACCTAAGTTAACAATAACCTTTAAAATTACTTAAAATAAAAATATTAATAGCAATGAGGCAATAATAATTAATTGAAATAAAGTATCAAAAGCAAGTAATCATACGTTTTAATGAAAAAAACTGTTAAAATACATAATGTATTTTAAACAATAGAGCTAATCATTACGCACTATAACAAATGACTGCAGAGGGCGCCAACGGCCTTGGCGATTGTTTTTACATTTTACAACGCCATCTAATCCTTGTTTAATATTAAAGGAGAACTCTACTTCCAGAACAACAATTTACAAATAATTTACTCACCCCGTTGCCATCCAAGATGTTCATGTCTTTCCGTATTCAGAAAAGAAAAGAAATTATGGTTTTTAAGGAAAACATTTCAGGATTTTTCTCCATATAATGGACTTCATTGGTGCCCCAATTTTAAAGTCCCAGAATGTAGTTTAAATGCAGCTTCAAAGGGTTCTAAACGATCCCAGTTGAGGAAGAAGGGTCTTATCTAGCGAAATGATCAGTCATTTTTTTCGAAAAATAAAAATTGGTATACTTTTCAAGCACAAAAGCTCATGTAGCACAGGCTCTGGGATGAGCATCCACAAAGCTACAAATGGGTAATGGGTCATTCTTGAACGATTCTTACATTTTGAATGAATCTTTAATGTGACTCAGGAAGAACGAGTCATCTCGGGGAGTGATTCGTTCAGTCGCACATGCGCAACATCCTATTAGGTTCTGTACTGGAATTAGTTCACCTGTTTGGAGTCTTCGGGTTTTTAGATTCGTTAGTTCATCTTATGGGGCTGTCACGTGATGAACGAACGACTCAAACCCGAAAACTTGTCCGATAAGAGGTGAGGTGAGCTAATCATAGACTAAAGCCGCAGGTAAACAATGAATTAATCTTTTCTGTTTCTTATAGCAGTACAGTTTTGTCTTGTTTGTAGTGTGATCAACGTTTGAGTAAGCAGTAGATGTGTTAGGGAAGTAACACGTAACATTTTAATTATTTTTTGGCTAAAATGAACTAAATGACTCGAAAAAAAGATTCGTTCTCAAAAGTCTGAGTCGGTAAAATGATCCAAACTTCCCATCACTACTACGAATCGTGTAAGTTCATTGTCTGTGTAAGTTACTAAGTATGGCAAAAAAACCTACAACTTGAGAGGAGGACATCATTGTACCTTTTTGTTTGTAAACAGCATTAACAAACTTACTTGCACTTTCTTAGTCTTTGTGTGTTCACTTTGTAAACACAGGGTCTGTAGTTCTGCCTACGTTCCACATGACCTTTCGACGTGATTCAATAGTACATAGCGTCATGAACGCGCATCCCAGAGCCTGTGCTACATGAGCTTTTGTGCTTAAAAAGCATAAAAAAAAAAAAAATTTAATTTCAGAAAAAAAAAAAAGATTGATCGTTTCACTAGATAAGACCCTTCTTTCTCAGCTGGGATTGTTTAGAGCCCTTTGAAGCTGAAGAGCCCTTTGGGGCACCAATAAAGTCCATCATATGGAGAAAAATCCTGAAATGTTTTCCTCAAAAACCATAATTTCTTTACGACTGAAGACAGAAAGACATGAACATCTTGGATGACAAGGGGGTGAGTAAATTATTTAAGAATCGTTGTTCCGGAAGTGGAGTTCTCCTTTAACTAAACAACATGTAATTCAAAAATCCAGTTAATCTTTAATATTTGGCCATTTCTTCAAGAAATGCTACAGCCACTGTATTTCTTCCATATGTGGACATCAAAACGTGTAAACTCAGAGTGAGGGTTTAAACTTTTATTTTGAAATCGCAATGAAAAGTTAGCTTGTTCAGAAACATGCTGATGTTTTCTCCTGTGTTTGCATTTGATGAAATGGCACACGTTGCGTTGCCAGGTGAACGTAATGATAAACCGAAACTTATAACAATATGCAGAGATTCAGTTTGCGACGCTCCATGTAAATGTTAAATGTTTGTGTGGAACAGTTACACATAACCTACACGCATGTAAAAAATTAAAATGCACATATAAAACCCTCACCACATATACTTATTAATTAATAGCGTAGCGTTTGTGAATTCACAATAGCATTATGTTTTATTATGATTTCAAATGGGTTTAATATACATGCAGCCTTGGAAAAAAAGTCTAAAAATGCGCTTTCATGGATTCTCTGTATTTTGCCGGTTACTCGATGCGGGCAAAATACAATCGAGGATTTTTTTTTTTTTTTTTTAAACTGAATACTCGAATTGCATCAAGGAATCGTGACAGCCCTACTGACAAGCAACATGTGTTCTATGAAAGAATTAAAGTTATACCGGTCTGAAGCAACATGAGGGTGAGTAAACAACAAGAGAACTTTCATTTTTGGATGAAATACCCTTTTAAGCTTCAGTTCATGCCCTGTGGCACACAGAGTCTTTGATTCAGCCGAGGAAAAGCTCCCATCGAAGGGATTTTATTGAACACATGGAGCAGCACTGCTCTCCCCAGGTCCGACACCAAAGACATAACCAGTGCCGCTGATTAGAGAGACGAGCCCCAGACTCCCGCTGTAATGAGATGCAAGGCCATGCGTCATGGCGCAGTCTGCCAAAACGTAAAATAAGACGACAGGCCAGCAAAGCCAGTAACATTACTTCACTCTCTCTCTCGCTCTTAGAATAAAAGAGCTGGCTGTGATATGTAAGATCATGGATAGCCAGGTAGAGGTAATGTGATGGAGACCCTTGCCAAGACACCATACAGATGTGACTCTGGGGGCAAAAGAACTGTCTCGGCTTTCTTTGCTTCCGCTCCTGAGGGAAACAAATTTCCTCTTCCATCGTACTCGCTCTCGTTTTTTTTTTAAACCAGACTCGCTTGCCAGACTCATGGACTACGGGTCAAAGACCGCGCTAAGGAACTGCTACTGACGCAATCTTACAAGCAAAACATGTATTTTGATTTAGTTGATGAATGCGGAATATGATGGTAATTTAATTCAACACATTTTAACTGAAATTACAATGTTTTTTTGACGAAGAAAACTTTAGAAGGAATATAATTGTTACAACTATCTAATCATAATAAATAACGTCAGGGCTGAACTTGCTTGAGCTGCGTGAAGTGAAGCAGAAAATAAATAAATTTAAGCGACTTGCTGACGAGTTAATTAAATCACCCTAACAAATGAAAAATGAATAACTCGAGCATAAAAACCCACAGTTTTTTTTAAAACATCTGTTTTCCTTTTTGTCAAATGTTAATGCACTTTTAAATTATAATTTAATTATAAGTAGGTTAATAAATAATAAAATTACTAAAAATATATATTTTTAATCAAATCACAAAAGGTATGCCTAAAATAAAATAATTAATTAAGTAATTAACATTGGCTACATCAGTGTGGGATATTCTCACATAATATAGGGGCTTATGAAACCTGTTTTTTTCTGCATTCCATTTTTTGTCCATTTAATTTTTTCTAGACTGTTTCATAATCGTACACAATTTAACCACAATTTAAAATTTTAACAAAAATTAAATTTTTAAGGCCCTATGAATTTTTTATTTTTTTTTTCTCAGATTGAGTTTTTTTTTTTTTTTTTTTAAACCAAACTCTATGTTCTCCATTAATTTTCTGGATTCCATTGTATTGATTTAATTACATTAAAAAAATAAAAATAAATAAAAATACAATAATTAATTATTTAAATAATAATTTAAAAAGTATTATTATTTTATTTCTTTTTTCCTGAAATACTGTGTTGTGTTATTTTTTTCTGGTAAATAAATTCTGGCACTTTCTTAATAATGTTGTAATAACTTTATTATCAGTAGCAGTACTATCATTACATTAAGTAATATATTTCTGTCACAGCTTCTTCAAGTTAAACCAAACTATTTTGACGGTTTGCTGTGAAGACCTTTAACTTTGTGTTTGTATTTAATATGACGATAATTTTTCTCAAAAGAAACAGTAAAATGAAGTGACTGAGATTGTTCATGTCTTCATGTACTCATATACTGAATCAGGATTCATATTTTAATAGTCCTTTTGCGGCTTAATATTTTGATTTAAGTGTACTGACCTACTTTTGACTCATCCATCCAAAATTTGGCAAATTCCGTGACATTCCGCGATATACAGTAAATTCCATTTTTAGGACTTGGTTCCACAATTCTGTCTGTGTTTTCTGCATTGTGCAAATCATAGGGACCTAATAATACACATAGCTTCGGCCCTCTGGATGCAATAATCTCCCAGGAAACATAACAGAGGTGTGTGTGCTGTAAAAATTTAAATCAAATCACATGAGAATGAAAAAAGTACCAGTGGATCAACACGCAATGCATCTGTCACTACATGAAAATGAAATTAAGTGCGGCAGGCATTCTGGGATATTGACTTTGAGTGGCAGGGCTTGAGATGGCAAGTGAACACAGCACTCTTTCTGTACAGTATATGACTCTGGGTTTGATTCGAATCCAGTGCATTAAGCCGGCCTCGCATCTTAAGCAGTGGGCTATGTGGAAGCTGTTAGTTAAATCAAGTTAAGCCATTTCCGCACTTAAAACAACTTCCCCCGTTGCCATACGCCCGCAGGAAGATCAGAGATTTGATGTAAACTCATGTTCGTTCCAAATGTGCTCTAAAGACGGGTTGATGCTGATAAAACTCCTTCCTATCATAGTTGGTCGCTGGGATAAACGTACCCCGTTCAAAGCATTAATGCATTTCATTACAGATTCATTTTCTGTATGACGACCGCATGGTCCAACATGCACAATACATTAACTTTACACAAGCAGAACACATTAAACTCGACACAAACAGAGGGTTTCCCCCATCCGCTCAAAGCTCGCTTACCCATCCGGGAGATGACAAGATCTTAACACTCAAGATCTGCCTGAGTCCTCAGGCCATGGCCAGATGCCCTGCACTTGCCCAACTGCGTGACAGCCAGTATCTCCACCCCATCCGCCCCCACACCTCCATATCTCCAGCCACGGACAGATGGGCGGAAAGGTGGAGCACGTCAAGCGTAAAATAGACGGATGACTTTCGGCGTGCTCACCATCATGTAGAGCCACAGAGAGGGGGCGGATTCTCTTGTTTATTTGTAAATCATTAAAAGAATATCTTAGGTTCAGTACAAGTTAAGCCCAATTGACTTTATTTGAGGCGTAATTACCACAAATATTAATTTTCACTTGACCCTCGTCATTAATTACACAGACTCATGTTGTTCCAAACCCATAAGACGTTCGTTCATCTTTGGAAGACAAATTAAGATATTTTTAAGATATGAAATCCAACAGCTTTCTGACCCTGCATAGACAGCAAAGCAACTGACATGTTCAAGGCCCAGAAAGGTAGTAAGGACATCATTAAAATAGTCCATGGTTAAACTGTACTGTTATAAAGCTACGAAAATACTTTTGTTTGAATGTTGAATAAAGTCGTTATTTTTGTTTTCTTGGCACACAAAAAATATTCTCATAGCTTCGTAGCATTAAGGTTGAACCTCTAATGTTACATGGACTATTTTAACGATGTCCCTACTATCTTTTTGGCCTTGAACGTGTCAGTTGCGTTGCTGTCTATATAGGGTCAGAAAGCTCTTGAATCTCATTAAATTTATCTTAATTTGTGTTCCAAAGACAAATGAATGTCTTACAAGTTTAAAATGACATGAGGGTGAGTAATTTGTAACAGAATTTTCATTTTTGGTTGAACTATCCCTTTAAATCAGCTTGGTATATATTACAACTAATTAAAAAGCACGTCATTTGGGTTTTCAAAAAATATCTTTTTTGCAGTTTGTAACGTAGCTATCCTTCAATGTGAACAGTCTGCAAAGTTGTTAATCAAAAAAGTGCATTACAAAGATACTGTGTCTCTCTCCCTCTCAAAAAAAAAAGGTCTCAAATCAGAATCGCCTTAACGAATCATCATATTTTCGAATCTTTTGCCTGTTACCGATCAACGTCACTGGGTAACACATTAGCAGGAATCCCCGCCTGTCTGCGAAATACAAACAGTCTGACCTGCCCACAAACACTTCTGCTAGTTAGTGTGTTTACATCATGTATGTTTGTTTTGTTTTCACTGCCAAAAGATGATGATGTGAAGAATCAGTTGTTAAAACTCATTTTTTCCATGATACCACAGCAATACAATTCGAACCTTCTGTTGTGTGCTTGTCATTTTACCAAAGACTGCTTCTCTAATGTTGGCTTTTATCTTCTTAGGCTTCTAATCTTCTTTATTTGGACTAACAAGTATCGCCAAAACAGTACCACTGATACGTCGTGTGTACATTTTCAATTGAGCACTCAAAACTGCTATATATGTGATATATAATATGTGATATAAGTGTTTACAGTTAAGTAGCTAAACTTTAGCTGTGCACACAATTCGCTTGCATAAGTGTTAAACAATATGTTTTTATGTCATTTTTAAGAATGGATTGGGGCACTATATTACGGTTTTATGTAAAGGTGCATCAGGGTTACCAGGCTTTTACAACAAAACCTGCCCAACTGCTAGTCAAAACTAGTCCAAAAGTATTTCGAGGGGGTTCCGGGGTGTAAAATACACTCTTTTTGACAGGGTTCCCCTGGTAAATGTGCATTCCAGGGGCTAAATATGACGTTATTGGGGTCGCTTCAACCCGCGGACTCGATAACTTGCTTAAGTATTCCTCTCTGTGCCAATCAACAGACTTGGCCAGCTGAGCAGAGTAGGCTTATGAAAGGGAGAGGTTTACAGACATTTCGCTCGGAACTGCTTGAATGAACTGTTTCGAAATCATTGACAAATGACAAATGATGTATATTCTGAGAAAATTACAATGTTTTTTGACCTTAGATGCATTTAAACCTGTTGTAGGGGACTCCAACACAATATTATAACACTTTAACAACTATGACCTGCTCTTTAATAAACCGCATCGCTTATACAAATCAAAATCTGTCCAAGGGCAGGTGAAACTGACATCTAAGAGAGTATGTATGTGTGTACTTGTGTGCTGCTTACTCAGGCCGAGCTTCTCAGCAGAATTTAATGAACTGAGAACGACCTTGATCAGTGATTCAAAGCCGGGATTAGAGGGCATTCCCCTCCTCTGCCAGGCTCTGCCCTCACATTCATCAAGTGTGTGTTTTGATCTTTCAGGCACATCACATGTGTTCCCCCAACCAGCGCCAGCAAAGCAAACTCCCATTGACTCAGGCCGTTCTGCAAATTACCCACGTACACTAGCAATAACGAAGCGCCCTAACGTTGCCCAGGGCACATCCTACACTGAATCGTTAACTTTTGATTAAGGTTGGACGCTCTTCAGTCCCGATACGGCTTGGAGGGGCGGTCGCAATTAAGACAGGCCTGGTTCTTCTTCCCAGGTTTCTCGCAATAACTACAGCGGATCCAGAGTCAACCCTGAAGACTTTTCCACATAGATCACTTTTGTGATTCTAAGACAAGAAAATAACTTGTGTAAAGCACATCACGAGGACAGCAGCGAAATGCCACCGCTGCTGGCCGATGGGAAAAACAGGCAACACCCATAAGGATTATTGGGACATATTTAATAATAAAAATGGTCATACTGTAAGTTTTTTACTAGACAAGCCCTTCCTATGAACCCGCTCTGCTAGCGTCCTTCGAGAAAACACTGAGTGCAAGGAAAGAAATGACTTTTTCCTTTTCATTTTATGTGGTCTCCAAACTTCAAGTAAAAGTAATGAGCTAATTGTGGCTTTTGATGTCAACCCGTTCTCTCTCGCTCCCTCTCTTTTTTTTCAAACCAGCGTGTTATTCTTCGAACTCCATAAAGCTTTTCAAACCCTTTTGCAATCATGGCTTGGGTTTGAGGAGACAGAAAAAATAGTGGAGTTCATCTAAGTCAGTGTAAATGCAAGGTATTAATTATGCCGAATAGATGGAGAGAGAGAGAGTTGGCTGCTGCGCTCCATTTAAAATATGATCAGTATAATCGAGCCCTGCTGAGTGCGGAAAGCAAAGCCCAGAGAAGACTGAAGACGGGAATAAAGAGGTAGTCAGAAAGTAGTCGGAAAGTGACAGTGTCAAGGGTGAATTAAATATCAGCATGGAACGCTTATGACTTTGACAAAGCAACACTAGCAGCAAATTTTTACTACATTAAAATAAAAAGTGTGATTCAAAAAATCTGAGACCACTAGAGGACATGGTTACATTTAGCATTTTGTTTTTTTCCATTACAGATTATAAGAATAAAAATTTGAGTACAAATTTAGATGGGGTTTAGTTCACCCCCAATCTTCTTTTTAACACAAATGCTCGTCTTGAACGAAGTGGCTAAATAAGCAATTATTTAAAAGTACATTTTTTTTTTTTTCTCTGCAGTTTGGAACTTCAACCCACTGATCCCCACTGAAGTCCACTATATGGAGAAAAATCCTGGAATGTTCTCCTTAAAAACCTTGATTTCTTTTCGACTGAAGAAAGACAGACATGAACATCTTGGGTGACATGGGGATGAATAAATTATCAGGAATTTTTTATTCTGGAAGTGAACTAATTCTTTTATTTTTTAAAGATTTTTAATCACTTGTTCCCTTTGTTCATTCAGATTTGTTTGCAGTTTACTTAAACAGTGTACCCTTATGGTGTGACTTCTTATTAAGGCTGGGCGATATGGCCAAAAAATTATCACAATAATTTTTTTTTCATATCAGTCGATATTGATAATTATCACAACAAATGTCAATTTTTTATTTCTTCCAAGTTTAAATGCATATTTTTGCTACAGTGTTAAAGTTGTCAAAAACCAGATGGTTAAATGTGGCTTTAAAATATTCTTTATGGTCAGAACATGACAAACACTTCATATTTGTTTGAATTCTTCACACTTTTTCCAGTCATTTTTCCTGAACAAAATAAATAACTTAACTGAAAAAAACAATTTCTTAGCCTTGCATGTTTTAATAAGTAATATTGTTTCAAATCAAGAAACAGGTTTGTGTTACCTGATAATATTAATAATAATATAACTTTTTTTGTTTCTTAGAAATACACAGTATAGTAGCTTGAGGATCAAGATGTAGATTTATGTTCATTAACAAAACCAGTAATATTTGTAAAAACTACAGCAACCTCATGAAATGTAATTATTCTGACTGTTTGAGTTTTTTTTAATTAACCATTGCTCTTTAATAGTATCATCCATGGTTCATGATAACAACAGATAAAAACACAAATACAGCACCTTAATACCAGGGTAAAAATGTAATATGGTTCCTAGGTATTTGTATGAAAAACAGTAGTCTGAATACATTTAGTATAAATGCATAAACGCTATTTAATCACAAAAAATACTGTAATTATATTCCATTACTCCTCTATCAATACATTAAATACCTGTCTACATTAATAATGTAATAAAACTCGACACAAATATACCCAACCATGGCAACCATGACCCGCACTCTCAATGAAGATGCGGAAGTTTCAAAGGACAAACGGATTTCCAGCACTAAAAATCACTTGCTGTAGCTCTGCTACTAAATTTATTTAAAATGTACAGCTATGATCAGCTGTTTCTCCATCTTGGCTGAGTTTCTAATGTTGTTACGGGAAAGGATGAAGCTAATTGGTTGAATCTTGTCACATGACCCGCGGTGCGCTTGCGGCATTCTGAAAAGTTGAGATTTTTTCAACTTAATGCGGCGCAGTCGCACCTGAAAAAGCGGAGCGCATCGCACCGCGTGCTGTTCACATATCGCGTCTTTTGCACGCTCAAGTTCGTTATTTCAAATGTAGACACGTGGCAGCCGCGCCCATAACGGAAGCGACGCAGTCGCAACGCGCTCTGTTTTTCTCAGGCGCGTCCGCGCCGCATCTAGATGAAAACATCTCAACTTTTCAGAATGCAGCAAGCGCACCGCGGGTCATGTGACGAGATCGAACCAATTAGCTACATCCTTTCCCGTAACAACATTGAAAGCTCAGCCAAGATAGAGAAACAGCTGATCACAGATGTACATTTTTAAATAAATTTAGTAGCAGAGCTACAGTAAGTGATTTTTAGTGCTGGAAATCCGTTTGTCCTTTTTTTTTTTTTTACGAAACTTCCGCGTCTTCATTGAGATGGTTGCTTAGCAACGGCAGATGCCACGGGAGCGCACGCTACAGAGCGCTTTGGAAAGGAGTAAAAATCGGCGCGCCTAGCATATTTAGGCACGATATGTGAACGGCCCCTAATGCTGCATTCACGCAATGCCGTAATTCCGACATGAAAACACGTGGCGCGTTTCTACGCCCTCACGTGTTCTTGAACTCGTAATTACAATTTGTAAACTCTGAATGTTTTTAGAATTACAACTTAAACCAGTTACAGATGTACCACGTGACCGCCGTCAGGTTCGTTTTGGCGCAACCTACGAGTCCGACAGCATGGAAAGCTAAGAGTAAAATGTCAAGTGTTGTCATCTCGGAATTACAGTAATTGCGACATGACGTGAAGGCAGCATAAATATTATATCTAACATTTATCGAACTCTTGTTATTGTTTATCGAGGAAATTCATATTGCGTGATAATTATCGTCATTGATTTATCACGCAGCCCTACTTCTTATTCCATGCAATTTCATAATTTACATTAAAAGCTGTATTCTTGATAATTACACTAGAATAAGTAATCTGCTAAACACAAACACACACAACCAGTAATGCTTGAATGTTTACATATTATTGCTCTTAGTGCATCCATGGCTTTACCGTCCTGCCAGTGGCATAAATGACTGGGAAAAACTGTTCAGTCTCCAAACTAGAGGTCAAATTAAGAGGTATAAACAACCGTAGTGCCAGATGAGTGTATAACTATCGGCATGGACCCGCTAAAGAGGGATGCTGTCAGAACAGCTCATCAACTGCTGAAAACACAGAAAAAAAAAACACAAGAGAGAAGACTGGAAAAAAAATGTTGAGTAAAAGAGATGACAGTGAGAGAGAGAGAAATAGCAAGGGAAGTGGCACTGAAGGACAATGGGAGGGAGGGTGGTTAACAGGAACAGGAATAGGAGTGAAAGAGAAGCCGGACCCACGGAGCATCGAGGGAGTTGTTTAAGGAGAAACAGTGTCCGTTTGTGGCCGGTGATAATACTTTCCATTCAACAGGGCTCGCAGCGCACTGATTCCTCTGATTGCAGCCTGGCGCCCTGCTGGCGAGGCTCTGTGCTGAAATTAAATCCACTCTATTCAGTTATAAATTATAATGCTCTATAAACAACACCCCCACTGGGAAAAGAAGCAGGGGGGGTGAGAGAGACAGGGAGAGAGAGAGAGAAAGAAAGGAAAACAGAGATTAAACAGGAGGAGAAAAGGATGAGGATAATAGAGGAGGAAGTGATCTGTTTCTCAAGTTTATATATATATATATATATATATATATATATATATATATATATATGTACTTGGCAAATAAATAAACAAATGAAAATCAGAACTGTGATAAATCTTTATCTGTATTATGTATCCATAAAATGTAAATTTGAGAAAAATAAAATAAAATAGCAATATCATATATCAGTTTACTCTGGAACTAGTGTTCATTTCGTTAACGAAAACTATGACGAAAAACGTTCGCTGATGAGCTTTTTTCCCATGACTAAAACAAGATGACGATAAGGTTAATAAACAATAACCATGACTATATAAACATGCAATTTCATTGACGAAAAAGGCGAGACTAAAATGTATTAAAAAAATTTTAAAAAGTACCAAAATCTCTTTATTTTCGTCAAAAAAGGAAACAAAATATTATCAGGGACTGCTGTACACGCCTCTAATACACAAGCTTTCATTTGTGTGGTTGCCAGATATCAAGAGTTCAAATCCCTGAATCAGAGCTTCTCTGTTACAAGGACACATATTCTGCCCGGTGCTCTGCTTTTTTTGCAATCTGGCAACCATGCGCATGAGCTTGCACTTCATTGCGGAAGCGTCGCTGCCACCGATCTGAAAATGATGATCTTCTGTAATGTGATATTGACTATACCTTGACTATACTGTTTGCAATTGTGGTTGCTGAATAAATGCACTTACTCAACCGCTGTTGTTGTAATAAAGAAACATAGGCTATTACAATTTGAAATTATGGACTATATATAGGAATTCCTATATATAGGAATTTCACTGTTACAATAATTTTTGTTTGTTTTACCAGTTTTAATAATGTAGACAGAGAGCGTGCATAAGTCTTTGATCTTAGTGTATATAATAAATAGCCTATAATAAATCAGTACATTAGATCAGGTAAAATAAACCATGTGTATGAGTCAACATTCTACTGCTTTGTGCTTACTGGTGAAATGTAAAAGCAAATTTCTCAAATGACAACAATCATTACATTTATAATTTTTAGCAAAAATATATTTTTTAATCAGTTTAATCATTATACAGCACGACGAAAACTAGACTAAAACACTTCAAATTTTCTTTGACTAAAATGCTGAGACTTTTAGTTGACTAAAACTTGACTATCCGGAACAAATAATAGATTGAGACCAAAGAGAACCATTGGATTTAACCAAAACAAATTATCTCTCATGTTTAACAACTATAGAGACATTAAAGCCAGTGGCAAATTCCAGAAGATCTGGCCGAGGTACGGCTGCTCTTGGTGGGTTCATGAGTGCTGAATGGCTGCTGACACCCTGGAGGTCACATCTCCAAAACGTTGATGCAAATTTTCAAATAGCCTACACTTTATTTTTATTACCAAACCGCATATTTGAAGTCTAAACTAGTACATTCTCACCTCAGCTACATTCAGTGACACAAAACAGTATTATTTCCAAAAATCACAGTGGATTTCGGCATCCGTCACAACACTCGCTGAGAAATACAGCAAGTGGAGTGATACAAACAGTAACGGTTGGAGTTCTGTTATCACTAGAATATTGCATTCCTCTCAGCCAATTAGATTTGTGGACCAGAAAGAACAGTTGTAGGCTGCTTTCAGCAGGTTCAGGAGCGCTGAATGGCTGCTAACGCCATGTCTAAAAACATGAAAGCAAATTTTCAAATAGACATTATCTTTATTAACAAATTGTATTTTATTTGAAGTCTAAACAAGTACATTCTCACCTAAAAACTTTTAAAACTACATTCCATGACACAAAACAGTATTATTTCTAGAAATAGATTTAGGTGTCTGCCATGACACTCACTGTGAGAAATACAGCAAGCGGAGTGATACAAACAGTAAAACGGTTGGAGTTATGTTATCACTAGAATACTGCACTCCTCTCAGCCAATCAGATTCGAGGACCAGAAAGCTCTGATGTATAAAATAAAAGTAACCACCAGGACTACAGCATGTCAACAAAACTTAAAATTGACATTCTCTAAAAATGTTCCAAAGTATCATGTTTAAACCACAAAATGGAACACATACGTCATAAAGGTAAACTGAATAAGTGAGAATAGAGAAAGAGACTTGAATGAAGACATTGCTGTTCACTAGCCACTCTGTCTGAGACTCAACACAGTGTCCACGATGCACACTGGGAGTTCTGCGCCTCTCTGCCGCCACTTTTGTCTTTAGTCCAGTGCAAAGTCTGAAAGCCACAACACCCACACAGTGAAATCCACCACACGCTGAAACACCAACGAACCCAACAAACACACGGCCTCTCTGTTTGTGACCAACACCCCCTGGTTGTGCACAGGGCACGGCATCCAGCACTGAGCTCTAATTTCATTTGAACATGCACATTTTACACGAACATACAGTGTTTTAGCTTTCTATGTTAAGCGGTGTGCGCTGTGACCGAAAGTTGGATCGAAGTCAAACAAATTTTAATTACAGATGGCATTAAAGTCTACATTACTGACCTCTAATTAGTTTACTCAAACACCCCTACACATCCACAGTGTGCTGCGAGGGTGCTTTTAACTGCCGAGCCTGGGTCTGTAACTAGGAGTTCTGTAATTTCTTAGCAAACAGCAGCAGCTATGAGCAACTTGCTGCTGCTTTGTAGAGTTTCCAGTTGCAATTAGTGAAACACACCATTTCAACATAACGACTTCTACACGCACACACAAAGAACAACAGTAAACACTGAGGAAACTGCAAACTACAGAGCATAATATATGAACACTATAATAAAGGGTTACTTCACCCAAAAATGAAAGTTCTGTCATTAATTACTCACCCTCATGTCATTCCAAACCTGTAATAC
Source organism: Labeo rohita (assembly GCF_022985175.1). Taxonomy (NCBI): domain Eukaryota; kingdom Metazoa; phylum Chordata; class Actinopteri; order Cypriniformes; family Cyprinidae; genus Labeo; species Labeo rohita. The sequence goes on along the minus strand of NC_066883.1, from coordinate 24,384,929 downwards.
CCTAATATTTTTGATATTTTTGATGAAATGCGAGAGCTTTCTGACCCTGCACAGACAGCAATGCAAGTACCATGTTCAAGGCCCAGAAAGGTAGTTAAGGACATCGTTAAAATAGTTCATATTATGAAGCTACAAGAATACTTTTTAAGCACAAATAACGTGCCAAAGACAACACGGAAGAGACGAAATTGTCGAATAAAGTCGTTAAAAGTATTCTCGTAGCCTTGCAATAGTCGCAAACAGTTTTTTGGCTGTGATATGTAAACCTACCAACATCCATTGCCATGACTTATTGTGAGAGGATAAAATGACGTTTTAATCAAATAACAACAGTTAATGAAAACACTGTCATTTCGCAATAGTTTTTAACGCCATTTATAAAATATCGCAAAAGCCTACATCTCTTTCGCTTCAAAATAATGGCTAGTGTAATGGCTGTGATATATGTAAACCTACCAACATCCTTCACCATGACTTATCGCGAGAGGGAAAAAAAAAAATTTTAGTCGCATAACATCGGTTAATGGAACACTGTCATTTTGCAATATTTTTTAACGCCATTTACAAAATATCGCAAAAGCCTACATCGCTTTTAATTCAAAATAATGACTAGTGTGGTGGTTGTGTGGTGACATCCGTCACCATGACTTATCGTGAGAGGAAAAATAAAACAAAAAATCACGTTTTAGTTGCATAACATCATGGAAACGCCGTCATTTCAAGATCGTTTTTTTCTCTACATTAATAGAATATTGCAAAAGCGTATGTCTCTTTCCATTCGATTCATCTTTGGAACAACAGTTAAGATATTTTTTGATGACATCTGAGAGCTTTCTGACCCTGCATAGACAGCAACGAAACTGACACATTCAAGACCCAGAAAGGTAGCAAGGACTTTGTTAAAATAGTCAATTTTATGAAGCTGCAAGAATACTTTTTGTGCACAAATAACATGCATCAAATAGTGACACGGAAGAAAAGAAATTGGCAAATAAAGTCGTTATTTTTCGTTTTCTTTGTGCACAAAAAGTATTCTTATACCTTCATAAAATTACGGTTGAATCACCTATGTAATATGGACTATTTTGATGGTTTCCTAACTACCTTTCTGGGACTTGAATGTGTCAGTTGCGTTGCTGTTTATGCAGGGTCAGAAAGTTCTCAGACTTCATCAAAAATATCTTAATTTGTGTTCCTAAGAAATTTGGAATGACATGATTGTGAGTAATGAATGACATTGCCATGAAATTGTCATGTTTGGGTGAACTATCCCTTTATACCATTTACTGCAGAGAATCCATTGGTGAACAAGTGATGTAATGTTAAACCTCTCCTAATCTGTTTAGATGAAGAAAAAAAAAAAGAGTCATATTCACTATTTTCGTTTTTTAATTTTCTGAACACATGACTAATTTTGACTGACCTTCGATACAGAATACAGGAGCTAACCGGACCATGCTAGCCAGCCAAACCTTGACCCCTTGGATCAAAGTGGCACTGTATATTCTAGACGGAGTTTGTGATGAAGTCAGCGTCAACAGACTCGCAAGCAAACAGAGCAAACAGCTCTTCAACAGTGAAATGCAGGTGGTGTTAATTTTTAACATGTGGAAACGGTACAAACCAGACACAAACTTGGCAAACGCATACACATACAACAACAGACCCCGAGTTTCAAATGGGAGGTGAGTGACCGTAAATGTCACCAGCGTCCCGAGCGTGTGTCTCGGGACGGCAATCTGACAAAAGAGCTGGGAGAAAGTTTCCCAGGCTTGTTGTACATGAGCTCGGCCAATGAGACTCATTCATCCTCCACGCTACATTTGAAACCTGTTGCTGGGTGAGAGAGAGAGAAAGAGCTCTCCTCTAATCGACTGTGCGTACCACGGAGCAGATAGATGTCGGAGGTATAATTGCTAACGTCTGTCTGGTAGCATACAGTAAAAATAGCTGCAGTAGCCAGTCCAGTTGTCCAATCCCGGGGCTTCTATTTGCTTCCCTGGCCAATTACAGTGCGATTGGCAGAGCAAACAAAGACTTATTGGTTGTTAAGTTGGCCTCTCATCTCTGGAGTCCCCTCCCCTCCTCTGTTCCGCACACAACATCTGCAAACACCTGATACGCGTCCAGCACCCTGCTGCCCTACACTCTTGTTAAATTGTTACCACCTTTCGCTAAGCCAGCTCCGACAATTAACAACACTGCTCTTTACTTCAAAGGGCCACTGGGCCTGTAGGTTTAACCTTGCTGCTCCTGAAGATTTGTTTTTGATTTTCATGAGATCCCAAGACGCTTTCAACTTTGTTCTCTCACTCTTGCCGCAGTGTCTAGAGCCAGGCCTGCTGCCAGACTTAGTTATATATAACAAATCTCAGGCTTTAAGAAAAAAAATCTACTGTGACAAATCTGGCATTCAAAAAACTGACCACAACAACAACAACTACATTTTACGACATCTGACCTGGAACTGTAACACGATTCTTTAAAGTTTCTTTAATATGTGTAGAATTAAACAATAAGACACGCAAGGTTGTGCATTACATTGATTTTACCATGGTTAAGTGGGAACAACATGAACCCATGAAAACCCCTTAACCATGGTACAACCACCGTAATGAACAGCCTCTTTCAGGATATTGATTTTATAACATACATAATAAATATGAGTAATTAATAATAATCATCCAAAAAATTTCTAATAATTATATAAATATCATTCATAATTAACAATTATCAGAAGCACTAAAATAACCAAGATAATATTAATTATTTATTTAAAAGTGTTAAAATGATTAACAATTATTGCAATGTTGCACAGAAAGTAATGTGTTGCTCTAAATTCTGAGATGTTATGCTCATGGATTTAACCTTAAACAAAACAAAATAAAATAAAATAAAAGACTCTCCATAAACAGTAATAAAGTTCAGACAATTTACAATTCCCCCAAATAAATAAATAAATAAACTAAACTAAAATAAAGTAAACTACAATAAAATAAAATAAAATAAAATAAAATAAAATAAAATAAAAGACCCTCTGTGAACAGTAATAAAGTTCATTTGTCTAACTTCAGGCAATTTACAATTCCCAAAATAAAATAAAATAAAATAAAATAAAATAAAATAAAATAAAATAAAATAAAATAAAATAAAATAAAATAAAATACCCTCTATGAACAGTAATAAAGTTCATTTGTCTAACTTCAGACAATTTACAATTCCCAAAATAAAATAAAATAAAATAAAATAAAATAAAATAAAATAAAATAAAATAAAATAAAATAAAATAAAAGACCCTCCGTGAACAGTAATAAAGTTCATTTGTCTAACTTCAGGCAATTTACAATTCCCAAAATAAAATAAAATAAAATAAAATAAAATAAAATAAAATAAAATAAAATAAAATAAAATAAAATAAAATACCCTCTATGAACAGTAATAAAGTTCATTTGTCTAACTTCAGACAATTTACAATTCCCAAAATAAAATAAAATAAAATAAAATAAAATAAAATAAAATAAAATAAAATAAAATAAAATAAAATAAAATAAAAGACCCTCCGTGAACAGTAATAAAGTTCATTTGTCTAACTTCAGGCAATTTACAATTCCCAAAATAAAATAAAATAAAATAAAATAAAATACCCTCTATGAACAGTAATAAAGTTCATTTGTCTAACTTCAGGCAACTTACAATTCACAAAATAAAATAAAATAAAATAAAATAAAATAGAATAAAATAAAATTAAATTAAATTAAATAAAATTAAATAATATAAAATACCCTCCATGAACAGTAATAAAGTTCATTTGTCTAACTTCAGGCAACTTACAATTCCCAAAATAAAATAAAATAAAATAAAATAAAATAGAATAAAATAGAATAAAATAAAATAAAATAAAATAAAATAAAATAAAATAAAATAAAATAAAATAAAATAAAAAGGCCCTACATGAACAGTAATAAAGTTTATTTGTCTAAGTTCAGGCAATTTACAATTCCCAAAATAAAATAAAATAAAATAAAATAAAATAAAATAAAATAAAATAAAATAAAATAAAATACCCTCCATGAACAGTAATAAAGTTCATTTGTCTAACTTCAGGCAACTTACAATTCCCAAAATAAAATAAAATAAAATAAAATAAAATAAAATAAAATAAAATAAAAAAATAGAATAAAATAGAATAAAATAAAATAAAATAAAATAAAAGGCCCTACATGAACAGTAATAACGTTTATTTGTCTAAGTTCAGGCAATTTACAATTCCCAAAATAAAATAAAATAAAATAAAATAAAATAAAATAAAATAAAATAAAAGACCCTCCATGAACAGTAATAAAGTTTATTTGCATACGTTCAGGCAATTTACAATTCCCAAAATAAAATAAAATAAAATAAAATAAAAGACCCTCTATGAACAGTAATAAAGTTCATTTGTCTAACTTCAGGCAATTTACAATTCCCAAAATAAAATAAAATAAAATAAGAAAATAATACATGCTTGGACACGGCCTCTCTAGAACTATCTCAAGCTGGAATCAAGCTTGCGTTGTCTGCATGAGCATCACAGTTCACGACCTCAAATCGATCTTTTACACTTGTGAAATCTCTAGTATAAAATGAAAATGACAGACTATCCCATATAGACTCCAGTCATTGGATGGTAGCTAAACAACGCTGAGTTTAAAGCTCCACAGTATGGTGAAGGAGCCTAAGGCTTGTGCTGCAGCTGTAGGCCTCTCCAAGCACTAATGTCCAACTGCGGCTCTCTGCTGCCGTTCAGAAGCACACTCCAGTGAATCTTCCGTGCAACAGAACACTCACTATATGTGTCTGCGGCCGTCTGTTTTTCATCGGGCAGCAGGCTGAGTGTGCAGGCAGTAGCGTGTGAAGCGTGTTCGGGCGCCCCCTCCCAGCGTATCACCGCAGCCCCACAGATGCCCCCGCAGCACCGGGAGTGAACTAGAGCAAATGCGTTTATGAATTAATACTGGGGCAAAGAGGTCTGTGTGGGTGTAAATGTATGTGTGTGACAGCAAGAGCGAGAGAGAATGAGAGCATGGGGGTGCAAGGAGGGTTTAGGCTGTGTGTGTGTGTGTTGTGCTGCTCTTTTTCAGTGAGCCGGCCCCCGTCGCAGCCTCAGGATGTGAGCTGTCACTTCAGATAGCTGGTGATGAGGCACAGAGCTGTCAGGAAAGGTGAAGACGGCCCAGAAAAGGAGAGAGAAAACGAGTGAAACTGACTGACGGGACTGGTGGAGAGGATTTCACAGGGAAAAATGCTCAGTCGTCGAAGAAAGAGCAAGCGATACGATAGAGAGAAAGATTTTACAGTCTAAGACAGGACAGGATGTCACTCGCCTAGAATGGCACAAAATTCATGTGTACATGTATGCGTGTGCTAATTTTTGCTTGTTTTTCAAACAGAAATCAGGCTGATTAACTGGTGCGCCCTTAAAAATAGGATAAAATTTATAACCATTTGAAACCACACAAGAATACAAAACAAAGAATACAAAACAAAAAAATCGAAATAAAATATAATTTAATAAAATAAAAAAATAAAAGAACATACAATCCCTAAAATAATAGGGAACAAAATAGATAACAAAACAAAAAAAGAACAAACAACCCCTAATTTAAATAATATGAATATATTAACATATATAATAACATAAATAAAAATAAGAAAAAAAAAAAAGACACAAAACAAAAAATGAAAATAAAAAATGTAATAAAATAAAACAAAATAATACAAAACAAAACAATATAACATAACATATAATCCTGCATTTAAATAATATGGATTACAAATATAAATTAATAAAACAAAAATGAAAAATCTAAAAGACAAGAAAAACGCAACAAAACAAAATAATACAAAATAAAACAAAAATAACAATCTAGCATTTAAATAATACAGATTAAAAATACAAATAAGTAAGTAAATAAATAAATAGGACACAAAACAAAAAAGCAAAATGAAATAAAATGTAATAAAATAAAACAAAAGAAAAGAAATTAATACAAAACAAAATAACAATCTCACATAAAAAAAACATACAATCCTGCGTTTAAATAATATGGATTTAAAATAAATAAATAAATAAATAAACAAACAAAAAAAAAGTAATAAAATAAAAGAACATACAATCCCTCATTTAAATAATATGGAGCAAAATAAATAAATGAATACATACAAAACAAAATAACAAAAACAAAACTAAACAAACAATCCCTAATTTAAATAACATAGACTAATAGAAAGAAAGAAAAAGAAAGAAAAAATAAGAAAGAAAGAAAGAAAGAAAGAAAGAAAGAAAGAAAAAAAAGACGTGAAACAAAAAAGCAAAATAAAATAAGAAAACAAAAAGAACACGCAATCCAACATTTAAATAATATAAATCACATTAAAAATTAATTAATAAATAAAAATAAAAGAAACAAAACAAAAAAGCTAAATAAAAAAAACAATACAAAATAACAATCCTCATTTAAATAATATGGATTAAAATAAATAAATACATACATAAACAAACAATCCCTCATTTAAATAATATGGATTAATCAACATTATAATGAAAGTCTGTTTCTGCATATGTACATACGCAAGTATGGACCCAAAGTGTGTGTGTGCATGTACGTGTGTGAAAAAAAACAGCTTTGCTGGCAAAATGTCCACATTTCTGAGCTCAAATGTCCTCAAACCAGTTCACAATATGCACTCGTTTTGTTTGTGGTCGGGTGTCCCATATGTTAAGACTTAATTTAAAAATTGGTTGAGTATTACATTTGGCGAAATAAAGTTTTAATACTTCACTCCACCGACCACAGAATCCTCTAAAGTGGAGGAAATTGAGAATAAAAGAAATAGCTGTTTGCACCTCCTCACTTTCAAGCCACAGTCAAATTGCTGCACGTCTGGTCATGCAAAACCATTATTACAGCTTGGTTGTGATTATGGCAATACCACATCTTATTTATCAATATGAGGATGACACTGAGATTCTGGTGGTATGAGCAGATGGAATGGAAATGAGGTTTATCTCACCAAGTAATTACATGACAACTGCATGGATAATAATGGTGTGATTTCCGTGTGGTTGGTCTTTTTCGGTGAAGGAATCAATGGAGTCTGGGATTCATAACTAACGCTGTATAAAAATGATAAAAGAACTGCATCAATACAAAAATCGTCCTGGACTGTATACTGACACCTACCGGTGTGGAGTCAACACTGCACAAAGTTGCTGATTCCACAATAGAAACTTTCTATTTTTAAACATATTTGTCATGCATGATTAACCAAAAGTTGACTGAAGTTCTCCGGCTCGTGCGTGATTACAATTTAAACCTATTTTGTTATATGTAAACCTTTTTTAAACACTCAAAGTATTCATTATTTAACAAATCAGTCTGAGTTTCAAAACTAGCGTGTTAAAAGTACACCAAACGGAAAGAATAAACGCTTACCCATCCTTTCCACTGAATTCTGTGCTGAACCCAATGCTTTGTGACATGGCACACTTTGGGCTCCGTTGCGCTTGGAAATCTCTTCAATATGGAGGTCGGCTAGTTGCATCAAACAGCCGTTTCCAGATCAGGCCCATATGTGGATACCAGCCAGTCAAAGATTGCTCCCATATTCTCTTTAGTCACTCCAGAGCTAAAAATATAAATACTGACGGAACAGACTAATTACAGTTAGATCGGCTTTGGAGAGGAAATCAGGGCCTCGAAACAACAGCACCATACTTTCCTTCTTAGGTATTAACTTTGTTCATCTCTTCAGGATTTCGGTCAGGTGCAACAGTTTGAAGCCTCAGATGAGCTCATGATGGTTTCACAAAAGTGGATTTTACCATGTGAGTCATCGACGAGCTCGCTGCGCAACATTTGACCTTAAAGGAAGGCACGCCGCAGCCCACAAACACATGGCCTTGAGAGACTCCTATATATTGGCTTCGAAAAAGCCCACCACTAATTTGAACCGTTTAAGCCACTTTAAAGAGGGACTGATTTAACTTTGATGAAAACGGAATTGCCTTTCACAATGTGTCTTTCAGTTCAGAAGTTTAACACACTGCTACCAACCGCTCAAACCAGCACGCTCAGCGGCGGGATCAGTCTCTCGTAGCGAGAGGATTGCTGCCGTCATCAGTGGATTATTAAATGCTCACTACTGAGTGCTTTTTAAAGACTATAGTGCTTTTCCGAAACCTAGTGAGATGCCTTCGCAGACGTAAGTTTGAGGTATAAAATGTCTGAAGGCGAAAGGGGGCTAATTTTAAATTATTATTGCATTTATCTATTGCAGAGAAGGCAACAGTACGAAACAGATCAAACCAAAACAAAACCAAAAAACCCAAAAGCCAGAAGCTGGATGATATGAGAGAAATTCTATTATATTAATATATCAGGGTTCTAGCGCTTTAAGGCATTTAAGCACATATGAAAAAAAGACATTAGCAAGCCTGTAACCACCTAAATCAATGATTTAAAAAAAAGCCAAATCCAGCTAATATACCATAGTAATAATGTTTTGGAAAGTTTATGGCTGTTACAGCACCAGCTGTGGTCTGATCTCCTTAAAACTTTGCGTGCTTGTTTAGAATCAGCTGTCGCATGAGCTCAGCAGTTTTTTTTTTGCTTTTTTTTTTGAAGTTTTGAGTTTTCCTTTAAGCTTTATAGGATTTTGGGTATATTTGGACAGACCCCTTTTCTAAACCACCCTGTTATAGCTTCCCAAATGGAAAAAAGATTTTAGTGATAATTATTAACCTAGAGAGTCCAGAGAATTGTACTGCAGTGGCTTTCTCCAGGATTGAGCAAAAAAAAAACTAGTTCGCAAAAGTAGGTTTTTTACATCATCTCAATCACTGAACAAACTGTTTGATTGACAGCAGAGGTTCTAGAGGCAGAGTTGTCCAGAATGAGGAGTTCTATCGTATGATACGAATATACGTGTATGTGCGAAAAATATGCAATGTACAATAGTTTAAATGCAAATGCAATATTTGAAACCATGTTTATAGGACAAATGGTTGCGTAGGTATAGCCATTTTTATGTTTTTATCCCTCTTATTGCGCTCTAAGTGTCCAAGCTCCGCAATTTTTTACCTGTGACCCCAGATCAAGCTCTTACATATGCATTGTGAGTTTGGTGAAGACATCTCATTTTGTTCAAAAGTTATATCTATTTTAGTAAAATCGCCCCTGCCCCTTTCAAAAGTTTTGGCATTTCTTTGCGATGGTGAGTTGAAAGTTCAACTTTGTTTTTGTTTTTTGATAACTACTGATATTTACTCTCCAGAGAATCTTTCTGCACTGGTTTGGTTACGACTGGGTGAAAAACCTAGGAATAAATCGCAAAAGTAGGAAAATTTCACCATGCTCATGATTTAATCTGACTGAATATTTTATCTGGCGTAAACCAAGGACGAAAGACATTTGAGCCTGCGACTGAGGGTTTAGGAGTTATGAGCGATTTCGTACTTTTGTTCGCTGTAGCGCCCCGTCAGGCCGATTGGGGTGAGCCTTGGTGACATTGTCAGCGGTGTGAGTACTATCATCCCTCCAAGTTTCAAGTCTCTACGACTTACGGTTTGGTTTGCACAATCAGTTTTACATGGAGATTGCTGATCTTTGGCCATTCTAACAATTACAATAGGCAACAAATATTTAAATGAAAACAATTCACTACTGCAAATTATCAAAAGTAGTTACATAAAATAAAATAACTATCCAGGGTGGATAACATTTAAGAAATGCTGTGTATTCTTGATTTGCTTCAAAAAAATATAAGAAGTCCTTTAACACTGAAAATTATCAATAAATAAATAAATAAATAAACTTTAATCGATCTAAAAAAGTAACTAATTAATCACACACGATTATTTGCGATTAATCCAACCTAACATTATAGTTTTTAAACATACTTTTATATTGCTTTTATATTGCATTCAATCTTCAAATTAGTGTAGAAATAACATTAAGATTTGTTAAATATTTTTTTATAACTGAAGGTGAGTATCACTGAATAATACAGTATCAATATTACTGATGTCTCTTGTTCTATTTTTCCTTATATTTAACCATTGACTATAACCATTCAACATTATAGTATAATTGAGAGCTATCAATTTTAACATTTATTAGACTTTTAGAAATTTATCAAACACTAAATACTAAATTAAACATAGATGAATTCTTACAGCTACAAAAGCAATTGATTTCCTCTTTTTAACCAGCTGGGTTATTAGCTTATTTGGCTGCTATTACTTTAAGAGCTACCGCTGCTGAATGTGACATGGATCCGACACCCATGCTTGCAGTTTTAATATGAAAAGATTCAGGCTACAGTGTGTGCCACCGTATGTGTGCGTGCAATTGAAGCACGCATGCTACAAGCATAGTACAGCATGGCCTGACAACATCTCATCTGATCACAGTTCACTGTTGTTCTACTGAATCTCCCTCATCACTCGTACCTTTCCCACGCAAGTTTGACTAGCGCCTGGCACGAAGTGAAGTTGAAGTCTGAAAAGTCTCCCATTTGATATGGTCATAAAGACATTTTACAACTAAATAAACACACTTCTTGTCAAGAAATAAAAGAGACAGAAGCAGCAGTTGTGAGTGGGGTGGCTAACCCTAGCCCCGCCCCTGCGTTAAATATTTTCAGCGTCGTTAAACTGGAAAAATTAATCACCTGTGTTAGTATATTTACTTTTAATGAATCAACTGTCTCATATGCTTCAAAATCAGTCATTTATGAGGTTCAAATTCAGTTAGGACACTGCCATAAAAGACAGCTGTCTATGTAGGATGTAGACAGTAGTCAGCTCACTAAGTTTTGGAACAGAGCTTAAGCCTTAAATCTGCTCGTCACAGGACTGGTATCAGATCGAGAGCACCGAAAAGTCAGAAGTCATAAAGTCATAAAAAACTAATCCACGTATGACAGAGCCAGTTCTCCGTGTTCCACCACACATCACAGCAAACTAAACCCTGGTTCTCCGATTCGGCATCATTGAAATGCTCACGCCAGATCAAAGCAGCGAGTGTGGTTACATCGAAGCGGGGAATTCCACGGGGAGTCCTGCTGTCCACACCAGAATTACTTCACCACCCATGTTTTCTAGGCGACAGTGATGAATTAAAATATTCTTAGCATAAGCTCAGATACTATTTATGAATTATACAGCGATGCTAAGCCTCTTTCGCGGAACACAATTCAGAAATTCATCTCACCCAGCACAATATGTTGTTGTGCCATCACAGATTAACAAATGGACAAATGAAACCATTCTTGAACAGTCTTCTTTAATACACGTGATGTTCTGAAAGTCCTTACAAATGCTAGATGAAACAAAACACTAAGCAGAGAGTTAATGGGAAGAAATAAATTAACAAAAAAGGCAAGGCCCTTTGTAGCATCACGTGATCGCAGTGCGACTAAATGCCACATAAAACTGCATTAGGGCTTGGAATTTTGGGAAAGTTTTAAAGTGAGTGCAGCTTGAAATGAGGAGGGTAAAATAAGTACTCAGCATAGGCAAGAATAACAGTCTGGCCAAGCTGCTTTAGAAACATCTGTGTCTAATTACAAACTACATCCTACCAAAGATCCACAGCAACAAGAACAACTCAGGCAAAGCTGAGAGTTCAGGAATGATGTCAAATTCAGGATCTACTGAACGTCAACTTATTTAGTCTCAGCATTCCATAAAGCGTTCTTCAGGAAGCAAACAAAAGCATCATTTGGTCAGCTGTAAACCCCTAAACAGTCTGCTTCTTATGCATTTGTGCTTTGTTTTAAGGAAAAAGCAACAAGACAAGCCCATGCAGGGAGTGTGAGGCTTTTTATAGCAAAACAGCGATATCATGTTATCGCTAATTTAAGGCCAGAAGGAGCTATCGTGACTTCAAAAGGGAATGGAACATGGAACTCAACCAGAGCTTGAATAAAATGAGCAGAGTGTGTAAACTGGCTGAAATCCGGAACAAACAGCGAATTGGCAAACTGTGCGTGTCCAGCTGTGCGCTTTTTTTTTTCTCTCTCTCTCCCTCTGCTTTCCCTTAGTACTCGATTGAGACATGAGACAGACGGACAGGCGGACACATACGAGCACGCACATGCAAAAACTAAATGACCATTAGTGTCACGCCGTGGCATTTGCATGTCTAGCGTGTGAGTATAAACTCGTCGCGACATGGCTAGCGAGTGACAGCGGTGATCAATGTCTGTCGTGGCGAGTTTATGAGTGTGGCTTACGAGTGATTGAGCATGGTGGCAGTCTAGTGCGATGTCACCGCCGGACGGCCCAGAGCCATGTTTCTGCACCAGCATGTCAGCTGTCCATTATCCGCAGTGACAGGAGTGGCTATAACCCAAAGTGGCACCGAGATGGCTTCTTAACACATGAAAAGAAGCATCATGTTCTACCCAAGAATTTGAATATTTTATCCAGGAATGAAAAAAAAAAGTGATAAGACATGGCCTGGAATGCACTTAATGTAGCAAACCCTTATATATAATATCATTAGTGGCATGAAAAATGAGATCATGACCATTTTCGCTTTAAGCCATTTAATTAAACATGACCTTAGATGCATATTCATTATTTTTAGGACATTTTTTCTTCATCATAGAAGATCAGCAGAGAGTTATAAGCAGTAGAAAGAAATTCATGCAGGTTAAGAACAGGTTTGAGGGTAAGTAAATGATGACAATTTTCATTTTTCAAGGTATAAAAATGTATTCTCGTAGCGTCATGAAATTACGGTTGAACCACTGATGTCACATGGACTATTTTATCAATGTCTTTACTAGCTTTCTGGGCCTTGAACGTGGTAGTTGCATTGCTGTCTATTAGGGCTGAAACGATTAGTCGACATTATCAACAACGTCAGGAGAGTTTCTCTATCTGTCATCTCATTTTGTGTGCCAAATATATTTATTTGTATACATTTGTATCATAACTGTAATTATATTACATGATTTTCAAAAAGCTAAAGTGATTGCCTTTATTTATTTTTCTTAGAATATATATGACTCAATATTTGAATGAATCGCAAAAAGCTGAATAATAAAAGTCTACTGATTAATCAGTGAAATAATCGATGACTAATTGATTAATCATTCTAATAATTGTCAGATTAAGCGATTACATTACATGATTTTCAAAAGCTGAGATGATTATATTTATTTATTTCTTAGAATACGTATAACTCAATATTTTAACTAATTGCAAAAGCTGAATAATAAAAGTCTACTGATTAATCAGTGAAATAATCGATGACTGATCGATTAATCGTTCTAATAATCGTTAGATTAATCAATTACATTACATGATTTTCAACATGTTACCTTTTACCTTTATTTATTTGTTAGAACATGTATAACTCAATATTTTAACTAATTGCAAAAGCCGAATAATCAGTCATTGTCTACTGATTAATCAGTGAAATAATCTATTTATTGTCCTAATAATCATTATATTAATTGATTACATTACATGATTTTCAAGCTGAAGTGATTACCTTTATTTGTTATATGTATAACTCAATATTTTAACTAATTGCAAAAGCTGAATAATCAAAGTCTACTGATTAATCAGTGAAAACTGATGATTAATCATTATAATAATCATCAGATTAATCGATTACATGACATGATTTTCAAAAGCTGAAGTGATTACCTTTATTTATTTGTTATATGTATAACTCAATATTTTAACTAATTGCAAAAGCTGAATAATAAAAGTCTGCTGATTAATTAGTAAAATAATTGATGATTAACTGATTAATCGTCCTAATCATCATTAATCGATTACATTAATGATTTTTAAAAGTTGAAGTGTTTACCTTTATTTATTTGTTAGAATATATATATATATATATATATATATATATATATATATATATATATATATATATATATATATATATATATATATATATATATATATATATATATATATATATATACACACACACACACACTACCGTTCAAAAGTTTGGGGTCAGTACATTTTTATTGTTTTTTTTTTTTTTTTTTTTTTTAAGAAATTAATACTTTTATTCACCAAGAATGTATTAAGTTAATAATTAAAAGTTTATTAAAAGTTAATAATAAATAATTTACATTGTTAGAAAATATTTATATTTTGAATAAACACTGTACTTTTTAAACTTGTTATTCATGAAAGAATCCGGGGAAAAAAAAAAAAAAAAATCACAGGTTCCAAAAAATATTTGGCAGCACAACAGTTGATATTATCCAATATTGATCGTTCTAATAATAAATCCGCATATTAGAATGATTTCTGAAGGATCATGTGACCCTTAAGACTGGAGTAACAGCTGATAAAAATTCAGCTTTTCATCACAGGAATAAATTCTATTTTAAAGTATGTTAAAATAAAAAACATTATTTTATATTGTAAAAACATTTTGCAATATTACTGTTTTTTTTTTCTATATTTTTAATTTTAGCCTTGATGAGCACAAGAGACTTCTTTAAAGACTATTACAAGTCTTACTGACCCCAAACTTTTGAACGGTAGTGTGTATATATATATATGTATATATAAAAAAATAAAAACAAACTCAATAATTGTTAATCAATTAAGCGTTCTAATAATAGATTAATCGATTGTCAAAATAATCGTTTGTTGCAGCGCTACTGTCTATGCACGATCAGTCTCGGATTTCACCAAAAATATCTTGTGTTCAGAAGATGATCGACAGTCTTACGGGTTTGAAGGTGAGTAATTAAGGACAGAATTTTAATTTTTGGGTGAACTAACCTTACAAGTAAGCATGAAGAAAGAACTGACATTATCACATTATCATTAACAAAAGCCCTGGGATAAAAAGTATATTCAAAAGAAGGCAATTATTAATGATGCAACAGCATTCAATCAATTGAAAAATAAGTGCTGTGGGTCCACAAGCCGTCTCCTCCCCACTGCTTAGGGGAGATGGGTAGAGATGGCGTCTTATGCTTGGTTGTGCACTCCACGGGCATATGCTTTGAGTTCAGTCACTCGCAAATGATTTAAAAGCCAATTATGCTGTTGTTGCTGTTGTAATTACCCATATACAGTGGATGGTTCTGTGGTCTAATTGATTACCATCAAGGCGTTTGTTGTTTCACAGCGACACAAGACATAGAGGGGAAAAAACTAAACAAACGTTTCTCCTTAATTTGACAGCTGTCCTAGTACACCTTTATGTATGTAAAGACCTGAGGATCACTTAAAACTTTAGGCATATTTTTAACTACCTCTGTGGATCTGACTGTTGTCGATGGCTCTACCAGCTGACAGAGACACCCATGGTGTGTAAAAGATGCTTGAGGAGGCAACTTCTCTGTCTGAGCTGCCGTTGTGAAGTGACATTTACCTAATGCCGCTGTAAACCTCATTGCAATTAGTGGGCAGTGATAGTGATGTGGGTTGACTCACACGGGCAGCGCCAGCTCCTAAACTAGTCCTCGCACATCCACGGTAGGCGCTCGAGTCCAGGAAGCAGGAGCTGGAAGGCTGCTGCATGCTCCAGTAAACAGACGTGTTTGCTACTTGCCCGCGCCACGTTTTTGCGCCTCGCTTCACCCCCTCCAAACACCGGGGTCGAGTCAGACAAGCCTTAATGGACACTCTCTTTTCGGCTGTTGGTGACTTTTTCCGACTGCGACTGCCAGGAGACAAGCTCCATAATTACATCTGAGGCTCCAGGGAGGAGGAAAGTGTGGGGTGTCCGACTTGTTAGGGCTCAACAATGGCTCAGTCCAAATCGGTGAAGTTTGGACAAAGACGCAAACAGGCCCGCACACAAGTTACGGTTTGTGCCTAAATGCACGCCAGGAGCAAGAGAACCAATTAAGAGTTGACTGCAAGGGGCTCCTGTGACCTGGTTTTTTTACTTTCTAAAGAGCAAATGCTGAGAACCTCTGAATAGTCTGTGATGTGGCAGGAATGTACACAGCCACCGAGAGTAGCATGGTGGTAACACAAGAGGTGTGCAGGGCTTTTTCTTTACATTACTCATGCTCCACGTCTCATTTTCATTACGCAAGACCATATTTATTCATATATTTGGTTATTTACTTTCGCATCTTCATATATACATTTATTTTTATTGTAGCAAAATTTCTATTTGAAATGAATCATGTTCTTTCAATTCAAACATGAATACTAAAAGAAATATAATAAAGTTTCCACGAAAGTATTAAGTAACTGTTTTATAAATTGATGATAAGAAATCTTTCTTTAGCATCAAATCAGCATATTAGAATGATTCTAAAGGATCATGTGACACTGAAGACTAAAGTAATAGATAATTAAATTCAGCTTTGCGATCACAGGAATAAATATATTTAAAAATGTATAAAAACAGAAAGAAATTAATTAGAAAACTAACAATATTTACCACATTTTTGACCAAATAAATGCAGCTTTAGTAAGCAAGATACTTTTTTCACAAACCATTATAAAAAATGTATATATTATTAATATTAAAAAAAAAAAAAAAAAATATATATATATATATATATATATATATATATATATATATATATATATATATATATATATTATTTGTTTTACATTAGATCTATCATATTTTATATTAGAATGATTTCTGAAAGATCACTTGACACTGAAGACTGAAGTAATAAATAATTAAATTCAGCTCAAATTCAGCTTTGCTATCACAGAAAAAATATATATTTAAAAATGCATAAAATAAAAAGCAATTAAGTTAAAGGTTAATAATTTTTCACAATATTTACTGTATTTTTGATCAAATAAATGCAGCCTTAGTAGGTACAAAAATACTTTTTTTCCCCAAACCAATATAAAAATGTATGCGTGTATATGTGTGTGTGTGTGTGTGTGTGTGTGTGTGTATATATATATATATATATATATATATATATATATATATATACATATATATAAAATTATGAATATAATTAAGAATATAAAATGTATTATAACAATGTATTATATTTTGAATGGTAAAACTTCAAGATAAAAACAATTAAAATGTAAATGTATTTATTTATTTATTATTTATTTATTTATATTTAAAAACAAATACTAAAAATATGTTATTTTTTATTTTATTTTAATTTATTTTATGATTTATATTAGTTAAATTCTGCTAAAATTCAGCATTACTATCACAGAAATAAATATATGTTTAAAAATGAAAAAAAGCAATTCATTTAAAGGGTAATAATTTTTCACAATATTTACTGTATTTCTGATCAAATAAATGCAGCTTTATTAAGCATATTATAAAATATATTATAAAAATGTATTATATTTGAAATGGTAAAATGTCAAGAAAAACATATTAAAATGTTATATTTTAAATATTTTATTTTTAATTTAATTTAATTTAATTTAATTATTATTTTATTTTTTATATTTTATTTTAATTTATTTTATGTTTTATATTAGTTAAAGTCAGCTAAAATCCAGCTTTGCTATCACAGGAATAAATATACTTAAAAATGCATTAAAACTAAAAGCAATTAATTTAAAAATGGTAATAATTTTTCACAATATGTACTGTATTTTTGATCAAATAAATGCAGCTTTAGTAAGCACAAAATAATTTTTTTCTCTAAACCATTATATGAATGTACATATATATATATATATATATAATATTGTATTTAAATTTAAATATCGTAAATGTATTATAAAAATGCACTATATTTTTGGTAAAACATCAAGATAAAAACGTAAATGTACTTATTTTATTTTGTGTTTAAAAACAAATACTAAAAAAATATTTTTTTAATTAAATTTTATTTATTTATTTATTCTTTTCTTTTCTTTTTTATATTTTCTTTTATTATTTTATTTCCTCTATTTTTAGTTATTTAGACTAATCAGTCTATAATTACCATCATATCAATATCGGCCGGAATTTTAATATCAGTGCATCGCTCCATCATAACGTTTACATCACAGTGTAAACAAGCAGAGTTAACATTTGGATGCAGGCCTGGATGGTACGACCTGCGCCTTTTCCAGCCACCATTATATCATCATTGATAGCTTCCAATGTTTTTACAATGTTTTGTAGCAATCCACAAAGTGACCTAAAGGAAATTGTGCAGTGAACTGAATTGAAACTGCCAGTGGCTTTTTGGCAAAAGGTCAAGAGGGAGAAATTGAGGACGCCGAGTCTAATGGAGATGCTGTGTGAGGACTTTAAACACACTGAGAGGCGTTTTCTGTTAAAAGGGTCACTTAGAGTAGAAGCTGGGAGTTTTGTGGAATATAAAAAACCTGTTGTGGAACAGGATGTGAGAGGTTAATTGGTACCCTGTGTGAAAGCTGTTAACGAGTGAGCGAGGGGAACACCCAGGATGCACTGGGACATTCCAGCAGCGCCATGAGAAATAAACGAGCACGGGGAATATTTCCTTTGGCCCTGGTATCGTCCTCTCTGTAGAATACTGGTCACGCCTGTAAGCTGGGCCGTGTTAACAATGTCTCGCTGCACCTCGCCGCTTCACACTGTTGGAGCACTCACATACGCGCTCATGCGGACACACACAAACGCACTTTGGGCTCTTATGGCCGGGCACCTCCTCTTGTGATTGCTCACTGGTTCCATAAGAAGTCTGAAGTGGAGCGCTGTGAGCAAACAGGGGACGTGGATGTAGAAGACCAGCCAGCGTAAAGGCCTGTTTAGTCCAGAGGCCGTCACGAGCCTGGAGCAAAGCAGACATCCTAATCACCCTTCTAATGGCACACAGAGTCTTTCTTATGTCTGAGCTCTGCACCTCAGGCCATGTGCCACTTCCAGCCGAAACTACAATAGCCAATGCAACCACAGAACCTCCCCCTACCCAACCAAACCAAACCTTTTGTTTTCTTAACTCAGCAGTATGTGTGTTTATGTACGGTCCACATTTCATTGGTTTGCGAATCATTTCCTGTAAACATTCAGACGGGATGCTCGCAACAACGCCGCTGCATTGACTTAAACATAAAACCTCCATCTGACAGGTGACGGCTCGGGAGAGGCACCCTCTGCACTTTTTCCCAATCGCCCGCTACCCTTTGAAAATGTGCAGTGCTCACTCGAAAGACAGCTTGTTCAGCCAAATTACAGGCTTCTTGTGCTGTGTGTCGCCGTGGACGACAGCACGTCATTTCAACGTGCCTTGTGCCTGCTGCCACGTAGTTCTGGGGAAGTAAGGTGTTTCGCACAAGTGCCAACACTTAAGATTGTCACCCACAGCACTGTGGAAGCAACGCCACTGTGTTCTTACCTGAGCACACCCAAGCAATGATGCACGAGTAACAGCACCATTTCACTCAAGACAAATACAGCTCAACATGACCTCACCTATGAAGACTCTATTACAAATAGCTACCATGAATTTTACAAATGCACAGTGAAAGTGGAAAATTCAAAGTTAATACAGTGATTAAAGCGATAGTTCACCCAGAAATTTAAATTCTGTCATTAATTACTCACCCTCATACTGTTCCAACCCTAATTTACCTTCTTTTTTTTTTGATGAAATCCGAGAACTTTCTGACCCTGCATAGACAGCAACGCAACTGACACGTTCAAGGCCCAGAAAGTTAGTAAGAGCATCTTTAAAATAGTCCATTTTTACATCAATGGTTCAACTGTAATGTTATAAAGCTAAAAGAATACTTTTTGTGCGCAGAGAAAACAAAAAGAAAGACTTTCAACAATTTCTTCTCTTCAGCGTCAGCCATTCCTCTGCTTGTACACAAGGCGAAGCACATCTGGGTTCTACATCAGAAAACTCACACGGAAGAAAAGGAATTGTTGAAAAAAATATATATATATATATATTTTTTTTTCCCACAAAAAAATATTCTTTTAGCTTCACAAAATTGGTCAGAAAGCTCTTGGATTTCAGAAAAATCAGAAAGCTCTTGGATTTCATCAAAAATATCTTAATTTGTGTCCCGATGATGAACGAGTATAGGGTGAGTATTTAATGCCAGAATTTTCATTTTTGGGTGAACTATATCTTTAAATATTGGAGGATTTTTTTTATTTAATTTTTAATGCAACAAATTTTTATATATATATATTTTTAAATTATTTATTATTTATTTATTTATAAATTATTATTTATTTTTATAAGGAATTTACTGATCTTAGATTTGGTTAGTCACCTAAATCAATGAAAGCATGAACAACTATTTGGCTTTAAAGGTTCTTAAAAAAAAAAAAAAAAAAAAAAAAAAGTAAATATTTGCTTAAAATAGAATAAAATTATATACATATGTATATATGTAAGGGTCTTTTTTTTTTAATGGTGAACAAATTCCATTGCTTTCCATTGATGTATGGTTAGTTAGGATATGACAATATTTGGCCAAGATACAACTATTTGAAATCTGAGGGTGCAAAAACAAAAATAAAATAAATAAATAAATAAATAATAATAATAATAATAATAATAATTAAATAAATATTGAGACAATTGCCTTTAAAGTTGCCTAAAAATGAAATTCTTAGCAATGCATACTACTAATCAAAAATTAAGTTTTGATATATTTATGTTAGGAAATTTACAAAATATCTTCATGGAACATGATCTTTACCTAATATCCTTGGCATAAAAGAAAAATAGATAAATAATAACATAAAATAAAATATATTAAATAAATTAACACATACAATTTATTGTTGGCTATTGCTAAAAAATATACCCATGCCACTTAAGACTTAAGAAGACTTAAAAACTTAAAGGTTTTGTGGTCCAGGGTCACATATGATTTGTATAGTATTATACAGAGAATAACATGCTTATCTCAAGATGGTCTGAGTCTTCAGACCTTATAAGGTACCCTCTTTTATTCAGCTCTTTTATCTAAACCATCATCATCATCCTCTCAAACCCTAAAACCCTTTAAATATCTTCAGGACCAAACAGGAAGTTTCCTATACTGAGTAGTATAAGAACAGCACTCATCTGTTCACCATGTGCTTCAAACCATCTCTAATCAGAGGCCAGACTGCAATAATTAAGGTAAAAGAACTATGAGATGAGTATCGCAGTCTTGCCAATCCATGGATTTCAAAATATCCGAAGCGTCAGTGACAACCCCACATGAATGTACTACAATAGACATTTTCTAAAGGGGAAAAAAAGTAAGAAACTTTAACTTTAATTTGAACAAGTATTGTTCAAGTCCACAGTACATACTGTGGGACAAGATATGTGCTAAAATGTAATATTAAAGTACACCCAAAAATGAAAATTCTGTCATTAATTATTCACCCTGTCGGCCCAAACCCATAAGACCGTTGTTCATCTTCGAAACACAAATTAAGATTTTTTTAATGAAAACCAAGAGCTTTTTGACCATGCATAGACAGCAACACAAATGACGCATTCAAGTCCCAGAAATGTAGAAAGAACATTGTTAAAATAGCCCATGTGACATCAGTGGACAGATGAACAAACTGTTCTTACTACATTTCTGGGACAACTTGTCAGTTGTGTTGCTGTCAATGCAGGGTCAGAAAGCCCCTAGATTTCATCAAAAATACCTTAATTTGTGTTCCAAAGATGAATGAAGTTCTTATGAGTTTGGAACGACAATAAGGTGCGTATTAACTGACAGAATTTTCATTTTTGGGTGAACTATCCCTTGTAGGATTAGTGGATGTGTTCAATTCAAAGTATGAGCAACAGTAACAGTGATGCTTGCCTTAGCTAATGATGAAATGCAGCGAGGCTCAAAGGAGGCGTCCTGGCTGTGGGGCGAGGTGTCAGAATGGAGAGTACAAGAACTCGAGCTGTGAAATGAAGGCGATACATTCACTTGGACAGGGAAGCTAGCCACCTTTGGACTGGCTTGTCACAAATCTCCCACCACCGACAGCATTAAAACAGCTACCGCCGCTGCCTTGACAACCGTTCTCTCCCCTTCCGTCCCACCACACAACTCTCTGACACGCACCCTCCACCGGGTCACCGCAGACACACGTACACCCTGACACCTCTGCCACAGCACATCTGAGCAGAGCTTGTTTTGCTCGTCTCAGGAGGGTTAAAATCGTGCGTCTGTGTCTGCGCCGTTCCCTCCCTTTCCCCTTCTGCTCATCTGCCACAAACTAAATGATCCTTTCATTTCCTGCTGGGCCGCTGGGCCCTGAGGTGGCAGCCACAGCCGGACTCGGCGGCTCTGCTCTCATGTGAAGTTCACAGCTCTTCCTCTTAGCTGCTGATCCACTATCATAACAGAGCTTACCATGGCACTTCCTGTCTGGGACAGAATTGCGTGAGCTGTGCCACGTCTCGGCAGATATTCACCTGTGTGAGAAACGGACTGAATGGCCACTGCATAAAAATGCACGCTTGGCACACAGGCAGACAAACAAAAAAGCAATATGAAAAAGACAACGACGTTAAATCATACGCCCACCTTTTGCCCGGTCCTCTGAGGCCTGACTCCGGAACTGACTTAGGAAGTTACTTAATGGTTACCAAACCTTTAGGGGGACTGGGTGAGCGGCGTTGGGCTAAACATGTGTTTAGAGCAGACAACATCAGCAATCACCACTTGACCCCTCAGCAGAGAAAGGGTCACATACCGCTCCCCCTTT
This sequence comes from Labeo rohita, assembly GCF_022985175.1. Lineage (NCBI taxonomy): Eukaryota > Metazoa > Chordata > Actinopteri > Cypriniformes > Cyprinidae > Labeo > Labeo rohita. The sequence goes on along the minus strand of NC_066883.1, from coordinate 24,362,289 downwards.
TTTCAAGAAAAAACGAGAGGAAAAAATGTTTAACAGATAATATAATCAAGTGAAAGCACTCGCCTGTTGTGAGGGGACTGCAACCACGCTGATTCCCATATGTTGGAAATACACAGAGCACAGTCCAGAGGCTCCACCGGGGATTTCTCAAGCCTCAGAAGGACGAAAACACACACACCACAACACACACAGTCATGCTTCACCCAGCAGAAATGGAATTCCTTGTATTTGTCAAAGTGTAAACAGAGGGGAAGATGTTCAGAAGAAATTAGATGTTTACATATGAGTTTGTACATGGAATGTTCTGATTTGTACGTACAGATACTTATGGACTCATTAAGAGCTTTTCTAGTTTATAACTTAAGTCTGCATGAGTTTATTATTTTTGTTTAAATTTTGTTATAAGGGTTTTAGACAAGAAATGTATAGTTTACTTCAATTGGTATACACAGAGCAATTATTGGTTGTGTTTATTATATGTGTTAAATATAAAAATAAACTAAACTGCAGTTTGGGCACTGTTGTATATTTTCATGTGTTAAGTTAAAACTTCCCTTTACAATTTATAGTGTAAACAAAATTAGTTTTGGATATGTAAGCAGAATGCACATTACAACTGAGATTTACCCAAATATATTATTATCAACTAAACTGAATCAAATCAACTGACTCAATATGTTCATGCGTTAAGTTAAAACTTAAATCAAACGAACTGAATCAAAATATTAAAATCAGAAAAAAATTAAAAAATGATGTGATTATGTCAAATGTAAGGAAAAATGCATATTCTAATTGAAATTTACCCAAATGAATTAGAATCAATTAAACTGAATATTTTCATATGTTAAGTTAGAACTTAAACCAAACAGGATCAAATGAAATGAATCCAATCAAATGAATGAATTAGAATGACGCAAATTAATTAGAATCAACTAAACTGAATCAAATAAACTTCTTTTTTTTTCATGTGTTAAGTTAGAACTCAACAAACCAAACAGGATCAAATTAATGAATCCAATCAAATTCTATTTCTTTCAAATGTAAGCAAAAAATGTACATTATAATTTTAAATGTACCCAAATGAACTAGAATCAGCCAAATTGAAAAAAAAAACAACTGAATCAAACCAACGGTCTCAAAATATTCATGTGTTAAGTTAAAACTTAAATTAAATGGGATCAAATTAATTAAATTGAACTGAATTGAATCAAATTCCTGAATTGAATCAAATCATATTTCTTTCAAATGTAAGCAAAATGCACATTATAATTGAAATTTACTCAAATGAATTTGAATCATCTAAACTGAATCAAATCAACTCAATCAAACCTCATTATTTTCATGTATTTACAGTATTAACTGACAAGCTAGTTTTCATATGTAAGCAGAATGAACATTATAACTGAAATTTATCCAAATATATTGGAATCAACTAAGTTGAATCAAATCAACTGACTCAATATGTTCATTTGTTAAGTTAAAAAAATAAAATCAGCTAAACCGAATCAAATCAACTGAATCAAACTAACTGAATATTTTCATGTGTAAATTAAAACTTTACAAATCAAACAGTATCAAGTGAATTGAATCAAATTCCTTCAAATGTAAGCAAAAATGCATATTATAACTGAAATTTACCCAAAGTCATATTGTAGTCAACTAAATTGAATCAAATCAACTGACTCAATATGTTCATGTGTTAAGTTTAAACGTAACAAATCAAACAGGATCAATGAACTGAATCAAATCAACTCAAATTTCTATCAAATGTAAGCAAAATACACATTATATTTGAAGTTTACTCAAATGAATTAGAATCAAATCAATTTAATCAAACCAACTCAATATTTTCATGTATTAAGTTAAAACTTCTCTTTACAATTGACAGTTTTAACTGACAAGCTTAGTTTTCATATGTAAGCAAAATGAACATTATAACTGAAATTTACCCAAATATTTAAGAATCAACTAAACTTAATTAAATAAACTCAATCAAACCAACCAAGTATTTTTATGTGTTAAGTTTCAACTTCCCTTTACAATTTATAGTATTATCTGACAGACTTAGTTTTTTTTATACGTAAGAAGAATGCACATTATAACTGAAATTCACCCAAATATAGTGGAATCAAATCAAACAGTATCAAATGAAAAAGCACATTCTAATTAAAATGTACCCAAATGAATTAGAATCAACTACAATGAATCAAAACAACAGAATGAACTCAACATACTCAAGTTGACTGAAATGGATTAATTAAATCAAATCTCAAATCGAAATAAATTGACTCTACATAAAAATGGAATACAATTCAATTGAATCACTTGCTTGGGAGTTGCTAAAAAGAGCCGCTACCCCAACGTATTTGGGTTCAGTGTAAGCCTACAAGATTTTTTTTTGTTATTCTTTTAAATTGGTGTTTGTGAAAATGTGTTGTGAGCATGAGCTGTTTAAAGAAAACAAATCAAACAAAAGTGGAGTCATTCTTCAAGCATCCCTCCATTTCCTCTCTCTCAGTTCCTCAGCCATTACAGTAAGTGACCCAACACCTCTGGCTCCCCTGGGCTTATTTATAGCAAATGAATCAGAAATCTGAGAAACTACGCGCCAGCATCTCCAACCGCTTAACCCCGAACACACATCACATTACCTAATGGCAGCCTTGTTTAGAAAGAACAGACACAACTGGAAACATCAGTCTGAGGTACCAGAGAAGAATCTTTCACACAAGACTTAAGTTTATCAGCATTTTTCCTGTCAGCCCCGTTAAAGGCTTTAACAGCCCAAGGTTCGGCCTTAAATTCTTTGTATCCAGACACTGGGGTTATGGTAGATGCGTACAACTGCAGTTTTACTGTGAATGCGAAGGGAAAAAACCAAGGAAGAGGAAAGAAAACAATGTGAGAAAGAGGCTCGTTGGCGCTCTAGGTGGAACGGACATAACATGAGGCGGTGCGGGAGAAAAAAAGTCATTACGTTTAATGTCTAACTGGTGGGAGGACAACATGCAACATCAAATACCTTCATTTCACTAAGCAAGGGTCTCAGGTTTCCCAGCAGACCGCATTAAAATGCCAGAGGGGTTAAAAGTGGGTCCAATTGGGTGCAAGACGCCAAAATAAAAGAATTAAGTGCTGCACTGTTTACATCTACAGAGGGGTTTGGGTGACACAGCTCGGCCTGATGGGGCTCAGCGCTCATAGGTTGAGTAAGGAGTGCTCTTTAAAGGCCATACTTTAAGAGTTCCCCTCAGGAGCGCTGCCAACCTCCTGAAAACAGGCATTTGCCAAAAAAGCAGTGACACGGTTGTGTAAAAATGCTAAGAAAGGAGGTTAATGAGAGGAAAGAGAGAGCTACATTGTGTTGAGCGTAAAAGGTTAGAGGAATATTCATTCATTCGAAAGAGGCAAAAAAAAACCCTACATAAACATTTTCCCGGATGTAATTTTCAGTGCACGGACACATTTCCCAGTAGAAATCATCAGGGAGGAGGAAATCGTTTAGTCTCCTTAAGTGCCAAATTGTATCCTGATTTTCCTGCCCCAGCTGCCTGAGCAAAGTCAGAGGTTGGACGTCAATGTCTCCAACTCTTGGACTTAAAAAAAAAAAAAAAAAAAAAAAAAAAAAGACATTGACTCTCTTTTGCACACTGTTCAGCCTTCAAAAAAAATGGCACAAAGAATGCATATCTCTTCCTACAGTGGTAGACGAAGAGAAAAACAATTGTTTTTGGTGCTAACATGGGTGACTCCATGACTGGAATAGGGGTGGAAGGGGAAAAACCCGAGAGGAACATGTGGAGCTAATTTATTAAAATGACTCAAAATGCTTGCCGGTTAATTCAAATCATGGTGTTTATTAGAATTCACAACAAAGCCTCGATGGAAATATTTCTTGGGGTCAGTACAAGTAAGCCCAGACTGCTCGATCTCTGTCTGGGATGCACAAGAACAAACCGAGCTAAAACCAAGAACACCGCGGGCAGGATGGCGCATTAGAGTCGACGTTTTGCCGGTACAAATGGAAACCAAATCATTTACACATACTTGTAGCTTGATTCACAATAGTTCTGGCATCTTTTGCTCATGGTCCCTCAATGTTTCCTTTTTCTGATTGGCTCTGGGGGCTTAGTGTTGTGTTTACGCAGACTAATTTACTGAATTATGTTCCGCTTAGCACTCAGCCTAGTTTGAGGCGACAGAGGCGTAAAGAGAGACACTTTCCGCCCATGGGTTCAGGCTTCAAGGGCTTTTCTTCCCCCTGCTGATGACAATTAAGGTGCATCTCTGGCCTTTTTGACCTCGTTCCAAACCAGGACTGTTTAACGCAAACAGCATCTAGACTCTCCAGAGCCTAGGGCCGTGCGACACGGTAAAAAAAAAATTTCATTCTTTCAGATTTTTTTCAGTTTGACCGATTCTCGTTTTTTTTTACGATTTTTAACTACTCAACTTGAAAATGCAACTACAACCCCTTGCAGAATCTGTGAAAATGTGAATAATTTTAACAAAATAAGAGAGATCATACAAAATGCATGTTATTTTTTATTTAGTACTGTCCTGAGTACAATATTTTACATAAAAGATGTTTATATATAGTCCACAAGACCCTTATTTCCTAATACTGTGTGTGGTTATCTGGATAATCTACGATTTTCTTTGTGATGGTTGTTCATAAGTCCCTTGTTTGTTCTGAACAGTTAAACTGAACACTGTTCTTCAGAAAAATCCTCCAGATCCAATCCTGCAGATTCTTTAGTTTTCCACGCATCTTTTGCATATTTGAACCCTTTCCAGCAGTGACTGTATAATTTTGAGATCCATCTTTTCACACTAAGGGCAACTGAGAGACTCAAACACTATTAAAGAACTATTAAAAAATGGTTCAAACATTCACTGATGCTCCAGAAGGAAATTCAATGTATTAAGAGCTGGGGGGTGAAAACTTTTAAACAAAAAGTTTTTCTTATTTTGTTTAAATATAATTTTTTTCCCATTTAGTACTGCCCTTCGGAAGCAACAGAAGATACTTGCATGTTTCCTGGAAGACAAATTAAGCAAAATATACCTTGATCTTCAAATTCAAAAAGTTTTCACCCTCCCGGCACTTGCATCATGTTTCCTTCTGAAGCATCAGTGAATGTTTGAAACTTTTGTAATAGTTGTATTTGAGTCGTAGATCCTCCACACACAGTATTACGAACCAAGGGTTCCTAAACTTTTGAAGGGGGTTATTCAATAATTTCAGCTATTTTTTGTGTTGTGGACTATATGTAACATCTTTTATGTAAAATACCTTACTAAGGACAGTACTAAATAAAAAAAAAATAACATGCATTTTGTATGATCTCTTTTATTTTGTTAAAATTATTCACATTTTCACAGACTGTGTAAGGGGGTTCCCAAACTTTCCCATGCCACTGCAACGTTCAAGCTAAAAGTAGTTTACTTCCATCTTCTTGCATGTTTTTCCAATTTCACTGCCCACGTCACATCTTTGTCAACACAAAGACGCATTCTGTGCGAATGCCACCTAGCGATATGAACGGTTCACATGCGCCGACATGCGGTTGGATCGTTCGTGTCTGTTTACCTGTCTAATTCAAACGTTTGGTAACATTTCTATTCAAAATCGTGATTCCTCGATTTCTAAAAAAATAAAATCATCGTAGAACCTTCGAAAAAAATTTCCCAGCCTTACCAGAGCTTCGCAGGGACCAAAACGGTTCAACTGAGACACTGTTTGAATAGGAGTGGCATAGGCGAAGTGTTGACTGCGAAGCTATTTCTTGAAGTCAGGTGAAAAGAAAGCGTGCAGTACCTTCTCAAGGCTTCCAAAAATAACCGAGGTGACTCCAACCTGCCAACCAGGCTTTCAGGCCTGGGCTATAATTAATATGACAAGTCTATCCAGAGCAGAATAAATTACCCCGTACGCCTGACCAACGCTTACATGCGAGCAGTTTGGGGAGTTCATTGGAAACACATGTTTTTGGGAAAGACCGCTTTGCGTGTTCGGCGCTCCTGAATACATTTCCGCTCCCATGTGACTGTGTTACGGCTGGCAGAGTTAAATGTAACCGAATGGGTTCAATACTGGCACAGCGGTGGCTCTAACAAGGGAAGCACATTTGTTTGACCGCACCGGACGTCAATCACTCTCGAAGAGCCCCCGGTCGAATCCCGGTGAGCACGTCCCCGCACGGAGACGGTTTGCAATAATGGGTGTACCTGGCAGCGAGCCCTTTGGCCTAAGGAAGGGCCCGCGTTTTGGAGTCTGTTCGAATGGCGTTACGCACGGGGGCGCACGGAAGGGAGAGCGTTCCATGTGCGGGGTCTGTTTCGGCGAGCCGGAGGAATACTAATGAAAGCATTTTTCATAATTTCACACAAACCTACATTCTCTAGGCCTCTGAAACAAGGGGGAGAGGGAGTGGGGAGAGAAATCCATTAAAATGATCTGGAAATGATGCTTTCCAGCCCTGGACTGAGACAATGAGGTATAAATTACTGTGATAAGATCTGGGCAAAGTTCAAATCAAGCGAGATTTTCACATCTGGTCCTGTGCTCTTGTCGTCAAATTAATGGATTCTTCTGAAGCCGTGTGCACCAAGAATGTGATAACTTGTGCTTCCTGTTCTACTGATAACATTCCCAAGGGGAGGGAGAAGGAGGCACAGGGTCTTCTGAAGTGTACACAGCACTGGACAGCAAACCTCACACGCTTTCCTTCTGTGGCTACACAAACACACGCTGACATGCATGCATGTCATAAATCTACTTATATTAAGATTACAGCAAAAAAAAAAAACAGGTACAACAAAAAGAACAGAGAAAAAGCTCGCTCTAAGAAAGCTGTCAAGACCTTTTTGATGCTCTGGAGTCGTATCTCCTGCTTGCCTGGCCTGCCAAAACAGATTGTGAATCAAATGTGCGAGGTGTGCACTTCTGCCTCGCTCGCTCTCTCTGCTGATGACGCCAGCGCACCTCAACTCAGTGAGATTAAGAAAGAATGGACAGATGGAGAAAAACAAGAGAAATGGAGAATGAAAAAGACAGAAAGATGAATTAAAGAACTAGCTCAGTCCAAAAAAAAAAAAAAACAGAGAGACATCGTTTACTCATCCTCATGTTGTTTTTAAACTCGCATGACTTACTTTTCTAAGAGAAATTTTGAATAATCGATAAAATGTGAATACTTCCATGCATGAGGAAACAAAAATAACGACTTTATTTAATTTCTTCTCTTACCTGTCACTATTTTATCGATGTCCTTACTATCTTTCTTGGGGTTGAACGTGTCAGTTGCATTGCTGTCTATGCTATGAATTTCATCAGAAAAATCTTAATTTGTGTTCTGAAGATGAATGAAGGTTTTACAGGTTTGGAACGACGTGATGACAAAATTGTGGATGTTTTGCAGTTGAGTGGAAACTACGATGGAATCCGGCCCAGGCATTTCAGGCGTTCTTGACTGATTGGAAACACACAAGGTGTAAATCACCAGACGTTTATTTCCAGGTGAGGAGAGAGAGAAGCAGAGGCTGCTCACCTCTACGCAGTCACCTGGATACCGTTTCCAGGAAGGCCCGCGGGCCGGGGTTAATCTGCGGCACTAAATGAATAAACAAAGGATGGCTCTGTGGGCCGTGGTGGGCAGGTGAGCTCAGATCATCTTCCCACACTGAAACTCATCTGCACAGGAAATGACCCGCAGCACCTCACCTCCACACCTGGAGAGAGGAGGGGCTGTCCAGGAGAATCTGACCATGTCACATTACCTCACCTCCAGAAGAGGAACTCGCCTCTCACATCTGTCAGCAGCTCCTCAGTCATCCTTCAACAGCAGCTCATTCCACACACACGGAAAGAACACGCCCACTCAATAGGATCAGAATGAGGTCAATATCAGATCAGCCATTCCGAGGCCACTTAATCCATCTATTCTATTATAGAGGTTAAAAAAAAAAAATAATTACATTACTAGCATAAAAAGTGGAAAATATATTAGGGAAATAGAGACAACAAAAAATGATTCCGGCTCTCGTTCCAATTTCAACTTTTTTTTTTATATTTGTAAATGTAAAAAACAAACTTCTTTCATTAATTTACTTGCATACGATACTTCTGATTACCATACTAAGGAGAAGTACAACATAACAGTAAATTATAAACTACATGTGTTTGATGCACTAAAAAGAACTGGTCCATAAGATTGATTAGTTTAGAAATCATTTGGACTTTACTTGGTCATGCTGAATAGTTTTTTTCCATAAGAATTATTAGAACTTGGAAAAATCATTTGTTTTTGGGAATCTGACTACACTGGTCTCGTTGGATGCTTAAAAATCAAAAGTTATTAGTTTGGGAATCATTTAGACTACACTGGTCATTCTGCATGGTTTTGGTACACTAAAAAGAACCAACTTATAAGAATGATTTGTTTAAGAATCAAATTACATCGACCTCAATAGAAGCGACTGATTCACACACACAAACAACTCATTGTGTCATTAGTGTTCAGAAATCATTTAGACTGCACTGGACATGCTGTATGTTTTTTGATTCACTAAAAAGAACCAACTTTTAAGAATCATTTGTTTGTGAATCTAATTACATCAGTCTCAGTGGAAACTACTAATTCACAAATAATAACAACACATAAGAGTTATTAGTTCGGGAATCGTTTAGACAACACTGCTCATGCTATATGGTTTTTGATTTACTAAAAAAAAAAAAATTCATAAAAGCTATTAGTTTGGAAATCATTTAGACAACACTTTTCATGAAAATCATTTGTTTGAGAATCTAATTAAATCTGGGTCAATGGAAGCAACAGATTCCCCTCCAAAATACCCTCATAATTGTTTTTAGTTCGGGAATCATTTAGTCTATACTGGTCATGCTGTACGGTTTTTGATTCATTAAAAATAATCAACTCATAGTCATTTTTTAAAGAATCAATTACATCGGCTCAATGGAAACGACTGATTCACCAAAAAAAAAAAAACTACAGTTTCCACTGATTCACAATAAACAAACAAATAAATAAACAAACAAATCAAAGGAATTATTAGTTTGGGAATCATTTAGTCTACACTGGTCATGCTATATGGTTTTTGATTCACTACAAAGAATCAACTTATAAGAATCATTTGTTCGACAAATCAAATCACATCAGTCTCAATGGAAGCTACCGATTCACAAAAAAAAAAAACAACTCGTAACAGTTATTAGTTTGGGAATCATTTAGACTACACTGGTCATGCTATATGGTTTTTGATTCACTACAAAGAATCAACTTATAAGAATCATTTGTCTGACAAATCAAATCACATCAGTCTCAATGGAAGCTACCGATTCACAAAAAACACAACTCATAACAGTTATTAGTTTGGAAATCATTTAGACTATACTGGTCATGCTGTACGGTTTTTGATTCATTAAAAATAATCAACTCATAGTCATTTTTTAAAGAATCAATTACATTGGGCTCAATGGAAACTACTGATTCACCAAAAACAAAACAAAACAAAAAAAAAAAAAACTAGTTTCCACTGATTCACAATAAACAAACCAATAAATAAACAAACAAATCAAAGGAGTTATTAGTCTGGGAATCATTTAGTCTACACTGGTCATGCTATATGGTTTTTGATTCACTACAAAGAATCAACTTATAAGAATCATTTGCTTGAGCATTGAATTACATCGGTTTCAATGGAAGCGACTGATTAAAAAAATAATAATAATAAATAAAATAAACAATTCCAGTTATTACTGGTCATGCTGTATGGTGTTTGATTCAGTAAAAAGGACAACTTACAAGAATCATTTGTTTGAGAATTGAATCACATCAGTCTCAAGGGAAGTGACTGATTCACAAAAAACAAAACTCGGAAGATTTATTAGTTGAAAAATCATTTAAAAAAAAAAAAAAGACTGGTCATGCTGTATGGTTTTTGATTCACTAAATGGAACCGACTTAGAAGAATCATTTGTTTGAGAATCAGATTACATCAGTCTCAGTGGAAACTACTGATTCACAAAATATAATTAAACAAACAAATAACTTGTAAGAGTTATTAGTTCGGAAATCATTTAGACAACACTGGTCATGCTGTATGGTTTCTGATTCAGTAAAAAGGACAACTTATAAGAATCATTTGTTTGAGAACTGAATTACATCAGCCTCAATGGAAGCGACTGATTCACGAAAAACAAATAAAACACGGAAGAGTTATTAGTTCGGGAATCAATTAGACTTCACTGGTCACGCTGTATGCTTTTTGATTCACTAAGAAGGACAACTTATAAGAATCACTTGATTGAGAATTGAATTACATCGGTCTCAATGGAAGCGACTGATTCACAAAAAACAAATAGAATCATTTAGACTACACTGGTCACGCTGTATGGTTTTTGATCCACTAAATAGAATCATTTGTTCGAGAATCAGATTACACTGGTCTCGCTGGATGCTTTTGATTCACTAAAAAGAACTGACTCATTAGAATAATTTGTTCGGGAATCGGTCTACACTGACTACATACAAAACTAATACTGAACTGTAATGGGTCAATAGAGGTGAAACTTCATAACCGTCCAGTTACCGAAAAGTAACAACTTTGAATGTCTGCCAAGCGAGTATAAAAACATTAACTGTGACACACACTCGCTCACACGACAATCGAAAAGACACAAAACAAATGCAACAGACTTGCTGTCTCCCGGTCGGAGAGCGGCGAGGAAGAGGCGGGGTTTGATGGAATGCTTTCTCATTTTTCATCCTCTATTCATTTTTAACAGCTCTTTCTGCGCGCCGCTCTCCGCTCGCCGTAATGACTCAATGAAGTGGCGTACATCAGGCGCCGACTCTGAGGTGTAAAAAATACCATCGCAGCTGCCCGATCAATACATTATGGAGTGAGAGTGCATGCTGGGGGAAGATAATGCCGCCTCGTGCGGAGACGCTGTCAGACTCCATTAGCGTCTGGAGGGCTGTGCTGGGAGCGGCGGGCATATGTTGAGTCGCTGAGGCCCACACTTCGGCGCAGAGAGCTTTTGTTTCTAGCTTTTAATTGTGGCCCCACCTTGGAGGGGGTCCGTCATTCTGTCACCCCTGTCAGGGCACGCCGGTTCGCTCGGATGTGGCAGGCCGGGACGGCGGGACCGAAACTAAGAGCTGTGCTTTTCTGCGGCTGTCAGGCGGGCACACGCACACACGTAACAACAAAAATACACAGTGGGGAAGATGGAGACAGAACACACTGTGCCTGAAGCAAGTATGTACTTTCACAGACTGAGGCGTCCTAACTGCTGAGAGAGGAATGGGAGGCATTTCAGCAGAATTAGACGAGTATGTGCCAACCTACTAGTGATGTGCAAAACTAGATCGTCAATTGACTAGTCGGTTGGGTGCATGAACGACTATCTGAATAATCTTTAGGAAGCCTGGTTTTGAGGGTACCTTACCCCAATCAGACACGATTCTTATAGGCCAGTTATAGGGAATAAGACGCATTTTAAAAATGTTCATTTTGTGTCAGGATGGTTAAACCGAGCGAGAAACTACACAAAGCCAAAGGCCATCAAAGTACAGATGCACACATAAAAAGGGGTCAATAAAATAAAATAAAATAAAAATAAAATAAAATTAAATAAAATAAAATAAAATTAAATAAAATTAAATTAAATTAAATTAAATTAAATTAAATTAAATTAAATTAAATTAAATTAAAATTAAAATTAAAATTAAAATTAAAAAATAAAATAAAAATTAAATTAAATTAAATTAAATTAAAAAAAAAAAAAATAAAATAAAATAAAATAAAAATAAAATAAAACAAAAATAAATTAAAATTAAAATTAAATAAAATTAAAATTAAATAAAACTTTATTAATGATATATAAATTAAATAAGATTAAGTTGGTCTACATAATAATACTATATACTTACTAAACAAACCACTCAAAACTATAAGTTTTGTTAATACTCAAAACTAAGTTTTGTTAATATGTGTGAATTTAGGAAATATCTACATAAAATGGATATTCATTGTTTTTTTTTAATCTATAATAAAATAATAAAAAGAAATATGTTTGTCTACATAAACTAAATACACAAGAACAACATACCTTTATAGTGAACATATCTTATAAATATAAATTAAATGAAATTAATTTTGTCTAAATAATAATACTACATAAATACTAAAAAAAAAAAAAAAAAAAACACTGAACTAAAACCAATTTTTTTATTAATGCAAGTGACTTTAGGCAACATCATAAATTTACTAAAAAATAAAGAATATTCATTGATTTTTTTTTTTATTTCTAGAATAGAACAGAATAACATTAAATATATATGATTATATAAACTAAAACAACATACATTTATAGTAAACATACCCTTTTTGCAGAAAAAGTGCATTAGAAGTGAATTACAAGTGAATTTAGGCAACATTATAAATTTACAAAATGGATAATGGATATTAATAAATTTAATCTTTAATCTTTAGAATAGAATAAAATACAACTTTGTCTATATAAACTAAAACAACATACTTTATAGTGAAAATATCTTTATTAATGAAATAAAAATTAAATTAATTTTGTCTAAATAATAATACTACATAAATGCTAAAAATACCCACTGAACACTAAAACCATTTTTTAACAATATAAGTGAACTTAGACAAAATTACAAATGTACAAAATAAAAACAGGATATTCATTGTTTTTTTTTTTTATCTCTAAAATAAAATAAAATAAAATAAAATAAAATAATTTGTTTATATAAACTAAATAAACTAAAACAACATACCTTTATAGTGAAAATATTTATATTATATATTTATATTTTTATTAATACAAGTGATTTTAGGCAACAAACTTACAATTATTTTGCACAATTTTATTGTAAATGTACAAAAAAAAAATATTCATTGTTTTTTAATCTCTAGAATAGAATAGAATATATTTTAAAATATACCTTTATTAATGAAATATACGTTAAATAAAAATAATTTTGTTTAAATAATAATACTACATGAATTAATAAAACACTGAAAACTAAAACAGATTTTTATTAATAAAAGTACATTTAGTCAAAATTATAAATGTACAAAATTAAAAAATGAATATTCATAGTTTTTTAATCTCTAGCATAGAGTATAATAAAACCTTTGTCTATATAAAACAACATATTCATAGTTAACATGTCTTTACTATAGTGTACAGTATAAAAATGTTTTTTCTAGATTGTTCAGGATTTTCTAAAGATTATTTGCTAAGTAAGTGTTTATAAAATGAACTTAAAATAAGCATTATATGATAGCAGTTTATGTACATTTAATATCCCTTATCTGCTAATAATATCTAATATTGGCTGATATGGATGAATAATAAATGATAATAATAATAATAATAATAATAAACTCACACTGGCTGATGACTGATACTGTACAGAAATTCTGCACATTCTTAATTTAAAATTGCAACTTTTCCAACAGCACACTGTCTAACAGCAAAGCACAACACTGTAGCTAAAGCAACTATATATAAAATTTAGAAAAATGAATGGTCAACTAGTCATTTGTGACCAAATCCTTAGAATCGACATCCTGCTGAGAGCCGGCAGTCACATACTGTAAGACTAAGATACTGAGGTCAAGGTGAGAAGGCTCTACAACTCGCCCACTGCTGTTTGCCATCATAGCTGCAAGGATCTTAATGGCACATGGAGTGCCAACGCCTGCACATGTCCTTCCTGTCACCTCATCGCACTCCAACATCCAACCCCACTCGACCAGATGTGCACAATTACGCCCCAAAACACTCACACAAGCCCACCTACGACAACCCGGCTCCTCCAACGGCCACGGACTGAGTGTTCGAGCTAACACAAAGGGGTTGGAAAGTCTCCAAAACACTGACCCCAAATCATAACTTCACAACAGAATTGCTTACGACAGTACGGATGATGAGAAGGGCTTCATATGTTGATGGTACGAGTGTGTTGGAGTGGCTTGCAGCGCTGCAGAGGTAAAAGCTTTGAGCGAGTACACAGCAGATGCCTGACACATTGCTGTCCATTCAGTCGCTTTAAAGAGCAGCTGCTCTCGCCCCTGGCACTACAAACACACACTTTCTGTCTCTCTCTCTCTCTCTCTCACACACACACAGCGCTGACTTGGGTTCACACATACTGTATCGAGGTGCTCTGAGTTTCGTTATCATGTTGCTATGCGGTTGCTAGGATGTTCTGGTTGGCTGCTAACTGACCCATCATATCAACACACTACTGCTAAACAACTCTATTATACACAGATACAAAAAAATAGCACAAAAAACAGCAAAGTGTATTTTCAGACTGTCCTGTTCATTGGTTTTATTTTACGGTCTACTAAAATAACTCACCATGTGCTCAAATCATTTTGTTCTCTCCTCACGGCCAAAAAAGGACTTCAGCAAGACAAGAATGCTGCATGGACACCAAAAGTGCTGAATGATTTACCTTCATTTTAAGGAAAAAGAGTTAAAAAGAGCGATAGAGACTTTCACCTTCTTTCTTGGCTCAGTATAAAGAATATAATAGTGACATGCAGAGCTGCATGGATAGTGGGAGAGTGTAGTCATATTAGTAACTGGACATAATGTCACACTCCGTTTTGTTTTTAAAAAATAATGCAGTGCAAATTCCAAATAATAAACTTAAATAATATTTATTTTTATTGATTATTATTTTTACAATAGTGGATTGATTATTTTTGTTGATATTTTACTTTTATTTGCACCAATATCCGATTGTTATTTTATATGCAATTTTATTTTGTATCAATTTTATTTTATTTTATAAAAGAAATATGAAATCTTACATTGTTACATTTCATAAATACCACTTTATATACAAATAAAATACACACATATTTACAAATAATATTTTTAAAATAAAATATTAAATATATAATACAATAAAATACAACATATGCCATTTTATATTTTCAAAGAACTATAAATTTCTTACATTATTGTATTTCATAAATAATGCAGCACAAATTCCAAATATTAAACTTAAAACAATATTTATTTGTATGATCGTACAAATAATTGTTGTTTTGTTGATATTGATATTTGTTGCAATATCCAATTGCTATTTTATATGCTATTTTATTATTTTTTTTAAAAAATAGAAATAATTTTCTTACATTATTATATTTCATAAATAACACTTATTTTATATACAACAAAATACACATATATTTACAAATAATATTAAAATAAAATAAAATAAAATAGTAGGAGAGTGAAGTCATTTTAGTAACTGGATATAATGTCACACTCTAAGGCTTTTGATTTTTAATAAATAATGCAGCACAAATTCCAAATAATAAACTTAAAAAGTTTTATTTTTATTGATTATTATTGGTATGATTGTACAAAAATGTGTTTTATATTGACAATTTATTTTGCTAGTAATATTTGCTGCAAAATTTGATTGTTATTTTATACGCAATTTTATTTTATTTTAATCAAAGAATTATAAAGAATTTTCTTACAATTATTGTATTTCATAAATAACACTTCATATGCAACAAAACACACATATATTTACACATAAAGCAAAATAAAATAAAACAAAACACAAAACAAAACAAAACACAAAACACAAACCAAACCAAACCAAAAAAAAAAAAAAATTAAAATAAAATAAAAACCTTGCACCTTTCTTATGGTCACTTGATGTTTCTAATATATGCTGTGGTATCCAATTGTCATTTTATATGCAATTTTATTTTATATGCCATTAAATTTTCAAAGAAATATAAATAATTTTCTGACATTATTGTATTGCACAAATAACACTTACTTTATATACAAAAAAAAAACAAAAAAAACCCCACATATTTACCAAAAAATAAACAATAAAATAAAATAAAACTTTAAATTTTTTTTTTTTCTTAGTAGTATTTATTGTATAATTACAATAAATTCTAAAATAAAATAATTACATAAAAATCATACTGCCACCTTGTTTCTTGTTTATCATATGCAATACAATCAAGCCAATAAAATACTTGGGAAAAAAAAAAATTCAATTCACACATGGGGTAAAAAAAAAGGAAAGCAGAAAGAGAAAGAAGGAGAGAAACAAGAGGGAAAGAGATGTCAGCGTGCGATAAGGCCGTTGGGCCTGTGATTCTCAGACAGTAGGTTGATGATAAGAATGGCATCTTTCACAGTGAGATCAGCCAATCTGGCCAGGCGTCCGCGGCAGCTTCTGTATTGTGGCGGGGACTTCCAGGTCAGGGGCAGAAGAATGGAGTCAGTGAGTGTGGCAGAGAGGGGGCCCGGGGCAGGTGGCGAGTCGCTATTGAAAGAGACAGGCTAGGGCGGCAGGGAGAGCGCTGGGTCACGGGAACGGCTCCCCGATCTATAGGCGGCTCAAAAACACCTCTCATTGTTCGAGGAGATCATGTGGCACGGGCTCCTCCTCGAGCGCGTCAGGATCCTTCTAGCTTGAATGTGCGCAGTATCTCCGACAACAAGCCACCTTTATGCCCATCCAGGTAATTACAGAGCACGGGTGAGGATCCATTACTGCTGGACGCAGGTAGAGTCCAGGTGCCCGGTCTCTGAGCGCTCAGCCATGCTGGGAGAGGAAACCAGGGGAGCGATCAGGCCTGTCCCACTGGCCTGAAGGCATAACCAGCACAGAGGAGCACACTATACTACACTAAAACACAGAGATGGCTTTGTCTTGCCATTCGCACACACACATACACTCTGCACCTGAGTTGAGGGCTGTGTGAGGGCGGCAGATAAAACACACGGGACACACTCTGCCGGTGATAAGTATCGGTGAGAGGAGTTTTACAGTCGCAATGTGATAACAGTAATCAGCAATGAACACCGCCATGACCGCACTAATGTAGATTCAAGTCAATATTTGGTACTTACGATACAACCCAATACAATTAAATAACGTGAAAAAAATGTAAAGTTTCCCCCTTTCCTTAAATTTTTGTAAATAAAATCAC
This sequence comes from Labeo rohita, assembly GCF_022985175.1. Lineage (NCBI taxonomy): Eukaryota > Metazoa > Chordata > Actinopteri > Cypriniformes > Cyprinidae > Labeo > Labeo rohita. The sequence continues at coordinate 24,345,246 of NC_066883.1, read as the reverse complement.
AGTTTCAATCGCACCCTGAGAGCACCGAAATGTGAAGTCCAACTGTATGTAGTTAATAATATTTTACAAATATTAGGAATATTTTACAAATTTGTTGTGGAGTAAAAGAAAAGCCTTTGGGCATTTGAAATAAATAAATAAATAAATAAATAAATAAATAACTTTTCCCCCCAAGTGTCATATTTACTATGTGTTTTTAGTACTTTAGTTTTTAATTAACTTGATGTAAATATTTCATTTATTTTTCTATATCTGAGATATTGAGATGTTTTTATTAAAATATTTAATTTTAATCAGCTTAATCATTTTATTTTATTTTCTATTCTACTTTCTTCTGTGTTCTCTGAAAACAGACTGTTTGGTCATCTGAGATAAAATCTTTTATTGTGTGTTTTTTATATCTATATCTATATCTATCTATCTATCTATCTATCTATGTTTTTTTTTTTTTTTTTTTTTTTTTTTTTTTTTTTAAATTAATTAATATTAATAAAGTTGATTATTTTCTTCTGTGTTCCAGAGGGGGTAAAATACTTTTTAGGCATCTAAGATAAAATCTTTTACTTCAACGCATGTATTTATTTTTTGTATTATTTATTAATTATTTAATTTGATTTAAATAATTTGATTTATTTATTTTTAACTTGTATTTTGGAGGGAAAAAGAACCCTCTAAAATACATGCATAATGGTGACTTTATTTTAATAAACTTGTTTTAATAACTGTATTTTATTAAATTTTCTATTCGATTTTCTTCTGTGTTCTATGGAAAAAATACTCTTTGGGCATCTGACATAAAAATCTTTCACTATTTTTATTTTTTTAATAAGATTGATTTAATTATTTTATTATTTTATTGAATTTTCTATTCTATTTTCTTCTGTGTTCTATGATTAAAAAAAAAACTCTTTGGGAATCTGAGATAAATTAATTAATTAATTTGTTAGTTCGTTTGTTTGTAATTAATTATTTAATTCTTTATTTAAGTGATTTATTTATTTATTTAATTTAGTTTTACTTACTTCTGTATTCCAGAATGGGAAAAGGCTCTTTGGGCAACTAAGATAAAATCTTTAATTTTTATTTAAATTATATATATGAGAATGAGAAAAGGCTCTTTGGGCAACTGAGATAAAATATACAATTTTTATTTGTTACTGACCAACTAGGAAGTAGGTCCAATTATTTGTACTCGTATTCGGCACTTTAAATCCATACCCCACCAAAACAACAACATACACTCGAAAAGATGAGCGCAAACAAAAACACACATCATCACCCCTGACACAACGCAGGACACACTTGCAGCTATCAGTCAAGCTTCTTCCAGAACGTGATAGCAAACTCACAACACACCAGCATCTTTCGTGCACTGTCGCCCGCTCATCTCCCGATCTCCGACAGGCCCCTGCCACCCCGGGGCGCCACACACATAACAACCGGGCCAGGAAGGAAAAGTGCTCTCGCCGAACAAATGACGGGGTGTTTCTGCTACTGAGTCATAACAAAATATAATCAAAAGAGACTTGTGTTCCTGCTCGCTTTATGCCTCAAATAGATAAAGCGCCTACTGTCTTCTCTCGCACAATACGCTGTGTAGTCTAGCGGGGCCGGGTGACGCTCCGGGGACCAGATAGGAGTATCGATAATGCTGGCTGCATGTCCGATTGATTTTGGGAAGCTGAGACAGTGGCTGTGTGATTCTTTTTTCTCCTGATACGCCGTGTCAAGCAGACGGGCGCTGCTTATGATGGGTTTAGTGTCAGCGCACACATCCGGCAGAAACGGCCGCATGGAGCCAGCTCCCTCAGGGGTGGCATATAACACAAAGGACGCCACATAAACACACACACGGCGCAGTAACATTAATACGTAACAGCCAGGAGGCTCTGATATCTTCATGTGATCTTTCTGAAGCACTTACTTTACCATGTAAAGACCACAAGTCTGTGAAAAAACCTAGTGGGCTGCTTTAGGCATACACAGCACATTCAAGAATTTTGGGCAAAAATATAATTATTATTTTGAAAGTATTTTTTATTCATACCTTTCGGTATCTAATGAATTAAAACTTTTTATTTAAATCAACATTTGCCCACAGTGAGGACCGTCGCAATGCGTTCTGGGATTGACTTCTCCATAAAGGATGCACATAATGCTGACTTTGAATGTGTCTAGAACAAGGTATAAATATGTTTTTTTTTTTTTTTTTAATTACTTATTTTAAATATTTTATTATATAGAATTAATTTTATAATTAAATGAAACATATAAACACTAAATTTTATTATAAAAAACTTGTTTAATTTTAATAAACTTGATTTAATCATTTTATTAATTTATTTATTTTTCCCATTCTATTTTCTTCTGTGTACAAAATGAAAAAAATAATCTTTTATTGTTTTTTTTTTATTGGTTTAATTTTAATAAATTTGGTTTAATCATTTTATTATTTTACTGATTCTATTTTCTTATGTGTTCTGTGAAAAAAGACTAAATGAAAAAAGGATAAAATAAACTGAAAAAACTTCAAATTAATTTTATAATTAAATGAAATGTATATTACACTTAATTGTATTATAAACAATCTTGTACTATGGTTTTTCTTTTTAAATGATTTAATTTTAATAAACTTGATTTAAAAATATGGATATTTTATGGATTTTTCCACATTCTGTTTTCTTCTGTGTACTATGAAATAAGACAAAATTAAAAAAGATTTACAGAATCGATTTGATAATTAAATGAAATGTATAAACAATATTATAGAAAAATATTTTACTGTTTTTTTTAAATGATTTAATTTTAATAAACTTGATTTAATCATTTTATTATTTTATTGATTTTTCTATTCTATTGTCATTTGTGTTCTTTAAAAAAAAGTCAAAATTAAAAAAAGAAAAACTTTACTACATTTATGTTTATTTTTAAATGATTTAATTTTAATAAACCTGATTTAAAAAAAATATATATTTTATTGATTTTTCTATTCTATTGTCATTTGTGTTCTTTAAAAAAAAGTCAAAATTAAAAAAAGAAAAACTTTACTACATTTACGTTTATTTTTAAACGATTTGATTTTAATAAACCTGATTTTAAAAAATATATTTTATTGATTTTTCTATTCTATTTTCTTCTGTGTTCTTTGAAAAAAAGACAAAATGAAAAAAAGAAAAACTTTGACTATGTTTATTTCTATTTTTAAATGATTTAATTTTAATAAACGTATTTGATCATTTTATTATTTTATTGAATTTCCTATTCTATTTTCTTCTGTGTTCTGGGGGGAAAAACAAAATGAAAAAAGGAATGTAAAATGAATGCTGACTTTTTTAAATTTCCTAATTTAAAATATCTTATTTTATAGAATTTATTTTATAATTAAAATGCATAAACACTAAATTTTACAATTAAATATTTCATAATATATAATAATAGTTTTAATGCATTTATTTTTATTTTATTCTACAAATTTGTCAAAACACCAAGCTCTGGAGAAAAACAAATTTACTCACTCATTTATTTTAAATACAATATATCATTATTACTATTATTATTTTATTTGAAATAAAAATGCTAAAAATACACTATAAAAATACATTTCATTATGAAAAGGAAAATGTACATATTATATGGGCATCATGTGCTATGGAAAGATGTAAAAACTGAAATTGAAAAAAAACTGACATGTTGTCAATTTGGTTCTTTAGAGACGTTCTAATAACAAAAATTAAATAAATATTTTAATGCATTGCATTATATTTTATTCCACAAATCTGTCAACAAATGAAGTTCTGGAGAAAACACCTTTTAGTTAGTTGGTTCGTTTATACATTTTAAATACATAAAGAAAATATATAAAATATAAACAAATTAAAATATTCAATATAAAAATTAAAATGTATAAAATATATAATAAAATGTATAAAATACACACTCTAATTTATTATAAATACAAAGTAAAAATATAAAAAAAAAAATTATACAATTAAAATAACTATTTAATTATTAATTATTTTGTTTTATTTTACATTTTTGTCAACACATTAAGTTGACAAAGTTAAAAAAAATCTTTGGGGCATTTGAGACAACCACATACATAAATGCTTACCTTAAGGCAATTATGTTGCCTTAAATATGCCTACCTATTGTCTACATGGGCTCACTCGGTACTAGAACAAAACGAACATCAATGCAAGTAGAAATAAAACTGGGCAAATGGGTGAGAAAGTCTAAAACCGGGACTAAACAGAAAACAAGACACTCCAGGACAGCCTGGACTAGAAAGAAACATCGCGGTAGAGGAGGTGCGTCTGAGCTCGGCGGGATAAACAGGGCTGTGCGGTCTTTTGAAGGCACAAAGACAAAGCGATGAGCACTGATAAGAGGAGGCGCCACACTGCTTGAAGCCCTGAGAGCTGAGCAATCACACACAGACTGATAAGCATCGGCCCATAAAGAAGACTCCGCCAGCTCTCCTCCAGACGAGCCGGAGAAGAGAGAAAGAAAGCGAGGGAGGGCAGAGCTGTGTGATAAAGATGGTTACTTTCTTTCTTTCAGAGGTGAGGGTTTAAAGGAGGGGCGACGTGAGATGATGACGAGACAGTTTTCTTGACAGGAAGCCACTAGATGCAAAGGAACAGCAGGTACGTTTGAAGACACCGTGGAGAGTCAGTGCAATCTCAAAGATGAAAACTCCTGACAGTGCCATGCAGCTAATATGTGTCTACAGGCCAAGCACTAAACATCACAACAGTCAACACGGCCTACCTTCTACTGACAAACCGCATTTTAGCTTCGCGAATGCGGTGCTTTGATTTCAATGAAACATGAAAGACTCTGCCGTACACATGTACTGTATGTGTGAGCATACGCAGCAAAATATCACTTTACGACTGAAAAAGAGCAAACAATGCAGTGCACTTTGAGTCTTTGAAATTGATTTGCTCTCTTGTCTTGTTTAGACTGTACATCTACATACACAGAGGCTCAAAATGGATAGAAAGCTTTTAAAAGTACAAGCCTGACCAGATCTTTGTTGATTGGATTATCTTAACATGGAAAAAAGGAATCAAAATCCCTTTAAACAACATCCGTCTAATCTAACGCAAAGGTCACAATACGCCTATTTATCAAACGTAGACTGCTGATAGTTGCTGACTGGTTTTAGTGTAAGTTTAAAGGCATAAAGTGTTCAAATGCTCAAAGAAAGTCATGCAAGAGAGGTTGTTTGTAATCCAAACGCTTTAGATCCTGTGGAAAAAGCCAGCGGTCTTACCTGAGCCGGTATCTATGACTGTAGATTGGCCTCTTCGGTCGGCCACCAGGCGAGAGGATCCAGGCATGCTGACGGGTTCTGAACGCACCGGCTGGATCCTGCAAGATGAGGACAAGAGATATCCAAAAATTGTGAATTAGACTCCTACACATCACAAATGATGACAGTTAGCAATGTGAAGTGTGAATTAAACGATAAATCCACTTCCAGAACAAAAAAATTAAAGGATAATTTACTCACCCCCTTGTCATCCAAGATGTTTATGTCTTTCTTTCTTCAGTCGACTTAGAAATTATGTTTCGAGGAAAACATTTCTAAATTTTTCTACATATAGTGGACGTTAATGGTGCCCCCAAGTTTGAACTTCCAAAATGCAGTTTAAATGCAGCTTCAAATGGCTCTAAACGATCACAGCCGAGACAAAAGGGTCTTATCGAGCAAAACAATCGGTCATTTTCTAATCAAATTGACAATGTATATACTTTTTAACCTCAAACGCTCGTCTTGTCTAAGTCTGCGTGAACTCTGTTTTTTTCTGGTTCAATGCGGTTACAAATACAGTTAGGGTATGTCGAAAAACTCCCATCTCGTTTTATTTCCCAACATCAAAATCGTCCTACATCGTTGCAGAAGTACCGACCCAGTGTTTACAAAGTGAACATGCAGAGAAGACCAAACACCCTTTACAAAAAAAAAAAAAAATAAATAAAAAAATAAAGGTAAAACAGCGATGTAGGGCGATTTTGACATTGAAGAAGAAAGCGATACGGGAGTTTTTCGAAATACCCTAACTGTATTGACCAGGATTATACAGACTACGCATGCACATCGCAGAGATGAGACAAAATGAGCGTTTGAGGTTAAAAAGCCATATGAAGCTGCACTGAAACTGCATTTCGGAAGTTCAAACTTGGGGGCATCATAGAAGTCCATTATACGGAGAAAAAAATTGGGAATGTTTTCCTCAGAAAACATAATTTCTTATCAACTTAAGAAAGAAAGACATTAACATCTTGGATGACAAGGGGGTGAGTACATTATCTGAACATTTTTTGTTCTGGAAGTGAACTCCTTTAATGATTCTATGACATTGTTGTATGCAGAATAGGGCTGGATTTAAAAAAAAAAAAAACTGATTTATTTTGGTAAAATAATGAACATTTTGCAGATTCTGCAAGATGTGTGTAAACTTTTGACTTCAACTGTATCAATATTTGCTGTAAAAAAATAACAAAATAAGGAAATTATAGAGAGATAAAATGATAGAGCAGGCAGAAAGACAGACAGACAGAGACAAATGATAAAACCAGTGATAGACAGACAGAGAGATAGCAGTGTTGGTACTGTGTAAGTGTTGGTTAGAGTTGGTCAATATGTGTATTTAGTGAATTTCTGTGGTTAGTAACATGAGTCTATCCTGTCACATTGTGAATTGGGTGTTGATGATGGCAGCTGGTAATGTGAGCAGCATTGTGTGTGAATGTGTGTTTAGTGTTGGCACCTGAGGCTGTGCAGGTCCAGGTCGTCCGTGTCGAAATCAAGAAGAGGCTGCTGGGTGTCGCTGGGCCCCTGTGACTGTAGTACAGAGGAGCTGGATGAGATAACCGTGGTCTGACCCGACGGATGGATGGTCTTGAACTGAAACTGAGGCCCCATCCAGAGTCTCCTGTGAGGGCCTGTGTGGGTCACAATCTCCACCTGTAAAGTAAAAAAAAAAAAAATTAATAACTTGAGGAAAGTGAAATATTAATATTAAGGAGAATCAAACACGACTTTATTCTATGCAGCAAGATTTAGTATTTTTATTATTATTATTATTATTATTATTATTTCTTTTTCTTTTATTATTATTTTTCTTCACTCATACAGTTACATCAACAGTTACAATTAACTGTTATTAAAAGAAATGTTTTCGATATATAGATATATAGATAGATAGATAGACAGATAGATAGACAGATAGACAGATAGATATTCCTAAAGTATATATTCAATATTATACATGTTTCAAATTTTTTTTTATTATTAAAATTATTATTATTATTATTATTATTATTATTATTATTATAGCATACGTATTTTATACTATTACTAGGGTTCCATGTATAGGTATATGTAGCATTTGAAGAAAATAATAATAATAATAATAATAATAATAATAATTTTTTTCCCTAATATATAATATATTACCCGAATTCTTAAATTTTGTATGACTGTTACAAAAGAAAATAATAATAATTTTACTAAGTATATATATTCATATTATTTGTACCTCACTTTTTTTTTCATAAAACATTATTATTATTATTTTGATTATTACTACACTACAATTTTTTTTTTTTATTCTTACTAATTTGATTATTATTATTATTATTATTATTATTATTATTATTATTATTATTATTTTTATTTTAATAGTCGTACTAATACTAATTAGTAACACTAACTAATTTAATAGTCAAATTTAGGAATGCAGATAATATTTGATATTTTAAGAAAAACAATATTTATTATTATTATTATTATTATTATATAAATATTATTTTGTATCATCACTGGGGTCTATGTACATGTATATGTAGCATTCAAATAATAATTTTTCCTTAAAACAAAGTATTATTTGCATTGCTAAAATTCCAAATGACTATTAAAAACAATAATAATAATAATAATAATAATAATTATTATTATTATTATTATTATTTTCCTAAAGTATATATTCATATTATTAGTATTTCACTTTTTTTATTATTATTAATATTGTTATATTATATTAATATAAAAACAATTAAGATTATTACTGGGGGTTCATGTACAGGTATATGTAACATTTAAATAATAATAATAATAATAATAATAATAATAATTTTTAATAATTTTTCTTAAAATATACAATAATATCTGCATTCCAAAATTTCTTATGACTAGCAAAAATATTAAATGATTAAAAAAAGAAAAAAAAAATCATCTCCACTGCACTTGTTTCTTATCACTTAGCACATCTTCAAAATTACAAAACTTAAAAAAAAAAGATAAAAAAAGATAAAAACAATATACATATGGAGTCTTAAAGTGGGGATGTTGTGAAACCAACAGTTCCAATATGAACAAAGAAAAACACACTGTGTGGGCGAGTGTCTGTTTTTGACCAGCAGTGTCAAATCTGGCGAAGAAGGGGGTCAGACAGACGCCACTCTTCCTTCCCAGTGGACTGAATTAACATGGCACAGAAAGACACTAACATCATAAAGCAAGAGAGAGGGAGGAGTGGAGGAGAAGACCGTCCATCCAGCCAGCATCCCTCTCTCCTCTTCACTTCTCCATCTTTTCTGAAAGAGCACGACGTGGGGTCAATTCTTCTGTCCTCTTCCTGTCACATCTGTGTAAATGAGGCCATCGGTATGTCTGTGTTTTTTCCTCTGTAGTTAACACCAACGGTGTCACACAGCCCTGAGAGAAACAGATGCGGCACTGGCTTTTTTCTGCTTTTGTGGGGGCCATGGCCAGATGTTGCCCCCCTCCGCACTCTCTCCGCACTTCGCCTTGAGCCCGCCATATTGCGGCCGCCTCACACTGACAGCGCTTATTACACACAGCCTGCTGCCACAGCCCTCACAGACGACTGGGCTTTTTATGCTATGTTGCCATAACACATAACAGACAAGCAGACTAATTGCAATCACATATAAAGCAGATAAATAGAGCCATCAACAGGGTTTAGGCCATGTTTAGCCAATAGCTGTCGCTGCAAGTGTTAATGGTGTCATTAGGCAGGCGGGATGTGATGGGGGAATGTACGCTGTCGCTAATGCTGCTGCATTAACAACCTTAAGGTTTAAGAGCTTTGGCTGGGGCCGGTCAGGCCACACAAAAACTGCCACACACATGCTGGACATGCTGCGTCTGCATAACCAAGAGTATTAGACCATAAAGTCTGAGAACACGTTGTAAATCTGGGATTCAGAACCTAACTTAAAATGGGAAATCAATAATAATTTTGAAGTTTTGAAAAAAATATCGGTAAGACTTTACAATATGGTGTCATTTGTTAACATTAGTTAATGTATTAACTAACATGAATGAACAATACATTTATTACACTGTTTATTAAACTTTGTTAATGTTAGTTTATAAAAATACAGTCAGTCATTGTTTGTTGATGTTAGTTCACAGCATTAACTAATGTTAACAAACACAACGTGATTTTAATAATGCATTAGTAAATGCTAAAATTAACATTAACTAATAACATATGCTGTAGAAGTATTGTTCATTCTTAGTTTGTGTTAACTAATGTTAACTAATGAACCTTATTGGAAAGTGTTACAGAAATATTTCATATTCTGACTACTTCTGCACTCCAGTGCTGTTGTTGTTAAGCAGAATAATTTCAGGATGTAAAATAAGAAATATTTAATCTTCTAACTACTTCTGCACTTGAGTGCTGTTGTTGCTAAGCAGAATAACACAGAATACTAAAATTTACATTATTTTTTCCAACTTTTTAATAAAATAATTATGCTAATAATACAATATAGCTGTATTGTGTAAAATATATGTGTGTGTATGTATGTATGTGTAATAAATGGAATAATGTGGAATAAATAAATGTTGAATGTTGTTATTGTTATATTCATATATAATATCATATATATATTTAATATTCTGATTACTTCTATCAGCACTCGATATTCACACTTGAATATACATTATTTTTAAACTTAAAACTTAAAATGATTATGCTGATAAAACCATTTTTTATTTAAAATAAGTGTATTAACTAGCAAACAAGAACAATTATTACTACTGTTCATAGATTTGGTACATGTTGAAATAAATAAATAAATATTGTTATTGTTAAACATCATCAACAAAATTTTTAATGAAAAAATTCATAGTGTAAAATAACTAAGAAATATTTAATATTCTGACTACTTCGGTACTACTCGTTATTACAATCAAAACCTTTTATTAAAATGATTTATTGAAATGATTAATAAATAAATAAATATTGTTGACATTGTTAAATTAAAACTATTTTGAGTTTTCGAAAAAATTTGAAATGAAACATTTCTGATAACATTCTGATAACACTAATAACTTTTTTTATTTAAAATAAGCGGATTAAATGGAAAACAAGAACCATTTTACTAGTGTTCTTAGATTTAGTGCATGTTGAAATAAATAAATAAATATTGATGACACTGTTAAATTAAAACTATTTTGAGTTTTTGAAAAACTTAAAATGAAAAATTTCACAGTGTGAAATAAGATTGTTGTCATTGTTAAAATAAAACTGTTAAACCGCTGATAGAGCAAACAAGAATAATTTTGACTAGTGTTCTTAGATTTACAGTAGTACATGATGAAATAAATAAATTAAGACTATTAAAATATATTTATTGAAATATATATGAAAAAAACTAATAAACTTTACAAAATCACACAATTACTAAATGAGTTTAAAATAAATGCTAATTGATTAAGTGAAAAAAATATATATATATATCAGTAATTTAAAAATCAATAATTATAGCAGCATTATATAAATAATACTAAAATAAAACTGAAACAAATAAACAAACAAATAAATAAAGTGTGTTTTCTAATAAATCAGGCAATCATGCATAATAGTTTGGATGACAAAAGGTGAGGGAAAAAGGATAAAAATGTGACCAGATTCATGTTGGGTGAACACATCTGATAACGAGGCAAGAAATAATTTATGACTTATATTGGCAACAATTCTGACGCATTACCACTCACCTGTGAGAGCCATTCTTCATCCTCTTGTCCACTGTGATCGGATGCCAGACTGTCGTAAGACTCATGACGGGTAATGGGGCCAGGGCTGCCAGGAGGAGCCACTGCAAAGAGAGAGAAAATAATAATTTGTTATAAAATAGTAATTAGTTTAATTTTAGATTAGCTGCATATTAAAAATAAACTTTGGTTTTAATAAAACTAAATAAAATAAAGCACTTTTTTTCAAAGCTATAAGTGACCCTGGACCACAAAAACGGTCATAATATTTTGAAAGCTAAATAAATACGCTTTCCATTGATGTATGGTTTGTTTGGATATGGCAATATTTGGTAGAGACACAACTATTTAAAAATCTGGAATCTGAGGGTACAAAAAAAAAAAAAATCAAAATATTGAGAAAATTGCCTTTAAAGTTGTCCAAAATAAGTTTGTAGCAATGTTTTGATACATTTACGGTAGGAAATTGACAAAATACCTTCATGGAACATGATCTTTCTTACTTAACCTTAATGATTTTTGGCACAATGTATTGTTGGCTATTGCTACAAATACACCCGTGCTACTTAAGACTGGTTTGTGGTCCAGTATCACACAACATAACATAACATAACATAACATAATATATAATCACATAACATAATATGTAATCACATAACATAACGTAACAATCACATAACGTATAATCACATAACCTAACATAATATATAATCACATAACATAATATAATCACATAACATAACATATAATATAACATAACATAACATAATATAATATAATAAGTAAAGTGTATATTATAAATTATTCAGGTCGTTCCATGAAGACAGGTCGTTCATATAAGACGTGCATGGTACGTCACTCTGCATGAAAGCGGCAATAAAACACCTACTTAGTAATTAACATTTTTGGTCTGTGGAAAGCCAGCAAAAGTGCTCTGGTATGTGAGCGAGAGCGGGACAGATAAAAGAGCGCGGAGCTGTCAGCAGCGAAGACAGCACGGGCAGTGACAGATGGAGCACTTGGAGGCTTCGCTAAGCAGGCGCCAACTATTCAGACTAATGTGCACAATCAGTGGTTTCCCTTCCCACCTCCAGGCAAACACATGCCTTTGTTACCAATGTACATAATACAGCAGCGAATAATAAAGATGTCAAGCCCTCATCTGGAGGACACAAGGAGCCCGTCGCTCTCGCTGCCTCTTCTTCTCTCTATCTGTCTCGCAGACATAAGCGCTCACGCACCAGGTGTTCAGACACACTTGATAAGGTGTTCCTGCCAGGTTCGTGGCGCAGTCACTACTGTGTGAGTAACAGATACACCGACACCTCCACGTCGGGTGTTACTCGAAGGGGAAATCTGCTCGCTATCCGTCCCACTCAATCACAGTAACACTAACCGCTGCCAGAGCACGGCCTCCGCCATCCCAGCAAGCTGCATTATGCGGACATAAATCGTCGAGTGACTTACCGACCTCTGATGGGTCAGAACAGAGCCAGACCATGTTACCTCTTAAACACAATCAAGCTCTGGCCTTCCTCCTCCCCTCTTTCTAAAGCCCAGGGGGACAATAAGTGTTGACTAATAAATAATTGAAGCGTAAGAACAGTAGCTGGCTCTGTGGATCAGGTTACAGTGGGTTCATAATGGCCGGGCTTAAGAGGTCGAGGGCTCCTGGACTGTTAAGAGCAGTTTATCTGTTGTTAGTTGGGAGTGTGAGCAACAGAATAAGGACAGGAAACAGGCCCTGACCGCATAAACCCGCAGTATCACAGTCACAACCTGGTTACAAATTTGCTTTGGCTACCAACACACAAACCATGTACAAACGAGCCTTCAGTTAAATAATGTTTGTTCAGGTGCATAACGGTGTGCGCACTGACACCTGGAAACAGAAGCCAGACTAAGTTGGGTTAATGTTGTTGCTTTTACTGTAGTTATTTTCCCCCACACTACCTTGCAAAAATAATACTTATTTTAAGCGACTTTATTAATGAATTGACTTCATACACAAGCAAATTAATCAATATGCTAATACTAATGTTACAAATAGCAATAAAAAAAAGAAATGCATTTCCATAATTATATAAAATGAATACGTGAAAAAGAAAACAAGTGAATTTGCAAATGCGTATTATTTAGATATTTAGTTATGTAAACATTTTTATTAATTAATAGATTAGTACATAATTATTTTTATTTTAATGCATAATGTGCATGGACACTTTTTATGCACATAAAAATGATCAAAAAAGGTGTGTGAAGAACTGTGGTATTGCTATTTTTCCCATATTACCCCTAAATAAATAAATAAACAATTATTTGTATGCATCCATACAAATAATGCATGTTATTCCAAAATGTATGCATCCATTTTCATTTTGTTAAAAATGAACCAATTAAATGTATGCATTAAAAATTATATTTATTTACATATTTATGTAGTAATGTATACATATTTATATAGTAATATTTACACAGTAGTCAATATTTGGAATTTTTTTTTTACATAAATATTATAATGTTTATTTTATTTTATTTTATTTTATTTTATTTTATTTTTATGATCAACAAGGGTATGTGAAGAATTGTGGTATTGCTATGTTTCCCATATTACCCCTAAATAAATAAATAAAATAATTACATACATATGTAAACAAGCAATTAATGAATGAATGCAATTTTATTTTAGCATTTCTTCCAAAACCAATCAATTCTGTATATTAAAAATTCTATTTATTTACATATTTATATAGTAATGTATACACATTTATATAGTAATATTTACATAGTAGTAAATATTTGAATAAAAATGTGTTTACATAAATATTTTATTTTATTTTATTTTTTTAATTTTATGATCAACAAGGATGTGTGAAGAATTGTAGTATTGCTGTTTTTCCCATATTACCCCTAAATAAATAAATAGGCAATTAATTAATGAATTTTATTTGATTATTTCTTCCAAAACCAATCAAATCTGTATATTAAAAATTATATTTATATTTGCATATTTACACACATATATATAGTAATATTTACACAGTAGTCAATATTTGAATAAAAATGTGTTTACATAAATATAATAATTTATTTTATTTTATTTTATTTTATGATCAACAAGGGTGTGTGATAGTGGTATAGAATAGTGGTATTGCCGTTTTTTTTTCATATTACACCTAAATAAATAAATAGGCAATTAATTAATGAATGCATCAATTTTATTTTATTATTTCTTTTATTTTAATTATTTCTATTACAATATGTATACATATTTATATAGTAATATTTACATAGTAAATGAAACAATATTTAAATAGAAATATATCTAATTTTATTTTATTTTATCAACAAGGGTGTGTGAAGAATTGTGGTATTGCTGTTTTTCCCATATTACCCATGAATGAATGAATGAATGAATAAATTAATAAATAAATAAATAAATAAATAAATAAATAGGCAATTAATTAATTAATGCATCCATTTTTTTATTATTTCTTCCAAAAGCGATCAAATCTGCATATTAAAATTATATGTATTTACATATTTATATAATAATACATATTTATATAGTAATATTTACATAGTAGTCAATATTGAAAAAAATGTATTTTTACATTTTTTTTTATTTTTTTTTTATGGAATTGTTTTATGTTTTTAATGCATTTTTAATTGCATGATAAAAAACGAATACTGTACATGTTCACTTTGTATATACATTAAAATGTCCAGTTAAATAAGGTGCAAGAACAACTGTTCTTTTTATATATATTAAAAAAAAAAAAAAAAGAATCCATTTCTATTAACTTATATATTTAGTATACTTTAGACGCTTCCGATACAATCCCAGGGGGATTTGGGTACATTCTGCTACAAAAGATTATGCGTGTAAGTTGTAAAGGTCATGGGCTGCACCTTCCTGCTGCTATGAACGAAACCCTCGCACCTTTCCTTAAGAAATCTAGGCTCATTCATTAGAGAGCTCTCAGACACACAGCCGCCACTCTCTCTGCCCAACGACAGCTAATGTCGCAAGCTGAGGATTCCCTGAGCGCTGTCAGTTGGACCGAAGGAGCTTCGCTGGGCCAGCGCGTCCTTGTTATCTACCCATCATCTGGGTATCATCAGCAGTGGCTGGGTAATGCTCCCCTTCCCAAGTGCTGCCAAAGGCTGGGCAGATGGACAGGTGGAGATAGTGACCAAGAAGTGGCGCCACGGTTGCTTTTATCACCAGTCGTGCAGGCTCCAGCTCCTCTGACCCTACCGTCCACATGCTGCATTTTTAATCAGCCAGGTCATCCAATCTAGAAGCAAGACCAGAGCTGTCAATCACAAAGCCCTGCTCGCTGCGAGTCCTCACAGTTTGAGGGTAAAGGCACGCACCCCGCCCCTTTCAGAGACCGCCGAGCCTGGGAACCGTCCGCTACGGATGCCCCTACGCTATCTCCAGCTCTCTTCCGCCATCTTTCTTTGTATACTCCCCTTTCAGAGTTGCCTTTTACAAAGTAATTACAAAGAAAAAGACAGCCTGATAACATTAACGCCCAACTAAGGCATCTTTATGCATGATCCCTAAAGACACGTCACTTCCTGCCTCCGAAGAGGTAAGGGAAGCAGGGTCTCCTCAAAATATTGGATGAGAAAAAAAATGTGTAGTACAAAAACAAAACAACGCCAATATTACAAAATATAACACTTAAGAGTGTATAAATCACTTGTTTGACTACAGAAACATTCAACAGCGATTCCATCAGGTAAAGTTACAATGGGAGTCCATGTCTCTCTTGCCTCCTCCGAGCCCACTGAGTTTTAACAGACCCCCTAAAGCCTGTGGTTAATATGGTGGGGGGTAATTGAGAAAAAAATGGTGGCAAGTCACGTGAAAGGAGGCAATGCCTCCATCACGATATGATGGAATATGACTGGTTATGTTCGGCTGTGATTAGTTCATGCAATAAATCCCGCCTCTTGAGTTCATACACGCTCGTGAATCAGTCTGACTGAACAATATAATGGCTTTAATGGGAACACTCCATTAAAAAAGTAAACAAACAGCTCAAACGCTAAAGATAAAACCACTTTGTTACATCAAAATAAGACTTAAAAAGCTGAAAACATGATCTGTGGGAGTTTTTAGTCAGTAATCAGCTTGGTGAAATTTAAAGTAAGTCTCAACGTCTGTGACCAATATATGATGATTTAATATATATATATATATATTTATTATATATATATATATATATATATAATTAACTAAAATGACTAGAAAAAAAAAACATAGCAAGTTAATACACTAATCTAAAAATAGTATTTCAAATAACCCAATCACAGTCAATAATGTCCTATTAATACATGTTTAAGTTAATACATAAAACATAGTTGAGGTCATAAGTTTATATACACCTTACAGAATCTGCAAAATGTTAATTATTTTACCAAAATAAGTGGCATCATACAAATGCATGTTATTTTTTATTGAGTACTTCTTATTTTAGTCCACAAGAGAAAATAATAGTTTCACAGAATTCATAAAACTGACCCCATGACCCCAAAAGTTTACAAGCACTTCATCCTTACGGCGTTGCTACCTGAATGATCCACAGCTGTTTTTTTTCAGTGACTCATTGTTCATAAGTCCCTTGTTTGTCCTGAACAATTAAACTGTCCACTGTTCTTCAGAAAAAAATCCTTCAGGTCCCACAAATGATTTGGTTTTTCAGCATTTTTGTGTATTTGAACCCTTTCCAACAATGACTGTATGATTCTGAGCTCCATCTTTTCACACTGAGGAGCTCATATGCAACTATTACAGAAGGTTCAAACGCTCACTGATGCTCCAGAAAGAAAAACATGCATTAAGATTTGGGGGGTGAAAACTTTTGAACAGAATAAAGATCTGTACATTTTTCTAATTTTGCCTAAATATCTTTTTTTTTTCTCCCCCACTTAGTACTGCCCTTCAGATGCTACAGAAGATACTTGCATGTTTCCCAGAAGACAAAATAAGTTAAATTTACCCTGATTTTCAAATTCAGAATGTTTTCACCCCCCCTTAATGCATTGTTTCCCCTTCTGGAGCATCAGAGAGAGCTTGAACCCTGTGTAAGTGTCCCTCAGTTGTCCAAATACACACTTTCAAATACACAAAAATGCTGAAAAACCAAAGAATTTATGCAACCCGAAGGATTTTTCGGAAGAACAGCGGGCAGTATTAAGCAACACAGTATTAAGAATGAAGTGTATGTAAACTTTTGAACAGGGTCATTTTTATAAATTCAACTATTATGTACTCTTATGGACATCTTTTATGCAAAATATCTTATTCAAGTCAGTACTAAATAAAAAAAAAAATAGCATGCATTTTGTATGATCCCTTTTATTTTGGTAACGTAATTAACATTTTGCAGATTTTACAAGGTGTATGCAAACTTATGACCTCAACTGTATATGAATATTTAATTACATTTTGCACTTTTAAACTAAAGTGCTATTTTCATCTATTAAAATTAGATGCCATTCTATTCAGGTGTATCAAATTTAAATAATTAGATATTAATATTTTTAACTAAAACAAAAAAGAACACTAGAAAACCCTAATCCACGCACACTAAACACGTCAGTAGTTGCTGCTCATAGTGCGACACAATGCAGTAAACAATCAAAGGTGGCACGTCGTGGGCTGCCTGGCACACTGAGAGCCAGAGGCGCAGGGCATGCATATGCGCATACTCCCCACAGTATCAGGTTGGTGAGGTTCATCTGTAATAGAAGTGTACAGTGCAAGAATCTCTGGCTTATTTTAATTAGACATTAACATTAATGCACTGAACAAGCTCATTATGCGTTTCTTTGCCCCCTGGTGGACCGCATCCACGCCGAGCCACTGCCACGGCCGCTCACGCACGGCTATTTCATCACTCTGACACATGCATGGTGATTAGACCGACTTCCAGAGAATGTTCTACCCGTTAGGCCTTGAGCACTTGGGCTTTAGTGGCAGAGAAGAAATGTGAAGCCTGGCCTGAAGGACCCAGACAGCTAATTACTCATTAATGTTTATGATTATCCAGCGAACGCAACAATGCTCACTTATTCAAGATATATTAGATGTGTGGTCATCCGTGAGCCTTCTGCCCTCCAGTTGCGTTCTCTTGCCTTTCATACGTCAACCCAAAGTGCTTACGCTCTCTATGCACTTGTTATTAAATTACATGAGTTTAAAACCACACTAATTAGTTTAATCTGAACGCTGGGTTAATTTGGCGCTATGATGAGTTTCAGGGCATGGATGTACTAGCGAGTGAAAAAGGACTGATTCGCAACACCACTGGAGAAGGAAAAGCTCTTCACCAACTGCTACGTCAAACGAAATGGGAGTTCATGTTTCATATGTTGTGGTACACCAGAAAGGGTTAAAAACAAACATCTCCAGTGAGACGGACACACTCACACACATACTTACATCCAGTCAGGAGGTATTGATAGTACTGCACGAAGTCTGAGGCCAGCACCAAGGGGTGGTTGCTGTTGAAAGGTGGTTGTAGCTCATTCCACTGCGGTGTCCTACTCAAAACAAACACAGAAATCAATTTAGGAAGCGCATATCAAAGGGCCAGATGTATATAACATTCTCCAGCTGAGCTATAATGGACTCAAACTCTCCACAGCCCGGCGGACCTTGCATTTCCCCCATCTCACGTGGGCCGCACGAGCTATACAGCTCGGTACATACAATCATTTAACATACAATCAGATCAGAAAGCCATTCTGGGAGCAAACCCTGCCTGTTTTCATTTTCTTCGCTCGGTCACAAGCGTTATTGCATTATGACTGAGCTCAGCGTCTGGGTCGGTGACAAGCCGTGACGTTAATCATTTGCTTGCCCTCATTAAGGCGCCATGTAAGCTGTTTTATGTAAATGATACGACTGCAGTGGGTCGTGTCAGGTGCTTCTGTCGAACTGAAGGTGAAGTGTAAAAGCAGGTAAATAGGTGTGGTGCTGAGAGCCCCGGGGGCAAGACCTGGCTAGATTCCAACAGGCTCTCGGACAGGTGTTCAGCTCCAGAGGCGTGTCGTCGCCTATCTTTTGCGCCGTGCTGATTGGACGAGGCTCCAGCACGTGCTCCACCAGGTTTCCGTAGCAACTCAGGATGTACAGTGATTCGACAACAGCCTGGCGAGACTGATCTAACAGGGAAGAAAAAGTCAAGTTGTTAAGGATTAAGATTTTGGTTTCTAACAAGACCTCAGATTTTTTTGTGGATTCTGTGGAAGAAATTTTGCAGTTCCATCTGGTAAAGGATCAAAGAAATAATAAATAAATAAACAAAAAAGCATGCCAGAGCTTTTAACAAATATAACAAATAATAGAATATACAAATATATATATAATAATAAAAAAAAAAAAAAAAACTAAAAATGTAGTAAAATATAAGAAATACTACATATACACTGATTGGGATCAGTAAGATTTTTTTATGTTTTGTAAAGAATTTTTTTCTGCTCATCAAAGTTGTTTATTTGATTAAAAACAGAAAACACCGAAATATTGTGAAATATTATTGCAATTTAAAAGAATGGCTTTCTATTTTAATATACTTTAAAATAGAACTTATTCCTTCAGAAATCATTCCAATATGCTGATTTATTATTAATGTTGGAAACAGTTGTGCTGCTTATTTTTTTAAAAACTTGTGATAAAGTAGTTCTTTCAAACTAAGAAAAAAAAAAGTTTGAGATCAGTAACATTTTTAATATTTGTTTTAAATTCCTGCTCATCACAGCTGTTTATCTGATTAAAAACACAGAAAAAAAAAAACATCTGCTCATCAAAGCTGTTTATTTGATTAAAACAGAAAAAACTGTAATATTGTGAAATATTATTGCAATTTAAAATAATGGCTTTCTATTTTAATATACTTCAAAATAGATTTTTTTAATTTAGACATCATTCCAATAAGCTGATTTATTTTCAGTGTTGGAAACTGTTGTGCTGCTAATTTTTTTTAAACCTGTGATAAAGTATTAATTTCTTTCAAACAAAGAAAAAAAAAGTTTAGAATCAGTAAGATTTTGTATGTTTTTTTTGTTTTTTGTTTTTATCTAAAACATCTGCTCATCAAAGCTGTTTATCTGATTAAAAACAGAGAAAAAAAATGTAATATTGTGAAATATTATAGCAATTTAAAATAATGACTTTCTATTTTAATATACTTTAAAATAGAACTTATTTCTTTAGAAATCATTCCAATATGCAGATTTATTATCAGTGTTGAAAAAAAGTTGTGCTGCTTTATTTTTGTTTAATCTGTGATAATTTTTTCAGAATTCTTTGATGAATAAAATTGTTTAAATAACAGCATTTATTGAAAATAGAAATCTTTTCTACCAATGTAAGTATTTACTATCACTTTTTATCAATTGAATACATCCTTGTAGAATAAAAGTATTACTTTCTTTTAAAGAAAGAAAAACAATTTACTGACCCAAAACTTTAAATGGCAGTGTATATTGTCAGAAAATATTTCTGTTTTAAATAAATGCTGTTCTTTTTAATGTTTTATTCAAAGAATCCTGAAAAATTTATCAAAGTTTCCAAAAAAAAAAAGCACAACTGTTTCCAACATTGATGATAAATCAGCATGATTTCTAAAGGATCATGTGACACTGTAGAATGGAGTAATGATGCTTAAAATAGAAAACCACTATTTTAAAGTGTAATAATATTTCGCAATATTACTGCTTTTTCTGCATTTTTAATCAAATAAGTGCAGCCTTGATGAACAGAAAAGACTTCTTCGTGTGTGTATGTATATATATGTATATGCATATGGTTGTAAGATATGTCAGACCTTTCTCTCTCTTCATGTTGGGGTTGGTGATGAACCAAGAGCGAGAGGAGGCGAAGACTGCAGCGACGCAGAACTCCCCACCGCTGGACTTACTTG
Organism: Labeo rohita; assembly: GCF_022985175.1. Lineage (NCBI taxonomy): Eukaryota > Metazoa > Chordata > Actinopteri > Cypriniformes > Cyprinidae > Labeo > Labeo rohita. The sequence continues at coordinate 24,324,261 of NC_066883.1, read as the reverse complement.
GAGAGATCTGAGGAGGTGGCTTGGATTTGCTACAAAAAAAGACAATGAATGAGAATAAGAATATACAGAGTGAAAAAGAAAAAGAAAAAGAAAGAAAGAAAGAAAGAAAGAAAGAAAGAAAGAAAGAAAGAAAAGTCTGCTTTTGGTGACTGGCATCCAGAGTAAAACAGGAAAATTAAAGCCACATTACTGACAAGAAAAGTGACACAGTTGGGATGTAAAGAATCAAGACAACATTTCCTGCATATGAATGAAATCGCTCAAGAGTTTCGAACAAAAATTGCACAACCACAAACAAAATACTAGGCTTGTAAACCATAAACATAATACATCACACATTCATACTTCATGCAAGACAAAAAAAACCCCACATTATTTGGCTTATTATTTCACTCCAACTTTCCTAGTGTTTTTAGATGTTTAAATGTAATCTAAAAAACACAGTTTACAATGTTCATGCATACAGGATTCAAATTTCACTTCATTTGTATTGGGCAAAATAACCACTTTAAGTTTTATTCAGCAAGCACAATTTCACCACAGCTGTCGGAACCAGAAAACCGCTAGCCAATCTTTTATATTTCTGTTCGGTGAATATAATGATGTTGTTAAAGCTCTACATACACATATACGCTCCAGGAGTCTGTACAGATACCACATAATGGCTGTCATTTGCTTATAAAGCTGCTTCAGCTGGAAGCTCTCGTTTTAGTCTTGGCATTTGAGAAAAATTATTACGGCCTATTGAATTATCCTTTACGTCAGTTTTTGAAAAAGCCAAGGAGGAAAAAAGGTCATGAGCTGAGAGATAAGGACTCGCATGTGGAACTCATCTTAGAACAGAAGCCATGTGGTGTCATTGTGTGACTGTATCTCAAACATACAAGAGACTTCCAAAACGCTGACTACTGGCACTTTCACACAGAACCACACTTCAGATACCATCGGCCATGCAGAAATACACACTCAATACACACAAATGGATGTGAATGGGAGCTAGCAAAGTAAAATAATTAGATTCAATTTAACGCATTACATTTTTGCTGCTCGTCCTCATTTGTTACTACAAGCAAGGCATCTCAAATTACACTTATGCCACAAAAAGCGCCATTCTCACAGAAAACATTTGTGCATTCAAAAATAGTCACACGAAGAGAATCTGAACGGATGAAGTACTTGACACGGCTTCCTAAACACAGAGTCCTCAATGTGTAAGATGATAAAAAACAGCTGGAAAATAAACAACATAAGGCCAGATTTACTAAACAGGGCAAATTAGCATTGGAGCGCAATTCTATAAAGCGCTGATGGGAGGGAAAAATTCGGTGTCTGATTTACTGACAATGCGCACATTAAAGAACATTTATTTAATGACCATTGCAATTTACAGAGAGCAGCGCAAATTACCACCTGCTTTAAAGGAGAACTCCACTTCCAAAACAACAATTTTCAAATAATTTACTCACCCTCTTGTCATCCAAAATGTTCATGTCTTTTTGTCTTTAGTTGTAAAGAAATTATGGTTTCACATTTCAGATTTTTCTCCATATAATGGACTTCATTGGTGCCCCGATTTTGAACTGCCTAAATGTAGTTTAAATGCAGCTTCAAATGGCTCTAAATGATCCCAGCCGAGGAAGAAGGGTCTTATCTAACGATGGTTCATTTTTTTGGAAAAATAAAAATGTTTATACTTTTTAAGCACAAAAGCTTGTGTAGCACAGGCTCTGGGATGCGTGTCCACTATGCTACAAATTAGTAATGGGTCGTTCTTGAACGATTCTTTCATTTTGAACAAATCTTTAATGTGACTTGGGAAGAAAGAGTCGTCTCTGGGAGTGATTCGTTCAGTCCCACATGCGCAACATCCTATTAGGTTCTGTACTGGAATTAGTTCACCTGTTTCGAGTCGATCGTTCATCTTATGGGGCTGTCACGTGATGAACGAACGACTCAAACCCGAAAGCTTGTCAGATAAGAGGTGAGGTGAGCTAATCAGACTAAAGACCCAGGTAAACAATGAATTAATCTTTTCTGTTTCTTATAGCATTATAGTTTTGTCTTGTTTGTAGGGTGACCAACGTTTGTGTAAGCAGTAGATGTGTTAGGGAAGAAACGCGTAAGATCTTAATTATATTTGCTAAAATGAAAGAAAAGTGACACAAAAAAGATTCGTTCATTTTGCTGAACGAGACTCAAAGGTCCGAGTCTGTAAAACGATCCGAACTTCCCATCACTACAACGAATCACGCGTAAGTTCATCGTCTGTGTACTGAGTATGGAGAAAAACTCCATCTTATTTTCTCCTACAACTTGAGAGGAGGACATCGTTGTACCTTTTTGTTTGTGAACAGTGTTTACAAACTTACTTGCACTTTCTTAGTCTTTGCGCGTTCGCTTTGTGAACACTGGGTCTGTAGTTCCGCCTACACTCTGCATGACCTTTCGAAGTGATTCTATAGTACATAGCATCGTAAACGCGCATCCCAGAGCCTGTGCTACACGAGCTTTTGTGCTTAAAATGTATACAAAAATTTTACTTTTCCAAAAAAAATGACAGATCGTTTCGCTACATAAGACCCTTCTTCGTCGGCTGGGATCGTTTAGAGCCCTTTGAAGCTGCATTTAAACTACATTTTGGAAGTTCAAAATCGGGGCACTAATGAAGTCCATTATACAGAGAAAAATCATGAAATGTTTTCCTTAAAAACCATAATTTCTTCACGATTGAAGACAGAAAGACACAAACATCTTGGATGACAAGGGGGTAAGTAAATTATTTGTGAATTGTTGTTCTGGAAGTGGAATTCTCCTTTAAGACATGCTTCTTTGGGGTGTTAAATAATGCGGTCATTGTTTTCAGAGGAGGATGGCTGCTGTTTGGGAATGCAGTCGTGTAAAGGTTTTTGCACACTGAGTCCGAAATTCTCATTCTAAATTTTTGCATGTTAAAAAATAAATACGACCTCACAAAACTTTCGTTCGTCATAAAAAGTATTGATCAGGTTCGATTTTCTGCATTTTCAAGCATTTTGACAGAAAAGGATGAAAAATATGAAAAAAATGAAAAAAACGCACACAAAAATTTTGGACTCTGTGCAATGACCTTTAGACAGTTATTCAAAAATACTTTGATGACAGACATTGCTCAGGCATTTCAGATGCTGCGCAGTAAGATCGGTCCGCTAGTTAGTCAAGTTATCCTGTCCCATCGTGCAAAGTCACATGACTTTTTTGATGCGCACAGTGAAATTTATTCGGTAAATGTGATTCCATCGTAGTTTACGCGCATTCTTTCTCGTCAGATAAAAAGTTTATCCTACTCAGTTGCGTGCATACGCTTTTTTGCACATTTTTACAATTACGGGCATCTTGGTGTTTTCATCCAGCGTTTTTTAATGCAATATTCTAAAATGCGCATAAAAAAGGTGGATGAAAACACAGCTAGGGATTTGACGAGTGCAAACATTAATAAATTGCGTTGCGTGATCCCATAAATTGTGTGTCTTAAAGAGAAACTCCTACAACTGCATATTCAATAAGATCAGGCGCAAAAATAACTGCCCACACCTTTTCATATGTAAGATTTTTGGATTAAAATATCCAAAAATCACTAGAACAGAGTTGTATATTTTGCTGACTTGTGTAGTTACATCATCCCAAATGTTTTGAAGAATGTTTAAATCCAAAGAAATAAGCAATTTTAAGTGTAATAGACCGTGTCAGTGCATCGCCTGCATATGATGTCATACACCCGTGATTTTCTGGTTTTATATTTGTAGAAAACATGGAAACCCCAAAGACACTTCAATATGTTATGCATTTTATTAGACAGGCGACAAACGCACAGAGTAGTACTATAACAGAACATTTTACACACTTAAATATATCTACAGGGTTCATACAGACTTTCAAGGACTTTTCAAGCACTTTCTTGATTTTCAAGGACTTCAATCAGAGATCTCACTTAGTGAACAATGTCTTCTATTTCAAATTCAAAAAAGAGAACTATTTAAAAATACACTACTAAAAAAAATACACTACTAAAAAAAAAAAACGACAAAAAAAAAAAAAAGCACATGCGAAGTATTGCTACTAAAGTATTACAAAGTATACTACACTTTTACTATAGTAAAACCACGGTTAATACAAGATCCGTTTGGAGCACTTTGAAAGAGTGGATAATTTTGTGACGCAATGGTTTAACTGATTTGGAGTTTCAAAAAGCTCAGTTTCACCTATTGCTACGTGCTTTTTAAAATCGTCGAAATTCAAAAAAAGAATAGTAAAGTTGCTAGTGAATCACTTGAAATGCATGATTGAGTCATGAGATTAAATCAATCTGAGCAGTTCCAGCGTAAATGACTCAATTGAATCAGATAGTCTGTTCCTCTGTATGATGTTTTTTGAATTGTGTGAATTTTGCGTAAAACATTTATTTCTTAGAAACAATGTCTTTCAATAATTCAAGCACTTTTCAAGTACCTCTTCAGGAATATAACTACTTTCAAGCGTTTTCCAGGCCTTAAATTAAAAAAAAAAAAAAAAAAAAGAGCGCAACTTTTTCCTATCACTGGAAAAAGCAGAAGCATAATAAAAGCTACGCTGCTTTTGAGCCCTGTATCGAGTCTTTAATACTTTAGCTCATCCATGGACATGATTTCGGCTGTGGAGATGAAGACAGCGATTCCTGTTATTCCACACACGGCGTCAAACTACGCCTTTGTTTCTTTGTTTGTTTTGAATATGCACCCTCTAGCGTGAAAACTTACATATTGTGCCTTTAAACTTCATAAACATCTTCAATTTAATTTTATTTTGTTGTATAATACTATTCAAAGTTAATGTTTAGTCCCAGAAATGTTCCAAGGCCCCAAGACGTCGCCTTTTAGTTTGCAAACCCCTGATACGCATGATTAATTGCTATGAATTTGATTAATTCATCAGCATATCATGTAATTAATTCAATTCACATATGTAATCGATTGAAAGCCCTAGTCATAATGCACTAAAAGAGAAGATAACTGCAAAACAAAACAGCCAATTGTAATGAAATTGTTGTAGACCGTGGAGTCTGGACTGAGAGTTAATGTGGATGAATTGTCCAGTGTTTGAACCGGGTCTCTTCCAGCCTTGCATTACACTAATAGGTGTTGAGTGACCTGTTGCTGAGCTGCACTCTCACTCTGTCACTTCCCTTAAAACTGTCATCAAGTCGTAAATTACTCTCAGGATGAGGAGTGATGTTGACATCTTTGTTTAGCCGACACCAGGCGAGGATTGCTGGTCGGGAAGGACTAAAGACAAAAAAGACAAAGTAAAGAAAAGCAGGCAGTGGTATTGGCATGTGTTTATTGGTGTTGGACGGAGGTGAAGCGAATAACTAAATATCTGAGCGGTGCGAGCCGCTGATGGGGAGATACGAGCGGTTTGTCAGTATACCGCCTTGGCCGGAGTAGCCGCGAACGTCTCGCTGTCTGTCAGTATAGAACAGGGGACACGGTACTAAACAAACACGCGGTTTCCTTTCTCTCCCTCTAATAAAACCCAAGCGGGATAACAAGGAGAGAAGACAGCAGACATTTCGATAACCTCAAATCTTTAGAAACGCCGCTTCCTTTGCCCTGACCATCACTGACCGTAGAGAAAAACACTGAAAGCATTTAAATCCTTCCTGCCCCACCGCCAAGTTCAAGGCAGCAAGGAAAGAGAATGAGCTTAGCAGTTTTCCAGTCTGGAACGCAGGTGAAGAGTTGGCCTTTTCAGGTTTGGAGGAGCTAACGCATTTTCTTGAAGGAAAACCGTAAAGGATGGGCGCACAGATGTTCTTAATAACAAAACCAAACCCAGCTCAGTGTGACTAAACATTTATTCCTCTGAAATCACAGGCTGACACTGTCCGCCGCAAATGTGAGAGGAAATTATATCCGTTTCTAAGTGCTTTGCATAATAAAACTGGAAATATTCTGTAAAAGGTATATAACGTCGTGGCAGCGATGATGATGATGATGAGACATTGCAAAGAGCCAGTCTGAGTTAAAAGCTGGGCATAACTTTCAGCGCTCATCTCCAAAGCTCTTTGAAGAGGCTTTGGTCAGCAGATGATTTGGTCAACATGTTCTTATTTGAGTGCACTTTACACTTTGCATCTGAATTTCCTTGAAGCGACCGCTGGAGTTGGTTTGTCTGTATTTGAAATCAGTCTTTTCCTCTGGGTCTCACTTAAAGTGGCTAGTATGACTCAAGCCGCAGTGATTCAGCGGGCCATTTGAGCGAACGGATTATTCTAAATAAATATTGGCATGGGGAGCGGCTTACACAAAAATGTATCCGAAAATCAATAAATTATGAAACATAAACATATTTAGTGAGATGGAGGAGAAGGGAAGACAGACGTTACTAAACAGAAGCCAATTTCGTCTTCCCCCTATTGGCATTTCCCCTGCTGCTTCGAGAGTGTTTTTTCCTCTCTCCCTCTCTCTCTCTCTAACTAATTCACTGAAAAGACTCCTTGCATGTCATTTCCACTTTTAATTTAACATATGAGGACTCTTGACGTGAGCTAATAGCTTTTCCTCAAGGGCATAATTCAATCTGTGATGTCCACCATCAAAGCCCGGCCACATTACAGTCCCGGCCACAGACGAGGCGCCATCGGGGGGGAAGCGGCCCCCCATTTGTTTTCAAACAAATGCAGTGGCGGGTTTTAAACGACAAGAAGGAGCGCGGATCTCATTTGAACTTATCAGGGGACTTGCCGTGACAAGCTGACCATATGGTCGGCGTACATCAGCCAGCGCGGGGCCTGCGTTACAGCGCTCACGAAAGGGTCGTGCAGAACACAGACGTTTCTCTCAACGTCACATTTATTATCTCGCAGCAGCTTTTCCTCGGACACGGCTCGGGCACGCGGCCACAGTCCACACACACACTGTGGTAGCCATTTGGGAGGCCGGCATCAAACGCTAAAAGAGAAACAGAAACTTTTCCCCTCCATTTCCAGCGTTCCAGCTCATTGGGATATTGTTGAGGAAGGTGCCTGATTCGGCATGATTTCGCTTTTCCTTAGAGAGATGCCGGAAAATATGCGTTCCCCAGGTGTGAGCGCAGCTGTCTGTGGTATTTACAAGCCGCCAGGCTTGTGATGGTTGTACTTCTTCGATCTGAGTAGAGGACACTTTCAAAAATAAAAGCAGGGAAAAAATATTAAGGTTTTCAAAAGCTACATCAATCAAAACCCTTCCTGAGCTACACTGGATCTTTCGGTTTTATTGAAAACAGAGCACAAGTAAAGTTCAGGAAGTAAAAATACATGATTTTCTCCATGCAGAAATAGATTTTTAGCATAACATCTGAAATTTTGCAGTATATCTAATGAATGACTACTTTAGAAAATTAGCAGGAAAAAACTGACAAAGCATACAGTGCCTTGCGAAAGTATTCATACCTCTTTATGTTTTTCACGTTTTATGTTGCAGCATTATGTTAAACTGCTTTAAATAACTTTTTTCCCCACATCAACCTACACTCCATACACCATAACGACAAAGCAAAAAACAGATCTGTGACAGCTTTGAAAATTCATTAAAATTAAATAACTGAAATAATTACATTGCCAAAGTATTCATACCCTTAACTTGAAGCACCTTCACAGCCTCAAGTATTTTTGGATATGATGCAACAAGCTTTTGAAATTGTAGAAAATTAACTGGAAAAATAGGAAGCTGACAAAGTGTACATTGCCTTGCAAAAGTATTCACACCCCTTCATTTTTTTCACGTTTTGTTATATGTTGCAGCCTGGTTGAACTGCTTTCAATAACTTTTTCCACATAATGACAAAGCAAAAAAAACAGATTTGTGACAACTTTGCAAATTCATTACAAAAAAAACTGAAATAATTACATTGCATATGTATTCATACCCTTAATGCGGTACTTAGTTGAAGTACGTTTACAGCCTCAAGTATTTTTGGATATGATGCTACAAGCTTTGCACATCAGCATTTGGCAATTATCTGCCATTATTCTCCTCACTTCTTCACCTCTCAAGCTCTGTCAGCTTGAACAGGGGCTAGCAGAAATTTTCAGGCTTCTCTCTAAATGTCTAATAGCGTTCAAGCCCAGGCTGTGGCTGGGCCACTCAAGGACATTTACAGAGTATAAGCCACACTTGGGTCATTGTCCTTTTGGAAGGTGAACCTTCTGCCCAATCTGAGATTCTGAATGCTCTAGACTAGGCTTTCATTAAGGCTATCCATCTATATTTTGCTATGTTGAGCTTTCCTTTTACTCTGATGAGTCCCTCCCACTAAAAAACAACCCCACAGCATGAGGCTGCTACCACCACACTTTACTGTTGGGATGTTACTCTGCTGGTGATAAGCAGTGGCTGCTTTCCTCCAAACATGATGCTTAGAATTGAGGTTCATCAGACCAGAGAACCTTGTTTCTCACAACCTGACCAACCTCATGGCTTGGTTGTTTGGTCTGAATTTTCAGCTGTTAGACTTGTCATATCACTTGTTAGAGGTGGGTGCCTTTTTAAATCATACTCATTCAAATTAATTTGCTACAGGTTAACTCCACTCCAAGTATTGTAAAATCTACAAGTGATATGAATGCTCCTGAGCTAAATTTCAAGAGTCCCAGAAAAGGGTATGAATACTTATGCAATGGAATAATTTCAATTTAAAAAATACAAGTTTATGCTTTGTCATTATGGTGCAAGGAGTGTAGACAGATGTGGATAAAAAGTCATTTAAAGCAGTTTAACATAAGGCTGCAACATAAAACGTGAAAAAAATGAATACTTTTGAATACTTTCGCAAGGCACTGTATTGATTTAATTAAACATAATTTACGTTAATACACGTGTCTCCTGAGCTGTTTATAATAACATCTTACGTTCTGTTCTCATTTGTATCTGAGCTGCACTTTTCCATTTTTTCCTGCGTAGGAGTGTTTTGTTTTGGAACACTTAATGATTCCCTTAATACTTCCATGTGATATTAAGCACACTGTTCACTTCTCTAAAAGGAAAAACTAATTAACATTTAATACAACATCTAAATCAATCATACGTTTCCGACGAAATGCGGAGCTTCAGTTGTGTCCCGCATTAACGTGCCTAGCCCAGTCAAGAGGAAGCTATGGGGAATATTAAGATTTATCACGTTAATGGTAAGGCTTTGAAACACATACGTCCTCTGAGATCACAGTACAGCAGTGCAGGAAAAAGATCTAATTAAAACGTATGTGAGGATACCACAACAAAAGCTGAAACCCAAGCCAGAAGGACAGCAGCACATGTGATTCATATTTGGGAGGGGAGTGCAGAAAAGTCCATTTCGCTGAGATTCAGTCTTTGAAGCTGTGTATATACAAATATTTTCCTACTTTGGTTCTTACCTTCAATATTTGCAGCCAAATTATGCATTGCTTCAATAATAATCACCCCCGCCTCTCCTTTTGATAGTGAAGCAACTTTTTTAATAAAAATCTTTTTTTCCTCCATATACACTCAAGCCAATGATTATACATTGTCCAAATAAAATTGTCACATCAAATTAAAGGGTGAAGAAGATGAATGACTGCAACCACATTGCACACATCTGACTCAACCATCGGCCAGAGCGGTGCGCGGTGCACCAATCATTTTTTCACCCTTATTCCAAATGTCACCAGTCAATAAAATCATAACGACAACAATATGAATGTGAACACAAAAGCATTTTTGAATAAACAACCTCTGTCGTCTGTTTGGGAAAAAACGAAGCAGGAAAGGAACGATCACTTTGAAGGGAAGGTTCGTTTAAACCACAGGATGGACTGACAAACAGAGCTCTGATGTTTTCTAACGTAGCAAAACACAATATTTTGCGATGAACTCTCAAACAAAAACTCTTTTCTCTCTCTCCCATGAATTCAACGACACTGACTAACTTAGCTTGAATGCCAAGCTGATGTCTTAGACATGCTTATGACCAACAAAATATTATAATTCACTAACATTCCTCTCACAGTGGCCTTTCTGTACAGAACTTTTCAACAGGCAAAATTGTCAATTAAAACAAATTAGGTTTGCAATTACAAAAAATACACAAAAGCCAAACAGCAAATCCACATACAGAAACAGAACAAAAAAGGAACAATAAAAAGCACATCCTTCGGGTCTCCCCACAGCGTGCTAGAATAAACTAAAGACGGGGAAAAGAAAAAAAAAAAAATCTTGGAAACGAATGAAAGATGGAATGAACGCAGTCGTTTTTGCTGAAGCGAGGACAAAGCATGCTGGGAGTGAATTGGAAAAACTCACCATGGAGTTTTAATGGAAAAACATCCAGCCCCAAAGAGGTAGGGTCTTCATGAAGGGACAAATACACAGAGATAGATGGAAAAGCATTATTATTGATTCGACTGGGCAAACAGTTTACCGTTTAATGATACAGAAGATAAAAAAAGCCATACAAATAGTGGATTTTAACATACTTTTACTACAAGACCAAACCAAAATAGCAATAAGATAACTCAAGTCTCATCAAACGTCTAAAGTAAACTCCATTGGTGGCATTTAGGAGGGACGTGGGAGACATTAGGTCAGTTTCTTCCAGTCTGACAGTTCAATAGAAGTTCAATAGTGGTTTAATTGAAGTAAGATGCTGTGGAAGATGCTGAAGGGTTAGTAAGGAAAAGTGGATCCCTGATCTACAGCCAGAGCAATGGATGACCGTAAACATTTTACAGCCAATAGTGTTTCCCAAAAGCAATAAAAAGGACATGAAATCCAACTCTGGCAGAAGTCGTCGTACACTCTGCAGCCCTTTGGATGAGTTCACTATTCAGTAGGGGTGAATCACTGTCTGTGAAACCAAACCTTACACTTTTACGCAGACGCACTTTTACGAATCCCTCGCTGGCAAATGGCTATCGGGAAGATTTTTCCCAGATCAAACAAAACGTGGTGAGAGAGATGAGTGATGGTCAAGCTAAGTTTAACTTCTAATTACTATTCTGTTTGACATTTTGAATAATGAATGAATCATAGTCGCACATAGAGCTTACGATACTCACGGCCTGAGCTAAACAATCAAACCGGCAGGTTGCTTAGCTGCGTCTCAAGTGGCACAGTACAACCCTCGAGTAAGACACTTCAGCTGAATGGATTCAACAAATATCCAGCTGTGAAAATGGATGGACGCCACTACTAAATGAATGTGTTTCCATGGAGACTGAAACATGTTAAACCTGGGTTTGTTTAGCAGCACTGATGATCGCTTTAGTGTTAGCGTGATATAAAATGTCTATAAAAGACACATTTGCAGTGAAATAAGTAGGACAACACTGGACTATTTATCACATGACACGCTCATGCACTTCTAATAAGATCAGATTTGACCACAAACCATAACAATAACATAAAAAGCGAGTGAAAAGCAGATTTCATCCAAATCCGTAGAGTGCTATGAGGGCTTTTATTCCTGATAAATGTTTACAGGAAAAGGAAGCAAGAAGTCACATGATTAATCTTTCACACGTTTATCTCTCTGCTTTCCGTGAGCCTACCGCTGCAATCCAAAGGCATTAAAATGAGGTGATTTGAGCAAATGCTTACACCATGACGTATCACATGCCTGGGTAGCACCCAAACTTTTTAAGCTATTTGTACGGTCATTATGCCACTATGAGACAATGGCCCAAAAGCAGCTCAATTCAAGTATTACACTAAGCCTACCACATTTGTGAGGTCAAAATCCAGGCATCCAATAACACACATTCACATTCTCTTCAATACGAAAAAGCACAATCAGTTAGAGGCATGAGACAGTTTTGGAAGAATTAATCTACTTACAAAATAAACATTTCCTGATAATTTACTCACCCCCATGTCATCCAAGATGTTCATGTCTTTCTTTCTTCAGTCGCAAAGAAACATTCCAGGATTTTTCTCCATATAGTGGACTTCAATGGTGCTCAACGGGTTGGAGGTTAAAAATGCAGTTTAAATGCAGCTTCAAAGGGGTCTACACGATCCCAGCCGAGGAATACGGGTCGAATCTAGAGAAGCGACTGGTTATTTTCTTAAAAAAAAACAAAACAACAAAACAAAAACAAAAACAAAAACAAAAAAAAAAAAAAAAAATAATAATAATATATATATATATATATATATATATATATATATATATATATATATATATTTTTTTTTTTTTTTTTTTTTTTTTTACAATTTATATACTTTTTAACCTCAAATGCTCGTCTTGTCTAGCTCTATGTATGCATGCTCTGTGCACTCCAGTTCAAGACAGTTAGGGTATGTCAAAAAACTCCCATCTCATTTTCTCCTTCAACTTCAAAACAGTCCTACATCGCTGCAAAAGTACTGACCCAGTGTTTAAAAAGTGAATGTGCAAACACCCTTTCCAAAAAACAAAACAAAACAAAAACAAACAAACAAAAAAATAATAAATACATAAATAAATAAATAAATAAAAAAGTAAAAGTAAAACACTGATGTCGGACGGTTTTGAAGTTGGAGGAGTGAGATGGGAGTCGGGAGTTTTTCAACCTACCCTAACTGTATTGAACCGCAGAGTGAACGCCGCAGAGCTAGACAAGATGAGCTTTATGAATTTTTTAAAGAAAATAACCAATCCTTTTGCCAGATAAGACCCTTATTCCTCTGGGATCGAGTTCTCTTTCACTGCTGATTGCAATTGAACATCTTAAAATGACTTGTTTTTAAAATGCAGTGCATAAAAATGCATGCAAACAAGTTTTTGTTACTACGTGGAACAGCAACGTCACGTGACCATGTAACCATGTAAGCGCCATATAGATAATAGTCCACAATCTCTACCGGCTGACAAATTTTTAATCATGTCTACCAGTATATCGCTCACCCCTACATGACAGTGTTTGTTATTGCGTGTGTCATCTGTGTACTCTGACACGTTTCAATGAAAATCGACACCAGTGCCTCTTTTGCCTCCTTAAGCCTTAAAATGTACATATAAAACATATTTAAAAAGGCTAAAGTCAAAAAACTTTCATGGGATTTGGTTGTTGCTTGTTGAGCATAGGATAAATGGTAAAACTGTGTAAACATCAAATTTGCATGGGACTAAAACAACCCAAAAGGGCTCTGCCACCTCATTTTTTAAGTCCACCACACACCATAGCAAGAAACATCATCTCTTATGTTTTTCTTAAAATATGCTTCTTCAAAGCCCACACTATAATGCTATTTTAAGGAACCACAACAATGATCATTCAGTCATGATCAAAACACCACTAGCATTGGTGGGGTTTATGTCCTTTTAGCACCATCACTGCAGTCTAACTATATCTATTTTCAAGTAAACAAGGTCTAAAAATGGTACTAAGCTTGCTGATGAAGTGACTCTGGAGGAGGAATTAAAGAACAAAAGGAGGGTACCCAGTAGAAAGGTTACTCATCACTTAGAAACACGGAAAAGGGGAGATGAAGTCATCAGCGCTGATATCAGAACTCATTGCGCTGGCTGATTTGACAGCTGAAATCAGGAGAACAGCTGAAGTGGTTCGCAGAAAAAGAAGGTCACACAGTGACACAGCTTCTGGAACGGCGCGGTACATTAACACAGTGCAAGACTCACACTGCTGTCTCACCTAAAAGGACCAGAGACTTCAAAATAATAGATGAGCATTAATCTACAGATCTAAAAGTCTGTACAGTACATGCAAATTGGAGTAATTGGAATGGTTGGCCCATCTAAATCTGTTGTCCTAGCCCCATTCCACTTGTTTACAGACTTGAGAGGGGAAAAAAAGCAATGCAGACATTAAAAAAAAAAAAAAAAAAAAAATCATCAAGGCAAACACAAAATGCTCTACTCAAGTACCAGTAGAACACAGAAGTACGCAACAATGTTATTCTGTGTTCTGAACAAAGCACTCAGTTCCTTTAAGTGATTCAGAAATAGTGTTATTTTAAAAATTGTTTCTGTAAACTGAAATAAAGCTAAAATACAAAATGCATAAATAGACATATTGGGAGAAATAATCATTGCCAACTAATTGTAATAATAATAATAAATAAATAAAATTAATATGATGCATTAAGAGTCGGGGGGTGAAAACTTTTGAACAGAATTAAGATTGAAGTACATTTTTCATATTTTGTCTAAATATCATATATTTTTCCATTTAGTACTGACATTTAGAGGCTACAGAAGATAGTTACATGTTTCCCAGAAGACAAAACAAGTTAAATTTACCCCCTGGCTCTTAATGCATGTTTTTTTTTTTTCTGCAAGCATCAGTGAGCGATTGAACCTTCTGCAATAGCTGCACATGAGTCCCTTAGTTGTCCTCAGTGTGAAAAGATGGATCTCAAAATCATACAGCCATTACTGGAAAGGGTTCAAATACATAAAAATGCTGGAAAACCAAAGAATTTCTGGGGCCAGAAGGAAGAACAGCAGGCAGTTTAACTGTTCAGGACAAGCAAGGGACTCATGAACAACTATCACTAAACCAAAAAACACAGCTGTGGATCATCCAGGTAACAACACAATATTAAGAATCAAGTGTATGAATACTTTTGAACAGGGTCATTTTTATAAATTCAGCTATTATTTTCTCTTGTGGACTATATGTAAATATCTTTTATGTGAAATATCTTATTCAGGTCAGTACTAAATAAAAAATAACATGCATTTTGTATAATCCCTCTTATTTTGGTAAAAACCACTGGTGTCACATGGACTATTTTACTGATGTCCTTACTAATTTTCTGGGCCTTGAACGTATCAGTTGCGTTGCTGTCTATGGAGGGTCAGAAAGCTCTTAGATTTCAACAAAAACATCTCAGTTTGTGTTCCAAAGATGAACAAAGGTCGTACGGGTTTGGAACAACATGAAGGTGAGTAATTAACTACAGAATTTTCATTTTTGGATGAACTATCCCTTTAACAAAGACATTATAGCTGAAATAATACCAAAATGAATCAGAATTTAAAAAATAATAATAATCAAATCAAACCGTAAAATAAAAATGCGAATCAAATTGAATAAGGAAACCAAAATCAAAACTGCTTTGGAAGGTTCTTTAACACCACTACCACTAAAAAGCACTCAAATCAATGCTGTATTAACGCTGTATTAAGACGGTTAGGGCAAACGTCCAGTTGCATTATTACAGAGACACTGTCTGTAAAGAGGACAATCTCCCATGTGGTGGCCAGGTCCTCTGCCATTCCCCAGCCACAGCTCTGAGTGCTGAACATCTGAGGGTAGAGTTTTTTGGGCATGTTGATGGGCAAAGAGAATATAAGCAGAGACAGGTGGGTGCAGGGAAACAGCTGACTGACTGACATATACACAGACACACAACACGGTTCAGCACAACATAGGACGTCTCTTGTCTGCCGCCACATATGCTAGCCTCAGCTAAGGAGAGAAAGATAAGGGATGGGACCGGACTTGAGGACAGCGACGTCTACTCTGTGACAATGTACAGATTTAGACTCAGCATGTCTTGTTTAAATGGGTACTGAGAGCATATAAGGTCTCCAAAGCCAGAAACTAAACCAAATGCTAGGCTGAATTATTCAAGCTTCGAACTGATGCACCCTCGACAACTCTTCATATCTAAACTAGATGAGCGAGAGCCCTTAAAACAACCTCAACGCAAAGTGTTCTGCATGACAATGAGCTGCAGGGCCTTGTATAAATCTGCCTATTTAAAGCTGACCCGACGTGCCACTGTTTCGTTAGTGAATTTCCCATTCAAACTTTGCATTTAAATAAAAATAAACAATTGGAATAAGTCATAATTATGTTTTGTCAGTATGTAAATGCACACTGCAGTCATTGATATGGCAACCAGTCTTTACCGGCGTGTTCATGTTACATGGAGGGCGACCGCATGCTACGTCCAGTGATTGTAATACATCTGGCTCGGGAACTAACGACCGAGTACAGCAAATATCCATATGCGGGAGAACGCAGGTTTGCATGTTTGTGTAAATTCAGGCAATCATCTGGCAAATGACGGTTTGATGACACTTAAGTGCTTCAGCACGAGTCAAGAGTTCATGCAAACTCATGTCATGTTTCAAATCACGACACAGTTCTCGCAAATGAGAAATACTATCGCCCACAATTGCTGGAGTGTTCATGGTCTTGCTTGGTCTGCAGCAAAAGGTAACAGTGTAACAGATGACAGATGTTTTAAGATATTACCTGTATTAGGTACCTTGTGACTTAAAATGACAATGTGATTCCTGGTTTGAAGAACACACCAAATAGCAAAATGACCAAAAGTCTACTAGTAGGTCCAAGAAGTAGCAGACGTATCCAGTTGTAATATAGCGTCAAAAATTAGCATTTCATTTTCATAGTTACACAAAAACATTTCAGTTTCACTGTTATGACTTGTGAGAGTTGATTATTTGTCTTGCATTTCAGTTGGAATTCAATTGTTAATCTAAAATTAGCACTAATAAATCATGGTTTGCATTGAGGTATAACATTTAAAAGGCTTGCCAATGCTTTCAAGTGCTAAATACTGTGTAGAAACCCACCCAGTGCGCTTGGTGATGGTTCCCAAGGTCATCGGCTGCTTGATCTGAGCTAATGGAAGCACGACCGTCAAACTGGGTAATGGAGACAGGCGTGGGTTACCCATGTTGTTGTTGGTGAAGTTGTTATAGGATTCTTGACTGGTGAGTTTGACTGTAAAAGAAAAGGAAAAAATAAAGAATGTGAGTTGAGAACGTAAAAAATTGATAGGTCACATTATTTAGAGTAGTTAACAAAAACAGATAACGTACTCACCCCCTTGTAATCCAAGATGCTCATGTGTTTCTTTCTTCAGTCATAAAGAAATTACGTGTTTTTTTTTGAGGAAAACATATAATGGACTTGCCCCCGGAGTTTGAACTTCCAAAATGCAGTTTAAATGCAGCTTCAAAGGGCTCTAAATAATCCCAGCCAAGGAAGGAGGGTCTTATCTAGCACAATTTTCTATTTTTGTTTAGAAAATAACAAATCGTTTTGCTAGATAAGACCCTTCTTCCTTGGCTTGGATTGTTTAGAACCTTTCAAAGCTGCATTTAAACTGCATTCTGGAATTTCAAACTCGGGGGCACCATAGAAGTCCATTATATGGAGAGAAATCCTGAAATGTTTTCCTCAAAAAATATTTTTTTTACAACTGAAGAAAAAAAAGACATGAACATCTTGGATGACAAGTGGGCGAGTACATTATCTGTAAATTAATGTTCTGGAAGTGAACTACTCCTTTAAGCTAAAACTTTTATTAAGCAAGGATGCATTAAATTGATAAAATAAGAGTAAACACATTTACACATTTTACATGAGATTACCAAATCTGCATATTAGAATCATTTCTGAAGGATCATGTGACACCGAAGACTGCAGTAATAGCCACTGAAAATTTAGCTTTACCATCACAAGAATAAATGACATTTTAAAACATCCTAGAATATAATAATATTTAATAATATTCTTAATAATATTCTCGCATTTTTCTTCGCATTTAACCGATTGATTTATTACGATTTTTAACTAGTCGACTTGAAATTGGAACTACAACATGATTCAAATGACTTTTTCTTTATTAGCCCTCTAATTAAAGAAAATTCTATTCCAAGTGCACCACACATGATGTCAACATTATGTAAATATTAAACAAACCACTTAAATATCTTTGCAAAAAAGATGCATGAACTACATCCTGTACAAACTTGTCTTATGTATATTATATATTCAGAAATAATAGTAGGAAAATGCTTTAAAAAAAAAAAAAAAAAAAAGTCAAGGTAATTCAAACTCAAAATACCTGAAGGTATAACACTATAGACTATTATTGACTATAAATGTTCTGTAAAAACAACGAACAGCAGCTTTCAGCCTATCACCATGATGCAAACATGATGCAATATCAGACATACAGTAGTAGTTCTTCACAGGGTTTTTTATTCAATTGCGTTGCTTTTTTTTTTTTGTAAATATGGACGTGTTTGACTTTTGCACTCACGTCTCTTGCAGCGTCTCATGGATGAAACTGCATTCTAAAAACGCGGCGCTCAAGTTAAAAGAAGTTCACTCCCATCTTCTTGCATGTTTTTTCTATTCCGCTGCCCGCGTAGCATCTTTGTCAACACAAAAAGCGCATTCTGTGTGAATGGCGCCTAGCGATATGAGCGAGAGTTAATCATGTGCACCGACATGCGGTTTGATCAATCTTTTCTCTTTACTGTTGGCATATTGTCAAACTGTCTAATTCTAACCTTTGGTAATATTTCTATTAAAAAATAAAAATTGCGATTCCTCGATTTCTAAAAAAATAAAATAGTGGCAAAACATTACATTTGAATTAATCGATAAAATCGTAAAAATCTCCCAGTCTTTTAAGTCTTTACTGATACGTAGTATAAAAAGATTATAAAAAAAATAAATAACGCTGAACGGTCAGCATTCCAGACATGCTAAAACACGCATAATTAATTCATAATATAGCTCTGGGAAACAAACACAACAGATACAAGGTTTCCACAGCTCTCCCTTTAATTATCCACTTTTCATTTGTTTTCATGTGTTGCTTTTTATTCCAACTACCAACTACCAACTACGCGTCAATTTGAACCCTGCTTCCGTGCACTTTTTTAAAAAGCCAAAACAATAAAGTGCAGATGTACGCTACACAAATATTCCACACAAAGTTGAAGTGCTGCTTTTTGTTTTTCTAACTCCATTATTTTTTCCCTTTCACCGTACAATATTTCAGACCAGCCCAATAATCTCAGCGAACATTTTCCTTGCTTCCATTGTAAGAGGGTATTCAGGGGGTTGGAGAAATACCTGAGACACAAAACAATGATTATCTGAGGGCAAAAGCGCTGAGAGCGGCCGTGCCACAGTGTTGGAGGGGTTTTAGATCATTAGCCAGCCTCTCTGTGTCTGTCTAATACCCAGAAACGCTGTCTTTGTGCTTAACCAAAGAGAGGCCATTTAGGCCTCATGGCCCTCGATAAAGGCCTGCTCTGGCTGGAGACATTACACAAACCCCTGCGCCATTCCACACAGGGCCCGGATCTCAAGGGCCCTTCACATTTCAAAACCACTACACCCCAAGCGCAGCCACCTTTTGTGTGCAAGAGCAGCAGAAAAGAAAAGGAATTTGAACAGGAAGCAGCCTGAAAACCCATAATGGTGCTTCTGATGGACAAAGACGAGGAGTAGAGGAAGAAAAATCTTAATGAATTTAGCATCTTTCCAAGAAGGACACACTCAGCCTCGGCGCACTTTTTAACCCCCACTAAATCAAACCCCGACCCGCCCGCCCGGGGACGCGTACGCAAACGCCGTCACGGCGGCAGAGCTTAAGCCCTCCGAAAGCAGACGCCTCGCACGGGATGATGTGAAACTCAGCCGCCGCATGACGTCAACCCGAGTGTGGCAGGCTTGGCCGAAACCCTCAAGAATGGCACGTCCGAGCGAGGCAAGGCGCCTGGCCAGTCAAAACGATACTGCTTATGGAGCCGTCATTTGATTAATGACTCATGTGTGATGGCCTGCGCAGTGATACATGACAAGCCAATGGAAAGAAGATCCATCAATGCAAATCCACAGCCGTCGCAGGCCTAACTCCAAGAGGCCGGCCGGGTCACCCTCTGTCACCTGACCCTTCTGTTCGAGCGCACTCCGCTCCATTTGCATTTTCTTCTAATGGCTCAGACCTGCTCGCCCTGTCACTGATATCTTGTTTTTCTCCCCCAAGCTGTTCTATTTGCATCTGATAAAGCAATGAACACAAGCGATCCATCTAAGCTGACGCTTTCCATTCGTTATTAGCTTCATTTGCACACATAAACCTGCAAAAAACAACACCGGTACGCAAACATCATCCCATCACCGCCAAAGTGAATTAAAAAACGCATCCTCAACAACCGCCAACGCGAATAACGTTCCTGAATATCGCAAGGCGTTCCAAAACGTCAACCGTTGAGAAATCACCAAGCTTTAGGAGCATCTGCGCTGACTTGAATTCCCAGAAAAAAAGTCGCGCTATCCCGGTTTGGGAATACTTTGATATATTCTGTTTCACCCATTCATGTCTTTCGCGCTCGTCCAGGTTTCCCAGACGTGCTCCTGTAAGAGCGTAGTTCACAGGAGGTAGGGATTAGGACGGCAGGGGAGGAGGAGGAGGAGAAGGAGAAAAAAAAAAAAATGGGATGAGTGGAGAGGAAAAGGAACAATGGCCGTACCGCCGCACTCAGGGGAAGGCGCTGTCATGTCAAGTCTGCCTGGGCCAATTCCCAGAGCTATCATTATTAAAATACACACTTTCAAAGGAGGAGTACTACAAGTGGAAAGGGGGGGAAAAAAGGAAAGTAAGTAAAAGGAGAGGCCAGAAAGTGCCGGATAAAAGCAATCCCGGTGGACAAAGTGAAAACAAATTAAAAGAACCATTATAAAACACAGATGCTGCAAAGAAAATAAACTTCACAAGATTTACTGTTTTCAGAAGAAATCAGACATCGGTGGAAAAGCCATTTCTGGTTGCCTCTGCTTTTACAGTATCTGCTCGCTGCTATTTTCAGGCTTGCAGCGGGGTCAAGCCAGCCTATGTGAAAATGGCCAACTGCCAGTCTTTTCCCCAACCACCAGTGAATGAGAGTGCTTTTAAAGTGACAGCGGAGCTTTTTTTCCTTGTGAAGTTTTTGGGTTGTTCGGCATCCGCTTTAATGAGCAGAAACATTATATGAAACTTCCTGCTATTACCAGACGTCGTGCCGCACGAGCATTTTCACCTTCAAACTGCATTACAAAATGGGACGTTTTCAGTTCCCCTTGCGCTGATTTCAGAAGTCGCCGTATGATTACAACCCATTACATCATGAGCGAAATTATTCACTGCTGTATAACAGCAACACACGTATTTATCAAAGAAAGCATTCAAGCATGTAATTTATTAACCAAACTACATCCGAACGTCTTGCTACACGGCTGTCTGAAATCAGATCCAATAGTTTACAACATGTCAGCATTTACAGCTCATCAGAGGAGCACCTTGGTGACAGTGGGAATCTACACTCTTCTGTGGCTCAGATAACAGCCTTACTGAAACCATATGTGAGCGAGTTTGTTTGCAAGGCAACGTGCGTGTATGTGTATGTGTGTGTGTGAGGATGTTTCACCTCAGACGAGCAGACTTTGCAAACGGTGCATGAGAAGATGAACAGGAAGGCATCCGCAGACTCAATCAATGCACCTCGGCATGTGGCTCTGATCAGGAGCACGTAATCTGATCATGTCAATTTACTTATGGGTAAGTGGGAACCGTATTCTCTCCTCCCAGTCATGAACGCTGCAGTGTCATTTCAGACATGTCTAAATGAAACCCTATGCTGGTGTTTCAGAGGAGGGGGGAAAAAAAAGAAATGTTTTAGTGAGTAAGTTCAATTCAAAGCATCAGGATGTCAATCAACTCGCTGGATGATGGCGCCGTAACAGCTGTAGACACATGTTGCTCAGTCTTGAAAATGTGGATACATCTATGCAATATTATTAAAATAAGAATGTTAATTAAACAATTAGTATCATTTTTAACATTTAAAAACATATATACACTACCAGTCAAAAGTTTTTGAACAGTAAGATTTTTAAAGAAGTCTTCTGCTCACCAAGCCTGCATTTATTTGATCCAAAGTACAGCAAAAACAGCTAAATTTGGAAACACTGTTACTATTTAAATATATTAAAATGTAATTTATTCCTGTGATTTCAAAGCTGAATTTTAGCATCATTACTCCAGTCACACGATCCTTCGGAAATCATTCTAATATCCTGATTTGCTCCGCAAAAACATTTATTATTATGTTGAAAACAGCAGAATTTTGCTGAAAACAGCTGAAAAAAGTAGAATTTTTCAGGTTTCTTTAATAAATAGAAATTTCAGAAGAACAACCTTTATCTGAAATAGAAATCTTTTGTAACATTACAAATGTCTTTATCATCACTTTTGATCTATTTAAAGCATCCTTTCTAAATAAAAAAAATTATAATTTCTATAATTTCTCCAAGCTTTTGAATGATAGAAGTACATCATTATTTCAGATACATGCTGATCTTTGGATCTCTCTATTCATAAAAGAATCCTGAAAAAAATGCACTCAACTGTTTTAATTATTGATAATAATAATAGAAAATATTAGTTTTTTGTTTTGCTTTTTAACAGCAAATCAGCATATTTGAATGATTTCTGAAGGATCGTGTGACACTGACGTCTGGAGTAATGATGCCGAAAAAGTAGATTTGATCAAATGAATAAATTACATTTTAAAATACATTCAAATTGAAAGCAGTTATTTTAAATAGTAAAAATATTTCACAATATTACAGCTTTTGCTGTATTTTGGATCAAATACATGCAGGCTTGGTGAGCAGAAGAGACTTCTTTAAAAATCTTACTGTTCAAATACTTTTGACTGTCAAGTAATATAAATCAAATTACAAAAGGTCCAATTTAAAAAAAAAAAAAAAAAAAAAAAAAAAAAAAAAAAAAAGGAGCAGCGCAATTCCAGTGCTGCAGCAGCTGAATGAAAAGGAAACGTAGGAGAATTTCCTGTTTCTTGTGCCTGTGCCATGGACGTGTTAAACAGCACTGACAAATGATGTTTCCTTTAATAAATATTTTTAAAAATCGTTCTAACCTACAAATGTCAATAATCAAAACTTCTATTGCGTTTCCAAACGCACACTAAATTAGTAATCTTACCCTGCCTAGACCAACCACTATTTTCAAACTCATTAATGCAATTAAAATATCTAGTATCCAACCACAACATCAACTCTGCAGAGCTGCCAAAGTTCATAATTACAAACCAACTGGTAGAACCCTGTTAAATAATATCAAAGAATCTACAATAAGAAATTAAAAACCAGACATTCCATCATTACTAGTCTTGATTTGACAATATGGCAAAAACATACATATATAACAGCTGCTTCAGCCACAAAATAGGCAATAGAATCCATTTATTTGCTTACCATAAAATTATATTGTGCAAACAGAAACATATCAGTGTTTTCATTTCCTCAGTGCAATTTGTGGTTTGGGTCTAAGTTACACATAAAAAAGCCTGACAAAGAAAAAAATATTTAGTCCATGTAAAAGTACTCAACCACCAAAGCTTTTAAAACACATCTTAATGGGATAAAATATATACAATCAAAAAAATCACATCAGAAAAGGAGGAATGCTGCATTGCATCATGGTACAGAGAAAACTTCACTGTGGGACAGTGCAGGGTCTCAGGTCATGAGAAGTGTCAAAATCACATTTCCTCACAGTGGGAAAGGGCAGCACATCATCATGGCTCACTCTGCCTGATAAAGACACACCAGCCCACTCAAAAAGTTTTCGCATGAGAGCAAGACAAACAAAAAAAACACATACCAGGCCACCCAGGCCAAACAACAACACGGTCTCAATGAGATGTTTACAATCGGCATGCCAGGGGAAAGACAATGCTGCAACACGAAACAGAAAAAAAGAAAAAGATGTTCTTAGAAAATGATATTTAAGACTAAAATTAAGCATTAAAAATAAAGAAGTGATATTTAAAAGAATGATTTTCACAAATATGACATTAAATGAATAAATAAAAACACTGTGAAAAATCTGGACAATGACGACTGATAAAAATCCATAACAAATCGTTTATCTTCAAGGCATAAGTCGGAGGAAGCATTGCTGTTTGCTTTTAAGAGGAGGCCATTCATAAAATTCAGGACAAATTACAGGGTAACTTCAGTCCTTTTGCTGGATTAGATTCATATCAAGACAAAAAGTGGCATGATTCAGGCCTAAGTATTTTTCCTCTCTCAGCCAATGGAGTGAAATAAGGTCCTTCATTTGAAACCGGCTGTCAACAAAAAGCTAAGAACACAGCGCCACACAGAGGCCTACACGGGTAGTGTTTTTGCAAACCAGAGTAATAAATCTTCAGGATAGGGAGTCTGAATGAGACTGTACATGATGCAGAGTTGTGGTATGTTAAAACAAGAGCGGCGCTTTGATGCCTGGGCTGATTGCACGTCTGTTGTTTTGCGAGCGGAGGAGCTGAGCTTTATCTTTGAGAGCCGGAGAGCCGCTGTGAAGCTGTGATGGAATTTAAGAGTGTGTGTGTGCCACAAACAAGGGAGGAGGCAGTTTGTGATTACAGAGAGTGTTTGCTGGCCCTGCCTGTACAGATCAGATCAGCTCATCTGGCTGCATGTCCGACAGACACACAGACACAGACACACACAGAGAGAGAGAAAAGTAAACAGAAGAGATCTGATGGTTGTAAATGATTCAGCACAGGACTCAGTGAGTGGGACACACGCTTCACCGCCACACTCGACACGAAAGGAAAACTTCGAATCTGCTCTAAAGGAAGGACAGCCCAACAACAAACATTAAATGGAAAACGATAAATGTTTAGTTCCATATTTCAAATGCAGATTTGAATCTGGATTAGATGGTGTACACAAAAAATACCACCAGTGGAAAACTCTCTTTTATCGCAAATTACACTACCCGTCAAAAGTTTTTGAACGTCTTTTAAAGAAGTCTCTTCTTATGATCTAAAGTACAGCACAAACAGTAAAATTCTGAAATATTTTTACTATTCAAAATAGCTGCTTTCTATTTGAATATATTTTAAAATGTTGTTTATTTCTGTGATTTCAAAGCTGAATTTTTAGCATCATTACTCCAGTCTTCAGTGTCATATGATCCTTCAGAAATCATTCTAATATGCTGATTTGCTGATCAAGAATCATTTTTTTATTATTATCAATATTTAAAACAGGCGAGTACATTTTTTTTCAGGATTCGTTGATAAATAGAAAGATTTAAAGATCATGATTTATCTGAAATACAAAGCTTTTGTAACATTATACCATTCAAAGTTTTAAAATCTTGTTTTTTTGGGGGAAAGAAATTATAGAAATAAATACTTTTATTTAGCAAGGATGCTTTAAATTGACCAAAAGTGATGATAAAGACATTTATTATGTTATAAAAGATGTCTATTTCAGATAAATGCTGTTCTTCTGAACTTTCTATTCATCAAAGAAACCTGAAAAAATTCTACTCTGCCGTTTTCAACATGATAATAATGATAAATGTTTTTGAACAGAAAATCAGAATATTAGAATGATTTCTGAAGAATCATGTGACTAGAGTAATGATAAAAATTCAGCTTTAAAATCACAGGAATAAATTACATTTTAAAATATTTTCAGATAGAAAGCAGTTATTTTAAACAGTAAAAATACTTCAGAATTTTACCGTTTTTGCAGTACTTGGGATCAAATAAAATGCAGGCTTGGTGAGCAAAAGAGACTGATGTTGGCTGGTAGTGAAAAAGTTACAGAAATCCTCTTCAATTCAAATTACACTACCATTAAGGTCTGTAATTTATTTATTTATTTAATTTTTTAATTTTTTTTTTTTTTTAAGTGTATTTATGGGTGTATTTATTTAAAAAATTCAGTTTGTATTCAAAAGTACAGTAAAACAGTAACATTGTGGAAATATTATTGCAATTTAAAAGTAACTGCTTTCTTTTGCTTTTCTTCTAATACATTTGGAAATGTAGTTTATTCTTGTCATGTTTCCTCCAGTTTTCAGTGTCACTTGATTCTTCAGAAATCATTATAATATCCCTAAACTGCTTAATATGTTTGTGAAAAGCATATAATATTTAGTGATACATTTCTTCCCCATGATCCTAGATGAATAGAAAGTTTAAAAGAACAGCATTTATTTAAAATGGAAATTTTTTAAACATTATAAACGTCACTTTTGATCAATTTAATGCGTCCTTGCTAAAGAAAAAAAAATAACTTTGGAACTTACAAAAAAAAAGTGAAAAAGTAATTTTAATGTTATATTAATAACCACAGCATTGAGGTTTTAAAAACCACTTGCTCCAAACAACATTGTGTCATCAGTTCTGCAAAAGCATCCATGTCTGGCTGTTTTTGCTTTAAGATGATGAATGGTGTAAACAGGCGTAGTTACTGATAAAACAAGCCTGAAACCCAAACAAGCCGTATGCTGACATTAAATGGCTCAGAGGAAGTATCCCGTTATCCCCAACTCAATAACAGTGAATTAACAGCTTCCTGTTGCACCTTGTTTTTCCTTTCAAAATAGTCAATGAACATACGAGAGGAGAAAAAAAAAAAAAAAGAGACCACCAAGTTTTGTCAAACCAACACTGAATTTCCTGTAAGCGCCAAGCTGATGTGACCGCCTCAGTCCAGACGGCTCTTTCCATCGCACTCCTCACATCCTCGCGCAAGGCCGACACAGAGCTTAACCGCTGCGCAGCATGGCTACCAAAGCCACATGTGCCCTAAACACTCCCGCGAATGGAAACCATACAACAACAGTTATGCTTTAAAAAGCATTTTCCTTTAGCATTTAGGTAGAAAGGCAGACGGACAAAACTGAAATCAGCACCCAAGCGAAAGAATTAACTGTCTGTTACCAGCACCGAACAAAGACTGACTTGTTGAATTATCTAACAATGCCATGAACCTAAGTCGAGGGGGCTGTGGTGCCAAAAATAGATTGAAAAAACTCCACAATTAAACTGGGAGAGAAGAAAGCCCGATTGTGGTTTCTATTTTTACAGAGTGCCAGCTCTGAAGGATGTGTACTTCTCTAGTTCCTTCCCTAAATCAATGAGTTGTCACAAGAGACAATTGCCAGTCTACTGTTGTGGCTACTGCGCGGCAGCTTTTCTTATCAATCATTTATTTCTGCCGCCTCCGTTCACGCTCACGAACCCAAAAATGAACAAAACCGACGGAAAAGCAAACGGAAAGTGACGCTGATAGCCTTTTCTCTTTTTGTGTCTGATAGCTAATCATGGCGGAAAAGGATTTCAAAGTGTGACAACCACAAAAACAATTTTGCTCGTTTTTCAATGACGTAAAATGTAGTTTCCTAGCGAAGGAAAATGCAGAAAATGTTATTTATTTGTAGAAATCCTGTGTGAAACTATGTTCTTTTATATTTTATTTTTATTTACGTTTTTTAATTTATTCAGCAAAGATGTATTTAATTAATCAAAAGTGGCTATTTCAAATAAATCCTGTTTTTATTCAAAAAAAAAAAAATACTGTATTGTGTTTTACACAAAAATATTAAGCAGCACAACTGTTTTCAACATTGATAATAATAATAATGTTTCTTGAGCACCAAATCAGCATGTTAGAATGATTTATGAAGGTTCATGTGACACTGAAGACTGGAGTAATGATGCTGAAAATTCAGCTTTAGCATCACAGGAATAAATTACTTTTTTAAAAAAAGGTTAAAATAGAAACGGTTGTTTTAAAATGTAATAATATTCACTGCTTCACTGTATTTCTGATCAAATAAATGCAGGCAATTGTAAATCTATGAAATTACAATTAAATAAAAATCATTAGGAAATAATTTCACTGCAATTTGGTTTATTGAACAAATGTTTCATATAACAGGAAAGGTGAACTTTAAGTGTGAAGAAGAGCAGTGTGTAATTTGTAATACACTGAAATATAATGCTTAAAAAATACTAAGAGAACAAGAAAGAAAAACTGAATGACTGGTTTGCAAATAAAGAAAACATCTCCGGCAGGATATGTGAGTGGCTCGAGCATTCCATCTCCAAGTATGAGCCCATAGGAGAGGCCCTGAGGGACCACGGAAAAGTGCAGACCACTTTGTCTCCCTTTCTCCCCCACACTGTTTCATCTTAATTCAAAAGCCACATCCTGCTATCCTCCCATCTTTTGGCTTAAGGAATTATGGAATGATCCTTGAGGTTATAAAATCCGGACAGTCCAAGATTTGCCTCTAAGGCATTCGAGCTGCCTCAGACTTCTGTTTCTTAGATTCCCGCATCCTGTTCCCAGTACAAAAAATGTCACTTCAGAACCCTGTTGTCAAAGTGTCTCATCGGGCTGAAGCTGATAGGACTAATTGTTGACAGGTGCTTCTAATGCCCGGCTTTGAAAAGTGAGTCTGATTTACGACAGGGCTTCTGAGGCCCACTTTCACGGCTGCTGGTAACCATCCCTACACGGGACGCCAAACATTCCGGCCCTGTGATGTCACAGCTTTGCTTGACTGCATGTGGAAAAAAAGCTGTATTTTCTTTGAGACAGTCAGAAGTCACTGAAATTAATTATATCATTATTTAAAAAAAAAAAAAAGAATGTAACAGAAAATAACATTTAATGAAATTTAATTGAATTTTACCTTTAAAAACATTAGACATTGTAAACAGCAATTTTAAAATTTCAATTTTAACTTTAAAAATGTGGTAATGCTAAAAATCTGCAAAATATGGAAGCCTGTTTCCGCCACTGAATAAAACATAAAAAAAGGTCTTTGTGAGTTTTGCGTGACTTTTTTTCTCATAATTGTGATACAAATGTGCACAGAATGGCATACCAACTCACACTTGACTTTTTTCCCCAGAACTGTCAGATATAAACTTGCAATTGCAAGTTATAAAATCAGAATTGCGAGCAATAAAGCCAGAATTGCGAGAATTAAAGTCAGAATTGCGTGACATAAATTTGCAATTGCGAGTTATAAAGTCGGAATTGCAAGATAAATTCAGAATTGCATAATATAAACTTGCAATTGCGAGTATTGAAGTCAGAAACGTGAGATATAAACTACAATTTTTACATTTTTTTCCTCAGAATTGCAAAAAATAAAGTTAGAATTGCGTGATATAAACTCAAAATTGCGAGTTATAAAGTCAGAATTGGAATAAACTCACAATTTTGACTTTTTTCTCAGAATTGCAAGAAATAAAGTGAGAATTACATGATATGAAGTCAGAATTGTGAGATATAAATTCAGAATTGCGTGATATAAACTTGCAATTATGAGTTATAAAGTCAGGATGGCGAGATATAAAGTCAGAAGATAGTTTGTGAGATATAAAGTCAGAATTGCGAAATATTTTTAACAATTTTAACTTTTTTCTCAGAATTGTGAGAAATAAACAGAATTGCGTGATATAAACTTTTGTGAAAACACAATTGTGAGTAATTAAGTCAGAATTCCAAGATAAAAACAATTGCAATTCTGACTTTTCTTGCAAATGCGAGTTTGTATCTTGCAATTCTGACTGTTTTCTCGCGATTCGAGATTGTATCTCACAATTCTCTTTTTTTTCCACACAATACTGACTTTTTCCTCAGAATTGTGAGATATAAACTCCCAATTTATAGTAAAAGTCCAATTTTGAGAGGAAAGAAAGACTGATATTTGCTCAGAATTGAGTTTAAATCTCATAATTGAGAAATAAAACGGCAGAATTGTTTGAAAAAAGTCAGAATTGCAACATAAACTTGCAATTCTGAAAAAAAAAAGTCTTGAGTTTACTTAGAATTGTGAGTTTATGTCTCGCAATTCTGAGAAAAAAGTCAGAATCGTGAAATAAAAAGTCACAGTTACCTTTCTTATTTTGTATGTGGTGGTGGAAATGGGCTTCCATAGCAAGACGCAATGCAGTAGCCAAATAAATTATTTTGATGCATTATTTTGACGCTTCTAAATGTTATAAATAAACAAACATTGTTTACATTTACTGATTTAGTGTCTGTATGGTGTCATTTGATATATGACTTTGGGTGTCAGAGTAAGCGAGGCTCTCTTGAACCCTTTGGGAAGCTCTGCAAACACCCTGCGGCTGATTGGAGTCTCCTGTGTCCGTATCAGCGGGGTGCTTTCGGCAAGCACGGATATATTGATTAATCAGACCTCTGCTTTATGGAGTGGGGAGTGCTGATGGGCAAACAACACTGACAGGCGTGCCAGCTCCTGTGGCAATCAGCACAGAGATGAGAAGTGTGTGTGCAGGCAGGTGGGTGTGTATGTACGCAACGGTCAGACGTGGTCAGTGAGAGTGAGTTTGCAGCCAGGGACAGTGTTTGACAAACATCACATTGTTGTAACAGAGGTCAACAGGCTCAATCACAAGGTCTACTAGGGTGACTCGATTAACTCCTGACTGGCCAGGATCTACTTGCTCCATGTCAAATTCTAGAAGGATGTCTATGAGCTCAGTGAAAATTAATTCAAGATGGTGGGCAATAAATGTAATTACAATGTATGAGAAACGAAAATTTTACAGGAATAGTTCACCAAAAAACGAAAATTCTGTCATTAATTACTCACCCACATGTCATTCCAAACCCGTAAGACCATCGTTCATCTTCGGGACACAAAATAATTAAACGTGTCAGTTGGATTGCTGTCTGTGCAGGGTCAGAAAGCTCTCGGATTTCATCAAAAATATCCTAATTTGTGTTCCAAAGCCTTACGGGTTTGGAACGACATTAGGGTGAGTAATCAACAACAGAATTTTCATTTTTGGGTGAACTATCCCTTAAAATAATACAATTTCTATTTAATCAAACACATTACCAGAATATTAAAAGAAAAAAAAAAAAAAAAAAAAGTTTCCTAACCATGTAGCGGTGATCCAGATGGGCTACTAGAGAGGCCAGGAATGGGGCTACATCGGCCACCCTGTTTGCTGCTTAGCTCTTGCTCAATCTCCTCCAGTCCGGCACTCTTCTGGAAACGGCTCATGCGATTGACCACACGTGGGGACATGTGTGTGCGTGCACATGGCGGTCCACCATACGGGTTGATGGGAAAGACATGAGAGGTACCACGAAGAGTACTGATCACCACCCAGCGGCAGTCATGGCTGAAGCAGATGTCCTGCACCTAGAGCAAAGGCAAGAGAAAACAAAGGAAAGAAGCTCAAAACCTTTTTAGATTTGAGTTGGTTCAGATTTGAAAAAGAACAAGCATCAAAATGTATTAAAATTAACATTACAGGATGCTTTCCGAGTGTTGGGTCTTGAGTGAACAGTGTGAACAATGCCTTTGCTTCAAAATTTGGTAGCAGATCTTCTTATGTACTAGGACATACATTCAAGTTAAAGAGATTAATTAAAAATTAAAGCTGCAAGCAGCGTTGAAGGGCCCTTGCACCCGGGCTCACTGCCACCCGACGGCTTTAGGAAAACAGCAAACGGTGAGCAATATGCATTTAAAATGGTAAATATAGGAGGAATATGTCAAAGTCATTTATATGTGCCAAACTTCCTGCTGCCAGCTGGTGGCGCTATGACCATAACTGGATATTAGCATGTAGTTTAGGGCTAAAAGGATTCCTCGAGTAACTTGAGTAACTCGAATACAAAAAAAAATCATTGAGGCAAATTATTTGCTTTAAAGTTAGAAAGTTAGTCAATATCAAACGAAGAGTGCCTCAGCATGATTACAAATGTGATACTGATTTTATGCAACAGTTCATCAATAAACAAGAAGCTAATATTAAGATACTGACATTTTAGACGGCACATTGCCTGTTTTTGCTTTATTTCGCCAACAATAACCATTCCAAACACTGCCACAGCATGGTTTTACGTCTTTGAGCAACATGGCGGTGTTTCGTTCTTGAATGAATCACCCGTTAAATGATTCAGTTCAATCGCAATGACTCACTTACTTAACAGTGACTTGCTGACACCTACTGGCGGTTTTGATATCACATTTAAAGGAGATTTCCACTTCCAAAACAACAATTTACAAATAATTTGCTCACCCCCTTGTCATCCAAGATGTTCATGTCTTTCTGTCTTCAGTCGTAAAGAAATTATGGTTTTTGAGGAAAACATTTCATTGACAATCAACAATCACAAAACAATCATTTAGACGTGATTCGTAGTAGTGATGGGAAGTTCGGATCATTTTACCGACTCGGATCTTTGAGTCTCGTTCAGCAAAATGAACAAATCTTTTTTTGAGTCATTTCGTTCATTTTAGCAAAATATAATTAAAATGTTACGTGTTACTTCCCTAACACATCTACTGCTTACACAAATGTTGATCACACTACAAACAAGACACAACTGTAATGCTATAAGAAACAGAAAAGATTAATACATTGTTTACCTTGGTCTTTAGTCTATGATTAGCTCACCTCACCTCTTATCTGACAAGTTTTCGGGTTCGCGTCGTTCGTTCATCACGTGACAGCCCCATAAGATGAACGAACGATTCGAAAAACCAGAAGATTCGAAACAGGTGAACTAATTCCAGTACAGAACCTAATAGGATGCTGGGCATGCGCGACCGAACTAATCACTCCCAAAGACGACTCGTTCTTCCTGAGTCACATTAAAGATCCGTTCAAAATGAAAAAATCATTCAAGAATGCATATTCCAGAGATTGTGCTACATGAGCTTTTGTGCTTAAAAGGTATACAAATTTTTATTTTTCGAAAAAAAAAAAAAAAAAAAAAAACAAAGAGAACGATTGTTTCGCTACATAAAACCCTTCTTCCTTGGATGGGATCGTTTAGAGCCTTTTGAAGCTGCATTTAAACTACATTTTGGAAGTTCAAAATCGGGGGCACAACTGAAGTCCATTATATGAAGAAAAATCCTGAAATGTTTTCCTCAAAAACCATAATTTCTTTACGACTGAAAACAGAAAGACATGAATATCTTGGATGACAAGGGGGTGAGAATTATTTGTAAATTGTTGTTCTGGAAGTGGACTTCTCCTTTAAAGTATCTTCATTTTAAAAATACATGTAAATATCAGTATTCAATGTTTTGTTTAAAATAACAAAATATTATTTATGCATTTGTAACTTTCTTGATTTATGCCTTCGTTTTAGGTTGTAATGTTTATATGTGACCCTGGACCACAAAACCAGTCATAAGTGTCAATTTTTTGAAATTGAGCTTTATACATCATCTGAAGGTTGAATAAATAAGCTTTCCATCGATGTATGGTTTGTTAGGATAGAACAATATTTGGCTGAGATACAACAATTTCAGTATATGGAATCTGAGGGTGCAAAAAAAATCAAAATATTGAGAAAATCACCTTTAAAGTTTTCCAAATTAAGTTCTTTGCAATGCATATTACTAATCAAAAATTAAATTTTGATATATTTACAGTAGGAAATTTACAAAATATCTTCATGGAACATGATCTTTACTTAATTTCCTACTGATTTTTGGCATAAAAGAAAAATCTAGAATTTTGACCTATACAATGTATTTTTGGCTATTGCTACAAATATACCCCAGCGACTTAAGTCTGGTTTTGTGGTCCAGGGTCACATATATATTTTAAATTGATATATTTGCATCTGCATTTTGAAAGTAATTAATGCATTAATAAATGCATTAAATGGGTTTAGTTTTCATTCATTTAATTTTCATTAATGTATGCAATTTCAGCAATAAAAATGCATATTTTTCTAAAAAGAAAACAAACTAGTTGTTTATTTTAAGAGACCTATCTTATTTTCTTTTGTATATTTAGTATTGCTCTTTCATAAAGAAAAACATATCTGATTACTCGATTAATCGATCGAATAATCGGTAGAATACTCGATTACTAAAATAATCGATAGCTTCAGCCCTAATGTAGATGTCTTCAAGCCAGCACTTTGATCAAACATATGAAGTTTGGCACAGATTAAACATGGTTTGAGACAGTGTAAAACATGACATCCTGTTGCCAACAAGTGGCACTATGGTTATAACAGAATATAACAGAATATTGGCCTTTAGATGTGTTCGGGTGAATTTTGGTGCAGATTGGACACTGTATGCCTGAATTATAACAACTTTTATCATCGAAGTTTGTCAGGCCGCCACGGACATGCCCTTCAACGAAGACTAAAGATCTTCACAATTTAACATCACAAAGGACTTTAGATTACACTGACCAAATTTGATCCGTTTAAATCTCTAGGAGTTTGTTTAAATACAACGCCTGAAAATGGCAAAAACAGCACAAAACTTGTCAAGAAAATTTTAAATAACAGACTTCCTGTTGGGTTTCAGACTTTGTACCGGAGGACTTTTTTTCTATAGATATCGGTGTTTTACATGTGTCAACCAAACTTCATACAAGTATGTGAAATGTCGCTCGAGGGGCACTTTATTGAAATTTTATAGGTGCCGCTTTCGAGCCATTTTGACAAGAGTATGTTTAAATACAATGCCTGAAAATGACAAAAACAGTGCAAAACTTGCCAAGAAAATTTTAAATAATAGACTTCCTGTTGAGTTTCAGACTTCGTACCAGAGGACTTTTTTTGTAGATACTGATGTGTTACATGTGTCAACCGAATTTCATACAAGTATGTGAAAAGTAGCTCGAGGGGCACTTCGTTGAAATTTTATAGGTGCCGTTATCGAGCCATTTTGACACACCCACTTCTGAAACCCATATCGGATGTAAATTTTTACCACTTTTGGCACATGTGCAAAGTTTCATGAGTTTTCAACCATGTTTAGGCCCTCAAAAATGCGATTCATTTTGAAGAAGAAGCTGAGCAATTCCAATAGGGTCCTCGCACCATCGGTGCTCAAGCCCTAAAAACATATTGTGGGGACTTGGTTCTATCCATTGGTTATTGATTGGAAGAAAGCAGATCTGAAATTTGTTAAAATTAAACATACATGGATGAATCATTTACAATAAGACCAACAACATGCATTTGGAAAACAGATAGGGTGATTTTCCTTTTCATGCCAACTTTAAGGAATGCAACCTGACTTCTGTTGGAATTTTAGTCATAAGAGTGTTAGTCATAAGAAAGATTATGTTTTCACAAAGAGTTTCTGGGCAAAGACAAACAGATAAAATCTCTAAAAAATGTGTTGCGAAACGCTCGAGAGGAATGAGAAAGAGGTGTTGGTAATCACGCCTAGGTGCTGGGATAAAGAGGTTTCAGGACTCAACACCAGATCTTGGTTACCAGCACGAAAAACCTGAATATCTAACCCGGCTTTTGTATTTTTAAACATCTTAAAACAGATGAACCATGAAACCGCAACAGCACGTCGTGTGCTTCTTGCATTTACCCCTCTTATGTTCAGTCTATGCTATTTTTAAATTGTTGGTCTGTATACATATGTCTGATGGCTGTTAAATCAAACCCTGTTTTTTCAGCATCTTACATCATGAGCATACTTTTATAAAACAGCATCTTCTAACTGTTTTTGAACACAAGAAGCTTTACGAACTGATAGCAGACCTTCCCCAAGACATGGTCCAGAAATCATGGCTTCACTTGGCTTTACCATATAGCACTCTGCCATCAGCAAGGTTCAGCTAATGGCTTTTTTACGGCACTTTTTATGGATAGCCATCAGCTACTGGAATGCAGCTGTCTGGAGATCTGTCTGATTCTAGGTCATTCTGCTCTATCTGTCTCAGATCAGCCTCACGCTGAATACGCCAACCCAAAGACGAGCAAATGAATCAAGATCAATGACCATTTCCTGTTCAGGGATGACGCCGCTCAACCTGGAGGTGTAAAAATAAGACTTAGGCGACTGAGATCTTTAAATCAGTTAATCAGACACAAATCAAATGAGCTGTTTGGTCAGTCATGTGCTGCTCAGAACAGCTAAAATGCTGTATGGCTTGAGGCAATGCAGCCTGGTGGGTTATTTACCTTCACGCGCACTAAGGTCAGTCCGGAGCGGGCTGGGAGTCAGTACAAGCACAGTCAATCAGCCAGCCAGATAAGGCCGGGTGCCTGCGTCCGCCCACGAGGCATTATCACTCCTTTTATTTGTTCTGCTCAAGATAATGCGTCTTGGAGGGTGCTTGCTTTCTGCAGTTTGCGCTGTTTACAATGCCAGATCAAAGCCAACGCATGGCCAGGCAGCAAACCTGGCATGAGCCGGTGACAGATTAACCACCTTTCTCATCTCAGCGGAGCTGCCGGCCACCTCGGCCCTGTGCTCACAGAGGAGGGAAAATGAGAATGTTTTACACGCTCGGTTCCAGCTCTCTGCCATGCCTGGAGGTGCCGGGTAAGGTAGTCACACCTTCGGTATAAGGAGCAGGAACGAGAAGAACTTCAACTTCACCCACGGGCCAGTACCCAGCCTACACTTTGGCCTTTTTCACCCGGCTCAGAGTGCACTTGAAGGGTAAAGGGACACAGTGAATTGTGAAAACATAAAGGAGAAAAAAAAGCACTAATGGGTTTAATAAATAAGTGCAAAAATGACAAGTCTTTCTTATAGACATAACACTTGACTGTACTACGGTTACATGGCACTCATAGGCGGATAACGTACAGTTTTTATTCCACCGCAGTGTTAATATTTGTCATGTAATGAAGGATTTAAATTGGAGGAAATATGTCTGGCATGCTTTTAGACATCGAACGTGTCAGTGTGACTGCGAGAGTGTGAGTCTATGAACTAGAGCAGAGATCAGGTTTGTGTGCATATCCAAACATGACACTGGCTGAGTAAGTAAGGGTCTAGGCCCTTTCGGAATAAATATTAGTTCTACTTAAGCAAATAAAACCTTACAATTTGCCAACTGAAGAAGATATTGTGGTGGAACAGCTGCAAGGCTAAATGGATGAAACAGCATTTAGGAGAGAGGAAAACTAAATCACTGCAGTTATTTCCCAAACTGATTTGTGCAATAACCCAATAGATCACAAAAGTAAATTAAACTTTAAAGCACCCAGATAGATTACCAAGGCTTGGCGGACGCTAATGATCAGATCATGTCCTTAGATGTCCGCTTCAACTATTCAACCTGAGTCACGTTAAATGAAATACAAAAAAAGAATGTGGGTTTGACCATCTTCTATTGGTTTAAAGTACTAACAAACTATAAATAAATAAATAAATTATCAATAATGTTTGATCAAATATGTTTAGAGACCAAATAAATTAAAAAGAATAAGTATTAAATATAAAAATATTAAAAATGTAAAAATTATATTAAAAACTATTAAAACAGTAAATAAAAGTAATAAATAAACATAGAATATCTATTAAAGTAAAAAAAAATGAAATAAATTAAATTATATTTAAATAAAGCAAAAACCACTTAAAGAATAAAAATAGATCAAATAAAATTGGGGATTTTAATCAAGTAATATTCATAAATGACAAAATAAAATAAAGTAAAATAAAATTTGAGGCTTCATAATAACAAAATTAATAAATAAAATAAAATAAAATAAACATTTGGGGCTTTAGATCACATAAGATAAAATAATAAAATAGGATAAAATAAAATAAAATAAAATAAAATAAATAATAATAATAATAATAATAATAATAATAATATTATTATTATTATTATTATTATTATTATTATTATTATTATTATTATTATTATTATTTGGGGCTGCAAATCACGTATAATAAATAAAATAAAATAAAATTAATTTCAATTAAAATTAAATTAAATCACGTAAAATTAATAAAATAAAAATTTGGGACTGCAAATCATGTACAATTAATAAATAAAACAAAATCAAATCAAATCATCATTTGGGGCTTTAACTCATATAAAATAAAATAAAATAAAATAAAATAAAATAAAATAAAAAAAATGTAAAATTAAATTAAATTGACTGCAAATCATGTAAAATTAATAAATAAAACAAAATCAAAATCAAATAATAAACATTTTGGGCTTTAAATAAATTAAAATAAAATAAAATTTGGGGCTTCAAATCATGTGACTCGAATAGAAATGTGCAATTATTTCTCCAAGCAATCAAACCTTCCAGGTGATATATGATTGATACAAATTTTAAGCTGTGTTTTACTACACTGAAGTGGGACTAAAATGCAACAAACATCTATCTAACTGAATGGACAAATTCCAAAGCCCAATTCTGTTTTGAATAACACCATTAGTTGTTCTACATTCGTAATTTATAAAGCTGGGATGAAATGAGAAAATCCCAGAGCCTATATTTCGCGCTGCCAACAGCCTATTTCCAGGGATTTAAGAGAGAGTGGTGTAAAGTCACAAGTGCGTTCATATTGTCCCAGTGGGAATGTCCTCTAGTCCATGACCTCATAGCCTAAGATATCGTAGGTGTTACAAGCCCAGGGCTTGACCCCAAGGTGCAAGAGTAAAAGCTCCGGTCAGGAGCACAATCTAAGCTCTCACCAGCCGTCTGAGGTATTTTTAGCAACTTTTCTCTTTTTTTGCAGCCTTGGTGATTGAAAACACATTGGCAACACTAATAGTTTCAGGTCTTCGGATTCCAGAGTGTTGAAAACTGAACATGGGAGCCACAGGGGAGGAAGTTTTAGAATAAGCAAAGACTAACTGCTGAGAGTACAAATATTTCATGTGGATCCATGTAATTTTGTTTTGTACTCAGGGCAAAAGTTCTCGAGCGTAAAAAAAAAAAAAAAAAAAAAAAAAAATTAATGTGCTACGACTGTGGAAAAGCCCTGATGCTCTTAACCTTTAGTTGGTGGACAGTTGAACAGTAACTAGGTCTTCACAGACACATGTAGAATTAAATATCAAAGTAAAGGAAGCCAAGAACTGACTAGAAAAAATCATTTTGAACAGTAGTTTAGAATACAGTTACAAAATGTTCCATATTTTAAGATCAATCAGATGACTTTTTGTCCAACATACACTGCCCTACATACTACAAAAGAGCCTGAGACCGTGTTCTGGAGCTCAGTGGTACCAAGCCTTATGTCTCTTGACAGTATTTAGATAACATGCAGGGATTCACCGCCGATGAAAAGCATGTTCAAATTGCACATTTCCAGAGCCATACAAGCACAGGCAACCGTAAACAGTTGTGGGTGGCCCACAAAGACTTTAAATGATTATGCTAATGATTAAAAGAGTCCGGAAAGGCAATATTTCATCTCAATAACTCCCCCGAAAATAGCCTGAGTGTACATAGGCATGTGCGTGTGAGCGAGGGATGGAACAGGAAGCTTTGAAGTTTGAATTAATATCCCACACTGTCCATGTATTGCTTGAACGCAAGAGCGTTTCTTTTTGTTGTTGATACATCTTCCATTTGGAGGATACAAGTTTGAACCATATGTGCGTGCTAAAGAAAAGTACTGAAAGTAAGGAAAAGCTTTTATGTAGAAGTGTGTGTACAGTTGTGTTCTTACCTTAGCCTCGGTCTCTCCTCTGTGAAGTGTGTATAGGTGATGAACCGCACTCTGTGAAGACGCCCATGGGTGAGTCAA
This sequence comes from Labeo rohita, assembly GCF_022985175.1. Lineage (NCBI taxonomy): Eukaryota > Metazoa > Chordata > Actinopteri > Cypriniformes > Cyprinidae > Labeo > Labeo rohita. The sequence continues at coordinate 24,285,130 of NC_066883.1, read as the reverse complement.
GATTTGGAAAACGTGGAAGTCATGGCCAAGGGTGTCTGCAGTCACCAGTAACATACCTGTAGATCAGAGAAGAGCGTCATTTATTTCACCATAGTGCATCTTTTTAGCCAGGGCTCTACACTTACTTTCCTTTTTAGGAGCATTTGGGCTCCTAACTTAAAAAAAAATTAGGAGCACAGTCAAATTTCTGGAGCATCTTCTAATCAATAATCAAAAAAAAATCTGTCCAAAAATTAGCCTTCCCATTACGAGATGATATTTGACTCCTTAAAGTGATTTACAGGGTTTTTAACAGTAGTTTTCAGTTGCAAATTCAACTGAAATGGTCACACTGTAGAGCCCTGATTGCAACTAAACAAACACGATTTCCCCACAGTATTGGTGACATGGGAAATGTTGAGCTGAGGCCTGTGATTAAAAAAGATTAAAGGCATAGTTCACCCAAAAATGAAAACGACCCCATGATTTACTCACTCATGCCATCCTAGGTGTATATGACCTTTCAGACAAACACAATTGGAGTTATGTTAAAAAAAATGTCCTGACCCTTCCAAGCTTTATAATGGCAGTGAATAGGAGATTTTAAGTCCAATAAAGTGCATCCATCCATCATAAAGTGTTCCATACTTCAGGGTGTTAATAAATCAATCTGAAATCAATGAATGTGTTTGCGCAGAAAAATATGCATATTTAAAACTTTAGAAACCATAATCTCTAGCTTACGCTAACTGTAGTACACGTTTTCACCCGATCAGCAAATGTGTGTTTGCACTGAGAGAAGCTTCAAAGGTTTCTACAAGTTTTTGCAGTGTTGAGTAATGTATCACAGACATATCTCATGAATGCTTTCATAAACAAAGTGTAGAGAGAGTGTAAATAAGAGATTCATTGTGCAGCGCAGAGAGCTTTGTTGATTATAATGAAACTTTGTGAAAACATGAGTGACAGCTTTTAATGATTATTGAGGAAGTTTGTAAATGTAATATTGATTTAATACAACAGTTCAATAAACAAGAAGTTAATATTAAGTGATTTACATTGTCTGACTACAACAGTTTTGCCTGATTTTGCTATTTCGTCAACGAAAATAGTTTTAAACAGTGTTTCGTTTATGAATGAACGTGCGTTTTTAAACAAATCTAGTGAGTCAATGAATCACTTAGCCATTCATAAAGACAGTCACTTGCTTTTTTCCAGAATGAATCAGCTGTTCGAACGAATCAAATGAATGAATGATTCGGTAATAAAATCAGTGACTTGCCACCACCTACACCTTCATTTTATTAATACTTTCATTTGATTTGTAACTTATTCTTATTCTACGTGTTCTTATTATATTGCTTTAATTAAAGCTTATAAACAATTTTTTTTTTTAATTTTCTTGGGGTTTACCATTCGGATTTGGGGACTAGTGATAGGATCAAAATCAATTCTTTTTTTCTGAATTGCGGCCTAGCGATTGCTCAATGCTCATCCATCACTGAAAGAGGCAGAAATGGCTACTCCAAATACATATAAATCTCATTTGAACATTTACTTGCTTCAAGTGCACCAACTCAGGGCTTAAACTGGGAAGAACAAACTGCAAGTCAAAAATGATGGCACCCCGGCTGCCGTCAAGTACTGAGCATTTCATGAGACACGTTTACATGGTTGTAAAGGGTAATCGTGTTCCACTACAATTTGTGTTCTAGAATTAACTGCAAGCCAAGATCTTCCCTCAGCTGTCCGAGCCAGAGAGTATGGATCCGTTTTAAACACAACCGCAGGAGAACCCAAGTGGAACCTCTGATGACAGGGCCTCTCATTTTCCCACTTTTATTTGAAGTTAGTGAAACTACAGAAAGTATAAGCTCTTACTGTAAACAACACACTTACTAAACCACACCAGAAAAAAAAAGAACCCGAAGCAAACCTTCATGGCAACGCAACCCCGCATACAACTTATTCCTAAAAACAGTGTGACAGCTCTACAGGCTATTTTCCACACACATGAAAGTCTGGTCACTACCGCTTTGGAAAGTTTCTCCAACGCTACGATTAAGATGGATTTAGCCGCTGGCTCTCGATCTCACTGCTGTAATTTAAGATGACAATAATTAGTGATTTTCCAATGCTGAATCTCTAATGCCGAGTTCACAGAGGGGTTTAATTTGTGGCGAGCGTTTATTGGGTGGTCTGACAAATCTAAAAAGGAGGAGGATATCGCTGGAAGATCAGACGAACTCCCGTACGCATGACAATGGAATAGCGGCCGTCCTAGATGAGCTCATCTGTCCTATTTCTGCCCACGTTATTTTCGCTTTCACACTTAGGGATAGCATCTGCTTTAGGTGTGGCTTTGCCATCTCATTGAGCAGTAAGACAGGAAGCAAGGGGGGATGGGCTGCGGCAGCGAAGGAAGGGTCACGCTCAGATTGCGCCTACGAAAAAGAAAAACACAGTCGGCCAGTGAATTAGACAGCGGTTAGCTATTTATGCTGTATCAGAAGACTAAACCAAGTTACGGCCTGGCCATAAACTAACCCACGCCCCAAATGAGGTGCCAAGCCACAAGAAGCATTTGCGTCAACTGGGAATACATGGAAGAGAGTGCCTTCTAATTATAGAGGCTACAAACGGAAGCGCAGAGTGATTAGGAGTTTAGGCGCTGCGGTATGTTTATCTGGGAGCTTCCTCTCCCTCACCCCGCCGCCCTGCCGCTCTCGCGCTCACCCTGGCTTTGACAGATGAGGCTTGGCCAGCTTGTTGGGACACAAGTTTGCTGATGGTACACTCTGTTCTCCAAAAGCCAGTGGAGAATGGAAACCAAGCGCTGGGGCTTTTGCGGCCTTGTTGAAATACAGGGCCTCACGAAGAGGCGTCAGTTGGTTAGCCTGTGGGAAGCTAAATTAAAAAGTGAGCTTCTCGGTGCTGGTAAGCAGCCATAAAATTTCAGGAACCTAAGATGTTAAAGCAATTTTTGACACATCCTATTTATAACACCTCGCCGTCAAGGCAAAAGAGTAATTTATGACTTTAAACGAGAAGTTATGCGAGTAAACGAAGGTTTTGTGTATTTGCGTAATCTAATAATTGAAGGACTAATGGGATAGTTCACCCAAAATAAAAATGGTTCATTAGACCTATTCAGACACTGATTCTCATGTGGACATCTATAAACAAATGTACATGGCACCTCAGTCATAAAACTCATGGATTCAGATGGCGATTTATTCACAGTGGAGAAGCTACAACAAAAAAAACTCATATTTTATAATATCACATTTATTATTTGATTATTTAAATCTGTTTAAAAATTGGAAAACAGACATTATAGCCTTGCATTTTATCTCTCAAAACGATGGATGTCATTAAAATGTGGATGGAGATGAGCAGAAACAACCTCTTATTTACATTAGGTAAACTTAAAGCTTTGTTTATATTTTTAGGTATATAACTGAATATAATACATAATATAACATAAATGTTTCACATACCTTGGTGCCACAATAATGACCCATTTCAAATGTTTACATACTTTTTCTTTTTGTTCTTAACAGCTCCCACTCGCTGTGGTGGAGTGGTTATGAAATATTGTTCTTGTAAATACTTTCCAGCATTCCAGTATTTTTTTTTTTTTTCCAGTATTAAATATGCATGCAAATTACAGAGAAGTGCAACAGCCACCATTCAGTGTTCGGCAGTGGTCAAGAAGCATTTAAACAATAAATTTTGAATTGATTTCTTCTTGTAAACTCAGAGATGTGGACTCGGACGGTAATTAAATTACCACACGAACTTGGTGTTTGTCAAGAAACGGCAAGTAATTCGTCCAGGAATTTTTACACGGGTGGTGGGAGAAAAGCACCGGCATTCTGCATTCGTACGGCAATAAAATCACTGGCTAACTCTGCAAATGTTAAAAACATCTTGCGTGCCCACGAGAAACAATTACCGTCTGAATAGGGCTTTTTACGCACTCTTTTGTCGTCCTAATTTTGCATGACCAAAAAAAAAAAAAAAAAAACTTCTGGCACATTTTCTTTTGTTTAGTTTATATAGGCGTACAGTCAAGCCATTTGTTTCATTTACGTAAACGGTGACATATTATACCCAAAAATTCTTCATACAGTGGACTATCAGTAAAAGTAATAAAAATCTGAGACTAAAATGTTTTGTTACATACCTTTCTATCAAAGTTATCTGACATTATTAAGACGAATTTGTTCTGACACAGTTTAACTCTTGAGTTCTTGTTTTATTTTTTATTACCATTTTCTAAACTATAGCAAACATACTGTGATGATGTGAGAAATTTTGAAGGTGTCTGAATAAATTTTGGTTTGACTGTAATTCATTTGTGATTATCAAGATGAATTTGTTCTGACACAGTTTTACTCTTGAGCTCTTATCATATTTTATTACCATTTTCTAAACTACAGCGAATAAACTGTGAGAAATGTTGAAGGTGTCTGAATAAATTTTGCTTTGACTGTATATGAACACTGCAGCTGCACTCAGATCTGCACTAAAATAATCGTCCAGTACAGCCTGAACAAGTTGGTCTCGGCACGACTGAAAACAAATTCTGAAGCGGTTCGCTTGTGGTGAGAAATCAACCGACCCAACGGACCAACGAGCCAAGCTGTATCATAATTCATAATGGGAAATGCAGTATTTAAAAAGCAGCAATGTCTAATTCTGTGGGTGAGCGCTTTAGTCATCACAGTAAACCAAAGCTTTTCAACTTAAAATGTCACTGCTCAGCTCCAAAATGGGTGCACTGCAAGAATAGCGTCCTGACAAAGTCTTGATTCCTGCTCTAACTGCATCTGCTACACTTATACACTTGGCGCCCTGTGATAATTAAAAGAAAATGCAGGATTGCAACAACTGAAGTCCCCATTTTGGAACAAAGCAAATGATCTACAGATCTTAAAATACCATAAAATCCAATTTTAAAATGAATGTGAATAAACAAAGTTTCATTGTTTGTACATTTGTATTCCAAAGCTTTTGCAATTGTACATCAAAAGCTAGTTAGGACAGACTGAATTCATATGAACTGCAAAACACATCGCAGACAAAAAGTAACCCAGATTATCCTTTCAAGCACATTTGGCCGTTTCTTACAAAAAGTCACCCCAAACAAACCGACATTCCACACCAAAAGCTGCAGAGTGATTCTTCATACTTGCATTCATCGTTTTGTTGTTCTCCCCTTAACAAGTCTTTAAACACAAAACATCTGCTAAACCTCCTCATAGCCATGTTTTATTTCAAAAGTGTCTTAGCCATTCTCCCCGACCAACTCCGATGATCTCAGCAGCCCGACAAGCGGAGGCCTCCAACTTGGCAAAGCTGGAGAACTGAAACAAAAGTATCCCTTTCAAATTAACAACACTCGTCTAAGACCTTTGAAAAAGAGGAAATCTCAAATTATAAACATGTGGATAAACCTTTAAAGAATGGACGCTGGGAATCGGTGCGGCTCTAATACCGCAGACACGAACTTTACGCGAGAAAAAAAAGAACAAATAAACACATCAATCACAGCATTTTGTCCTTGTGGCTGCCCGCATTAGTTGTAAAAGCACGACCGTGCGTGCATGCGTGTTTGTGGTCCTTTGTGAGGCCATTGGACGGCCTCCTCTGCTGTCATGCTGCACTTGTGGAGGTGTTTATGAAAGCTGTGGAACACACACACACACACAGGGTTGCACATCTCACATCAAAGCCGCCCACTCAAGCCTGGAGCGAGCAACACTCACTTAGTCCGGAGGCCACCCTCACTCCAACCATCAGATAACAGTACTAAGGAGAGGAGGAGACCGGCATGGGTCAACATGCAGTCAATAACTTGTTAATCTTTTACAGACTAAGTGAGAACTTCTAAAAGCTGGGCTGTTTGATCCCAACCTGGAGGCGGCTTGGGTTTGTGTGTGTGTGTGTGTGTGGAGTCGAGGGTGGCAGATTGGGGCCTGGCGCGGTGACTGTGCAGTGTTTCGCGGTGAGCCGGGCAGATGTAATGCCGTCTCCAGTTTCCATTCCTCTGGCCGGCAGGGATGACTGCTGCGGATTCCAGAGGGGGCTTGCGAGCACGTCTCGCAGCTTCGTGCGGCCAGGGATACTGTTTATCTAGGCACGTTGGTACCAAGGATATGCTCTTTAAACATGGTACACTGCTCCTGTGGGCATGCTGGCTTGGAGAGGCACTCAACGCTCTTAGCTACGAAACCACATCCACAATTCAATTGAGAGCTTTGAGGAAGGGAGGGGAAAAAAAGTTGGTGGGAGGAGGAAAAAGGTGCCCACGGTTCATTTGATCTACATTCAAGTGTAACGAAGGAGAATGTTTATGTATTTGCTTTACAGCCAAACCACCTGTAAGCGCTTGAATATTAATAGATCATAAAGGCCTTTTCTCGGCAAGGGGCAATCATTACTTTAATACAACACTTCAACGAAATTCGCCTTCTAGAGAATCAGTGTAGCCAAGGTGACCACGAGGTCACGTCCATTAAGGAAGGATGGAAGTGGAGGTTATCACCAGGCTCGCACGGAATCTGCACACTTCTTACTTACATTTCCTGAGCTGTTTTTGGAGGAAATTCTGGTTAATAATAGGCAGTAGACTTTCCTGGGATAAGTCGGATATATTTATGCACGTCAGGGAAGTTTCCTCCGAGGAGGCAATCGTAGTAAACAGATAAAACAACGGCAATAATACAAAATTTGACAGTCGGTGGTCAATGACGTGACACCTAAATTTTCTGCCCAACTGCATTTTTTCCAGTTAAAAATTGATTTAAAATGCATTAAAAAGATGCCATATATATGAAGTACTACGTATGGACCCACTTTAACTTTTCAAAAAAAGATTAGTTATTGTATTTTTTTCTGTTATTCAAAATGTCAAAATATCATGTGGTGCGGCCATAACTGTTGTTTTGGAAATGTCTTTGAAATTACCCTAAATTTCTTCTGATTAATTTTCTGCACCATTTGGCATGATTTGTAATACTGTACAAAACTGCAAAGCATTTGTATTTATATTTCCATCATAAACAAACTTTGACTGATGATTTCCATTTTATGAAATATCATGTGGTGCGACCATCAAAAAATGACCCATGGAGGTATCAAGCACGTTTGCAACTCTCTTTCAAATTTGGAAATAAATAACCTTTTTAACTGCTGGTATGTAGGTACCACATTTTGACGTCATGTGGTATGACCTCAAAAAAACAAAAAAAACAATGAATATTAAGTTATTTCTTCAAGCATTTATTTTTAGTATAAATTTCATAGTGACCTTTTGTGGGAAGCTAGCTTGTTTTGTTTAGGTGGTGTGACATCCCAGCCTAGGCTGTGCGTGCGCTTGTGGGGTGTGTGTTTTAGGTGCCGCCTGGAGGGGGTGTGGCTCATACACCTGACGCTTGTTGGACGCAGTTACATTGTGCCTGGCGTGTTGGTGCGGCGTGGTTTTGGGCGATTGTCTCCGGCATGGAGTTCAGCGGTCTGTGATGTGCTGAGTGTCCTGCCCGGCCCTGACACCTTCCTTTGTTTATATTACATTTATGTTATTTTGTTGTGTTAAAATAAACGTTTTTGTTATGTATTGACGCGTCTGGACTCCTCTTTGTTGCAGCGTAAGAGCCGGCTGTAACAGTGGCCAATTCTGTGCTTGTAAATTTTGACTGAATTTGAAACATCATGTGTTGCGACCATTGCAGAGTGTTTTCCATTATAGATATATTTCCCAGATTGGCAGTTTTTGTGCTTTTATATTTAAGTAATGGTTTATATTAGGGATGGACCGAAACGTATCGGCCGAAATGCTTGCGCGTTTTGTCAGTAAAGCCGGTTCTGTAATCAGCGGTAAATGCCATCAGGTGCGTGATTTCACGTTGAGCCGTATTTATTTTAGCAAAGTAACAAAAAAATGTTATTTATTTAAGTATTTATTTTTATTATAAATTTCATAGTGACCTTTTGTGGGAAGCTAGCTTGTTTTGTTTAGGTGGCCAATTTTGACTGAATTTGAAATCATGTGGTGCGACCAAATATCATGTGTTGCAACCACTGCAGAGTGTTTTCCATTATAGTTATATGTACATATATGTATATGGCAGTTTTTGTGCTTTTATATTTAATTGATGGATTATATATATATAAAATACTTTATTTTACTATAATTTGGAATAGATATTTATGCAATTTAGATCATTTCAGACGGTTTATGTTTAATCTTTGTACAACATGAGAAAAAATGCAAAAAATGTATTTAGCGCATATGATTTTAGTTTGCATTTATTATGCATTTATTAGTAATTTATTCTTTATTTATGAATAACTATTGTAATCTATTTTACCAGATTTCACTGCCAAGCAAAGTAACAAAAACTGTTATTTCCTTAAGTATTTATTTAGTTATATTATCAATTTCATAGTAACCTATTCTGGTAAGCTAGCTTGTTTTGTTTAGGTGGCCAATTCTGGTGGCCAATTTTGACTGAATTTGAAATATCATGTGGTGCGACCAAATATCATGTGGTGCAACCACTACAGAGTGTTTTCTATTATAGATATATGTCCCAGATTGGCAGTTTTTGTGCTTTTATATGTAATTGATGGTTTATATATATAAAATACTTTATTTTAGTATAGTTTGGAATAGATTTTATTACAACTTAGGTAGTTTCAAACAGTTTATGATTAATTGTTGTACAATATGAGGAAAAAAAAAATGAAAAAAAACTTTTTTAGAGCATATAATTTTAGCTTGCATTTATCATGCACTTATTAGTAATTTATTATTTAATAATACATTTATTACCAGATTCCACTGCCAAGCAAAGTAACAAAAAACGTTAAGTTATTTCTTTAAGTACTTATTTTTATTATAAATTTTATAGTGACCTTTTGTGGGAAGCTAGCTTGTTTTTTTTGTTTTTTTTAGGTGGCCAATTCTGTGCTTGTAAATTTTGACTACATTTGAAATATCATGTGGTGTGACCAAATATCATGTGGTGCAACCACTACAGAGTGTTTTCTATTATAGATATATGTCCCAGATTGGCAGTTTTTGTGCTTTTATATGTAATTGATGGTTTATATATATAAAATACTTTATTTTAGTATAGTGTGGAATAGATTTTATTACAACTTAGGTAATTTCAAACAGTTTATGATTAATCGTTGTACAATATGAGGAAAAAAAACTTTTTTAGAGCATATAATTTTAGCTTGTATTTATCATGCACTTATTAGTAATTTATTATTTAATAATACATTTATTACCAGATTCCACTGCCAAGCAAAGTAACAAAAAATGTTAAGTTATTTCTTTAAGTACTTATTTTTATTATAAATTTTATAGTGACCTTTTGTGGGAAGCTAGCTTTTTTTTTAGGTGGCCAATTCTGTGCTTGTAAACTTTGACTACATTTGAAATATCATGTGGTGTGACCAAATATCATGCGGTGCGACCACTGCAGAGTGTTTTCCATTATAGATATATGTCCCAGATTTTGTGCTTTTATATTCAATAGATGGTTTATATACATAAAATACTTTATTTTAGTACAATTTGAAATAGATATTTATGCAATTTAGGTCATTTCAGATGGTTTATGTTTAATCTTTGTACAATATGAGAAAACAATGTATTCAGAGCACATAATTTTAGTTTGCATTTATTAGTAATTTATAATTTATTTATTAATAACTATTGTAATCTATTTTAGCAGATTCCACTGCCAAGCAAAGTAAAATAAATGCTCGCCATAGACAACACGTTAATTCTGACCCTGCAGTCAAGCACAAACTCCAGATTTCATTTTCTACTGTAAGAAAGATGTTCATTCTGTCTTCTTAGAACCTAAGCCAGCAACCTCCCGCTAGTCGCTATTGACCCTTCGCAAAGACCCGCCCCCCCTTGGCTACTGTTGCTACGTCCAACAAACCAACAAACACATCAATACCGCTGTAAAACTTCATTTTGTTGCCAGTCTTCATGCGTTTAATTGAAAGAAGAAGATGTCCTGGAGCTTTCTCACTGAGGCATAAGTTAATAAAAGTCGTTTAAGTCCAAATGATTTTATTTAGTACATAATTTGCATGATTTGATTCACTCAGTGTGATTTACACTAGTAAGATTGTCATTCATACAATTCACCGTAGGCCGAATGACAACATTATATATGATCAAATAAAATGCATGTGGCAAGTGTTAATTGTGAACACTGCCTTGTTATCCCCAGCTAACAATTTACGCAGCCATAAAATGGCTCTCATAGGTTCTTCTTGTGGATCTGTCTATGGCCACAAAATGCAGTTGATGCTTGACAGCAGCACAAATCTATTTTACGCTCAGCGGTGGAAAAGCACAGTTTCCTTGAAAAGCTTAGTCAGCCTAAAACAGGTCTTTGTGTGATTTTTGAAAGCCCCAAATAAATGAGCTAAACCGCAATCTCTAGATAAGAGTCTGACTGCAGAAAGGAGGAGTATGGAAAGAGAGTAATCCTTTCTCAGGAAACAGACAGTCGCTATAATCTCTTTCCATTTCAGCGCTCTCTTTTATTTTACAAGGTTCTGTTAGCTAATTAATCCTCTGAAACATTTACCGCAGCAAATACGATTCCACGATTCTTTATACCGCGCTTCAACGTTAATGCCCTTAATTTGGAGGATGACCTTAGGATTTTCTCAGGACAATGGATCATTCATTGCAGCTGAGGTGTTTGGAAAACTAACGTCGGATGTTCCTCGGGAATCTGGTGGAACTTTTGGAGACTAAAGCCAACCGGCCAACCAAACTAATGCAACTGCTAAAAAGCCTCAGAGCATGAAAGCATAAAGCTGTCAGCAAAAACCTGGTCCACGCAGGCGATCCTTCCTACAAAAACAAGCTTGAAACTAGAGGTGAAGAGGAGAAGTAACTCTTCCCAGGTCAAGAGGAATGGAAGGGGGGGATCAGGGAGGATGTTTCCATTGAAGCCTTGAAACCAAAGCGTCTGACTAAGGTTTTACAACTACAAACTGAGGTACAGACTTCACAAGACACTGCTTTTACCACCTATTGGAAACACCATTAAAAAACAGCCAAGAGACAACTTTTACCTTGTTTGTTTGTAATGTAATGTCTGGAATTGGAATTTTTGACACTGTAGCTTAACTGACTTTTTTATTAATTAAATAAAAAAACTGTACACAGCCATTTGTAGTCATTTAAAGACAATTGGTTAAAATGCTCATTCCACAAGCTTCTATTAAAAACCAACTTATTTTAGTTCAGAAAAATGATAAAACAAAACAAAATAATATAAAATAAAATAAAGAATGTGTAAAAACAAACAAACAAAAAGTAAAAAAAAATAAATAAAAATATATGCAAGAAGGACCATGCTACCATGATTTTACTGTATTTTTTTTTTTATAAAATCCAAAAAATAGTTGGAGCGATGACCTAGTGACATGACCTAATGCTCAAGCATGAGAGAACGCTTAAAATAGAAAAATAAAATAAAATAAAATAAAACAAAATAAAACAAAAAAATAAAAAATAAAATAAAAATTTAAAAAGTTGATTTTACTATATTTTTCCATACAATTTTCAACACTGTGGCTGTGGTTCAACTGATATTTTATTAAATAAATGAAAGTAAATGAAAAATTGTACACAGTCAGTACTAATTTAAGAATAAATCTATTGAAATAAATGTAAAAAAGGACAATGCAACCATTATTTTATGGTATTTTTCCATAAAACCCCCAAAAAATAGTTGGAGCCATGACCTAGTGACATCAAGACATAGTGCTTAAGCATGAGAGAATCCTAAAAATAAAATAAAATAAAATAAAATAAAATAAAATAAAATAAAAAAGCTGATTTTACTATATTTTTCCATAAAATCCAAAAAATAGTTGGAGCCATAACCTAGTGACATCAAGTCATGGTATTAAATAAAATAAAATAAAATAAAAATTTAAAAAAGTTGACTTTAAGCATGAGAGAATCCTATAAATAAAATAAAATAATTTAAAAGTTGACTTTTTTTTAAGCATGAGAGAATCCTATAAATAAATAAAACAATAACATTAAATTAAATAAAAAATAAAATAAAATTAAATAAAATATGTACAAATTTTAAAAGTTAAAAAAGGACAATGCTACCATGATTTTACTGTATTTGTCTATAAAAATCCAAAAAATACTTGGAGCCATGACCTAGTGACATCAAGTCATATTATAAAGAAAATTAAAAAAAATAAAATAAAAATTTAAAAAGTTTACTTTTTCAACCATGAGAGAATCCTATAAATAAATAAAACAATAAAATTAAATTAAATAAAAATAAAATAAAACATGTACAAATTTTAAAAGTTAAAAAAGGACAATGCTACCATGATTTTACTGTATTTTTCCATAAAAATCCAAAAAAATACTTGGAGCCATGACCTAGTGACATCAAGTCATGTTCTAAAATAAAAAACTAAACTAAACTAAACTAAACTAAACTAAACTAAAATAATTACACTAGAATTACAAACAAAAAGAGGATTGGCCAGGGATTTTAACAGCTACTGTGCAGAATTCCCATATCCGGGGGGGAAAACTATCTAAAAGATTATCAAAAAAAAGAACATTGAAAAAAAATCTATATGCACATCATCAGATTTCATAACGCCATTATAAAATAGAGCTCATGCTCCAGGCAAATTCCACTAATGTCCCGCTCTTCACTTCGCAATATGCATTAAAAGGCGACATCTCAGCCTGGGCCTTTAATCCCAACTGACTGTCCCACTGTGCTCAGGCACGACGTAAAATGGAATGTGATACATGGTCACAGCCCCATTAAAACACACACACAGAGACAGACAAATTTGTATGTGAATCTTGCCAAATGACAGTTTCTAAACCCCACAAACAAGCTTTCTCAATGAAGCAGAAGAGTTCTGCTCCATCCTTAATTGCTACCTCTGCGTGAAGACACGGCTTATTACTAACTCAAGGAAAAACAGAGAACTACATATAACGTTGCTGTCATCATAAAATAATAAATACATAAATATTTCCATTTTTTATTTGGACACCATTCTAATTGTAACTTCGGTCATCTATACTATATCTTCTTTTATTTCCATTTTTATATACAAATCAAAGTTAGCTTTTTTATACATTTTGTTTTCTAAACAACACAAACATAAAACACTCCAGCTGGGTGTTTGTGAGTGACTCATATAAGGAAATAGACATAAAAAGAGCAGTGGCCAGGAATTTTAACAGCTGTTGTGCAGAATTCCTATATCTGGGGGGAAAAGCATTCGAAAGACCAACAAATTTTTTTTTTTAATTAAATTAAAACTTGTACACGGTCATTGTACTAGTTTAGGAATAAATCTATTGAAATAAAATAAAATAAATGTAAATATAAAACAGGACAATGCGACCATGATTTTATTATTATTTTTCCATAAAATTCAAAAAATAGTTGGAGCTATGACCTAGTGACATTAAAGGAGAAGTCCACTTCCAGAACAACAATTAAAAATTATTTACTCACCCCTTGTCATCGAAGATGATCATGTCTTTCTGTCTTCAGTCGTAAAGAAATTATGGTTTTTGAAGAAAGCATTTCAGGATTTTTTTTCCATATAATGGACTTCAATGGTGCCCCGATTTTGAACAGTTTAAATGCAGCTTCAAAGGGCTCTAAACGATCCCATCCGTGGAAGAAGGGTCTTATCTAGCGAAACAAATCAGTCATTTTTTTCGAAAAATAAAAATTTGTATACTTTTTAAGCACAAAAGCTTGTGTAGCACTAGCTCTGGGATGCGCGTCCACAACGCTAACGTTACGTACTATGGAATCACTGCTAAGTTCATCGTCTGTGTACTGTGTATATGGTGAAAAACTCCATCTCATTTTCTCCTACAACTTCAGAATCGTGCAACATGGTTGTATCTTTTTGTCTGTAAACAGCGTTTGACTTTTTATTTTCACTTACTTAGTCTTTGTACGTTTGTGACCTTTCGACCTGTTCCGCAGTACGTAAAGTCGTGGACGCACATCCCAGAATGGTGCTACATGAGCTTTTGTGCTTAAAGTATACAAATTTTTATTTTTAGAAAAAAAAATGACAGATTGTTTCGCTAGATAAGACACTTCTTCCGCGGATGGGATTGTTTAGAGCCCTTTGAAGCTGCATTTAACCTACATTTTGCAGGTTCAAAATCGGGGCACCACTGAAGTCCATTATATGGAGAAAAATACTAAAATGTTTTCCTCTAAAACATTTCTTTACGACTGAAGACAGAAAGACACGAACATCTTGAATGACAATGGGTGAGTAAATAATTTGTAAATTGTTGTTCTGGAAGTGGAGTTCTCCTTTAACTCATGGTACTTAAGCACGAGAGAATCCTAAAAATAAAATAAAATAAAATACTATAATGTAAAAAGGAAAATGCAACCATTATTTTATGGTATTTTTCCATAAAATGACCTTCTGACATGAAGTCATGGTGCTTAAGCATACGAGAATTCTAAAGAATATAATAAAATAAAATACATTACATGAAAAAATTAAATTAAATTAAATTAAATTAAAAAAAAAAAAAAAAAAAAAAAAAAAACACAACACATAAAAAAAAAGTAAAATACTATAGTAAAAAGGACAATGCAACCATGATTTTACTGTATTTTTCCATAAAATCCAAAATAATAGTTGGAGCCATGACACAGTACCATTAAGTCATGGTGATTAAGCATGAGAGAATCATAAAAAATAAAAAAAAAATAAAAACAAAATAAAATAAAATGCATGTAAAAAAAAATATATGTACTATATGTAAAAAGGACAATGCAACCATTATTTTACGGTACTTTTCCATAAAATCCAAAAATTATGACCTGGTGACAAAGTCATGGTGCTTAAGCATGAGAGAATCCTAAAAAATAAAATAAATAAAACAAAATAAAATAACAGAGTATATAAATCATAATTTTTTTTTTTTAACCAAATTTAATTTGGACCCCATTCTAAGTGTAACATTTATACTACGTTCTTTTCTGTTTTTTTTTTTTTTTTTTTATTTTGTTTTCTAAACAACACAAATCTAAAACACTCCAGCTGGGTGTTTGTGAATGACTCATGGGAGTGGGTGCTAGAAAGGCCACATCCGCAACAGACAAACAGGCTCTTCAGATCACCCTTCCTCTTTAAGAACCCGCAAGCAAACACTTGCCAGAATGAACAGAGCTAAACTAAGCTGCCTCGCAAGAGCAGATTCCTTGATGCTTATCAGTTCCGTGATTGAGTGGAATTACAGCGAGTCTCATGGGCCGTGAGACCTGTCCACCCTCGCTCTACACGCGACCGTGCCCTCGCACCAATCGCTCGCTCTGTTATCGATTAAGACCAGTTTAGAGCCATTTAAACTTCCTCAAAGGGGAAAAGAGAGAGCAGAAGAGGACAAGGAGTGAAAAACAGATACTCTGGCTAAAGTGAGTCCTGCACGCCGCCGTTCGGAGCAGCATCCTTTAATTATGTGCCTATGAATAGAAGCTCCAACACCACAGCGCAAGCGCCAGCTACCCGACTGGCCGCCATTTTCTACCCTCGCCCTTCTGTTTTTCGTCCAACACACACTGTTGAGTTGGATTTCTTACATAAGTGCTTTTTTGATTTTCACTGGAGGTTTGCACGTTCCTGTCAATGTCAAGTCGCCACACTGTTTCTTTTCAAGTCGGCCTGAAATCAAAACCGTCCGGATAGAGCTGCGGTCGGCCCTGTGGCCGGAGTGACACTTTCCACTGTGGCTTCGACGTAGTTAATTTTGGACAAGGCTAGGCGGACGAGGCTAAACTTCTCACTTAAAAAACCAAGCCGCCGTTCACGTACCTTCACAGCGCTGAGAAGGCATTTCTCGCAAATCTCAAAGAGCTGTTTTTCATCATGTGTTAATGATGTCAGGAACGTAAATTACAGCATGCATGTGTGGAACGTTCAGTCTGACCTTGTTAGTCAGCATATCTGGAGGTTCTTTTTGCTATCGAGGACTATGGGGATTTCTTCCAGCCAAACAATTTCATAACTCGAAACAATTATTATAGCCCTTTCGATTTACGCCTGAGCAAATGAGGTGATAACAGACACATCCCATTATTTCTGAATAAAGCTGACAGGTGAAGGTTAAACTGTTTGAAGTTTACAGCAACCCGCTGTTATCTAAAACAACCCGCCCCGGAGCACTCTCTTCGAGAGGACGCCCGACAAAGGGCCACACTCGGGGGACCAGGGCTGGGGCCTCCCTATAGGCCGGGACAGAAATCTTCGGTGAAAGAGTAACCAAAACATTACACTGACCCTTTGGATGAGATAAAGCAAACCAAAAAGCTGTGATTCTCAAACGCAGGATGGGATTTAACAATATTTCCCAGCTAGTTTGAGTGGATTTGCATTTGTATCTATTAAGGCATTGAATTGATTAAAAGTGATATATTTAAAAACATTACATGAGATTTCAAATAAACGCTGCTCTTTTGAACAGTCGTAGACAAAAAATAAAAAATAAATCATCATAGTTTTGGAAAAAATATATGTATAACACTAAAAAAATAAATAAAACCAGTAATAAATAGCACTGGTATATTTGTAGCAATAGTCAACAGTACATTTTATGGGTCAAAATGATCTTAATAATATTATTACATTTTTCTTTTATGCCAAAAATCAGTAAAGATTATGTTCGATGAAGATGATTTTGTCAACTTTCTACCATAAATATATCAAAACTTAATTTCTGATTAGTAATATGCATTGCTAAGAGCTTCATTTAGACAACTTTAAAGGTGATTTTCTTAATATTTTGATTTTTTTTTTTTTTTTTGCACTCTCAGATTGCAGATTTTCAAATAGTTGTATCTTGGTCAAATATTGTCCTATCCTAACAAACCATACATCAATGGAAAGCTGAAAATGTTCAAAAATTGACCCTTATGACTGGTTTTGTGGTCCAGAGTCACAAATGAAAAAAATAATAATAAATGTTTCTTGAGCAACAATTATGTATTTTTTGTAATGGGTAAAGTAATGGCTGAAAATTTGGCTTTACCATCACAGGAATAAATTACATTTTAAAATATGTTAAAGTAGAAATCATATTTAAAAGTGTTTTTACTGTATTTTGATCAAATAAATGATTGAGCAAAATGAGTCTTCTTTCAAAAACACTTTTTAAAAATCCATATAAAAATATATAAATACATATAAAATACATATAAAATAAATGGGCATGAATACATGTTTACCAACATTTTGTGTGTCAAAATGTTCTGCTTACTATAAAATATACATATTACAAAAAAAATACACTGCTGTTCAAAAGTTTGGGATCAGTAAGATTGATGTTTTGTTTTCTTAAAGAAGGCTGCATTTATTTAATCAAAAATCCAGAAAAAAAAAGTGAAATATTATTTCAGTCCAAAATAACTGTTTTCAGTGTGAATCTATTTTAAAATGCTATTTATTCCTGTGATACAAAGCTGAATTTTCAGCATCATTACTAAAGTCTTCACTGTCAAGTGATTCTTCAGAAATCATTCAGATATTTGAAAATTGGAACCTGCAATTTTTTCAGGATTCTTCAATAAATATAAAGTTAAACGGCACTTATTTAAAATAGAAATTTTTGTAACGATATAAACTACCATTTAAACGTTCGTGGTCAGTAATTTTATTTTTTTTTTTTGAAGAAATTAATATTTGTATTCAGCAAGGATGTGTTGATAAATGCTGTCCTTTTTTATTCATCAAAGAATCCTGAAAAAAGAAAAAAAAGTGTTGCCAACATTGATAATGAAAGTAATAAATCAGCATATTAGAATGATTTCTAAAGAAACTGAAGACTGAATTAATGGCTGATGAAAATAAAGAATAAAGTATATTTTAAAATATATTCAAATAGAAAACCATTATTTTAAACTGTAATAATATTTTACAATATTACTGTTTTTCTGTATTTGTGACCCTGGACCACAAAACCAGTCATAAGTAGCACAGCATATGTATTTGTAGCAAAAGCCAACAATACATTGCATGGGTCAAAATGATTTTTTTCCTTTTATGCCAAGAAAGAAAAGTAAAGATCATGTTCCATGAAGATATTTTGTAAACTTCCTAACCGTAAATATATCAAAACTTAATTTTTGATTAGTAATATGCATTACTAAGTTTTGAACGGTGGTATGTATAAAAATTAAATCAAATCACAACATACTTTTTTGATAAAAAAAATAATGGCATATGGTGACTGTTTATCACCATCACAATTTTACTGATAATACTGTTAATACTGGTAATGTCTCTCTCACACTTCATTTCTGCCGTCATTATTGTTGAACCCTTCACATAATTCTCTCTTCAGCATTTCAGATTGATAGGACGGTTATGTAGTCGCATTTGCTTTTATTGAGACCTTCAATTCTTTGTTGATCTAAGAAAAACACACATTTGCACTAATATTTGTACAAGTAATGTCCCTGAGCAGGCCTTGATTGTTGACTGTATGTTTGCTTTGCTCCGTGATCCATAGCACTTTTCTCTAACTGACTCGTAAAGATAAAAGGACTGCTGAGCTAAAAGTTCTAGTGCAGTTGACCATAGTGATGGGACACCGACTTCACCTCCACCTCCTGCTCTACGCATGCTAATAGGGAAAAGGTGGCTTGCTACTCTGAGGTCTAAAGGTTAACCAATAGCGCCACCTAGAGACAAACATGTTCTGTCCAAAGCAAGGTCAAGACTATCTAATTAGAAGAGTATAATTTACTGCATTTTATTTCCTCACCTTATACACAAATGTAAAGAAAGCAATAGTCCAATAATACTGAAAAAAGTAAAAGGTAAAAATATGGGGCTTCCAAACTGAACCTTTACATAGACCCTCATTTTCTGACTTAGATTTCATTTAAGTATTACGTTACGTCATTTAAGTATTAATGTTTCTCTTAAAATTAAAACAGAAATAATTTGAAACAAATGAGACAATTCCATTAACAGTACAGAGCTGTAATTAGAAAAAAAATAAAAATAAATTTAATTAAAATAAAATAAAACAAAAAGCAGATTAATGTCCACAATGTTTTATTTTATAACAATAAATAAAATATTTTAATTAATTAATCAATCCTAATTTAATGTGTTACATTTACTTTTTGCATAAATCCTCCTTTATAATATTACTGCAGCCAATCTCAATCATGGCTCACAGGCACGAGTTCTGTGGCATGGTTTGGCATCAGTTCAATACTGTGCGGTTGATACTGAACATCCATCAGGAATGTTTTGATCTGCTAAGATATGCATCATTTCCTTACCATCTTTTGGTAACCTGATGCAAAAACCATCTGCACCTGGAGGTGCATGCTTATGTACACAATGACTCATCCTCAATGGAGTCACCCATAGTATTTGTTAGTAAGGACAGATATGTGAAGGATTTCACTTAGGGCAATGGCTATCATTAGCTTTCAGCACCTTCTTATTAGAAGGACTCTCAATATGCGACACACACCTTACAATGAGCCATTGTGACCGGACTGGATATCCGGAGAAACAAACATGACTATAAGTAAAATTGAAAAGTGATCAGATAACTACCTATCAAAATGAGCCAAGACGCTCGTTCAAGGGCAGGTTAAGGACTATGCTAGCATGGTTGTACTGTATCTTTCAATAAAAACAAAAAAATGGTTGAAGCCATGGCCTAGTGACATCAAGCTGTGGTGCTCACAATAAAATAAAATAAAATAAAATAAAATAAAATAAAATAAAATAAAATAAAATAAAATAAAATAAAATAAAATAAAATAAAATAAAATAAAATAAAATAAAATAAAATAAAATAAAATAAAATAAAATAAAAGACAAAAAATTGATTACATTTAATTAAAAATTAAAATAAAAGATAAAATAAAATACTTTAATCAAATTGATTCAAATAAATAATAAAATAAAATAAAAATCAAATCAAATAATAAAAAAATTATCAAATAAAATAAATGGAATCAAATCAAATCCATAAAATAAAAAATATATATTGAATCAAATCAAATCCATAAAATAAAAAAAATATATATATTGAAACACATCAAATAAAATAAAAAAAAAAATAAATAAATAATAATAAATTAAATTAAATAATAATAAAAATAAACAAAAAAAAACAAAAAAAGAAACGAATCTCATATCAAATCTATAAAATTAAATTAAAAATCTAAATTAAATTAAAATCGAATCGAAATCGAATAAAATCAAATAAAAATCAAATATCTAAAATAAAATAAATCCAATCCAACCCAAAAACAAAAATAAAATAAAAAACAATATTGAATCAAATCAAATACAAAAAATAAAATCAAATGTAATTAAATAAAAAATAAAAAAATAAAACACTGAATCAAAAAAAAAAAAAAAAAAAAAAAAAAAAAAAAAAAAAAAATTAAAATATACATATATATAGAAAATAAAATGAAACCAATCAAAATTTTTATTAAATTAAATATCAAAAAATAAATAAATAAATAAATCCAGCAGGTAATGAATAACGGTCTCTATCATGCCTAAAGCATGTTGTGACGTGGCCGACTAAATGTGCTAAGAATTATGAGCCCGTCCTACGTCTTCTGAATAGCTTGGCTCTTCTCATGTTTAAGGTACATGCATTGTACCTTAAACATGAGAAGAGCATTGTACCATACCCAAGCATTGAAACTGTACCTGTTCAATGCTTGGGGTATTTCATTTGAAAGAGACTGAGGGCTTTGTTGACCTCAACACACTTCAAGAGAGACAGACATGAACAAGATCAGTGAGCACTAAATATTCCACTACGTGTTAAGAAGAGACAAGAGGGAAGAAAGAGAACGATAGATAGAGAGGAAAATGAGGGAGAAATGACAATGACCGATATGCCTAGGGGTAGATTCACTCGAAGACACACAATGGCTGCTTTTCAGAACAACAGATCTTAAGGACCAAGCAGACAGTAACGCTTAGGGAACAAGATGAGGTTACATGTAAAAAGGTGACATGACTGGCACCACCATATCCTTCGTTTCTTTTAATATCAGACAACCTTTCATGCATTAAAAACAGTCAAGCTTTAGTTTTAAATAACTGGTTTTCACCCTTAGATTAATAAAAGATGATATAATCTTAACGGAAATCTATTTTGCCCCTTTTAACAATATGTAATATACAGTGCACAGCATAAATGAGTATACCCCCTCTAAAACTTAACAAATTCAGAAATTACTCTTTACTTAGATGACATGTGAAGGTTCTTTGGAGATATAATGTTCCAA
This sequence comes from Labeo rohita, assembly GCF_022985175.1. NCBI lineage: Eukaryota > Metazoa > Chordata > Actinopteri > Cypriniformes > Cyprinidae > Labeo > Labeo rohita. The sequence continues at coordinate 24,263,771 of NC_066883.1, read as the reverse complement.
CAAGCCTGCTTGATCAATTACCAAAGAAGAATGTCAAAATTATTCAGCAAAATAAGATTTTCTTATAAAAGTGATAAAATGTGGTGTTGCAAAAAGTTACTAAGTAAAAAAATGTGTAGGTTTAAGGCTATTTTTGATCAACAGGTAAGTATATTGAACCAAAACTTTTAAAGAAAACTACTTTCCTGAAATTAAAAGTGTCATATAGCCTACTAAATCATAATTAGACTTAATGCTGGCAGCAGTTGAACCACTTGGGAGAGAACTGCCAGGTGACGTATTTCTTAGCAAAAAAAAAAAAAAGACAATGGTACAAGAGGAAGACCAAATTATTGTTTTAAGTGTGAAAATATAGCAGAAGTACCACTGACATTTAAAAACAATGGACTTGTGACAGGGCTCCTGGAATAATCAGGTCTTCACTTTAAGTTTTCATTTAGTGATGAGTGAATTTTTGCTAGAAAAAGAGAAGGAGAAATACCATGCAAGCGCCGTCAAAAAAAAGAGCAAAAGCTATGAAAAGAATGACACTTTATCTCACAGGACTACGACACAGCCTGCAGAAGTGACATGCATGGTTGTTGTCACCACTGTAATTACCTACCTCAAGAGACCGAGTTAATCATTTCGGATCCAAAAACATACAAAATGTTATGGTGTTGCTAGAGGAGGAGTACAGTGAGTAGTAAAGCTCTTCTATAGGGATGTATGAGTGCTGAAGGTATGCGGGAGTTGTGCTTTATCAATGCTGTCATGAATTCACACACCACTGTGTGATGTAATACAAAAACTTGAAACAGAAGATGCTACCCTCCCCTCATTCCCTGACAATGAAGATATTCATTCTCCCAAGGTGAAAATCCTTCCGTGGACATGTATTTCACTCAATCTTAATGCTCGAGCAGCTGTGGGAGATTCTGTAGAGACGAGCTGAGCAAAACTCCCCATTAAAGGCATTTAAGGAGATTGTCCTCCAGGAGTTAAACAGGACAGGTGTGAAAATTTGTCATGAACTTGTACACTCAGTGCCAAGAAGGGTCAGAGCAGTATACTTAAAAGTCTGGAGGACATGGTAAATACTAGAATATAATAAATTCGCTGAATTAAATCTAGGGTGTACTCATTTCTGCAATTCTTCATTTAAACAAAACTGGCTAATTTACTTATCTTACAGAAAATATTGGCATACATTTTGTTGTTTTTATTAAGTATACATTTAACACATTTCAATTTTGCCATCTTTCCATTAATTTTATTAGTGATCATTAAGAAAACACATCTTTTATATTTATTCAGAGGGGGTGTACTCATTTATGCTGTGCATTGTAAGTCTCAGGTGTCCCCAGAATGTGTCTGTGAAGTTCCAGCTCAAAATACCCCAAAGATCATTTATTATATCATTTTAAAAATGCCTATTTTGAGTGAAAGCAAAAACACACTGTTTTCATGCATGTCTCTTTAAATGCAAATGAGCTACTGCTCCAAGCCCCCTTTTCCTGAATAGACCAATTTGGAGTAGACGTCACAGTTACGTCACTTGCAACTGTGCGCATAGTGGTTGCAGAAAAACACTGGTAACAAGTGGAGGTAAATTGGTAAAACCCACGGAATAAGAGAAAAAACTTTTTTGTGCCTTTTGATGTCAAGATCGGAATGCAAATCATTTTTATAGAATACTGTCGTCAAAGACGCCATTTGAAGCTAAACGCATATGTTTAAACATACATACTATGGATAAAACCTGCCATGATTACTTTTAAAGCATAAATTTGATTTAAACGATAGGTCTACATAATATTCACATATGCAGTTTATAGGGGATGTATTATATTAGCACTGCAGTTACAGAATGAAATATTATTTAAACCTTTTCTATTAACATTTTTACATTACATTTATTTATTTAATCTCACAATTCTGACCTTTTCTCGCAAATGCAAGTTTATATCTTCTAATTCGGACTTTATAACTCGATTTAACTCAAAAATAGTGAGTTTGTCAATTTTGAGGGAAAAAAGCCAGAAGTGTGGGATATAAACTCCTATTCTGAGCCGAGGGGACAAGACACAAAAAAACATCATCCCTGTTTCGGATCTGTAAGATTATCCCACTGTCTCACGTCAATTTTAATGAGTAAGTGCCTATCACTAGGTGACAAGCTCTTGTAATATGCAAAGAACATTTTGAAAATGAAATCTAATCTATATTATTATGATCGTAACTATTTTGTTAAATGTAATCTCTCCGGGGTTTTCTGCAACCACATTCACGAATCCTGAATGTTTACAAACCTATAATTGGTCTATAGGGTTGTGCCTTTACAGCTAAGATATTCTAAAGAAACATGTTTGGTTTTGATTATGATGTATATCGCGATGAAATCATGCGTTTTAAAGCCATATCAGTTTAAACTTCCGGGTTTTCTGAGCGCAAACATTCGAAGATAGCACAGAGAAAGCAGCTGTCACACAGCATTTGAGTACTAAACTAAGTTCTCTTTCATGTCTTATTGCGCTTAAATGGTCAAATACACACAAGTTTATGTTAAAAACAGACTTGTGTTACAAAAACAGTCGGTTATGTCTGTGAAGGTAAACAGCTGGGAAAGAAATCGTGTGTTTATATTAGATCTGTGTGGCAGCAGCGTAATATACAGTAAATAAATCAATAAATTCATTGCTTTCTTGTCTCTGAGGCTGGGACTCTAAATAGTGTTCTGTGTTCGTCTGTGCAGCCAACGACAAAACAGTTAGCATGCTTTGCTCGGACTTTTGCCATGGAGTTAGATTTACACCGTTGTCACTTGCGAAAACAAAACAATCCCTTTAAACAGGTTGCTACTGTACCTTTAAGGCTTCTATATGAAAACACATTCTTTTCTGATTGGCTAATCTCCACGTACCAGTGCAGTACAGTGTTGGTTATGAGAGCAGGTCAATATTGTTGCAGTTCAGTTTATAATGTGAACAGAATAAATCTGTATTGTATATCAAACTTTTTTAATTCAGAAAGGCAGGGATATCCACAACGCGTCTCCTTTAAAACCATATAAACGCCTGCCAAGCAACTGCCTAGAGTTTTGTGCTTTGGTAGGACTTAGTGAGGCATCACAATGAGGTGTTCACTTACCACTCGGATTAAACGCCATGCAGGATATAGGCTTATCATGTGCTGGAAAATGCGCAATCACTCCTTCTCCATCAGAATCCTCGCTAACAAGAACCTGAAACATATACACCAAAAAACACACAATAAAGCTACAGTAAGTTGACGGAGCTACATAAATAAAGGCTGACTTCTTGTTTACCTCACGTCTCAGTGTTTTAGACACGTAGCTGGCCATTGGCTCTACAGTGGCCTGTGCAATCGGATCTTCACAGTTACATAAGATTTAATCAGTTTAACAAAGATGTGTTATGGCATTTGTATAAAACAAGATGTGTTCCAAGTTGTGTTCCATTGTATGGAGTAAAAAATGAGCTGAAAAGGTTTCCATGTGCTTTTTTTTATGATCATCATTCATTCCCCATCATGTCATTCAGCCTTAAACATGTTGCCCTCTTGCGGGTGCTTAACAATTATCCTTGTGTCTACTTTAATCCACACTGGAAGATTTTAGCTTTAAATGACGTATGTTCAGCAAAATAGTTTCATTAAGGAATTCAAATAGACATTTTTTAAAAGATGTCCGCAAATATGTTGGTGTGTTTTATGAACACGGCTTCAAAGAAATAAAGACTAACCCATACGACCACTGTGATCAATGTGCATATTCTGCCAAAGCCCACAGAGCAACAGTTCCGTATCAGGCAGGAAGAAAAAGTGGCATGTTGAAGGAGTTAAAACAAACACAGCAGGAAGAAACTCTATAGGGTCTCTTCACATTTTGATACCCAGATGAGATTAATAGCTCCCAGTTAAAAAAAAAAGAACAGTAAATGTGAATCCGTAATTCATCCCCTTTTGTACATTAGTTGAAGAAGAAAAGAAAAGAAAAGAAAAGAAAAGAAAAGAAAAGAAAAGAAAAAAAGAAAAGAAAAGAAAAAAGGACAAAGGGATAATGAGTAATAATAAAATAAAGAGTAATAAAGAATAAAAAAAAAAGTTAAAAAAAATAAAATAAAAAAAAAATAAAGAGAATTTTATTTGCCTTAAATGTAATTACATTTTAATTTTTTAAAAACAAAAATCATAGATTTTTTTTAGAATTTCTTAATTTTCTCAACAAACCAAATATAAAGTAAACAAAAACAAGGTAAAAAAATTAAATTAAAGACAAACTAAAATGAATGTTAACCTTCCCATGTACAGTACTACAGAAAAGAAAAGAAAAGAAAAAAAAAAGAAAAAGAAATAATAAACTCATAAAAGCAGAAAGTAAAAAAATAAATATATTTTTCTTAAATTGAATTAAATTTTTTATTAAAATAAAAACTAAATTTTTAGTTAGAAAAGTTTAAACTAAAGTTTTTTTAAAGTTAATCATTTTTCTTAATTTTCTCAAAAAAGCAAATAACTAAAAACATGTTAACTTTTCCCCCTCATGTAGAATACTATAGAAAAAGAAAGAAAAGAAAAAGAAAAAGAAAAAAGTAAAAAAAGAAGAAAAGAAAAAGAAAAAGAAAAAAAAAGGCAGAATTTTAATTAAAATTGAAATTAAAACATTTTCCTAATTTTTTCTTAATTTCTCAATAAATCAAATATAAAAACAAACAAAAAAACTGGTGAAACTACAGGAGAAAAGAAAAGAAAAGAAAAAAGAAAAGAAAAGAAAAGAAAAGAAAAGAAAAGAAAAGAAAAGAAAAGAAAAGAAAAGAAAAGAAAAGAAAAGAAAAGAAAAGGAAAAGTAAAGACACAGGGATAGTAATAAACTCAAAAGCAAAGCTAAAAAGATTAAAAATGAAACTGAAAACAAAATAGAGAATGTTAACTTTTCTTTAGTTCTTAACTTTTCTTTACTTTTCTACTTAATAAACCAAATATAAAATCAATGGAAGTCAAATTTTAAATATCAATGTCAGAGGGTAAACACTAAAATTCTAAATAATAAAATTCCATTTTTTTTTTTTTTCAAATACCTATCAAAAGTAAGCAAAAAAGAAAGAAAAAAGCACAGTGTGTTGCTCATAAGAGGCTATTCTCTGGTCAGTGGTCCTCTGTTAAGTTTGCTCATGAAAGAGATTATAACTAAGCCCAGACATGAGACAGCCGGAGAGAAGAGTGATAAATCTAGCAGAGTGTTGCATTAAGGAGCAAGGCAGCTTTTAATAGGATCCAGTCCAAACAGAAAACAGCCTTGCTCTAAAACCCAGACATTTATTTCAGACTCCAAAAAAAATGCCCCTGTGACACAAACCAGATCGCTTTTATTAGGGGCAAAAACAGACAATGTTGTTGCTGTACAGGAATATACTATTGCTTTGGAAAAGTATTTGTGCGCAGATAGCTCCAAAGAGCAAATAAACTTCTTGCAGGAAATACAGAGCTGCAAGAGGTGGACGATGATGGTGATGATGGTGATGATGATGATGATGAGGGGGTGGGCTGGGTTCCCTAGAGACTGGGAGTGGGGAAGATGGGAAGAAAAACACAAGAGAAAATGCCAAGACCACTGCTGAAGTCACGGGAGAATGCCACTGACAGTAAATTCCATAAAGATGTTTTGTGTGAACACTGAAAACATGACTATCCAGCTTTGGGAGGAGCGCAGCTTCTTGGGAGGTTGGCGATATAAACACAGGAAAACTCTCTTGCCTCAGGCAAATCCGAGTGGTATACGTTTAGAAATAAGCAGAATAAATCACACCTCTAAAAGAGGATGACGTGTGGATCGAGTCACGGTCGACTCTCTGGGGAATCGTGGGTTTAGCTATCACATTTTAATGGGAGGATATATTTACATGGGTCAGAATCAACAGGATAACAAAACCTGTTTCAACTTAACCTCTCTCCAAATAAAAATCCTTGAACAGAAGAACTGCAAATATTAAAGTTAGCCATTTAAAGTCATCATGTGTCGCACACCTACATGTCCTCTTTTAACACACATCTGAGCCTTGGTGGAAGAAAAAAAGAAAAGAAAAGAGAGAACCTTTTCCGTAATGCTTCTGCAATGACCCGACTGTGATCTCATTCTAAAAGGCAACAGTTGTGCCAGCCAAGGGGGAAACAGCCACAGGAAGTGGCTAAATCATGAGATCAGGAGACTGCGGCCTGGCACGGAGTCTGTGAACGAATGGTGAAGCATGTGCTCTTATGACAAGGTGATGACAAACCCCTCGGGCCACAAGAAGCACTAATACTGAGTTATGAATGGGATTAATGGATTATTTATCTCAGAGAAAGGGGGAATGAATCCGGGTTCTTTTGTATCAAGGTCAGATGGGTGAAGAAAGTATCATAAACAGACATAGTGTTGTGATACTGTTGTGTGCTAGAAATCCTGCCATTCACAAGCCTCCATACCTGGAAAAAAAACATATGTTATGATATACAAGCGAGCATTTCATACCTGTCCCTCTCCCACGGTGTGTGTGTCTATGATGGTGACGACTCCAGGCTGATGTGGGCTGCGGCGGGTGCCGCTATGGGCAGTGCTCTCCTCATCAGGCGCCCCTGATGGCAATGTACCGGCGAGCTGGGTCACGACCTTCCCCACCATGGTCAGTCCTGTCTTCAAAGTCTGACAGAAAGACAAATCAAATAATCAAAAAGCTGTAGAGATTTATGATGTATACAGAAACACAGAAATCAAAATTTCAGTCTGAACTTCCAAAATGCAGTTTCAATGCAGCTTCAAAGGGCTTTAAACTATCCCAACTGAGGAAAAAGGGTCCTATCTAGCGAAACGGTCGTTATTTTCTAAAAATAATTAAATAAAAATGTATATACTTCTTAACCTCAAATGCTCGTCTTGTCTAGCTCTGCGTGTATTCTGTGCATTCCGGTTAAATACAGTTAAGGTATGTCGAAAAACATCTCATTTTCTCCTCCAACCTCAAAACCTACAATGCTGCAGAAGTACCGACCCAGCGCTTACAAAGTGAACGTGCAAAGAAGGTCAAACGCCCTTTACAAAAAACAAAAAACAAAAAAACAAACGCAATGAAGGAAGATCTTGAAGTTGAAGGAGAAAATGTGATGGGAGTTTTTTTGACTGTATTGACCCGGATTACACCAAGTACACATGCGTATCGCAGAGCTAGACAAGACAAGCATTTGAGGTTAAAAAGTATAAATTTTATTTTTTTTTTAGAAAATGGCAGATCATTTCGCTAAATAAGACCCTTATTCCTCCCCTGGGATCATTTAGAGCCCTTTGAAGCTGCATTGAAACTGCAATTTGGAAGTTCAAACTCGCAGGCACTACAGAAGTCCACTATATTTAGATAATTCCTGAAACATTTTCGTCAACATTATTTCTTTACGACTGAAGAAAGAGCCATGAACATCTTTGATGACAACGGGGTAAGTACATTATCTGTACATTTTTGATCTGGAAATGAACTAATCTTTGAAAATATTTTTGATGAAATTCAAGAGCTTTCTGACCTTGCAAAGACAACAACTAACAAGGTACTATCATGAATGTGCATTAAATGTGTTTTCTTTAAGCTTCTTGTAGCTTCATAAAATCAAGGTTGAACCACTGATGTCACATGGAACATTTTAACAATGTCTTTATCAGCGTTGGGGAAAGTTACTTTTAAAAGCCACGCATTAAAATATTGCACTACTCCCTAAAAAAGTAACTAATTACGTTTTTACTTTTTTATGTAAAGTAACGCATTATGTTCCTTTTGTGGGCAGGGCTTTCTTGTTTCTTTTTAATATAAAAGTACTATTTTTAGAAAATGCAAAAGTCTTTTCATACCAAAAAGTTTCATACCTCAAGCTGAAGGAAAAGTAAATTTACATCTGTACAGTAGAACACAGGAAAAGGTTCAACACTCTTCAGCAATATATAAAAAAAAAAAGACACACAAATGTTAGTTTATCTAAAGTAATTTTTGACTAATATTATGGTTGAACTGGATCATCAATGATTAGCAGCAAAGACATTAGTTAATAAAATGGGATTAAATACATAAAGGATATCTGTGTAGTCTAACATTTAAATTTTTGCAGGTTTGCTTCATATTCTGAGTTTTCATTCATTTTGATAAATACTGAATCAGTTTTTTTGTGAGTGAGATGAACTGATACATGTTCACATTTAGTCTAGAACTACAGTGACGCCATGTTTACACAGAGCACACAATGCCTCTGTACTTTCGATTTCTCTCAAGATGGGGACAGGAGGCTTGTCGGTCAATAAATGGAAAAACAAAGTAACTGGCATTACTTATTTGAAAAAGCAACTCGGGTATCTTCTGGTCCTTACTACTTTACTACCTAACACTGGTCCTTACTACCTTTCTGGGCCTTGAACGAGGTAGTAGCATTGCCATCTATGCAGGGTCAGAAATGGTCAGATCGGGTCTTACGGGTTTGGAACGACATGAGGGTGAGTAATTCATCACAGAATTTTCATTTTTGGGTGAACTATCCCTTTAAACTGTATTCTGTTTAACGCGTCATGTTCTCAGCACCATGGAAATATCTTCTACTAACATGCATCACAAAAACAGTGCAATAATCAGACGTTTTAAAGTAAAAAGAAACCTATTTTTTATTATTCAATAATACAAAGGGTTAAAGGAAAAACACTTCATTCAGCAACATTTGCACCAGCTAAATAGCTAAACAAGTACGATTGCAACACTCAAATCAATACTGCAAACAAAGTTCCCACATCCAGATATTCTGTTGAGCAATGACCTAAAAAACATGTTTGCATCGAGTGTTGTTTGAGGCAATGTCAACAGACAGGTGTGTGAGTTACCCGTGTATACTAACGGTTAGTGTTTGTGCGAGTGAGATGTTTACTCTGAGAAGAGAGCTGAGAAGAGATGTCCGATTTCTGGCACGGCAGTCGGTGCAGCGTCTGCCACCAGCCGGCCGCCCTCTCCCCTCCCCTCTCGGGCCCTGATCAATGGGGACTGTTTGGATTAGCACTAAAAACTCTAACTGCAGTGATTAGAAAACACATTAGTGTTGATCAATTAGGAGGCAAACGCTTCTCTTAATAATTGATGGGGCAAAGCAATTTACACACAGTCAGTTAGTGGGCTTGTCAGAGCATTCTCCAAAGGGCCCAACAAACACAGGCGCCACGAGGTATTGACGCTGCCGCTTGGCCTGAATGCCTGATTAAGCTCTCCGGGGCCTTGGCAGACAGACACACACATAGAGCGACGCTCACTCCATTAAGTGAGAACTAGAGGAGACCCTACTTAAGCTGCGCTATCCACTTACCCCAAACACTGTTCACAACGGCAGAGGTCTGAAAACAGAGCCCTGGGGCACCCCGCTGACGCAGACTTGCGGCTGGCACAATGACATCTCTCTTTTGGTCACATCGCGCTCATTTACACAATCTGTGCCTTGCAAGAATTCAATTTTGCAAAAGGCGCCCTCCCCCTTCGTTTTTGTGATTGTGTTACAGGATTGATGGGAGATGGCCCCCTGGCCCCCAGACGGCCGCACTCAGAGCCACTCAGCACAGGGACCGTGTGTCAGAGCGGAGGAGATGGTTATAAATCACAGCCCCGTCTGCAGACGGCCTGTCTGCGTATCAAGGCTTTTTTAACCTTGTTTTCCTCTCCGCTAACCTTTGCTGTGCTCCTTTTGATGTATACCGCCATTAAGGCTAATGGCACTTCTCTCACGTAAGCCGTTAGCGCTCGTTAGGCGGTGATCAGGCCGGCGGCCGGGGAATACAGATGTGGGCTTAATAAATCAATTAAGCAACCAGGAGAGGAGACTGGAACCATATGAAAGGTTAAGCACCAAGGTTCTGGCACCACTAAATGAACTCTAGTGGGTCTCTGAATCACTGAGGACTACGCCGAGACCGCTCTGGGACGCTATATGGTGAATAAAGTGAGTGGAACAGCACACATTATGAGCTTCATTTAGAGCAGAGCAAACAGGAAAGAAAGCATGACTGAAAATACACAAATTTGTGCAAAGAAAAAACAACACAATCGCAAGAGCCAGCTAACACTTTAAAAAGTTTAAGCTGTACGGACTGATTCCTTACCTTGCAAATAGGCTCATCATAAATTATTGTGACACAATGTTCTTTTAAGGATCATTGGGCAAATCATATCTTTAAAATGAAAACCTGATCATTCTGAATGTCCTAGAAGCTCTATGGTTTTAAATCAAAAACATTTTTGTCAGAGTAATAAACAGATCATTTCATCACCATGTTGAATAGTTTTTACACGCAGTGGGGATCCTAAACCCAACATGCCAACTGCGCACCAACAGTTATAAAGGTCAGATTTTTACAAAAGAATGGCTGGTTTTAATCTTAGAAAACAAAAGTAATAATGGTCAGAAGGAGAAGTCTCTCAGCAAGACAAAACTGAAATAATCTGTGCATAAATCAGGCCACAAGTGTGAACAAAACATGTGTTGGTCAAATGTGTGGACAAATGCATCAATGTGGCTCTAAAACGTATTTTATGGAAGCCCGTTTCCACCACTGAATAAAACATAAAAAAGATAATTGCGACTTTCTGTCGAAGTTCTGACTTTTTTTCCTCGTAATCGTGAGTTTACATCTCGCAATTCTGACTTTTTTCTTCAGTTCTGAGGAGAAAAAAAAAACAGTGATATGTTCACATAATTTGGAGTTTATATCACACAATTCTGACTTCATAACTCACAAATGCGACTTTTAACTCACAGTTGTGACTTTTTTTCTTGCAAGAGTTTATAATAACACAATCCTAACTTAATTTGTCAGAACTACGAGTTCTTTCTCTGACTAAACTCGCAATTGCAAATTTATATCATGCAATTCTGACTTTATAACTTGCACTTGTGACTTTTTGTCACAATTCTTTTTTTCCCCCTCACAATTGCGACTTATCATATGACTCACAATTCTGACTTTTTAATCTCACAATTCTAATTTTTTCTCGCAATCGCGACTTTACATCATAATTTTCACTTTGTTTTTTAGAATTTCAGGTTTATATCTCGCAATTCTGACTTTATAACTCACAATTGCAAGTTATAAAGTCAGAATTGTGAGATAGAAAGTTTTTTTTTTCAGACTTTTTTCTCCCCTCGCAATTCTGACTTTTTTTCTCAGATGTGTGAGATAAACTCGCAATTGCAAGTTATAAAGTCCAGTTCTGAGGAGAAAAAAAAAAAAAAAGACCGATGTTCTCAAAATTTATCTCACAATTCTGACTTTAAAACTTGCAAAAAAAAAAGCAAGACTTTAAAAGCAAGTTTATCTTACACAATTCTGACTTCATTTCTCAGAATTGCGAGTTTGTATCTGTCAATTCTGACTTAACTAGCAATTGCAAATCTATATCACGGAATTCTGACTTTATAACTCACAATTTCAAGTTATAAAGTCAGAATTGCAAGATATAAAGTCAGAATTGTGGGATATAAACTCACAACTGCGAGAAATAAAGTCAGAATTGCGAGACGTAAACTCACAACTTCAAGAAAAAAGTCAGAATTGTGAGATAGAAAGTTTTTTCTTTTCAGACTTTTTTCTTAGAATTGTGAGATATAAACTCGCAGTAGCAAGTTATAGTTAAGTTCTGCGGGGGAAAAAAAAAAAAAAAAAAAAAAAAAAGACTGATGTTCACAAAACTTTATATCTCACACTTCTGACTTTATAACTTGCAATTGCGAGTTTACTGTATATCACACAATTCTAACTTGATTTCTCAGAATTGCGAGTTTATATCTGACAATTCTGACTTAACTCGCAATTGCAAATCTATAATCATGCAATTCTGACTTTATAACTCGCAATTGTGACTTTTTATCTGACAATTCTGACTTTGTTCTTGCAATTGCGAGTTTATGTCACACATTTGCGAGTTTATCTCACGCAATTCTCACTATGTTTTTAGAAATGCGAGTTTCAGACTTATAAGTAAAGTATAAGTAAAAGTTAACGTACTAATAAAATATACACTTGTATAGACTATTTTTCTCAGAATTTGGAGATATAAACTTGCAATTGCAAGTTATAAAGTCCAGTTCTGAGGAAAAGAAAAAAAAAAAAAAAAAAAAAACTGATATGTTCACAGAATTGAATTTATATCTCACAATTCTGACTTCATAACTTGGAATTGCGAGTTTATATCTCACAATTCGGAGAAAAATGGTCCGAATTGTAAGATAAAAGTCGCAATAACCTTTTTTTAAATTTTTTATTCAGTGGTAGAAATGGGCTTCCATAGTATTTTGACACTGAAGCCGCTCAAAATGTATGGATTTCACTGAATTAGACACAAAATATCAAACCATGGAACATCTGCAAATAAACGATTGTTACTTTTTATCCTAAATGGCCCATTAATGTTAGATGACTAGAAAGTACTTATAAAAGTTTATATCTCGCAATTCTGACTATATAACTCGCAATTGCAAGTTTATATCATACAATTTTGAGAAAAACAGTCAGAAATGTGAGATAACTTTTTTGTATTTTTACTCAGTGGCGGAAAAGGGCTTCCATAGTATTTAGACACTAAAGCCACTCAAAGTGTATGGATTTCACTGCAAATAAATAATGTTTTTATCCTAAATAGCCCATTAATGTTAGATGACAAGAAAGTACTTCTAGTGTCGAAGTATCTATTTTTGAAATAATTAATACAAAGTTTTGTGTGTGTGTGTGAACTGCATTACTATAAAGGTGCGCTCATTCTATCTGACATTTATTTATGGCTTAGGTGTGCAAATACTTCTTGATGCCACTGTGCCATGTGTTGAAGACTGCAACTTGTCATGGCAGCGGTAAGAAGCGCATACTCACTTTAGCAGCACTGATGACAGTGGCAGTGTAGGACTGGGCATTATCTCCACAGGCCCCACCACGGGACTGATGACACCGGATCAGCTACACACACACACAAACAGAGACAGAACAGAGTCACATTATCATCCAGAACCTTTCAGCTCCCCAGCACTCATTAACCCACAGAGGCCTGTCACAGCCCGCGCCAGGACGTCTGCAGGCGGGCACGGTGAGTAAGAGGAGGAGGAGGAGGAGGATGCCATTAGGACAACAAACAGTTCTTCAGCCCCATTCTACGACGCACTCCCTCTAGGGTCCATGTCCCAGACCTATACAACACTTCAGCTGCCATTGGCCAGAAGCTCATTACCTTTGCCCAGACACACTGTCCCATCTGTCCATTATTAGGCAGCAAGTGGCCTCTCCAAGGCAAACAAACCGCACCCATTACAAAAATGATGGTGAATCAAGGGTCTACTTAATAATGATATGTCATATTATATTGTTAGCTCCTATCGATATGACATTGTCTTTGTAATGATATGTGCAATTCGTAAGAAATGAAAACATTCTGCTGTTTGACTTAGGGTTAAGCAAAGCAACAAATTATCAGCAACAAATTTGTCTTGAGGAGGGCCTAAACTAAACTAAACTTCTGGATGAATCACATCATAATTTATTAATAAAATAAAATAAAATAAAATAAAATAAAATAAAATAAAATAAAATAAAATAAAATAAAATAAAATAAAATAAAATAAAATAAAATAAAATAAAATAAAATAAAATAAAATAAAAAAGTTGTTGTCTTTCTAAAAAAATTAATTAATAAAACTAAAAATCTGGAGTCATTTAAAATAGTGGGTGTTCATACTACTAAAGGGAACTAAAGGCCTGAACTATTAGGCGCATGTTCTTGTGTTTAAAAACTTCTGGATGGAATAAAAAAATAAATAAATAAATAAATAAATAAAAAATTAAATTAAATTAAATTAAATTAAATTAAAACATTTGGGGCTTAAAGTCACGTACAATTAATAAAACAAACTAAAATAAACTAAATTAAAAAAAAATAAATTAAACGAAATTAAATTAGATTAAAAACTAAAAACAAAATAAATATTATAAATTTATTATAAAACAAAATTAAAATAAAAAAAATATATAAAATATAAAAAACAAAATACTAAAAACAAGATAAATAAACAAATAATAATAAAATAAATAAATAATAAATTAAAAAAATTATAAACAATAAATACTAAAATAAATAAAATAAAGGTAAAACTAAATAAATAATAAAATGAAAAACAAAACAAAACAGAGTTAAATAAAACAAAACAACATGAAATATAAAATAAAATAAAGTAATAAAAAATATAAAATAAAACAAAAAGTTAAAATAATAAAATAAAATAAAATAAAATAAAATAAAATAAAATAAAATAAAATAAAATAAAATAAAATAAAATAAAATAAAATGTGACCCTAGACCACAAACCAGTCATAAGGGTCAATTTTTCACAATTTGAGATATATGAAGATGAATAAATAAGCTTTCCACTGATGTATAGTGGAAATGACAATATTTGGCCGAGATACAACTGTTTGAAAATCTGGAATCTGAGGGTGCCAAAAAGAAAAATAAATAAATAAATAAATAAATAAATAAATAAATAAATAAATCATCTTTAAAGTTGTCCAAATAAAGTTCTCAGCAAATCATATTACTAATATCACAAATAAAAAAGTTTTGATATATTTACAGTAGGAAATTGACAAAATATCTTCATGGAACATGATCTTTACTTAATATTCTAATTTTTAGCATAAAAGAAAAATCGATCATTTTGACCCATACAATGTATTTTTTTTTTTTTTTTTTTAAAAAAAAAAAAAAAACGTGCTACTTAAGACTGGTTTTGTGGTCCAGGGTCACAAATATAAATAAAAAAAAAAAGTTAAAATAAAAAAAAAAATAAAACAAAATAAAAAAAATTAAATAAAATAAAATACAAAAAATAACTTAGATAATAAATAAAATAAAATAAAAACTAACAAAATAAAACAAAATTAAACAAAATAAAAACAATAAAAAATAAATACATTTATTTAAAAAAAAAAAAAAAAAAACGTTTTGGGTGCATCTGGAATTGTTTAAAATAGTGGGTTTGTATTACCTTGTTCTCAGCATAGGCCAACCACCGGCTTCCCAGAGCTATAGGGTTGAGGTTGGGCCCAGGACAGGGGTAGCAGCCTGCAAAACAAAAGAAAACACACAAATACAACAGATTAACTAAATAACAGCACAAAAAACACATGAACAATCCATCATAGCAGCATCTCGCCCAAGACTGTGTTTTACTAGAGCTTAGGGTTAGAGTAATACCAGAGGTTAAATAAGGGTTATGGCATTTTGTGACAGTAGGATGGCTCCTCAGCTTATTAACTCCCAGACAGATTGACCCATGAGAGCAATACAGCCATAGAACCCACACCGATCCCACATGCCATGATAATGTAGCTGTACATCACACGTGGCACATGTACAAACAGGGCAAATACGCAAGCAAATGCAAATCAGATTAAATTTAAACTTAATAAATAAGCACAGAAAGACCAAACATCTTTCTCAGTTCTTGCACCCAGAAAGGTTACGCAAGTGCATATCACAGTGTGAAGTGCACTGACAGTAATTTATAGCATGGAGTGAATATAAAATATATGCAGACAGTAATTTAGGGTGTAGAGGCAGGATCTGAAACTCGGGTGAATGGGGCTTGAGGTAAACCGCAAGCAAAGTAATGCAAAAGCCTTTTGTGCCTTTCCAAAGCAGAGGGAGCCAATGCAGTGAGATAACGTATGTTTAACACATCCTGTGAGCTGGGCTTGGGGGATTTTCACCATTGTTTTGTGATCTCACAGCCAGAAACAGAAAACCTTATTCAACGCTTCCTCCCAAAAAAAAAACATAAAAGTAATGAGAAACAACAAACAGGCCAGAGGGGGACATATTGTATAAATTGTTAAAAAAAAAAAAGAAAAAAAAAAAAAAAAAAAAAAATTATATATACATATCATACATACATACATACATACATACATATATATATATATATATATATATACACACACACATATATATATATATATATATATATATATATATATATATATATATATACACACACACATATATATATATATATATATATATATATATATATATATATATACATATACACACACATGTGTATGTGTATGTGTATATATATATATATATATATATATATATATATATATATATGTATGTATGTATATGTGTGTGTATATATATATATATATATATATATATACATACATACATACATACATACATACATACATACATACATACATACATACATACATACATACATACATACATACATACATGCATATATACAAAGTTGAGAGAAAAAAAAAACATTTTTTAAATTTTTTTTTTTTACTTTTTACTTTTTATTTTTTTTACATCTTTTAAACTAATTTTTAATTTTTTTAAATATATTTTTTCTATATTTTTTCTATATTATTTTCTATCTTTCTTAATTCCTATTTTAATTAATAATCCTATTAATTTTAATTACCATTTTGCAAGAACTGTATTTTGCTTAAAAAAATCTTTTCAACCTTTTAAACAAATTAAATAATTCTATTACTTTTTTCTAGAAACTTTTAATCAATAATAATTAATTTTCTATTTTTCTTAATTCTTATTTTTTCCTATTAATTTCAGTTTACATCTATTGCAAGAACTGTATTTTCCCGAAAATTAAAAAAATAAGTTGAGAGAAAAAAAAAAAAACATTTCTATTTATCTACAAATTTAAAATAATTTAAAATAATTGTATCCATTAATTTTCTATTTTCCTTAATTATTTTTTTTTCCTATTAATTTCAATTAACATTTATATCATTTCAAGAACTGTATTTTCCCAAAAATAAAAAAGGTGACAGAAAAAAAACATTTTAATTTTTTACATTTTTATTTTTTTTATCTTTTAAACTAATTTTTATTTTTAGGAAAAAAAAAAGTCTATTAACTTTTAATCTATTAATT
The DNA here is from genome assembly GCF_022985175.1 of Labeo rohita. Classification (NCBI taxonomy): domain Eukaryota; kingdom Metazoa; phylum Chordata; class Actinopteri; order Cypriniformes; family Cyprinidae; genus Labeo; species Labeo rohita. The sequence goes on along the minus strand of NC_066883.1, from coordinate 24,246,780 downwards.
TTCTATTTGTCCTTTTAATTTAAATTACCAATTTTAATATTATATATATATATATATATATATATATATATATATATATATATATATATATATATATGTGTGTGTATATGTGTGTGTGTGTGTGTGTGTGTGTGTGTGTGTGTGTGTGTAAATAATAAAAAAAAAAAAAAAAAAAAAAAAATATATATATATATATATATATATATATATATATATATATATATATATATATATATATATATATATATATATATATATATATATATATACACACACACTACCGTTCAAAAGTTTGGGGTCAGTAAGACTTGTAATAGTCTTTAAAGAAGTCTCTTATGCTCATCAAGGCTGCATTTTTGGATTAAAAGTATAGAAAAAAAAACAGTAATATTGCTAAATGTTTTTACAATATAAAATAATGTTTTTTATTTTAACATACTTTAAAATAGAATTTATTCCTGTGATGAAAAGCTGAATTTTTATCAGCTGTTACTCCAGTCTTAAGTGTCACATGATCCTTCAGAAATTAGAATGATCAATGTTGGATAATATCAACAGTTGTGCTGCCAAATATTTTTTGGAACCTGTGATTTTTTTTTTCCAGGATTCTTTCATGAATAACAAGTTTTAAAAGTACAGTGTTTATTCAAAATATAAATATTTTATAACAATGTAACTTATTTATTATTAACTTTTAATAAACTTTTAATTATTAACTTAATACATCCTTGGTGAATAAAAGTATTAATTTCTTAAAAAAAAAAAAAAAAAAAAAAAAGAAAGAAAGAAACAATAAAAATGTACTGACCCCAAACTTTTTAACGGTAGTGTATATATTAATTACAATTTTAAAATAAATTATTTATTTATTTATTTATTTATTATTGCAAGAACTGCATTTTCCACCCAAAAAAGTTGTTTGGAGAAAAAAAACAAAAAACAAAACATCTTTTATTATGTTTCATCAATTTATTGATAATTTCATATAATTTAAATTAAGATGAAACACACATTTTAGTTTAGTTTTAACTAAACAGTATTCAGAAAAGAGCAGGAATTAAAAATATAAGTATAAAACAAACATAAGTAATTGTGGATTTCATTATAAAAAAAAACATGTTATAAAAGCCTAAATAAATTTATTTAAAGCAAAACTAAACCTACCAGTGTCTGAAAAATGCACTATATAAATAAACTTGGGCTCCCACAGCGCTCTCATTCGACACAAATCCAAACTTATGAGCTTTGCTTTGAAATACAATTCGCAGCATGTCAAAACGTGACTTATTTACTGAACTTTTTATATGGTTTCACTTTTTTCCAAGAGTTTAGTTAACTATAATAACTCTGGTCTTCACTGTGTCACTTTAAAAAATAAGTCTAGTCTTGTTCTTCCTATGTTAAGGAAGCTTTAGAGAAGCGATTAATGATGTAAAGGGTTATTGACCATGCCCGTTTCCTGTGGCGCAGACGTTTACGGGGAAGTCGGATAGACAATGAGAGCCATTAAAACAACACTAATGGCAATTTACAACAGACGATAGCTTAAGTGGGCAGCAGAGGCCTGGTTTCACATGGTGACATGGACAGTTTATTCTTCTGAAACCATATACGCAGCCCAGTCACGCACATGTGAGTTGGGACCTTATGAGCAGCATCTCTTTCAAGGGGACAAAAAAGCCATTCGGACTTCGCCCGTGGTCTGGCCTGGAGGAAAGGAAATGGCTCTTTATGTGCTAGAGCTGAGCTGAGTGACAATATGCATCGGCTTGTTATTGTTTACGCTGCGCAATGGCAGTTTGACGCAGACGTTTCTGGTAATGCCCAGCTCTGACACATTATAAAACAAAAGCCATTTGTGTAAACAAGCAGGCCTGTGGAATTGTGGATGAGCTTTGATATCGTATAGCCGTGAGGAGTGACACGGGGAAAAACGGCATGACAGCACGTATGAGGGTTGTGTGGGGTTTTGTGGGTTTAATGAAGTCAGTGTGCTAAGAGGATTAATCAAGACTAGGTTTCCTGTTTTGCGAAGCTGCAGATCAAAGAGGCTGAGAAAAGTTGCGACAGAGACTAGAGAAGGTCAAAAAGGGTCAAGTTCAGCAGACACATCTATAAAGTGAAGCACTTACTTGTGACAAAGAACTTTTTCATAAAGGTGCAGCTGTCAAAGGCAGCGATCTTTTCTTGGAGACTAACGACGAGGATCCTGTGGTCATCAAGGGATGGAGATTGGAGTTGGGAAAAGAAAACATAAAAGTGTACATAAGCTTAATGCTGCATTTATAATAATTACAAGGTAAAATGCAGGACAAAAATGTGTGCAAATGCACCTTTTGTTGCAGTGGAGATCATAGATGGGCGTTTTAAACTGTATGGACTTGACCATCTCTCCTGTTCTCAAGGAATAAAGATCCACACAGCAATAAGGGGGACTTGTCCTGCAAAACACAGACACAGAGCAGTGATTAGTTAGTTGGAACAGTCTTAATACTTAACCATATTATTTATGCATCCTTATTGTACATATTATTAATAAATTAATGTTAAAAATCAAGCAAATGCATTCGAATTAATACTTTTATTGAGCAAGGATGCATTAAATTGTTCAAAAGCAACAGTGGAATATTTGAAGGTTAATGTGACACTGAAGACTGGAGTAGTGGCTGCTAAAAATGTAGCTTTGCCACGACAGGGATGAATCACAATTAAAACATTAAAATAGACTATAATATACTATAAAATAGACTATAAAAACAAGCAAAAAACAACAACTAAGCAAAAAAAAAAAAAAAAAAGAAAAGAAAAAAGAAAAACACAGCAAAGAAAACAAAACAAGCAAAGCAAAGAAAACCTAAACAAAGGGGAAAAAAAAAAACAAGACAAAGTAGAGCAAAACAAAGAACAATTAAACAAAGCAAAACAATGAGTCAAAGCAGTACAAAGCAAAGAAAAAAAAAACAAAAAGCAAAGAAAAACAAAACCAGGCAAAAAAAAGCAAAAAAAAAAAAAAAAGGCAAAAAAAGCTAAGAAAAACTAAAAACAGCAAAAAAAAAAAAAAAAAAAAAAAAACAGCAATGACAACAAACTAAACAAAACAAAGCAAAAAAACCTGAGCAAAGAAAAACTAAACAAAATAAAAAACAAAAGAGCAATGAAAACAAAAAGCAAAAAAAACAGCAAGGAAAAACAAAGAGCAAAGCAAAGAAAAACTAAAAAGAAAAAAAACAGCAAAGAAAAAAGCAAAGAAAAACAGAGCAAAGCAAAGAAAAACTAAACAAAATAAAAAACAAAAGAGCAATGAAAACAAAAAGCAAAGAAAAAAAAACAAAAAGAGAAAAGCAAAGAAAAACTAAAAGCAAAAAAACAAGCCAAAGCAAAGTAAAATTAAACAAAACAAAGCAAATAAACGAGACAAAGCAAAACAAAGCAAAGAAAAACAAAACAAAAACAAAAAGACCAAAGAAAAACAACAAAGCAAAAAAAGAAAAACAAAACAAAAAAGCAAAAACAAAGAAAAAAAAAAAAAAAAAAAAAAAACAAGAGCAAAGAAAAACTAAACAAAACAAAAAAAAAAAGCAAAATACAAAACACAGCAATGACTAAAGAAAAAAAAAAAAAAAAAAACAAGAAAGCAGAGCAAAGCAAAGAAACACTAAACAAAAAAAGAGCAATGAAAAAAGCAAAGAAAAACTAAAAACAAGATAAAAAAAAAACAAGAAACCAGAGCAAAAGCAAAGAAAAACTAAATTAAACCAAAAAAAAAAAAAAACACAAAGTAAAAAAAGCAGCAAAGAAAAAAGCAAAGAAAACAAAACAGCAAAGAAATACAAAAAGAAAAAAAAAAAAGAAAGCAGAGCAAGGCAAAGAGAAACTGAAAGAAAAAAACGGCAAAGAAAAACAAAAACACCAATGCAAAGTACAATAAAAAGAAAGTAAAACAAAACAAAAAAGGATAGTACATTTTTATTGTAATTTGCAATAACATAAAGCCCAATGTTTAAGTTTCCAAAACACATTATAAAACCACGTCCCACCAGAAAACTTTCTCACACTGGCCATTCTGTAGTTATTTCCTCTCTACCTTCATCAAGGAGATGTGAGTTAAGTGAAAGCAGTGACTGCTGCTTGTGATAAAGGCAGATATTAATCCTCATTAGGTGTTCTGCACTCAGCTGGCACAGCCTGGCCTGCCATATTAACCATCTTAACAGAATGTTTCTGGTAAGACGCTGCGCTGGGCACTTTGCTTTCCGCAGGATATTAGTCTTGTGGTAATAAGCATGGCATCAGCACTGCCCATCCCAGTGGGGCTGGATCTAACAAGTCAGGTATTCTGTTGGAGCCACGTGCATAAATTGCTCAAACCTCAGTAATAAACTTAAGGATGTCAGGAGTCTAACTATAGACGAAGCTGGAAGCGAAGAGGCCGGATTATTGACACTGACGCGGAGCTGATCGAGCGCTCCATGTAAATGAAGATGATCAATAGCCTGTGCTTCATTGACAAAACAATTGGCTTTAGAAGCAACCACTAATGATTCGCAGCGTCTGACTCTTAATTCGACCGACTGTCTGCCGCTTCACAAGAAGTGATTATATCATGCATCACAGATTAGCGTTAACATACAGTTTGGCAATAAAACGTATAGTGCATAGTGCCATTGGCTCTGCTACTAATGTAACACAGCTCCTGTGAAAACAAGGGTTCCGACTCTGGTCTATTGACCAGGCTAGATAGTTCCAATCCTGCATTCGGACTGGCCAATGTGCCAGCTACACAACAGAGTCTGGAAAAAGCTGGACAAATTTAACTTGTCACAGCATCTTAAAAGCGCAAAAAGCTCAAAAAAAAAAAAAAAAAAAAAAAAAAAACAACAACGTAAAAAAGTAAAAAGTGTGGGGAAAAATGTAAATACAACTTTTCTGGGAAGATTTTGAGAGTGCAAACTGCACAACACAAATTCAACTAAAAAAAAAATACAGACTAACAGGATGTTGACACAGGATGTTGTTGGCACTAACTAAGAAACCAGTAGAAAATAAACACAAAACAGCAAAACAGGAAAAACGAATTGACTAAATAAATATTATTATTACTGTATACGTGAGAGCAAGAAAGAGATAAAGAGAGACAGAAATGTAAATACAATAATAGATAGTAGTAAATATAAAAGAAAAAAAAGGGCAATAGTCTACAACCTTACTAATCGGCTAGTAGGTTTTTAGAAATGAAGTGCCATCAACAGAAGTAAACCTTCAAGTAGACGGTTGCCAGTGAATTTATTAAAATAATGGTCAAAATTACATACAAAAATGAAACAAAATTATACATACATACATACATACATATATAACTCAAGCCATCATATTCATCTTTCAGATGAATACAATCCTACTTATTGTAATAAAAAAGGCAAAGCAAAGAAAACAAAAAAAAACTAAGCAAAGAAACAAAAACAACCAAAAAAAAAAAAAATACAAGACAAAGTGAATGACTGTTGAGATTTTGAATCCAATAACGTGTTATCATATTTGAAATCCAATAAAGGCCTTCTGATAAAAGAAAAAGAAAGAAAGAAAAGCAAAACAAAAAAAAAAACAAAAAAAAAAGAGAAAACAAGACAAAGCAGACCAAAGCAAAGAAAAACTAAATGAAAGAAGCAAAACAAACAAACAAACAAACAAACAAAACAGGTAAAAAAAAAAAAAGCAAAGCAAAGAAAAACTAGAAGCAAAAAAACTAAGAAAGCAGAGCAAAGCGAAGAAAAATTAAGTAAAAAACAAACAAAAAAACAAAACAGAAAAGAACAAAAAGCAAAGCAAAAAACAAAACAAGACAAAGCAGATCAAGAAAAAAACAAAACAAAAAAAGCAAAGCAAAAAAACAGCAAAGAAAAACAAAAGGCAAAAACAAAAAAAGACAAAACAGAACAAAGCAAAGAAAAACTAAAAAAAAAAACAAAAACAAAAAAAAACAAAACAAAACAAAAAAAATTCAGAGAAAAATAAAATACAAGACATGTGAATGACTGTTGAGATTTTGAATCCAATAAAGTGGCATTCATCATAAAACATACTCCACACAGGGTTAATAAAGGCCTGCTGATGTGTTTGTGTAAGAAATAAAATCCGCTAACTATCGTTTCTGAGAGAGTGATGTTTCAGTGAATGACTCCAGTGAAAACTGAACAAAGCAAAGCAAAAAAATAAATGTATAATTAAAAAAAAAAAAAAAAAAAAAAAAAATCAAGACAAAAAGCAAAAAAAAAAGAAGCAAAAAAAAAAAAAAAAAAAAAAACAAACAAACAAAACAACACAAAGCAGAACAAAGAAAAGAAAAGTAAAAGAAAAAAAATGCTGGAAAAAAAAGAGGGAAAAAAAAAACACTGAAAAAAAAAAGCAATAAAGGCCTTCGGAAGTAAACTGATATAGTGACGAACGCAGAAGCACAGACAAGAGGGAAAACCAAAACACATGTCACAAATTATAAGTACAAAACAAGAATTTGTGAAGAAAAATGTTTGAAATTTAGAATTAATCCAAGAAGAGACTGGTCTTCTACATCCTTTATAAAGTTTATAAAGTTTTAAATATGGATTTTTCTTTTAAACAAATGCATCGATTCACTTCAGAAGGCCATTATTAACCCCTTGGAGTGATGTAGAGTACTTTTTATGATGGATGCACTTTTATGGACTTTGAAATCTCAGCACCCATTCACTGCCATTATAAAGCTTGGAAGAGCCAGGACATTTTTTAATATAACTCCAATCGTATTCGTCTGAAAGAAGAAAGTCATACACACCTAGAATGGCTTGAGGGGAAATTTTCATTTTTGGAAGAACTATCCTTTTAAATATATCATTTCAAAAGTTCCCAAATTCTTTTCTTTGCTTCCCCTTGTTTAATGTTGGAAAAAATCATTTTACTCCTCATTCATAATTTACAAGCATGCAAACAGTGGATAAAACAGCGTGGACAGCATGTCAAGGAAACAACTCTTTTTCCAAACATGCACATATCAGTTTTTACAAAGCGGCCAAGACATCAAACCACAAATTGTGGAACATGGAAGTACTTAAACCATAAATGAAAAAAGGCTGCGGTGTCTCTCAACATCCTATACTTTAGAGTTCTGATTCTGAGTGATGAAGAGCCAGGGAGGTTTTTAATTTGTCATTACTTTCACAGACAGTGAGTGATCTCTGAGTGAAGCCGTGACGATTGCAAATCCAGCCTGTGCTTTGAGCGCGTTTCCAAACAGCTGCCATTTGAGCCACTTCTCCTCAGCGCTGTGGCTTGAGGTCAGGGTGGACAGATTGTGCATAATGTTTTTAAGATAGCACGATAATGTCGTGGAGCAGGAGTCTCGCTGCGTGTGTGATAGACATCCCATTCACAATGTCTGGAAGGTCAAGCCTACACCTGAGGATGAGTGTCTCAGATCCATTAGTGATTAATGAAATCATCCCACGAGCCTTAAATCGTGCTATGGCCATTCAGAAGGCCGATCGGCCAACAGGTAGGGTTGTGTGGCAAAACTGACCCGTGGTCTGTCTCAGCCCAATGTGGGAGTTTGAGTTGGCTGGATTACAGCATGCGTGTCAACGACACAATCCAGTAAGCAGTAGAACCCGCCGCAGACATGAACGTGTGCCCAGAGCTGCATCTCTACATCGGCCAGCCGCCAGTAACAACCCTGTCTCAGAGCCACATCACAAATACAAACACACAATCACATGGCAGTGACTGGACAGTCTAGTAAAAATAAATAAAACCAAGTCAGACATGAATTCTTTCCAACCAGTGTTTGAGTTTGGTCGTATTTCTGTACAAATAACATTGTCCCTGAGAAATAAAATAAAATAAAATAAAAGTAAAATAAAATAAAATAAAATAAAATAAAATAAAATAACATAAAATAAAAGTTTTTAGAAATGTACTCTATCATGTTGGTTTCATATGGTTTTGAAAAACTTTTAATTTAAGGAATAATGTCATCAACTGGAGAAAAAAAGAAAAAAAAAATTATATTTATATTATATATTATATATATATATAGTTGATGACATTATTCCTTAAATTAAAAGTTCTTCAAAACCATATATACACACACATATCACATATACATACATATACATATACATACATACATATACATATACATATATATATATATATATATATATATATATATATATATATATATATATATATATATATATATATATATATATATATATATATATATATATATATATATATATATATATATATATGTAAAAAATGTAAATAAAATATAATCAATTATATCATCATATATAATATATAATGGGAAAAATGGGAAAATATACACTAGTCAAAAGATTTTTAATGTTTTTTAAAGTAGTATTTTATGTTCACCAAGCGAGCATTTATTTGATCTGAAGTACAGCAAAAACAATTTTTTTTACAAATATTTTTGTAACTGTTTTCTATTTGAATACATTTTAAAATGTCATTTATTCCTGTGATTTTTACTCCATCAATACTCCAGTCACATGATCCTTCAGAATCATTCTAATACTCTGATTTGCTACTCAAAAAACATTTATTATTATTATTATGTCGAAACAGCTGAGTAGAATTTTTTCAGGTTTCTTTGATGATTAGAAAGTTTAGAAGAACAGCATTTATCTGAAATATAATTTTTTTTGTAACATTCTAAATGTATTTTCATCACTTTTGATCAATTTAAAGCATCTTTGCTAAATAAGAAGTCTCATAATGTTAAAAAAAAAACTTTTTGTTTCAGATAAATGCTGATCTTTGGATCTTTTCATCAAAGAATCCTGAAAAAATAAATAAATAAATAAATAAATAAAAAAGTACTCAACTATTTTAAATATTGATAATTTAAAAAAAAAAAAAAGTATATTAGGATGATTTCTGAAGGATCATGTGACACTGAAGACTGGAGTAATGATGCTGAAAATTTAGCTTTGATCACAGGAATAAATAACATTTTAAAATATATTTAAATAGAAAACAGTTATTTGAAATAGTAAAAATATTTTCTGTACTTTGGATCAAATAAATACAGTCTTTGTCAAAAACTTTTGACTGGTAGTGTATATCTATATATCTTATAATCTTGAATATAATAATTATTTTAACTGATTAATACATCATTTTGTTTTTGTGGACTAACCTTGCCTTGTCTGCTGTGTGAATGCATCTTAAGTGTGTCAAACGGATGACCGTAGAAATCTGCAAAAGCTATTAGTCTGCATTTTTATTCCCTTCTGCTGTCCTTTCACAGCTGCGGACGCTTGAAGTCTCGACGAGAGAGACACGGCTATCTACAAAGAGATTATCATCATAGCTAAAAACCCCTCTGGATTCAGACACCGAGATTAATAGGGGCATTTAACTTCCTAAACTTGTCTTAGAGCCACTATTCATTGATTTCAATATAATCTGGGTCAGATCAATCCAATTTAAAGCGTTTTAGAGCCAATGTGACACAAATGATATGCTCCCAGATTGATTAACGGGACAATGATAGCCTTGAAAAAAGAATCATCAAATTGGCCACTTCAATTGTTTGCCTTTTTGCATCGTAACTAATGGACCGCTTCTAATGGACGCAGTGCGCGCTCAACATAATACAATTTCCTCCCGCTGAGAATCGAGACTTCGATTTGAAAGCGTCAGTAAATTTCAATTATCGTTATAAAATCATATCAGCGTTTCAGTGTAGCACACTTTTAGGTGATATTGAGCACAGATATTATGACCTGTCCTATGGCTTCAGCCATCCGACTTTATATATGTCACTTTCATCCCGGCCATTTCTTTAGCAAAGGGCAAGTTAATACATATACTAAATCTGATTAACATAAGGCCATAAAAAGTTATTGCGTTATCATAATTTTAAGGATAAAGAGCAGAGAAAATTCGCTTTCTTTCTGAAACACACTACTTGTCACTGACCATTTTAAAGGAGATGTCCACTTCCAGAAAGATGTACAGTTGTTGTACTCACCCCCTTGCCATCCAAGATGTTCAAGTCTTTCTTTCTTCAGTTGTGAAGAAATTACGATTTTTGAGGAAAACATTTCAGGATTTTTTTCCATATAATGGACTTCTATGGTGCCACGAGTTTGAACTTCCAAAATGCAGTTTAAATGCGGCTTCAAACAATCCCAAATTGTTGTAAACGATCCCATCCGAGGAAAAAGAGTCTTATCTAGCGAAACAATCACTTATTTTTATAAAAATAATACAATTTATATACTTTTTGATGCCAAAAGCTCGTCTTGTCGTGCTCTGCCTGAACTCTGTTTTTTTACGGTTCATGACAGTTAGGGTATGTCGAAAAACTCCCATCTCATGTTCTCCCTCAACTCAAAATCATCCTATATCACTGTTTTTGTTAAGGGTGTTTGATCTTCTTTGCATGTTCACTTTGCAAAGACTGGGTTGGTACTTCTGCAGCGATGTAGGGTGATTCTGAAATCATTTTTGAAGTTGAGGAAGAAAATACGATTGGAGTTTTTCGACATACCTTAACTGTCTTGAGCCAGAATACACAGAGTTCAGGCAGAGAAAGACAAGACGAGCGTTTAAGATTAAAAAAGTATTTAAACTCATTTGAAGCTGCATTTAAACTGCATTTTGGAAGTTCAAACTCAGGGCACCACAGCAGTCCATTATATGGAGAAAAATCCTGAAATGTTTTCCTCAAAAAACAGCTTTCTTTTACGACTGAAGAAAGAAAGATTTTAACATCTTGGATGACAAGGGGGTAAGTACATTATCTGTAAATTTTTGTTCTGGATGTGGACTTCTCCTTTAAAAAAGGAAAAAAAAAAATTTGAAAAATACGTCTCAGTTGTTTTACACACTGGAAGTGGTGGTGACCTGAACTCACAAGTTCACGTCTGGTAAATTCAACCTTCTTTATTTGGCGTGACACAACTTCACAAAGCTTCAAATGTGAATATCCACAATCTCAACGGCGCGTCTAATGGCTGGGTACAATCTTACAAAACGTCCAAGACGCACACCTGCAAAATCCATCTCCCCTCAGCATGGTAAGACAATAAAAAAGGCCTTTTTCTGGTCTCGGCCTCCCTCGTGGTAACCAAATGGGAAAAGTCATTCTCGGGAGGAACATGAACCATTTTTACAGTTAAGGTTTGGCTTAATTTTAGCATCGCATATGTTTACAATGGTAATTACGCACATTACGCCACTACGTGACGAGCTGGCCAACTCATCACTTTTATAATCTCGTAAACATTTTGATGTCTGTATTTCAGCATGACTCTGAACCCTGTAAGATAACCATTTTGGTGCTTTTTACATCGTGAGGTTTTAATCATTTCACTAACCTGAACGGAAACTGACAAGGGGAAAGGAATATAAAATAGGAAGTCTGGAAACGAAGAGCAGTGCTAGCGAGTAAATCCATTTACAAGGCGACGTCATTGCTTTTTGGCTTCAGCTGCTTTACAAGCTTTCCGAATACGAAGAGACAATTACATGCTCTGGAAATGCAAAACAAATACTGCCTTACCCCAAAATACCAGCCGACCTTCTGAGAGGCACACCACAAAACATGAGCTTAATTCACTAGCTAAACTCAATAAATGCGCCATAAATAAAAAGCAAATCTGTTGGACAATGTCCCTTTAAAAGTTTAATCGCATAAAACTGCGCTAAACCCACCCCGTGTTGTTTCTTCTAAGATAAGGCGAGATATGAAGCTCTTTTATTATCCTCCCAGGCTTTTTGTTATCGTTCAACAAACATGAAAAACAGATGCTTGAAGTGCGAGATATTCCTTTTCAAAAGGTGTTTGAGGAAAATGAAGAAACAGACAAATCGCAACTCTGATCTCTGGACCGTGATAAGTCCCTCGAGCCAGCCTCGTATTGATTTATAACAGCTATTTCCAAGTACGGCAATGTAAAAACACAGATGAAAACAATTACTCTATTTTTGTAGGCAACAAGTGAGGTGGGTGGTAACTGAGACATTTTCGAGGAGAAAAAAAAAAAAATCTGTCACAATTTTGCGCCCTCTCTCTCTCTTTCTGCCCCTGTCTTTCTCAAGCCGAGCTTCAACACACAACAAACGCTGGCCACATCACAGGCTTCTTGGGGCCTGAGGGGGCCCTTTGATTCCAGCACGCCGTGGGCATTAGCGGGAAAGTAATTAGGGTAAAAAGTTCAACCGCAGCTCCATGTCTGCAGCACTGCCAGAAATACATTTCCTCCCCTTTCACTGAGCTCTCCACAGATTCGCATGCATATTGGAAACACATTGAAATGAGGAGCCTGTTGCAGGGGCACTGGTGCTCTTGTAATGGTGTTTACAGCATTTAATTACTTAAAAAAAAAAAAAAAAAAAAAAAAACACTGGAAAAAGAAACAGGGATGTCGAAGTGGACAGTTCAGGTCTAAGAATGGCTTTTTGTCCTTAATGTCCTTGAGAAGTCAATATCCAAGTGTGGCGCATTGATGCGCATTAAAGATTATAATATAGTTGGGTCAAGAAAAAAAAAAAAAAAAAAAAAAAAAAAAAATATATATATATATGTATATATATATATATATATATATATATATATATATACTTGCATGTTTCCCAGGAGACAAAAGTTAAACTTACCCTGATCTTTAAATTCCAAAAGTTTTCACCCTCCTGCTCCTAATGCATATGAGTCCCTCAGTTGTCCTCAGTGTGAAAAGATGGATCTCAAAATCATACAATCATACTGCTGAAAAGGGTTCAAATACACAAAAATGCTGAAAGAACAGAATTTCTGAAGAACAACGGGCAGTTTAACTGTTCAGGACAAACAAGGGACTCATGAACAACTTAAAAAAAAAAAATAATAACATTCAGGTAACAACACAGTATTAAGAATCAAGTGTATGTAAACTTTTAAACAGCGTCATTTTTATTAATTATTATAATCTTACTCAGGTCAGTACTAAAAAAATAACGTATTTTGTATGATCCCTTTTATTCTGGTATAATAATTAAAATTTTGCAGATTCTGAAAAAAAATAAATAAATAAGAGAGAGAGAAAAAAAACAGGATTGTTTAAAAATAATGCACTTGTAAAAAAGTCAAATTAAAGAGGCTACTAGCATCCTATTAAAAAAAAAAAAAAAAAAAAAAGTATTTTTTTAACTTAAGAAAGGTAATAGGCACATTACTCCTAAATTTGCACAATCATGAAAAGGATGATGTTACACGCCTGTGCGCCTCCTCTGCAATTAATCGGAAAGATAAGGAGACGTATGCTCATGGAAAACCGATCTGAGACAAGTGCCCTTGAAAAACAGGGAAAACTTCAAAGCCATGAGATTCCCATCCCCGAGAGCTTGAATTATGTGGCCATCCAGTCAGCATGAAAAAGCACACAAGGATGATCTGAGACCCGAAAATGCACCTGGCATGAACTTTCCAAATAACTTGAAGGGTGGAGGATCCATCATAGGAAGGAAATGCATTCATCTTTAACATGACTGTAAGAGTGAGGACTGTGTCTGTCAGACCTATCAGCAGATCATAACGCCTACCTCAAATTACACTGAAACATGAAGCAAAAAATAGATATGGTAAAATAACACAAATGTCAAGGAAAAAAAGAGAATGTGCGTGAGGTGGAGTGATAAACTTTTAACATTGCGTTTAACTTTGTAAGCTTCCAAAAATGACGATTCATGACCATAAAGAGGTTTTATTTCATCTAATCTTTTTTAATGTTCCCATAAGAACCCAAAAGTAAACACTGGTTTTAAAGCAGACTCATGCATCAAATGCAACGCCAATGGAAAGAGACAAACGACTCTTTATATCTTATGTGTGGGCCAGAAAAATAGCCAATTGAGCCAGTAGCATGAGAGATGAAATATTACATTTTATCAGCACTCTGGGAGTGTACCGAACACACAAACAATGAATGCAAAAAGTGCTGAACAATTTAAATGAAAAGTTGGAAATTTGCTGATCATTTACTATCAGGCCATCAAAGATGTAGATTGGTTTGTTTATTGGAACAGATTCAGAGAAATTTAGCATTACCTCTCTTGCTCACCAATGGGTCCTCTATAGTGAATGGGTGCCATTAGAATCCAAACAGCTAATAAAAACACAATAATCCATAACACAACTCCAGTCCATGACTTCTGAAGCAAAAAGTTGCATGTTTGCATTAAAAAAAAAAAAAAACCATAATTAAGACATTTTACTGCTTTCCGTTGTGAAAAAGTCATCTCACCTGAATCAGGAGAGAAATATGCACATATCAAGCACTGTTTACAAGTGAAAACAGTCCAAAACATTTCTAAACAAACATTTTGGTGGATTTTGATGTGAGAGGAAAACAGGGGATGTACTTTTTCACAGAAGGCGGCATTATTGTTATTATTTATTTATTATTTTTTAGCCAGAAGCAACGATTTAATGTTAAAACCGCTTAATGATGGGTTCGTTCCTACAAACATGCAGCTTTTCACCACGCAACATGTTAAATGATGAACTGGAGTTGTGTGGATTCTTTATGGATTATTGTGATGTTTTTTTCAGCTGTTCGGACTTTCATTGTGACGGCACCCATTCACTGCAAAGGATCCACTGGTGAGCAAGTGATGCATTACAAAATTTCTCTAAATCTGTTCTGATAAAGAAATAACCCTCTATCTACGCTACCAGTCAAAAGTTTTTGCACAGGACGTTTATTAATGTTTTTTTTTTTTTAAAGTATCTTCTGCTCACCAAGCCTGCATTTATTTGATTCAAAGTACAGCAATTTTTTTTTACTATTTTACCATTTAAATTATCCTTTTTTTTCAGGTTTCTTTGATGAACAGAAAGTTAAAAAAAAAAAAAAAAACAGTATTTATCTAAAATAGAAATCTTTTGTAACATTATAAATGTCTTTATCATCACTTTTGATTAAATGTAGCATCCTTACTAAATAAAAGTATTAATTTCTATAATTCCTTTCCCCAAAAATAAATAAATAAATTTAATATATATATAGACTCCACGCTTTTGAATGGTATAGCGTACTGTATAATGTTACAACAGTGTTATTATATAAATGCTGATCTTTGGATATTTCTATTCATCAGACAATCCCGAAAAAATGTTTTAAATATTGATAATAATAATAATAATAATAATAATATAACATTTTTCTTGTACAGCAAATCAGCATATCAGAGTGATTTCTGAAGGATCATGTGACACTGAGGACTGAAGAAATTATGCTGAAAATGTAGCTTTGATCACAGGAATAAATTACATTTTAAAATATATTCCAATAGAAAGCAGTTATTTTAAAATGGTAAAAATTATTTCACAATAGTTTTTGCTCTACTTTGGAGCAAATAAATGCAGGCTTGGTGAGCAGAAGAGATTTCTTTAAAAACATTAAAAATGTAACTGTCCAAAAACTTTTGACTGGTATTGTACATCTTGAATGAGCTGATTTTCAATTTAACTTAAAATTAATTACATTTTTGGGCAAACTATTCCTTTAATATTTGAAACTATAAATCGTCTACTTTATAAGATGAAATGGTGACAATTTTGGGGTGAACTGTCCCTTTAAATGTACTTTTGGTTTTGCTCTACCACAAGCTGACATGTCTCCTATTCACCTCCACTGATCTCTGCATGATCGCACCATCTGAGCCAAGAGATCTCACAGTTCCTGGTGTGATGGCAAGAGAGTAACAGGCTCATGGGCTCTAAAAGCATCACTTCCCAATCCTCCCTTAATCCTGCGTCTAATACAAACGCACAGAGATTTATCATTTAATACACTTAAAAGGGATTTCTCACATCTCAATAAAAATGCAATGAAAAGCACAGCTTAATAGCACAGTAGGCTTTAGCTAAGTCGCTTAAAAATAGCCACATGGACAAAACTTGGTTTCCGTTCCTCCCAGCTATTGTGTAATTAATAAGCAGGCAGTGGGTGCCAGCAGGACTTTGCATTGATACAGCTTCGGGTAAGAACAATTAGGGTCACATGGTTAAAAGAAAAAAAGTAAAAACAGATCTCATTGATAACACTGGGTGGACAGTGGGATGAGACTCTGCTCTTCAGAGCCATACAGTGGGAGAGTCACTGGATTTTTGCCACCGTCCCAGAGCCAGGCACAGTGTGGCCGCTGTGGAGTCAAAAATCATGAGGACCGGACCTTTTTCTGAACCTGCACGTGCTGTAGTCCCTGACAGCGGTCCAGCTGTAATCTCCAAAATGACAGAGGATTGCATTAGAGGATTGCGCAAAAAAAAGAAAGAAAAAAAAAAAAAAATCATCCACATCCTCTCCATGGAGATCTGGAAATTTGAGGGGAAGGAAGAGAGGGCACTGTTTTCTGCCTGCCCAACAACTTAATTTCTCCACAATCCAGAGAACAAAAGCAGGCCTCTTGCGGAGTGAACTTTTACCCCTACCAAACATACTGCAAAGGCCACAAACGGTTAAACGGCACGCTTTTAAATGACTGATTTTTATTCCTTAGCTCCTGATACTGTCTGAGGTTATACAATATATTATATATTGGTAATTTTTGGATTATTTCTTCTAACCATTTATTTTTCCCTTTTATTTATTTATTTATTTCCATTTAATCCATGCATTAAAAAGGAGATGTTAATGGACACATTCCATCATATGATGACATATATACAGTTTTTCAGTTATTTTTTGTTACATTTATTTTTCCTTTTATTTATGCGTTTACTATTTTAATTATTTCACTTATGGTTTTAATGTTGTTAGACCTTGGATCCACGTATTAAAAACGAGAATACACTTTTTTTTGATCATTTATTTTTCTTTTTATTTATTTATTTAAATTTCTAATTTTACCAATTACTAATTTTAATATTTATGTCAGCATATATATACTTTCTTTTCTTTGTTAACCATTTAGTTGACCTTTTATTTATTTATTTATTTATTTACTTACTTACTTACTTATATACTTACTAGTTTATTTCATTTATGGTTTTAATGTTGTTAGATCTTGGATCCATGTATTAAAAATGAGAATTTAATGGCTACATAAATATGCTTTTTTTATTTTTCCTTTTTTTTGTTATTTTTTTGTTTATTTTTCCTTTTATTTATTTATTTATTTACCATTTTAATTATTTCACGTATGGTTTAAATGTTGTTAGACATTCGATTCATGTATTAAAAATAAAAAAAATAATGCCTACATTCCATCTATATGATAGCATATATACACTTTTTTCAGTTTTTTTTAACCAATTATTTTTACTTTTATTTAATATTTATTATTTAATAATTTCTCCTGTGGTTTTAAATGTTGTTAGACCTTGAATCCAAGTATAAACAATGATAATTTAATGGCTACATTCAATCTATATGCTAGCATATATACACTTTCTTTCTTTTTCCCCCCTTTTCTTGTCAGTTATTTTTTATTATTATCATTTTTTTTAATCAATTTTTTTTAACCATTTATTTTTCCTTTTATTAATTAATTTCACTTCTGGTTTTAATGTTGTTAGATCATGAATCCATGTATTAAAAAGTATTTATTTATTTATTAAATTTATTTATTTTTGTTACCCATTTATTTTTCCTTTCATTTACTTGTTTATTATTTTAATTATTCCACTTATGATTTTAATTCTGTTAGATCATGGATTCATGTACTAGGCATGCATTTATTTATCTTACTACCACTTTCACACACTTTCTAATTATAATCTAACTTTTTAATTATTTCATTCATGTTGTTATGTTTTAATGTTGTTAGATCTTGGATTCATGTATTAAAAATGAGAATTTAATGGCTACATTCCATCTATACACACTTTTGGGGGATTATTTATTTTATTTATGTATTTATTCTTGTTAACCATTTATTTTTCCTTTCATTAATTTATTATTTTAATTATTACACTTATTTTATTTTATTTCCACTGGTTTTAATTCTGTTAGATCATTGATTCATGTACTAGGCATACATTTATTCATTTACTTATTTCAAATTCAAATTTTACTAATTACTAATTTTAATATTTGTGACCCTGGACCATAAAACCAGTCATAAATTCGAAATTGAGATTTATACATCATCTGAAAGCTGAATAAATAAGCTTTTCATTGACAGACAATATATGGCCGAGGTACACCTATTTGAAATCTGTAATCTGAGGGTGCAAAAAAAAAAAAAAAAAAAAAAAAACCAAAATATTGAGAAAATCACCTTTAAACTTGTCCAAATGAAGTTCTTAATGCATATTACTAATCAAAAATTAAGTTTTGATATATTCAGTAGGAAACGTACAAAATATCTTCATGGAACATGATCTTTACTTAATTTCCTAATGATTTTTGGCATAAAAGAAAAATCAATCATTATGACCCATACAATGTATTTTTGGCAATTGCTACAAATATACCCCAGCGACTTAAGACTGGTTTTGTGGTCCAGGCTCACATTTATGTTACTGTATATATACACACTTTCTAATTATAATCTAACTTTTTGTTTCATTTTATGGTTTCAATGTTGTTAGATCTTGGCTTCATGTATTCTATGCTAGCACACACTTTGTCTTTTTTTTGTAAATAAATGTGACTTGACACTAAGCTGCATGCATTTGGCATGAGAGAACACAGTCTCAACCTGGTCACTGTAATACCTGCAGCACTAATTAAAGCAAAAATAAAATAATAACAATGGCACGGTGGAAAATCAAATCCTTTCCAGATACATGTGGGGGCCAACAGCGGATTGAATAGCACACGCATTCCTTGCTAATTTGCAAACCCTACCGGCAGTGTAGCACGGCACGAAGGGCGGCGTGTGTACTTAGCTGTCAGGAAATTCACCAGATCCATACATTGTTTGGACTTAAGGCATAATCCCCTCCATTGACAAAATTATGTTGAATGTGTCTGGCCGGAGTTCTGCAACGAAGGATTTAGCACACATGCTTTTTCCTCTTTCTGGTTTTCCTTTAATTTGCAAATCTTGTAATCTAAGCCTAAAGCTGAGTGAACCAACTTCTAAACCAGCAGTGCTGTATCGGCCAAGACTGCAATCTGTTTTCCATTTGAGTGTCAAGACAGCATCCACACTGGTGGTTGACAAAAGCTGTTATTTCAAAATGATTATATACTAAAAATCGTGTGAGGACTTTGGTAAGTTTATGAACTATTTCAGTAAAGGGGAAAGAACCGAGCACAGCGCAGCCTTTCAAAAAAAAGAAAACTACAGAGCTAGGCTATTTACCAAACACTTCTACTGGAACGTAGCAGCGGCAACACCATTCACCCTGAGGGAGAGGGTTATGGTTTTCAACACGAGGCATGTTTTCAGCATTAGACCAACCGTTGCAGGAGTACAAAGCCAAACCGTCAGAGCCTGTCTCCATGTCGGGGCGGACACGGCGCGTTTTGGCTGCATAAGCGCCGGCAGAGCAAAGCTCAAGTCTTGGAACGGCTGGGATGGTGGTCTCCATCAAAGTGTGCTGAAGACAGACTTCCTTATTCTATTTCCTCGGGAGGAAATATTGAGTTAAGATTTGCAGCAGCAGCGGAGGAGTTCGTTTTAAGAGGTGGCAGACATAGCTGAGGGGAGGAGAGGAGCCAATAACTGATGCGCCCTGCTCCCTCTCACTCCCTAAGGGGGCATATTTCTCACAGATCGCAGTCCGGCCCTGTCAGGGGTCCAAGGTTGCAGATCTGGCCCCTTTGGAGCCGACCGGGTCGGTCAGACAGTCAGCAGGGTTTGGCCGTCTCTCTCCAGACCACTCCCTGGCCCCATTAGACCTTTGATGCAGGTTATTATGTATGACAAATTACAGGTTTTCAAATGTACTTAGGATTTGTACCTCATAATATCTAAATGTTGCACACACTGAGGGATGTGGCTTGGACTCCACCGCACTTTAAAACGGGAAAGCGCCATAAACCGGACAACGACGGAACATTCCATTAGCACATAGGTTTCACCTCATGAAGAGTTTTACATGTCTCCACTCGTGTCGCGCAGGCCAGGAGATGGATACAAGCCTATTATAGCTATAAAACTTCACTTGGGGAAAAAATGCAAAGATTTTAAATGCCTCTGACCTGCATTCAACCTCAACTGCGTTTTCTCAAATGAACTAATAAAAAATTAAGCTGACCAATAGTCTACACTGTATAACACTGTACAAAAATGATTTCACAGCTGACATCTTTACAATAATAGCTGAATGCAATAGTTGCAACAACTAATCGATAAAACAAATGTAATTATATATATTTGCATGAAACAAAAAGGGAGTATAATGTTGACCAAAAAAACATTCATTCTGATAACAAATGTATGTTTGTGTATATCCACTGCTGTTCAAAATTCAGTAATACTGTTAAATTCAATAATATAATAAACAATATTTTGTAAAATTGATCAATTTAATGTGTAAAATTTCAACAAAAACATCTAGTGTGTGTACAGATAAAAAAAAACAATATATATATATATATATATTTTTTTTTTTTTTTTTTTTCTATTTATTATTTATTATTATTTATTTATTTATTTCTATTTATTAAAGCCAAGAATCTAATCAAGTATTTTTAAGCATTTTACATTTATTGCAAAATAATAACTCAAGGCAGTAACAATTTAAACATATTTTATTTGTGAACTTAGGTCCTGCTACTCTTTTTAATAATTAACTTATAACCATTTTTGAATTATTTTTCAGATCACCAGTCATCAAAGCTTGGTAAATATTGGTCACAGACACAGAGATTTACTTTAAATTTCATCTGATTACTCACTAAAAACTTACACAGATCATGTTTTAATGCCATTTTAAGTCTTATTTAAAAAAAAAAAAAAATATATATATATATATATATATATATATATATATATATATATATATATATATATATATATATATATATATATATATAATAATAATAATAATAATAATAATAATAATAATAATATTACACACACACACACACATATATATATATATATATATATATATTTTAGCATTGCAGTTTTGTGAAACATTCCTTTTTTGAACTGCCTGAAAAACCACCTCATGTAAGCGTAAAAACTTTTGTGAGATATATGGGAGTTTTTGCAAAATTGAAATGTTTTCATCAGCCGTTTTTTCAATTCGCAATTTCAATTTGCGCAATCATCCAAAATTTTGAGAAGGCAGTGCCTCCCTTGCCTCCTCAGAGGAAACGCCCCTGATAGATAGATAGATAGATAGATAGATAGACAGATAGACAGACAGTCAACTTACATTTTTAAGGCAGCCAGTTAATAAATTAAGTTTAGTCAACTCCACTGAGAATTTTTAACCATTGAGAAAGTATATTACAGACTTTTCATTAAGACCCTAAAGAATCATATTAACTTGTGGAAAATGGGCATCCAATGACCCCTTTAACATTTCAGGTTCACTAAACTTATTTGAGTTGACTGAACTTAAAATTTTAAGGCAGCAGTGTAACAAACGATTTTAAGTTGACTCAACAAATTGTGTTTTTTACAGTGTAATGTACAATAAATGTTTTTAATAAACTCATTCTATTATTGTGTCACCAGCCCCAGCTTGTGCTGTAACTGTGCTTGTGTGCAGCTGAAAAACAACCAGACGTGACCTGTGAATACGAAAGCTCCGGCACCATGCGAGACACTAGGCCGAGCTGACAGTGGAAGTGACGTTGTCGATGTGCACTCACCCCGAAGAGCCCGTGCTCTTGCACACGCCGAGGAGGGGCCGTTTCTCAGCGAAGCTGTCAGTGTTGAGGGAACCTGCAGCCGGAGGGACAGAAAGGGGAACATTAACCACTGACCCACATAAAGAGGGACATTCATTAGCCACCCGCACATGAGGCCTGTTGTCTCTCCGCCAAAGCCACCCACCCACCCTCCAACCGAAGTCGAGCTTAAAAACAGCTACCGCAGCAGGAAGCGTGTTGATTGCATTACAAGAGATCTGTAATCAAAATTATGCCTTGAAAATGTCCTCAAAAAAAACAAAAACAAAGCGAGCACCTCTTTCCTGTCAGCTTTGACGTTCACGCACCCTCACTTAGAAGAGAATAATGCCCCGGTCCTCACAGAGACTTATGGGATCAAATGAAATTAAAATACCAGCATGCAAGACATTAAATGGAGACAGAACAGAAACGCCACTCAGAGCAATGTGTTGAACGCAAACCATTTCTCCTCCGACTAATGGAGAAAGCCTTCAAAGCTTTAGGAGGAGTCTTGTGTCTGACTGGCTTTAATTTCAAGGCTTCGGAGGAATTACAGAATGGCAAAAGGCCGGTAGGCATATTTTGGGTGGAGAAAACATGTCGCAGTAAGTTTACAGATCCCATATTTATCTAATTCTCTTGATTTAAACGAGAAGGGGGGGAAACTTCCATTCATGTCCGGATAGAAGAAGAAGATGTTAGCCTTTGTGGAGCTGTAATTTGGCCAGCCATGCCATGACACTAATCAGCTCCAGGAACGTACGGCCCCTGTGGCGTGGCGTGTGAGCGCAAATGTGTCGTTCTCAAACCTTAACACTTTAAAGGGCCTCTCCTCCGTCTTCACTTCTCTGTCATCAGACATTGCGACTGGTCACGACATCCAATCATAATGCAAATATGACGGGCCTCTAAAAGACAACAGATGCCTTCTATTTGAAAGAACAATTAAGGGGCAGAAAACCAGCCGTGCTCCTCTCCGTCCGCAGTTTTCGGACGTTAAAACAAGTGGTTTTCATTTGGATTTTCCAATCCCTGCTTTCAATTCATGCTGCGAAATATTGAGAGAATTGTTTTCTGGAAGACATAACAAATTTCCTGCGTTTCAGTAAATAATACATTTATAGGAGGGCCATTTACGAGGGCGCTTTCAACAGAGGGATAAATTTAAACGGAGAGGAAGCAATCGCAAATTGTTGGTCGGCTGTGGATATGACCGTCCGTAGCTGTCACCTGGAAATGAATCATTGCAAAAACAACAGCAGAAGTCAGAACGGATCCGGAAAAAAAAAAAAAAGTCTGCCACTTTAGAGTAAGCGGAACTTCCTCCTTTATTCTGGGAAAGACCTTGCCTTATTAAAATTGACACCTATTTTCAGGACTTTCCAAATCCGCTCACCAAGCTAAAACAATTACTCTTTTTAAATCCCACTACAGTATGACACTGTTTGCGCCAAACAGATCACAATCAGTTTCCCCACTTGTACAATTCATTTGATTTAGCGGAGAAGCGTTCTCCTCATGTGTCGGCCCTCTGCTGCTTCTTATTATGACAATTCTCTTTTATCTGAATCCAGCCGCCGTTCAATGCCTTTATTGTGCATTGTTTAAATCTGCCAAAAGGACAGAACACAAATTCTGTGCATAAATGTCACACTACAATACGACTCAGTGCATTTCCTATTCCTTTTGTTTTTACATTTGAATATGAACATGCCGCTTATTTAGCGAGGGATACATTTAAAAAAAAATCTGACTACATAATAACTGTTTTAGTGCGCAAAATTAATGAATAGCAAGAAAAAAAAAAAAATGCGAAAGAGGCTGTTTAACATAAGCAATATTTAAGCATACCTAATCAGGTTGCGTGTATTTTAGTTTAGTACAATGTATTGCGTGCATTTTTTGGTCGGACTATTCATTTTCGTCCTTTAACAAATGGAATGAGCGCAGGCATGCGATGGTCAATGAGTGAGCCGTGATGAAAGAGAAGGAAAATCTCAGAAGTCTGCAGTTCCTCTCTGCCAGAGCGGCGGTAAAAGTGCAGGCAGCCAGCTGACAGCATGCCAACATAATCGTGAAGGACTGATTTTAATATTATGATGGGAAAACAGCGGGGCTCTGGCGAGCTCTCTGCGCTATTAAGAAACAGAAGGTAGTCTTTAATTTAAACATGATATATGGAAAAGCCAGTAAGGAAGAGAGACATGGAACTTTATAAATTGCCACATCTCAGTCTAACTTGATTCGAAAAAGCATGTAACTGCCGAAAACTCATTTTGCTTTCTGCAAATTTCTAGGCAAATAACAGTGGCAAACATGACATGTAAAATAACGTGCCATTTATGTGACATGTGAAATAAATTTAAGCGTGGCGGGAGATCACGCTCTGTCAACAAATATTTCAATTTGGGGGTGGACGCTTGTTTTTGACGAGCTGAAAATTAAGATGTCACCGGAATGTAGAATTTGTAATATTATTTTAGAGCAGCAGTTTTACGTGCAGTAATGAAAAGACTTCTAGCAGGGGCTATAAGCCACAAATTGAGCTTAAGTCAATTCTGGAAGGAATTTTTTGGGGAAAAAAGATGCTAAATGCAAAAACATTAATGCAACCAAATTTGTGTGTCTTCTTCAGATGCCAAAATTGAAAAAAAAAAAAGCAAAAGGTTGGCAGGTTTTTTTTGTGTTTTTTTCAAAGAGGTTTCTTATGCTCACCAATAATGCATCTATTTTTTTTTAAATCAGAAATGCAGTAAAACTGTAATATTCAGAAACAACTTAAAATTGATCTGATCTGCTGAAAATAGTGTAATATTTTTGTGGAAACCACCTTTTTTTAAAAACAAAAAACAAAACTGCATTTATTTGAACACAAAAGTCTTTACTGTCACTTTTGATCAATGTAATGCATCCTTGGCACATAAACGAATTCATTTCATTATAAAACAAATTGAATTGTAATACATGTCAAATTTTGCATACTGCTGGGCCTATTCGGTATTGAAATATTTCTAATTTCAAAAACATTTTCAAAAACATATGTGACCCTGGACCACAAAACCAGTCATATTTGTAGCAATAGCCAAGAATACTTTGTACGGGTTACAATGATTTTTCTTTTATGACAAAAATCATTACGATATTAAAGATGTTGTTTAAGGAAGATATTTGTGACCCTGGACCACCTATACATCATCTGAAAACCAAATAAATAGGTTTTCCATTGATGTATGGTTTGCTAGGATAGGACAATACTTGGCCGAGATGCAACCATTTTAAAATCTGGAAGCTGAGGGTGCCAAAAAAAAAAAAAAATAAATAAATAAATTTTAAATCGCCTTTAAAGTTGTCCAAATTAAGTTATTAGGAATGCATATTACTGATCAGTAATTAAGTTTAGATACATTTACGGTGGGAAATTTACAAAATATCTTCATTGAACATGATCTTTACTTAAAGCGGTCCTATTATGCTCTTTAACAAAGTCTTGATTTTGTTTTGGGGGTGTACTAGAACATACTTTCATGCTTGGTGGTTATTTTTAACATAATTTACATTATTACAATACATTTCTCCCAGACTGGCACAAATGACTTGATTAGTTCCGGGTTTAATGAAGGCCCGCCTTCTGAAAAACGAAATGTGTTGTAATTGGTTAGCTGTCCCACTGCGCTGCGATCGGCGAACAGCTTAGACTGTACTTCAGTACTGCTACGCCCCTTGTCAAAGAAGCAAGTTCCGTGTACAATTGTTAGTGCAAGCTAGATTAAAGTGATTCTTACGTTTAAATATGGATATTTTTCTTACAAAAATGCATCGATTCACTACAGAAGGCCTTTGTTAACTACCCGGAGCCATGTGAGGTGGTTTTTATTATGGATGGATGCATATTATTGGACTTGTTTTGGACTGATGAGGAGAAACACCCATCTATGCCATTCTAAAGCTTGTGAGTGCTAGGATCAATTTTAATATAACTCCTAATATATTCGTCTGAAAGAAGGAAGTCATATACACCTAGGATTCATGGAGGGTGAGTAAATAATACGCTACAGTAGTGTTGGGTCCTATCATCAGCCTGCGAGATAGCCAATACATGATATTATCGATATGATATTATGCTAATGTATTTAATTATTTACATACTTAGATTAATTGCCTGAAACCAGCTCCAGCATGAGGCTAAAAGCAGCCTAACATTATCAAAGAACATCATCACTGATCAGCCTAGCCTATTCTAGTGCAAGTTTATGCATTTTCAAAAACACTCACGTTATAAGTGAAGCGATCTACACTGTATGATGAATAATTCTCTTACCACACACTGCACACATGTGGCGCGTTACTGCTCCAATACGGCAACCGGAGTAAATTGCGGCCTGTGTTTTGCCCCCTGTACTGCACATGTCTGTGGCGCGTTACTGCTCTGAAGCAGCCACTCTAGTCAATGCTTATGTTGATACCCACCGCGCTGGGGCTCGTTGACGCGGTTCCCTGTGCTGCATCGCTAAAGTTAGGCTAATCCCCCATCTCGTCCCTACCCTCCCTCCAACAATTAGAATTTCTGTGGGCGGGATTTAATTTAATGATATTCCAATGGACCGCACTGTGACATCACTGCATGCGGAAACCAAACGTTGTAGTCCAAAGGAGGCGTTCATTGTAGTTCTTGAAAAGGGATTTTTTTTTAAAACGAATATCTCCTTTTGGAGCGGACTTTGAGATTTGAAACTTTGTAGATCTTTTTCTATGCCCAAAGATACAAACCACACACTAACTAAAGTTCAAAAAGCATAATAGCACCCCTTTAATATCCTAATGATTTTTGCCATAAAAGAAAAATCAATAATTTTGGCTGTAATGCATAGCTGGCTATTGCTACAAATATACCTGAGCTACTTATGACTGTTTTTTATGGTCCAGGTTCACATTTTGTAAATTTCCTACTGTAAATATGTCAAAACTTAATTTTTGATTGGTAATATGCATTGATAAGAACTTAATTTAAACAACTTTAAAGGCGATTTTCTCAATATTATGTTTTTTTTGCACCCTCAGATTCCAGGTATCTCGGCCAAATATTGTCCTATCATAACAAAATGTCTGATAGGATAAATCTCAGTTTCGAAAAATTTACCCTTATGACTGCTTTCGTGGTCCTGAGCCACATACGTCAAGTTTTACATACTGTTGAGCCTATGCAGTATTAAAAAACATTTTGTAGGGACCTGTATATGTGACCCTGGACCACAAAACCAGTCATTTGGTAGCAATAGCCAAGAACACTTTGTATGGGTTAAAATCATTTATTTTTCTACATCATATATCAATGGAAAGCTTATTTATTCAGCTTTCAGATGATGTATAAATCTCAGGTTCAAAAAAAATGTGACCTTATGACTGGTTTTGTGGTCCAGGGTCATATTTGTTAAAAGTACTGCACAAAGACCAGGCTTTTGGGGTGCATGATACTCACTGATATGAGGAGCAGGCAGGATCCTAGCAGTTCGCACAGGCCCGTGCCGTACCGAAAACAGCTCCTGCGCTTCCCCGTTCAGCTGCACAGAGAAGAAACAAACACACACATGCTTTAACACACCATTCAGTGATGAACTCAGTTTAAAGACAGAAAAGAGGAGTGTGGGTGTGAGAATGTGGTGATGTATAAACTGGAGGTGCATATGGGTTTGTACCCGAGCCACATCACAAAGATTATCAGGCCCCAGACAAAATGGTGTCCATATAAAACAGTAGAGTTGATGGGGCTCCAGCATTTTATCTTTTATTTGTACATCAGCTAACACATTCCGTTTGAAAGTGTTGACACAGAGTGTCCGACTGAGAAACAGCCATGACGAATGTCCTAAATACTGTGGCATCCCTTTGGAACATTAACGACATAAAAGTACTTGACTGTGAATCACACAATGCTCTGTTTGGTCTGCAGCGGCTGTGATGTGGTTTGATAATGAGTCACCCAACAACTAGAAGATAAACATCAGGCATCTGTGGACAAACCAAAGCAAGGCACTACATGAAAAAAACACTGCTGTGTAATGTTATCTGGCCTTCGGATATGAACGGAAAAAGGATAAAAGCCGCAAAACTCAATATTGACATTAGCAAACATGCTCTTTAATGACACTTGTGCCGTTTTCAAAGCTACAGTCTGTTTTTCTCAGTTGAATTATCCTAACCGATGAAAATCATGGATGAATCACACCCTCATGTTGTTCCAAATCCTGTGTGACTTTGTTTCTTCAGTGAAACACAAAAAGAGAAACTGTTAGGAATATCCCAGCCATTTTCTTTTTAAATAATGAATGCAAGTAAGGACTGGGACTGTCAAGCTCCAAAATGACAAAAAGCTCCTCTAAAGTATCATAGAAGTGGTTAATATGACTCATACATTATATTCCATGTCTTCTAAAGCCATAAAGTAATCGCTTGTGTCAAGAACACACCAAAATTTAACTCATTCAGACTTTGATCTAGCTCTCCTTGGAGAAGCAGCGATGAAAAAGTACTGATGTTCGGTTTACAAACTAGTCATTGTTTTGCACTGGATCTTTTTAAAGAGTTTATTTATTGGTTTATCTACATTAAAGATCAATTCAGTGCCCAGACTTAATGATTTAATGCATTTTGTATAAAGTAAAAAAAAAAAAAAAAATTAAAAAAACTGTACTAACTGAGGCATATTCATAATAATGTTTAAAATTAAAATGTCAATATATATATATATACACACATATATATATATATATATATATATATATATATATATATATTTTAGAGAGAGATATATAGAGAGAGAGAGAGAGAGAGAGATTTTTTTTAATCTGAGAAAAATAGACCATAATAAATCTTATCCAACATTCAAAGATCTACTTCAGTGTCCAGACTAAATAATTTAATGCATTTTATATAAAGTAAAAAAACAATTTCATCGGAGGAAAATAAACTACGTAAAATAAACTAAAATTTGTAACATTAAATGTCTAAAAATAATATTTTAAAATAAACAAATAAATAAATAATTTCTTCTGAAAAAAATAGATCATAACACATCTTATCCAATATTCAGCAATTATGCAGTTTTGCATTTTATATTTTAATAAATAAATAAATACTGAGAAGTATTGTATTTGTAAATTAAATGTTTAATAACTGTTTTTTTTTTTTTTTTTTTTTTTACAGAAAAACTATAAATGCCTCTATAAAATGTACATTATTTATACACTTTCTCTAAATAAATTCAAAATAAAGTTAAACAAACCACTAAAACCTAAAATCAACAGTATTTGTAAAAAGCATTGGTTTATCATCTGAACGTTTCAGTCACAATGATTCAGTTATCAAGGTCACAGTTTCTTATTCTACTGACCCTTTGCAAAGACCCGCCCCCCTTTGTTACTGTTGCTATGTCCGACAAGCCACAGCATTCTTGCGCCACAAATCATGTTCTCACGCAGTAAAAAAAAACATATCACAGAGCAAAGAGGAAACTGACAACACGCCCACAGACAAGACAGAGCAGGTTATTTTTGGTATGAAACAAAGTTATTACTAGTAATAGCACAAAATAAACACGAATAAACATAAGAAGGTATCTCGTTTTTTGTGGAAAGACATCAATACACATAATTTTTCAATTTTTTTTGTTTTTCGGATCAAATGTAAGATTCAGCATTATGATTGGTCAGTTTGCATGTCACTCAAACTCCCCGCGAAGGGTCGATTACTTATTCCAAACTGCCCGACATAGCAATACTGACTCAACCAATGGAGAGAGTTTGGGGTGGGACTATCTGCTGTGCAACCAATTAAAGTTTTTCAGGAAACCTATTTTGAGATTTAAGATTTTTCTCTGATTCATTCAGCATTATTAAGTCTTTCCTTGCCTTTGCCAGTGTAGGAAAAAATCAGAATTGCTGATCAATGCCATTCAGGGGCAAAAATGCAGTTGCGGGACGTCAAAGAACAATGGGGCGCAAACAAAGACAGATTTGTTCACGCTGTAGGACAAAATCAAGGCAAACTGAGAGAAACAGACTTTAGAAGAAGGATGGAGGGTGAGCCAACAACTAAACCACAAAACAAAAGCTACCATGTATTCTATAAACATGCTCAAATGTTCGTGACTAACCATCCCAGGACGATATTTCGCACCTGGAATGACCAGCTACATTTGATTGAGATGTAATAACAACACTGAATCAAATTAGTCTTAATCATGTCAATTCTCATACCGACACTGTAATAATCTGGTGGAAATCCAGAGATCTGTGAAACCCGAAGCTGGGGAGTGCCGTATTACATTGCAGGGTTGGAAATATTTTGATTTGCTTCCCAAATCCTATGGTTTTTTATTCTAGCTATTTGTTTTAAGCATAAAGCCCTGAATGTGCATCTCTACGTGCGTTAAATTACAGAACCGTCCTTTATCACATTACTGGCCATAATCCATGTGTCTTAAGCAGATAAGCCCACAGAGGATGATCGCTCTTTTGCACAATTAGTAGCTTTTTTGAATGCAGGATCAGAGTTGTGTTTTTATTAAAAGCGCTCGGTGCAGACTTTGTAGCTGCCAAGTGGGAGATTAATATGGCATCTACAGCATGGTGCATTTGATGTGAGAGACAGAAGGGGAGAAAACTATAAAGAGAGGTAATGCACGCGCGGGCCACCACAAAACAAAACCCCCGGCTGGCAAATGGGGCAGAGGAATAATGGAATTTAGCGGATTGTGAGGTTTACATTAATGCGACTGTCATTGTGCATTACCAGACTGCTCATCCTCGCTTTACACGGCTTTAGTGGTGGCATCCATCACCCACCTCTCAGCTATTGCATTACTATTTATCACAGCAATATGCAAAATTGAGGCTTCTTCGTTGTTTTTCCCCCTCTTGTTGTTTCTAATTTCATTCACATGGATATAGTGTAGATGCTGGTCATAAAATGAGTTTTGTTAATCTCCGGCCACTCTGTGTGATGGATTTCAGCGAATCGGAGTGAATCAACAGTATCTGGAGCTGAGAGAGATGGCAGCTCTGTCTGTATTCTTAGAAAGCGCAGAGCATCTGAAAGCAGAGCAGACAGAACACAATGCCCCACAACAGATGAGAAAGATTGGTGACGTCTCTGTCTCCTGGCCTTCTGGGCTTTTGATATGATAGTGATAATACAGACGTGAACTTCTGATCTTCTTTCTAAAATAAAAATTTCTACGAAGTCAAAAAAACATTCAGTGCAATTATTATTTTGTGTTTCTGTAATAGGAATTTAAATGTGAAGGGAATTTAAATTTTTATCCTGAGAAAAAAAAACAAAAAAAAAACATAATAAATCCTATACAATATTGAAAGATCTACTTCAGCATCCAGACTTAATTTAATGCATTTTATATTTAACATATTTAAAATATAAAATAAACAAATAAATAAATACAAACAATGTATCAGTACTGAGACATATTCAAAATGTTTAAAATTAATGTTCAAAAATTTAAAATATTTAAAAATAAAAGAAAAATAGGCCACAATAAATCGTATCCAATATTTGAAGATTTACAATGTCCAGACTAAATGATTTAATGCATTCTATATTTAGAAAAAAAAAAAAAAAAAAAAAAGTATATCAGTACTAACTGAGGGATATTCAAAATGTGTACAATTAAATGTCAAAAAATAATATTATTAAAAAAAAAAACTTTAATCTGAGACTTTATTCTAAAAAATTTTATTCTGAGAAAACTGACCATAACACATCTTGCCCAATATTCAAGGAACTACTTCAATGTCTAAACTTAATAATTTAATGCATTTATTTTTTTTCACAAAAAAGTATCCATATTAACTGAGGCATATTCAAATTGTGTAAAATTAAAACGTCCAAAACAATAAATAAATAAACAAACAACCTACATTTTTCATCTGAGCAAAATAGAACATCATAAATCTTATCCAATATTCAAAGATCTACTTCAATGTCCAGACTTAATGATTTAATGCATTTTACATTTAATAAAAAAAGTATCAGTACTAACTGAGGCATATTCAAAATGTGTAAAATTAAATGTCCAAAAATAATAAATAAAAAAGGAAACTTTTTTTAATCTAAGAAAAATAGTCCATAATAAAACACTATCCAATATTCAAAAATCTACTTCAATGTTCAGATATAATGATTTAATGGATTTTAGATTTATCAAAACAAAAAAGTATCAATACTGAGACATATTCAAAGTGTATCAAACTAAATGTCCAAAAATAATATTTAAGAAAAAAATAATTTAAAAAAGTGAAAAATAGGCCATAATAAATCGCATCCAATATTCAAAAATATACTTCAGTTTCCAGATTTAATGATTTATTGCATTTTATATTTAACAAAACAAAGTACTGGGACATATTCAAAATGTGTAAAATTAAATGTCCAAAAATAATATAAAAAAAAAAAGAAAATGTATGTGACAAGCTAATACTAAAGCAAAACTTACCAAGCAGTTTTGCATTTTATATTTAAGAAAATAATATCATTATTATTCATTATTATTTATTATTTTAAAAAACAAAAACTATAACCTATAAATAGCCTCTATAAAATGTACATTATTTGTACCATTTTCTCTAAATAAATTTTAAATAAAGCTAAATAAACCACTAAAAACTAAATTGAACGGTAATAATTGCTAGGTTAGGTAAATTTAGATCTAACGTTATAATGTGCAGAATGAAAAACATTTATTTTAAGATATGCTGAAGTTATGTTTAATAGTATTATTAAACTGAATTAGTTGTTTCTCGTTTCATTTACAGATACAGTTTTACAGTTTGCTCAATGAATAAATCGTAAATTATAAGATTTTCTTTAACCAAGCAAGTGATGACAAAGATAATCTAAATGTAAAAAATAAGGAAATAAGAATGAAAAAAATATTGACTGATGACTCTTATAGTTTAGAACTAAATATAATACCATGCAAAATTCTGTAAATCCTTTATCAGTTAATCACTCCTTAAACATGCTTCATTTCTGCGCCACAGAGTCTCAAACAGTTTTCTCAAACACCCGTCTCTGCACACAGGAATCAGGATAGAAGAAACCAGTGAAATGCATTGAGCTGCTTTAATAATAACAGCAGAGCAGACACATCCAGTGTACTGCATGTCATCCCTCCACTCCAACACCACTTCAATTAGCCCTGTCTAATCTAACCGCTATCTCCTGCCAGCCAGCAACACCTCCATCAAAGACCACGCTCCACCAAGATGCTAATGCACAGGAACGCAGAAATGTACTACGGCTAGTGCCACTCCTGCTCCTCCCTTCAACGCCATTACAGAAGGTGTCCGCTCAGCAGCTGTCACAAACACTTTGCAGGCAACTTATAGCCAGACACGGTGACGCTTTCAACACTTTCACAAAAAGTGTGAGATGTCGTGTCTGTAACGATGCTCTACAGCTTCCAAATTCATGTCATAAGAAAGTGGAGCTCTTTCCAAAAGTGATAACTGTCAGGACATTTAGAATTTCTTAAAATACAAGCTTAGTCAGAGTGACAAATCACATAATATGAAATATATCTTGATCTCTATGACTGAGGCAGTCAAGTCTGAGAAACCTTTTAAACTGAAACTGACATTTTTTACTATTTTACTGGGGAAGCAATATCATTTATTTTTATACTGACATGATTCAGAGCTTAACATGCATCTTGACATTTCGCCCAGTCGATGCTATTCTCAGACACAGCCTTGCCTTTGTCTATGGTGACACCAAGTGGTGAAAGAGTGTCACAACAGCACACCGCAGCAAAACAACAGCAAGTCAGCAATATCAAACACAATCTTAAGGTCGTTTATAAGTCATATTGGACCAAATATTGATTTTAAATACAAAACTCAAATTAAAAAAAAAAGCTAAAATCCCATACTCCTTTTCAAGACGATGGAAAACTAATACAGTATACACCAGATAGTATGTAGCAGGCAGTACAACAGTATTGATTTCACCGCTGGGCTTCGCTGTCTACACTCTCATTGTCACCAAAATGAATGATTTCCAGTTGCTTTGTCAGTGCAAACCATTGTCAGTGTGAACATCTCTCAAGGAAGACATACAGAATAAATAGTCTACTGAAAAACATGCTGGCTGGATCCAAAAATGCTAAGTGTTTACTTTGTGATCGTGAAAAAATATGTATGTGTGTGTTATATAAATGCATTCCAGAACATTTGTCCTCACCGGCGGCCTAATGGGACAGTAAAGTGTCCATTGGCTGTGCATTTCAGAATCTCACCAGACGTTGTCGTTTATCCGGGTACTTTTTGCCTACTGTTTTATGACTGTTGTGATTTCAGAGATACAGCTCTTTTTACATACTACTTTGGTCTACTACACAGTCAAGGCAAGAGTGACCATTTAAAATACTCACTGATATGCTCCAAATCTGCATTCCATCAGTGTAGCCAATCATCAAGCAGAGAGGTGGGTCAGTGCTGCTGCCGTGCATCTCTTGGAACTCAGGTAACCGGGCCACATCTAGACGCAAGGCAAGAATCACACGTTGTAATAAATGGCTCAGAAGTAAAACAAATAAGCCACAAAGCAAGTAATTCACAAGTTGTAAACAGCTCAATAAGCAAACAAGACACAGAGGAACATAACAATGGAATACATACATAACGTTTCAAAAGTTGGCAAAATATGGCACCTTTCTGATTGTCAAAAATCATATCTAATCTAATCTTTTTTTTTTTTTTGCATTAATTTGCTGAAACGTAAAAATATTTAAAATATCACAAAATATTTCTACTTCAAATAATTGCTGCTTTTTAGAACTTTCTATTCTTTAAATCACTCTGGAAAAATATCTGAGTTTTACTGCATATTATAATGATTTCTAAAGGATCATGTGATACTGAAGACTGGAATAATGGCTGCTGAAAATTCAGCGTTGCATCACAGGAATAAATTACATTTTGAAACACATAAAAAATAATTTAAATAATAATATTATTTTACAATATTACTGGTTTTAATATTTGCAAAAAAATACTTATTGCATAAGATACTTCATTCAAAAACATTACAAAAATAAATAAATAAAAATGCCTACCCCTAAACTTTCTGAAAGGTAGTTTAGCATCAGAGACTGTATTCAAAGACATAAAAAAATAATAATAATTAATTTATTAATTAATAAAAATGACTAACCCTAAACTTTCTGAAGGGTAGTTTAGCATAAGAGACTTCATTCAAAAGACACTAAATAAATAAATAAATAAATAAATACTAACCCTAAACTTTTTAAAAGGTAGTTTACCATAACAGACTTCATTCAAACACATTACAAAAAATGAATAAATAAAAATGACTATCCCTAAATTTTTTGAAAGGTAGTTAAGTTACATTAGAAAAGTTCCTCCTCATGGATGAAAACACTATTTTAAATTCTGCTGACTTACATGTAAAAAAAAAAAAAAAAAAAAAAAAAAAAAAAACGGAATGGATCGCAGTACTTGGGCCTTAAGGCCGGATGTGTTCATATGCTGTATGACTCAAACCACAATCTGATATCGCACACACACACACAAAAAAGTTTTTCCCACAACATCTAAGGCAAAAATAACAAACTTACCATTGATGTCTGTTTTTTCGAAACAGACCCAAACAATCTTCTCTTTTTCATCATTTGGTGGTGTCCCAGTATACGCCTAAAAATTTCAAAGAGAGACAGAAATATTCATTAATAAAGGCTAGACATTTTGTAACTAAACTGTTCTTACTTTCACTATCTATCACCTGTATGTCTAAAATGTTCTGTTCTAAAATAAAAAAAAAAAAACCTTGACCCTTTTAGACTTGCACTCTGTTTGTTTACTAACTGTTTGTTTTCTTTTCTTATCCCACTAGCTTCTCTATTCTTTTTTATGCTATTTATTTTGTTTATTGTATTTATTTATTTATTTATTTTCTTTTTTTATTTATTATACAATTTACAAAAAGCAAAAAAAAAAAAACACCAATTTGCTCTATTCTTTTTCACTTCTATGTTTTCTATTTAATTTTGTTATATAATTTAAAAAAAACTGCTACATGTACTCTATTAGGCTAACTGAGACTTGTCGTAACACTTACATATCATTGCTCTTTTGTTGATTTTCATTGCTTCCATTGTTCTCATTTGTAAGATGCTTTAGATAAAAGCATCTGCTAAATGACTAAATGTAAATGTAATGTAAAAAGGGAGTCTTTCATAGGCTCTGAAAATTTTTACAACAGAAATACACAGAAAATCAAGCATTATCAAACATGGACACTAAATTACAACACACAAGAAAAACATACACCGCTGTTCAAAAGTTTGGGATTGGTAAAATTTTTAATGTTTTTAAAGAAATCTCGTCTGCTCGTCAAGGCTACATTTATTTGATCAAAAACACTGAAAAAAGTCATATTGTGAAATATTATTACAATTTTAAATGACCATTTTGTATTTTAATATACTTTAAAATCGAATTTATTTATGTAATGTAAAGCTTTAAATTTTCAGCGTCATTACTCCAGTCTTCAGTGTCACATGATCCTTCAGAAAAAAAAGAAAGAAAAAAAAAAAGACTGACCCCAAACGTTTGAACAGTAGTGTATATTGTTAAAAACATTTCTATTTTAAATAAATGCTGTTTTTTTAACGTTTTATTCATAAAAGAATCCGGGAAAAAAGTTTCACAGCTTCCAAAAACTGTTGATAACAAATCAGCATATTAGAATAATTTTTTGAAGGATCATGTGACACATTATTTTAAATTGTTATAATATTTCACAATAGTACAGTTTTTTTTCCCTTTATTTTTGATCAAATAAACAGCCTTCATGAGCATAAAAAACATTAAAAAAAAACATTAAAAATCTTACTGATACCAAACTTTTGAACAGCAGTGTAAATTGTAAAATTTTGTACAAAAAAAATCCATGCAAAATCTGAAGAAATAAAAAAAAAAACATTTACCTGAGGGACTACATCCTGCAAGAACGTAACTACGCTCTCCATGTATGACTGCTCTCTGCAAAACAGTTAAAACAATTCTCATGAAAATAATATAACCACACAATAAGAGACCTGACAAGTTAAACCTAAAAGCTTGCAGCAATGCAATATTTTGTCACCTTTTCTTTATGACAACCAACATTTAGATATTTATAATGCAGAACACTGAACAGGCATTACAGCTGTAATTTAATTCACAACTGAGCCATTATGGTCTTACGTTGCAGCCTGTGCTCGAACCACAACCCCACCAGCACAGCGGCTCGGTCTGCGCGGGGAGTCAGACGCCATGGTCAACCACTCAGTATCCTGTTGAAGCAAAGCATGAGAAGACACAGTCATGATCATTACACTACACAGCTCTGCAGAGATGCCTCACTGATCATTGTGATCTCTAAATTCAACAGAAGTAATAGGCTACAAATGATAACTGTATTACTACAGATCATCCACATTGCAGATGAATATAAACAAATAAGGCACAGATGTGCCTGGCTCAGTTTAACCTGCACAACACACACATTCCTATTAAGTATTGATCCTGTAAACGATCTATAATTCAGACTTGTTACGACAGACGAGAAAGGAAAAGAAAACACTTTAAATTAACTCCAGTTAGATTTACTAGCCAAACTATATGATGTAAATACCTTTATTACCATAACAATGTGAGTAGCTCTTGATTTTGTTTCATTAGAGCATAATTTTAACATAATTTAATATAAGACCATGTCCAGAAAGATGTCAAGAGTGTGTCAGAAAAAACACAGCTGTGAGTTTTGGCAGTTCAACATTTCATCATATCAACTATCTCCACAGTCTGTTAGCTTAGCCAATACCGCTATCTGTCATTATAACGCTTTAAAGACAATAAACTAAGCAATGACAATAACTTATCCGATTTCCTGAAAGAAATACACATGTAACGCGTGTAAGAAATGTGCAGTTAAACGTTTAATGAAGCTACATTTGTACTAACCAGAGGTTTTGTGTTTTGAATTCGGATCAACGGAGGTCTTCACAAAACGCCACAGTGAAGCTGACATGCAGCGGAAACAACAGATGCTTTAGCCAATCAGAGATGAGCGTTGGGGACGGCTAGCCAATAGAGTTTGGGAAAAGGCGGGCACTTGGACTTTCCTGACCAATAGTGGATGGAAGGGACTGTTTAGGCTTTTTTGTTCGCTGAAGGAATCTGACGCTTTGTTAAAATGAACATAAACGTTATGGTGAAGCGTAACATAGAGCGAAATTTGTTTAGTTCATGCTCATATGAGCATCTCCACATTTGGGAATTTGCACAACAGCCTGGATAAACGCGCATGTTACATCACGTCACGCTGATGTGTTTATTTACAATCGAAGTATCGCGTGATGATCACCAACCGAGCTACTTCGGACAACCTCGGCTTCTTTCGGAAAAACTAAAAAAATTCTGAATGAAGGTATAGTGTTTTTAATGCTCCAAGGATGTCTTTTTATTTTAATTTGTCCCTTTAACTACTTCCCATGTTTATTTTTTATTTTTTTTATTGAAAAGCGTACAGTTTTCATTGTAAAATTTTTATTGACCTGTGTAGCATAGCAGCACCTTCAGTTTAGAATGACGATTTCTTCCAACATAGGAAAAAAAAAAAAAAAAACACAATGTTAATGAAATCATTGGAAACATTAAAATAACCATAATGCTTAAAATCTAAAATGCATAATTCATAAAGTCCATGCTTGCATACAATGTTAACATTAACCTTATGACACAGGGTTAAGATACCAGTGAACACTAGAAATGATGTACCAGACTTCGTTCAGTAAAATCATGTACAAAAAAAACGATAACATTGATCCCAAAGAGATGAAATATTTTGAAACAGGCGACATGTAAGCTGCAGGGAAATATCTTCTCAGAAGACAGTTTTTTTTCTTTTCTTTTTTGTTTTTTTCCCCACAATCCTCCAATTTTCCACAAAGACTGCACAAATTCAACTTAAAGTGCAAAAATCCCTAGTTGATCCATCATGTCTACCTGACTGACCTGAAGAGTAACAGAACTGAGCAGTGGACTTACAATGGAGGAAAAACAAACCCATTTTTAAAAACAAAAAAACAACAACAATCAAACACATTATCATTAGTCTGTAAAATATAAAGTATAACAACAAAACGCTAACATACACTAAAATATGTGTGTCGTGAATGGAAGCGAGTGATTTTTTTTTTCTCTTTTGACATTGTTACTTGCTTCAGGATTTGGTTTCTCAGTAGCTTATATCAACTAACATCAGAGTCTGACTGTCCAGCATGAAAGTACGGATTGTAATGTAATAGGACCATAAATGTCAGCATACACATACAGTAGTCTTCCCATGCTGCTGAAGCAGCGCTTGGACATTTTCAGACTGTTTCTGACCATTGCCGCCACCACCACCGCTGTTCCTCGCCGAGGACTGCACACTCGGTGTCTTTGAGGATGTACATGAGGACTCTTGAAGAGGTGACTGGGACAAACTACGACGGGGTTTCTTCAGCACAGGTGAGGAGGAATCCTCGAACACCCGTTTGCCTGTAGGCACTCTGTCACAATGGGCCTCATTTTCCAGTGAGTCATTACAAGGCAGTTCTTCAGAGTTTGTAAGGCTATCAGGAGATGATTCAAATATCGTGCTTGTCTCACAGCTGCCGCTTTGCTGCTCCGGGACGGGCTGTACGTGAGTGTCAGGAACCTAAAAAAGAAGGAACTATATATGAAGCTTGAGAGTGGTGTTATTTTTCACCTAAATCCATAATATATCATCATATAAAAGAAAAACAACAGCCTTATAAAATAAAGCAGGCCTAAACTCATTGAATGGACAATGCTGTTGCTTTGTTAAAATAACATCTACATCTTGGATGGCCTGATGCGAGTATATTTTCAGCAAACTGTCTTTAAATTAAATTAAAAATCTGAAACATTCCTAACCTGAGTGGGCAAAGAGTTGGTGCAAGATTTAGGACTGGAGCCACACTTTGGTCCTTGTAGATTATACACAGTCTCATAGGGTGGCAAGCACTCAGAGGATGTCCCGAACGGCTCCAAACAGATAACGATGGCACTGGTATTATCAGCACGGAGCATGCGTTGACGCCATCTCAGTAAGGCATGGTTCACGAGCAGAACGGCATTTGAAACATTTTCCTTTTGGTTCTTTGACTGTTGGAATAAACATTCAGATAAGTGAGTGTTTCTGCAAGACAATTAAGACCTTTTTTTAAAGCATGAAGTTAAATTACTCACCTTGGCACTGTCATTTTCCTGGCAAATGGACACAGCTTCCTGTGGCGATACCATGTTCCATAACCCATCACTGCCTAAGATGATGTAACGGTGCTGCTTCAAATCCAGCTTGATAACAGCGGTATCAGGCTCTGGTGACACTACAAACTCGCCACTGTAGAAGTCATAACTCCACAGGTCACCTGAAGACACATTAATGTGCATTAAAGTATTGGATACATACTACAACAAAAAACAACATGTAAAAATCAGTGGCATTTGTTGCATTTAGTAAAGTTTTGATTGGCATTAGAAGGTCTTTGAAACCTTAAAATCATCAAGGTTTAAAGGAATGGTACAGCTGAAAACGTAAATGACCTTAAAAGAACCTGAAATTTTACTGTATGTTCAGTCAAAAGCAGTGAGTCATCTTCTCTTTTTTTCTGTTGTTTGATTAACATTAAATAGTCAACCCAAAAATTACAATTAGCCCATGTTTTACTCACCTGCAAGCCATCCTAGGTGTATTTGATTTTCTTTTTTCAGACGTATATAATTAAAGTTATACTGAAAAATGTTTTGGCTCTTCTGAGTTTTATAATGGCAGTGAATGGCTGTTGAGATTTGAAGTTTAATAAAGTGCATCCATCCATCATAAAAAGTGCACAGCACTGGGGGGTTAATAAAGGCTGTCTGAAGAGATTTGATGTGTTTGTGTAAGAAAAATATCCATAATTAAAATGTAATAAATTGAATCTTTAGCTTCCATTAACTGTCCTATGCGCATGCATGAGAGTGGCATTTCAGCGGATGACGTAGGATGTAGGCTAACATGGTGACGAGTCCGGGGGTGCAGTGGAGGGACCAAAATGAAACACAGGTCAAGAATTAGAAGTACAAAACGAGGATTTGTAAAGAAAAATGTTGGAGGATTTCGATAGCATATTCTCAGTGTTAATTTCATTGATGAATAACTTTTTTTTTTTTTTTTTTTTTTCACAGACAAAAAAGAAACGATAACAAAATAAAACTTGTTTTATTTTGGGGACATAAGCTAGCATACACTTGCTGCACATCTCAAAACGTTCAAAAATGTCAATATCTGGGAGCAAGAGAATAGCAGACATATGGATAAATTTGATGACGCAAAATAGACCTCAATTCGGTCCGGTTTTCTGCGTGCACACACTCACAGCAGCGCCTCTCACACAGCGCACAAGTACTCTTTCGCATCACATGAACAAAGAAATACACACAATTATGTCAAATT
This sequence comes from Labeo rohita, assembly GCF_022985175.1. NCBI lineage: Eukaryota > Metazoa > Chordata > Actinopteri > Cypriniformes > Cyprinidae > Labeo > Labeo rohita. Next base: position 24,205,411 of record NC_066883.1, on the reverse strand, counting down.
GTCCGTTTTGACGAGCATTCACATAAACACTCAGTTACGTCTTAAGTGAACATAAACAGTTGGGAGAATATCGGACGTGTATTAGTAAATTGCATCCGTGTGTTCGGTTTTAAAGGGATAGCAGCCTAATTTAGTTGCTATTATCTGTAGCATTGATGTATATCAGTCACTGCTCTTGACTGAATCACTTTAGTAGCCCTAATAAAGATTCATCTAAATTTTTAATATAAATAAATATGTCTGATTGAAAGAAAGAAGAATGTGGTAAACAAGTCGTATTTCATTGAACAGAAGACCATGTTCTTGTTTCTTTATGAGAAGTGGTTTAATTTAATTTTAATATAAAGGCATGTTGCGTGTCACAGCAGTTAAATCGATGTCTATCATGATAAAAACCTAATATCAAACCTATATGAGTTTGGAAATTTTTGAGAAATGCTTAATAAATGCATTACAATGTAACTAAACCCATTAGATTTTAACCGACTGGATCCGCTGGAAAGCCACTCTCATGAGCGCGCATACAACTGAGATTACAATTTATTTTATTAATTATTATGTATTAAGTTTTAAATACGGATATTTTTTGTACACAAAAAAAACCCTGGAGATGTGTGGAGCACTTTTTATGATGGATGGATGTACATCATTAGACTTCAAAATCTCAACAGCCATTCAGTGCCATTATAAAACTTGGAAGGATGTTTTTTCTTTACAAGTAACTCCGATTGTATTCGTCTGAAAGAAGAAAGTCATATACACCTATGATGGCCTGAGTTTGAGTAAATCATGGAGTAATTTTCATTTTTGAGTAAACTATCCCTTCTAAGGTTGCAGGTTGCAGGCAGCAGCAGCAGCATGTTCACATAATTTTACATCTATTTGTGCATTCAAGAATTATAAAATGACAATTTTGTCAACTGTCCTGAAGGTCCTTCACACTGCCACCGGGCTATTGCGCAGTCCTCATTGTTTATTCCTGAGAACCTAAACAGCCTGTGTTGCAATTCAATGTTCTGTTTGTCGTTGCTAAAGAACAGTATATCATGGTGGTATGTTGCAATTTTAAGAAGAACTGACAATCTCTGCTGACTTGTCAGATGTGTTGAAGCTCAAGCAACATTCTAATCACTGTTTTTCCAATCATACCAGCAACGATGACCTCATGTTATGAAATAGCTTAACCCTCTTACCAAGAGCTCGGGCCACAGCCAAAAATGGGATCTGATCGATGACAGTGCTCCTTCTTACTGGTCCATTGTGGGTGAGTCTGGGTCTCTTCCACACCACTCTATTGACTCCAGACTTTTTAATGACACTAGAGAAGAGATGTAACAATGATCACTGGTGGGTCTCATCATAGTTAAAGGTTAATGCACAAAAAACAATGATACTTGGACCTCTAGCTGAAACTAAGCCTGAAAACTTCTTCCCCTAAGCCATTATGAAACATATATTTAAAGGAGCAACACAATGATACAAGCCATTGGATGCTGGTCTATATCATGTTGACATGCTTGTTATGTTCTTTTAGGCTAAAAGACAAAGAAAGCTTGTGTTTAAATTATGATAATGAGGACAAATGCCAGAGCATGTTTGGTTATGTTGTCCCACTTTTGAAGCTGTGGGTGCTAAACAAAAACCAGTCAGACCACTGTGGACACAAAGGGCTAAAAGAAACGGGTAACGCTTTGTGTTTCCATGATGAGTGTTGACATATCATAAAAGGATGAAGACAGTCACTTGTGAAGGTTAACCAAAAAAGCGAATCAAATTGCAAAATAATCTCATCCAGCTGTGTCACTAGCACATGCCTCCACATATCGTTTACCAAAAGCAGATTATACCAAGAGTGTTTGAATGCAGTTTGTTAGTACAAGTTGTGTGAGCTTACTTGTTTTATAGAAAAACTCACCTTCCACCGAGCCCCTCTATTCTCTCCCTTTCCTTCGGTAGGTCAGGTTTATGGTCCTGTGTAATTTCTACAGCACGAATGAACTCGTCAGAGGGGTGATCCTGCACCCCCAACACTACCGCGGAGTCCCCAACATGGGCAACATACATACGGTCACGTCGTATTACGACAATACTAGCGGTTGTGCCCGACGTACTTGGAAGTCCTGTAACCGTCTTTGGCCATTCCGCTAGAAGAAAGCAGATAATTTTCAAAAAAAGATCAGTGATGAATTAATCGTTATGTTTAAAATGTATAGTTTACAGGAAAAGGCAAATATTTGGAAAATGCCTAAGTTGCTGGTCTTAACTTGAACTTCAATAATTAGTGCTGTCAAACAATTAATCGCATCCAAAATAAAAGTTTTTGTCTACATAACATGTACTGTGTAATGTTTACATATTAAAATATTTACAGATGCGATTAATTATATGAATAGAAATATATACACATGTAAATATTTTCAAATCATATATTTTATGTGTGTAAGAACTTTTATTTTGGATGCGATTAATCATGATTATTCATTTGACAGCACTAAATGCTATATTGCATCTATAATAAATATATTGTGCTTGTTTTGGTTTGCTTGTTCTGTCTAGATGTACTTTTACATGAATGCTCATACATATTTAATAAGTTAAAGGAGTAGTTCACTTTCAGAACAAAAATTTACAGATAATGTATTCACCACCCTGTCATCCAAGATGTCTTTCTTCCTTCAGTCATTAAGAAATTATGTTTTTTAAGGAAAACATTTAAGGATTTTTCTCCATATAATAGACTTCTAATGGTGCCCGCGAGTTTGAACTTCCAAAATGCAGTTTAAATGCAGCTTCAAAGGGCTCTAAGCGCTCCCAGCCGAGGAAGAAGGGTTGTTTTCCTAAAAAAACAAAAAAAATTATATACTTTTTAACCTCAAACACTCATCTTGTCTAGCTCTGTGGGAACTCTGTGTATTCCCGTTCATGACAGTTAGGGTACGTCTAAAATCTCCCGTCTTATTTTCTCCTCCAACTTCGAAATCATCCTACATCGCTGTAGAAAACAACCGATCGTTTCCCTAGATAAGACCCTTATTCCTCGTCTGGGATCATTTAGAGCCCTTCGAAGCTGCATTTAGGAAGTTCAAACTCGTGGGCACCATAGAAGTCCATTTTATGGAGAGAAATCCTGAAATGTTTTCCTCAAAAAACACCATTTCTTTACTGAAGAAAGAAAGATATGAACATCTTGGATGACATGGGGGTGAGTAACTTACATTACCTGTACATTTTGTTCTGGAACTAATGCTTTAATTTCGTTGAGAGAAAAATGACTAGTTTGCAGGCACGGAGTTGTGATTTCTACAAGCAAAACACATAGGTATTCTGGTGTAATGCTGTCACTCATTTGAGATATGGACTAGATGTTTGGTGTGGCCTGCGGTTGTTGTGCAACTTCTTTTGGCGGGATGCATCCGATGTTGCAACCTTCATTCAAAAAAATCAGCTGCTCTGACTTTTTCCATTGCACGTCCATAAAATGGCAGAGACTTCACAGCCAGTGTTAAACGAGAACACGTGTATATGTAACGTTCAATTTCATAACTTACGTAATTTCTTCCACATGGCATGGTGGCAAGAGATGAATCCCTTTCGCAGAGCAGCGCACACCTCGTCGTCGTCCTCAGACCAAAAGCCTCTTTGTTTTTTGATGTGGTCCCACAAATGGCGGCGAGCAAAATGCGCGGCGTCCGGACCCCCGTGTCCGTCGAACACGGCGAACATACCCACATCCCGCGGCCGACGGCCGTTTTTGGACGGGTGAGAGGAGGGCATCGACGCCTGCTGAAGAGTAGAGCAGGGCTCGTCATCTTGAACATAAGTAACGGTGATAGATCCGGGGATGGAGTCTTGAATTGAAGCGTCGGGGTTTTGATCTGGTGCCGCGATCTCGCCACGTTCGGCGGCGTCCAATTCATCCTCACTCGGCTCATCCTCCTGCTTCATCGTCACCAAGTCCTCCATGTATTTCCTACCGCCTTGGTCATAATAAATACTTGCTCGACATGAAAATATCCCATCCATGTTTTGATCAGACAGAAAGGCCGGTACTTGTGTAGAAGAGCAGCGTTTGATGTTTAGGCAGGACTGAGGCCGGGTGTGCGCTTTCCTCTTTGTTTACCTTCGATGTTGTGGGCATGCGCAGAAACACCATGACAATTCACGGGTCAGTGGAAACCCTAAGTTATTTGACCTTTGATGATTGAGAAAAGCCCTTGAGATAGCCATAACATTAAAAAAGTATAAAACAACAACTCGTGTAATAATAAACATCTATCTATCGATCGATCTAGAAATTATAGAAATACCTTTATTAAGCAAGAATGCTTGATCAAAAGTGATTATAAAGACATTTATAATGTTACAAAATATTTCTATTTCATATAAATACGGTTCTTCTGAACTTTCTATTCATCAGAGAAACCTGAAAAAAATTCTACTCAGCTGTTTTCAACATATTGTTATTATTAATAATAATAAATAATATTTTTTGAGCAGCAAATCAGAATATTAAAATGATTTCTGAAGGATCACATGACTGAAGTAAAGATGCTAAAAATTCAGCTTTGAAATCACAGGAATAAATAATATTTTAAAATGTATTCAAACATTTTAAATAGTAAAAAATGTCACATTTTACTGTTTTTGCTGTACTTTTAATAAATAAAATGCAGGCTTGGTGAGCAGAAGAGACTTAAAAAAACATCAAAAATCTTACTGTTCAAACCTTTTGACTGGTAGTGTATGTATATTTTTTCTTGTTGAGAGTGATGCATTGCAACAAATACAGCGATTTCTTTATTTTTTAGCTTTATTTAAAATAACTGCATATAAATATACTACCCTGTAAATACATTTACATATAAAATCATGCTTTAAATGTATGTATGTATGTATGTACGTATTTATTTATTTGTTTACTTATATTAAACTTACTAAAAACATACTATGCATACATGTCAAACATTGGGAGATACACAGAACAGATCGTACTACATAATACATGAAAAAAATATTACATATTGCAAATTATTTCTTCCAGCATAAGAGATGTTTTTACAGACTTCTTATTTCTAGTAATTGCATTCAGAGAGTCATAAAATATTTTAAGATCCTTACAGAAAAACCTAAATATGGGTGTAACAGATATTACTTTAACTTTATGCATATGAATCTTCCCAAGAATTCTATAGGTTTATACACGACTAGGCTACTAGAAATTTACATAATTTATACTATGAAAAACATACTATGCATACATGTCAAACATTGGGAGATACACAGAACAGATCTTACTACATAATACATGAAAAAAATATTACATATTGCAAATTATTTCTTCCAGTATAAGAGATGTTTTTACAGACTTCTTATTTCTAGTAATTGCATTCAGAGATAAAATATTTTAAGATCGTTACAGAAAAACATAAGTATTGGTGTAACAGATATTACTTTAACTTTATGCATATGAATCTTCCCAAGAATTCTATAGGTTTATACACATTTACATAATTTATATAATTGTACGTTTGTACAAATGTTTTGCATATTTTTAGGGAGTCTGTGCTCTTGTGCTTATTTATCTCAAAGGCAGTATCCTATAGTAGTGAATCTTGAAAATCAAAAAAGACATAAGAGCTTACTGTGATCTGCCTATCCAGTGGAAGTGAATAATCTACATTAGGGATTCTTACATCTCAAGCAGTGTCCAGCAGATGGTGCTTTAAGTCGAAAACATACGTATGATTTTAGTGTTAGAGTAATTATTAATCAATTATAGCTTTCATTTGTTTTGTGTTGTTCTTTAATGCCTTTTTTTTTAACTTCCAAAGCTGTGTGGCAAATAAAATTGATCAAAACCCAAACTTCATGACTTTTATTTTGAAATTCCGCCTAATTTGATGCTCACAGCCGTTCTGGAAGTGGAAGCCGTTGTCAACGGAAGTAGATAGAGTGATAGTCGGTCTCCGTTGATCAACTGCACCTTACAAGCCACATTCAGGGGCGCTGCAGTTGCCAGAGGTAAAACAGTGTGAAGTTTTAAATCTTTGTTACACTCAGTTATACATGCGGAAGAATACCTATATTTCTTTTTAACCGCCGTTTTGGTTTCACTTAACAAATCAAAAAGCTACGTGAGCTCGCCTCTTGACTTGAACATGGATACACTCTCGGCGGCTTCTCTGACGATATTGATACATTGTGAGAGTCCTCACACTCGTTTCAGACACATAATGTATTGTAAACACACTCTGGCAATGTATTTAAACGTTCGGCTACCTTGTTCATAGTGTTGTGTTCAACTTCTCACTAATACGCTTATACAGGGCTTTACATAGTCCGTGTTCATAAGAGGGTTTATAATTATGCCAGTCTCTCCTATTGTGTGATTTGAATAATTATGGTCGTGTTATTACGCATTCAGTTAAACTGAGGAAAACAAAACGTTTTTGCTATTGTTGCATTCTTGTCTCCTCTCGTTTAGGTTCAGGGATTTCTTCAGCTCTCCACCTTTTGCTTTAGGACAGGCTTCCAGCCATGGTGAGGCTCTTCTATCAACATAATGATTCATGTCAAGATGAAAACTTGTTATACACAAGTTTTGTACATTTGTAACCCTGGATCACAAAACCAGTCATAAGGGTCATTTTATCAGGGTCAAAATTGAGATTTATACATCATATGAAAGGTGGATAAATAAGTTTTTCATTGATGTATAGTTTGTTATGATAGGACAATATTTGAGATACAACTATTTAAAAATCAGGAATCTGAGGGTGCAAAAAATCAAAATATTGAGAAAATTGCCTTTAAAGTTCTTCAAATAATGTTCTTAACAATGTATATGACTAATCAAAAATTAAGTTTTCATACATTTACAGTAGGAATTTACAAAATATCTTCATGGAACATCATCTTTACTTGCTTTTCTAATGATTTTTGCCATAAAAGAAAAATCAATAATTTTGACCCATACAGTGTATTTTTGGCTATTGCTACAAATAAACCCCAGCGACTTAAGACTGGTTTTGTGGTCCAGGGTCACATTTCAGATACCTTGAATGGGGAATGGTGTTAATTTAATGTTAAAAACTATAATCAGTCATATGCTTACGTTGTCATTTTCACTTATTCCTAGACAAACTGTTCCAGACCAAGAGGTCAGATCTGAAATTTATTGAACATGTAGTTTTTAACAATGTTTTTTCCCCGTCTCTGTTTTTCTCTCATGATCAGTCGGCTGTGGTGGATCTAAAGACAAAGGAGGAGAAAGACGCAGAGCTGGACAAAAGAATCGAAGCTCTGCGGAAAAAGAATGAGGCTTTGGTCAAGAGATATCAGGTGAATTTGAGTGCTGAAATTTGATACACTGCTGCCCCTCTGTCAGTTTATTTGGTGTATTGCTTATAATTATTTATATAGACTTTAAGTATTGTTGATTGTACATGGATTCTGTCATGAAGATGCTCAGATTCAAGGCTTTTATCTCTTGGTCAGATTTTATTAATTCATTCAGTGTGTTGTCTTCTCTTGTGTCACCAGGAAATACAGGAAGATAAGAAAAAGGCTGAACAGGAGGGCATCGCTGTGACAACAACTCGCAAATCTCGACCTCACGAGCCTGAGACTGAACGGAGAAAGACGGAAAAGGAGAACTTCACAGTGACAGTTGACTTGTCCAAACCAGCTGCGGTAAAGACAAATGGCAGAAGATTTTCATAGAATGACCACTTACTGTAATAAACAATTGTACGGCATTATCTTAAATGGTTCTGCAAAAATTGAATTTCTTCAGTATCAGGTTTGATCTTTCTTGTGCAGTTTGCCTCATCTCACAGAAACCCATTAGAAGTACTGGTTAAATTGGTTTCCGGGGGCATTGTTACTTTTATAAGAGTGTTTTTTTTTTTTTTTTATCACACAAATGAAATCAGTATCAACAAAATCCCTGTTTAAAATTCAAAGGTGGCACTGAAAAAATGAAAATTCTGTCATTAATTCCTCACCCTTGTGTCGTTCCAAACCTGTAAAACCTTAGTTAGTCTTCGGAACATAAATTAAGATGTTTTTGATGAAATCTGAGAGCTTTCTGACCCTCCATAGACAGCAAGGCTCTTTAAAAAATAAAATATTAAATGGAAGCTTAAGTATTTAGTATTAATAAGTATATACTCTGTTTCTGAACTCAAGTTTCATTTTAAATAACTCCAGACTGCTAATGATTTCCATCAGCTCAAATAGAGAACAAGAGTATGTAGAAGTTAATTAGCACTCCCATTCCTCACAGCTCTGAGGATTTTAATTTCCCACCTGGGGAAGGCTGAGACAAGCTGTAGAGCATTTTAATCAATACCTGTAGAGTTTCAGTGGATCGCAGATGGCCTGCACAGCTGTGATAGACCCTCCTATCGAGGTCTGTGAAGGTCATGCCTTTCAGTAACTGCAAAGAGAGAGAATTTTCTTCAAATATATTTGGTGAACTAGACAGATGGACATGCAAATTGTGCCCTGTAATGAATGTGATTCCCAGATATTGTGCATAGTAGCATCTCTAATGCAGTGTTTAAAACTATTAAGTTGTCTTAAATTGAATTAAAATAGTTTTAAGTACTAAAATTACAACTAAAACTAAAAATAATTTTGAGTTAAATATGAATAATGACAAAAACTTATTAAAAAAATTCTACATTTCTTAAAACTAAACTGAAGATATAAAATAAATAGTAATTTAAAAATTTGATATATAAATAACACAAAAATGACATTGGTTTTATGAACTTAACTGAATAGAAATGTCATGATGAGCTTTTTACGCATAGACTGAAAACCTCTACAATTTACTGCTTTTCTAGGAGAAGCGTGTAGTGAATGACAGGAAACCACCTGGTCATCGTGGTGACCAGGCCCCAGAGGAAGAGGAGTCTGGTCGTCCTCATGGTGAGAGTCCCCCTCACAGAACTGGATCGGGCCGGCTGAACAGAGGTGGCCACCGTGGAGGAAGAAGAGAGCCTCGTTCAAACAAAGCTGAACCATGGTCAGAAAGGCAACCTCAGGATGGTGAAGGTGGAGAGGGTCCAGCTCGTACTGAACGCCCCTCTAGAGGAGGGCGGAGAGGCGGAAGAGGCGGAGGCGGAGGCGGAGGCGGAGGCGGAGGCGGAGGCGGAGGCGGAGGCGGAGGCGGAGGCGGAGGCGGAGGCGGAGTAACACAAGGAGGATCAGGATTGGACAGAAAATCCAAGGTCACTATTAATGGTCACAGTAACCTTTTCTAAACCTTTTGTAATTAAGATATTGTAAAACATTGTTGTGGTACACTGATTTACTTATAAAGTCATTTGTAACTTACCATCGTAAGTAGCATGGGTATACTTGTAGCAATAGGCAACAATACATTGTGTGGGTCAAAATTATTGATTTTTCTTTTACGCCAAAAATCAATAGGATATTAATTAAAGATCATGGTCTATGAAGATATTTTGTAAATTTCCTACTGTAAATATATCAAAACTTAATTTATGATTAGTAATATGCATTGCTAAGAACTTCATTTGGAAATCTTTAAAGGTGATTTTCCCAATATTTTGATTTATTTTTTTTGTTTTGTTTTTTTTATATAGCACCCTCAGATTCCAGAATTTCTAATAGTTGTATCTCGGCCAAATATGGTCCCATCGTAACAAACCATACATCAATGAAAAGCTTTTTTTTTTTTTTTTTTTTACTGACTATGATGGGTTTTGTGGTCCAGGGTAACACATTATATGGTTGTGAGACAAAACATTGCTGTAAGGAATGACATATTTAGTTTTAGACACTAGCATCATAATCTTGTTGATGTCCAATTTCTCAGGAGTGGGAGGAAAAAAGGAGACAGAACATAGAGAAGATGAATGAAGAGATGGAAAAGATTGCTGAATATGAGAGAGGTCAAAGGGTATGTTTTGGTCAACCCAACTTTCTCTTCTTAATGTATGAATCCAGTGTCAATGTGATACACATACACACTTAACAACGTTTATTTTTGCAGGCTGATGGAGAGAAGAACCCCATCAGGAACTTCCTTGATGACCCACGGCGTACTGGGCCGATACCAGAAGCTGACCGCAAGGAGGGAAGTCGACGACACGTGCGCAATTGGGGTGGAATTGACTTTGATAATGTGAAGACTAGTACAGAGGCTGATAAAGAATGGACGGTATGAAGCGAAATTGGTTTGTTTGGTTTTGTTTAAACCAGGGGTGCACAAACTCGGTCCTGGAGGGCCGGTTTCCTGCAGAGTTTAGCTCCAACCCCAATCAGACACACCTGAACCAGCTAATCAAGCTCATTCTGGCAGGTGTGTTGAGGTAAGTTGGATCTAAACTCTGCAGGACACCAGCCCTCCAGGACTGAGTTTGGGCACCCCTGGTTTAAATGAATAGAAAAGTACTCTACTAAATGGACCAAATGTGTCATGAAAGACATTTATAATGTTACAAAAAATTATATTTCAAATCATTCCTGATATTTTACTTTTTTTTTTAATTTTTTTTAAATAATTGTGAAAATTGTGTTTAAGTTTCTGTATTGATAATGGTAAGAAATGTGCTTATGCACAAAATCAGCACATTAAAATTATTTCTGAAGGATCATGAGGCACTGAAGACTGAAGTAATGGCTGATGAAAATTCAGCTTTGAATAAATTACATTTTAAATTATATTAAAATGCAGATATTTTAAATTGTAATAATATTTTACCAACTTACCACTTGCCAACCCCACACCTTTTAATAGTAGCATAATAGTAGAGACCACAATATTATTCATACTTTATAAGTATCTTTCTCTCTTTTAATCTCATAACAGAACCGTAGGCCAGGAGGTAAAGGCTCAGTGGATATGACTCTGTCCATGACAGGTCGAGAAAGAGCCGAGTACCTCCGGTGGAAAAAGGAGCGAGAGCAGATTGATGAAGAACGACTAGCACGTCACCGTAATGCCACTGGCCAGTGGAGACGAGAGTGGGATGCCCAAAAAACAGATACAATGTGAGTATCAATGCTCACTATTGTAGGTATGATTATGCCAGATAGCTAGGTAATTCTTAAAGGACTAGTTCATTTAAAAGAAAAAAAAAAAGTAGACAGTTCATGGCAAAGAGCGACCAGTATTTTTTATTTTTTTTAATATTTCTCCTTTTGTGTTCAGCAGTTTAATTATCCCTTTAACAGTGGTGTGCAATGATTCGCAAACAGAGCAGAACGCGCACAAACACAAGAGGCGGGATTTATCGCATGAACCAATCACAGCAGAACATAACCAGTCATATTGTGATGGAGGCATTGCCTCCTCTCATATGACTTTCCCCCATTCATTCTCAATAACCCCCCACCAAACTAATGGCTCACTTTAGGGAGTCTGTAACTTTACCTGCTGGTGTCACTATTGGACAGTGTTTATTTAGAAAAATTTATGCACTTTTTAATGTTAAAATTTGTAAGATTGGCATTCTTTTATTTGTGTAATATGATTTTTTTTTTTTTTATCCAATATTTTGAGGAGACACTGCCTCCCTTGCCACCTCGGAGGAAACGCCCCTGCCCTTTAATTTTAGCTCTAAAAAATGTATTTCTGTCTGGTGTTAAAAAGAGAGACAGATAAGTACTCAGTGCATAGGAGTAATTCATGCTGACAGGGTGAGAATGAGATGACTAGTGACCCTGTGGCGTTTTCACAGGTTCAAGGAGGATCCAGCTGTGGCTGGAGAGGGCACACAAGAACCAAGCAACAGGAGAGGTAAATTACACACAAATAACTCCACACCCATCACTGACGACACCTGTTCTACACAAACCATGAATTTCACCCCACATTTTTAGAGTCTCTGTTACTTCATATAGCCAGTCAATAGACTATAATACTCAAACAGAAATTTAGAGTAGTTACGTTTTACACATTGATTACATTTCTGCTTTGTGAAACTTGTCTTTGTGGCTCTTTTGGTGATGTACTGTGCTGTGGTTTCTCAGCAGCTAGGGGGCGCAATGCCCATGTACAGCAACGCAGTGGACCTTCAGGTCAGCTTAAGGCATGGGACTATGTGTGTGTGTTTGTGGCGAGTGTCTCTTTATCCTGCTTCACATTGGCCCTAGTCTGAGTGCAAGCCAACAGCTGTTCCTGCGCTGATAGTTTCTAATTGCTTTCCACTCCTCCATAAGTTAGAGTGGGAGTGTGTGTATCTGATTGGATTATCTATTGTCTAAAATGCAGTTCGCTGGATAGCTGAGATAAGATTTTTTATTTTTTTTTTTATCATTGCTTTTTGCCAGTTGCCCAGTCATTTTTTCAAACTTGCATTTTGCTGAGCAGAAAACATGCACCCGGAAACTCCTTGCATTCTTGACTTAATTGACCTTTTCCTCCTTAAAAACATAAATACAACACTAGGAAGAACTGTAAACAAAGAAAAAATGCTCCTGTGGCCTTTTGCATGAAGCTAGCTGAACAAACTCAGAGTAGGTTTAGAATTAGAATAGAGTCATATATGCTCATTAAAACTGTATTTATTTGATCAAAAATACAGAAAAACATCAATATTGTGAAATATTATTGCATAATATATGTACTTTAAAATATTTCTGTGACACAACGCTGAATTTTTAGCAGCCATTACTCCAGTCTTCAGTGTCACATGATCCTTCAGAAATCATTCTAATATGCTGATTTATTATCAGTGTTGAAACTGTTGTGCTGCTTAATATTTTTTTGGAACCTGTGATTCTTTCTTTCTTTCTTTTCTTTTTTTTTTTTGATTTATTTTTTCATAAATAAAATAAAAGTATCAATTTCTTATATAAATAAATAAATTACTAAATAATATTATATATGTTATTACTTAATAATTAATATACACACACACACACACACACACACATACACATATATATATATATATATATATATATATATATATATATATATATATATATATATATATATATATATATATATATATATATATATATATATATTAGGCAAACTCAAACTTTTTTGTATGCAATTAATGATATTCTGAATAAACACTGTTCTTTTTAACTTTTCATTTATCAAAGAATCTTGAAAAAAAAAAAAAAGCAGCCCAGGTCCCAAAAAATATTAATCAACACCACTGTTTCCACCATTGATCATAAATTTGCAAATTAGAATAATTTCTGAAGAGTCATGTGACATTCATGAAGTTCAGGAATAAATTATATTTTAAAGTATATTAAAATAGAAAACATTTATTTTAAATTACAATAATATTTCATAAAATTAAATTTTTTTTCTGTATTTTTTTCGGGGTTTTTTTTATCAAAACCACGAAATGCAGCCTTGATGAGCATAAGAAATCTTACTGATCCCAAACTTTTGAACAGAACTGTATATATAGTTTTGTTACAGAATTGGTCTTAAGTTTTCAGCATTTGCCATAAAAATGAGGCCCTGCTTCCTCTGGGATGTTTTAAATGAGGACATCAGCACAGCACCTAAAATAAAATATATTAATTATTTTTTTCACTTCAGTACTTTCATTTGGGTACTTCTCAGTTCAATCCAGCAAAAGCAATGTGTTGTTATTTTTAGATCTGCACTGTAAGAAAAATGTTCTGTTATGTTCAGGATTGTAGCATATTTCCAATTGGCTTATACTCAAACAACATTTCCCTGCTAAGGCACAATCCTCTAACTAACATCAGTCTTTCCTTAACATTGTAGTTTTTACATTACATTTTTCTCTAAGCTAAGTGCCTGTCTTGCATCGAACAAAGTCTTGCTGCTTTGACACCTGCTCATTTGCTAATGTCTTGGCTTTGAGTGCTTCACAAACCCAGTATATACCTCACAACGTTCAAGTCAAGTCTCATCACGATGCTGTCAAATCAAGGGCACATTTGCATGTTTTGCTCATCCGTTCCCCTCCTCTCATCCTGAAGAGTGATGCATAGAGGGGCAATCCATCAGAATGACAGGGGGCCATCTGTTACTGTGAGCCCAGGGTCATCTCTCTCCACCACAGATTTCAAATGCAGAATTGTTTTCCAAGGTCTTGCTCAGCCCCACTCACCCTTCAAGGATTAATATTGCTCTAATGTCTCTTATGCAGAAGATAGCAAGAGGCCTCCCAAGGCACCAACCTTCGGGGACTTCTTGGGACAGGGCAAACCCAGACAGGGAGGCCGTGGTCGTGGGAGGGGTCGCGGTCAAGGCAAAAGTTACAGGTAGGCAATAGGGCCACACCAGCATTGCTCCTAGAACAGGGGAGTAGAGTCCTGCTCCTGAGGAATCATCTGAACCAGCTAATCAAAGTCTTCATGGATTGCAAGAAATTTTAAGTGTGTTTCAAACAAGTTGGAGCTAAACTCTACAAAACATTGGTCCCACAGGAGCAGAACTGCACATCAGTGTCCTAGCAATCTTCTGAAATTGCTTATTTCCTCTATTGATGTCCTAATAAAACAGACATTATGGGACATATCAGTATTGAAATTTTACAGTCCACACTTGGGAACCAAACTGCTTAATGCAGGACAGCAAGTGAGAACTTTTTGGACAAGAGCTTGTCCCTTTCTCTAGTAGCCAATAGGCTTTAGTTTTGTTGTCTAAACTGCCCAATTTCCACCTGATAGTAAGATGGTTTTTCTGTGATCTGATCACAAGTAGTCAGACAAGACACATTACAATTTCCACCTGGTATTAAAGGATTAATTCAATTCCAGAATAAAAAAATTCTGATAGTTTAGTCACCCCCATGTCATCCAAGATATTCATGTCTTTCTTTCTTTAGTCAGAAAGAAAGTAAGGTTTTTGAGGAAAACATTCCAGGATTTTTATCCATATAGTGGACTTCAATGGGAACCAACGGGTTGAAGGTCCAGACTGCAATTTCAGTGCAACTTCAAAGGGCTCTACACGATCCCAGCTGTTAATCCTGGAATGTTTTCCTCAAAAACCTTCATTTCTTTTCAACTGAACAAGGAAAGGCATGAACATCTTGGATGACCTGAGGGTGAGTAAATTATCAGGAATTTGCATTCTGGAATTATTAATAACTTTAACATACTTCCTTCCTAAAGCATGCATGATAACCGGTGGGAAGGAGAAAATGAAGAAGAGAAGGGAAGAAAGGAGGAGCAAGAAAAGGAGAAGGATGAAGAGAAGGTCAAAGAAAAGGACAACACAAACAAGGATGGCACCCCCAAGGCTCCAGTGTCAGACAAGGTAAGAGGTTTGAAGACACTTCTTAGGTACTAAGAGTTCTTTTGAAGAGCCGTATGATTGGAGGTTGCTTTTAATTAATCTCTGTTTCAATTGTTCCTGACCTTCTCCTGCTGTGCAGAAGACTGATGAAGGAGGCCTTGCTGAAGAGGATGATGATGAGTGGGAGGATGCCAGCGATGGTGAAGAGGAAATTGTGGAAGAGGATGAAAAAGCAGATCGCAAGGAAGACTCAAAAGATGCTAAACCAACAGAAAAGACCCCTACCTCTCCAGCACCCTCTACTCCCAGTCCAAAAGAACAACGTACCCCAAGACCCAAAGTCCACATCCCTTCCCCACAGGAGACACTCAGTACACCGGAGGGACCTAAACCCCTCAGCCCTTTCTCCCCACTGGATGGCCACCAGCCAGTGACAGACTGGGGTGAAGAAATGGAGATGCTTTCTCCTAAGAGCAGTCTGGGCGAGAGCCCACTGAGGCCAAGCAGCAATGAAAGCAGTCCAGCTCAACCCAAGAGTAACCCAGCTGAACATAACACGACAACCACCCCCAGCCAACCAGAAGAGCTAGAAAGTAAAGAAAATACATCTACAGGTGGGATAATTATGGTCTTTATTTAGTACATCACAGTTTCTCTTTTTAACGGTGCTTGTTAAGACACTTAGCAAGGTCTGGGGTATGCTTCGATTTTTCTATCTGTCATTACATTTCACACATGGTTAAGCATTTTACCCTTTCAACTTGTACAGACAGGTTGTACACAGATACTTTTTACCCTCATTGCATATCCATTGCTGTTGTCTACACCTCTATCTTCATAGTTTGTATTTCTTTTTTCTGATTTTTATTACTTCTACTAGTTTTTGCAAGCCACAACCAACTGTTAGTGTTGACACCTAGTGGAGCCAATAAGGCCAGTAAGGCAGTCAATTCCATGAATGTGCGAATCTGTTTTTCAGCATTGTCTTTGGTATCTTAGTGAAATGTAAAGGATTAGTTCACTTCCACAATAAAAATTTCCTGATAAGAAAAGGCATGGTCGACCAAAATGTCGTTAGTCGCTTAGCCACAGAAAAAAATTTCACAGGATGTTGCGATGTTGCAAAGTCACGCAGTCCGTTACGGAGAGATCATTAGCAGCTGGTCTATGTGGTAATATAGTACATCAGGCAGGACATCCAAATGCTCACCTATCATTCATCTACCTCAAATATGGCTTTTCATCTGAAAGATGTATATAGTAGCAACTTTACATGGCAATCTAACTTTAGATGGCAAACTTTTACAAGCTCAATCTAGTGTTAATCTAGAAAAATGTGCACTATTCAAGTGAATAGTAGTGCTCCCTGCATGACAGATGGAGGCGCCGGTGCGGTCACTTGCTCTTAAAATGCTCTGTCATTTTTGATCATGCAGAGATCTTTCGAATCTGTAAAGACTTTACGTTTATTTGCGTGCACTCACAATAACAACGAAACATTGTGCTTTTGTGAAATAATAAAAGCAAACAGGATGCGCTTTCTGCCGTCTCGGTCTCTGTAAACTTGAGCACGAAACTTCGAAACTTTATATATACTTGCCTGACAGACATGAAGAATATATATATAGAGAGTGAAAGGTTTATCTGAACCAATTCAAATAGAAAACAAATATTCTAAGATTATGTAATCTATATGAAACATGCATACAGGCGCATCCACTACTGTGGAGATGACGAGTCCTTTATTTCTTAAGCAGAAAACAAAGAAAGCACTAGTCTATCAATAAATTATTAAAACGTTAATGCAGTCTGTTTGCTTCAGAATCATTACTTCTGCCGGTGCGCTGTGGCAAGCTTTTTTTTGCATGCACTGGAGTGCTTATTAGACTATGTAGCCAATTAAAAGCTGATTATTATGATACGGTTTATTAATAAAAGTGCTACTAATAGTCGACAATGCTTAGAATGAATGGCTACTAGTCGACCAGAAAAATCTTTAGTCGAGGGCAGCCCTACCCCCATGTTGTCCAAGATGTTCATGTCTTTCTTCAGTCAAAAAGAAATTAAGGTTTTTGAGGTAAACATTCTAGGATTTTTTTCCATATAGAGGACTGCAATGGGGATCAATGGGTTGAAGGTCCAAATTGCAGTTTCAGTGCAGCTCGTCCTGCTCTAGCCTCACCTCACGCATTATATAGTCACATTGGAAAGGTCAAGCGTGACATATGTGGAAACCCCGACCCAGTGTTTACAAAGTAAACGTCCACAATAAAAGGTAAAAGAGTTGGAGAAGAAAATGAAATGGAGTTTTTCGCCCTGCCCTTTTTGAAACGAGTACATAGATGAAGACTAACAGCGTGTTTCCAACATGATTATGTATTGAGTGAAGTCGTAGACTCACATCACAGCTAGTGCAAGATGAGCATTTGTGGTTAAAAAGTATATAAATTTTTATTTCCTTTTCGAAAATGACAGATCGTTTCACTAGACAAGACCACTTATTCCTCAACTGGGATCGTGTAGAGCCATTTGAAGCTGCACTGAAACTGCAATTTGGACCTTCAACCCATTGATCCCCATTGAAGTCTACTTATATGGAGAAAAATCCTGGAATGTTTTCCTCAAAAACCTTTATTTCTTTTCGACTGAAGAAATAAATGAACATTTTAATTCGAAATGAACTAATCCTTTAAGTGTCTTTTCACATTCAGTGGTCGAGTCAGCTTCCTGTGAAACGCCAAAGGAGCCGGTACCAGCTGAATCTGCCGACACAACCACCTCGAGCAGCCATGACACAGCAGATCCCGTAGTGCCGCCCATTCCAGACAGCGCCAACCAGAGCAGTAAGTTAAAACAATTAATTAACACACAAAGTCTAAACTGCCTCCAAATGGACCATTAATTGTACTATTCTACATATCCTGTTTATCCTCTGATTCAGAGGATAGCGACGCGCCCACTATAGAGCCGGATCAGAGTCCGCCTGAAATGAAGGTTGGGGAAGAAACAGCAGAGGATTCTTCAGATCAACCGTCCTCAGGTGCTGTTCTTATTACCAGCTTTGAGACTGTGGCTTTTCGAAAGAAGTCCCTTACTTCAGCTGACTTCTAACAACTAACCAACGTCGTCCCCTTTTCCTCGCACACTTCAGTCTTTCTGGTCTATGTGTTTCTCCCTCCCTGTTCACTGCACTCATGTCTCCCTTATGTTCCTGTGTCCATCTGTCTTATGGCATGAGATGACGTCTGCTATCGGGCTTGTCTCTATCGTCTTTGACAAATGGGAATGCAGCTCCTCAGGCTATGACAGTCCTCCCCTCCTCTGGGACTGACTGCTTCTGTCTGCAGCTTCACACTGGCTGTCATTCTCCACTGTGAACCTTGCACACCTCCCTCCAGCACGACTAATATCCTGCGTTTACTGTGCTCCCGGATCCCCTCATTGTCGTTCATGCACATTTTTGATTTCGCACCTTTCCCTGGATGACATGTTTGGATATGGGTTTTGCTTTTTCCCCTTTCATGCATGTCAAACTGCTTGTGCAAATCAGTGTTGTTTTGATTTTTATTCCATGTTTGCAAAAGCATATGTATATGTGTGAGTATGTGGACCGCAAATGGGAATGATCTATAACTTCCCAACAGGATCCCATGTGATTGCTGTTTAGGATCATTATGATTGAGAGGAAAGCGGCTTGGCTTTTCTCCCAGAGCAGCTTGCAGAGAAGAATTACACAGGGTAAACCTAATGTGGTTCCAGAGACTGTATGGCATCTTATTAGATTTCATGTCATTTTAATGTTCATCATGTATGAACGTTTATCAAGGCACACCGAATGAATGTATCAAGTTCACCAGAGTGCAAATGAAGGTACTTTCCGATGTTTATTCATATAGACTGTTTTTAAAAAAAGTCCTCAGAGGTCCGTGTGGTTTAGGAAAACCTGGAAACATCCTTTCCAGGCCTAGAAAATGAGTAACAATTTGAAGGGAATCCCTGGATTAAGGCTTAGTATAACATAAATTATGTCTCATACTAACATGTAGTAGAAAACCCATGAAAGATTTACGTTATTTAAAAAATTGTATACATATTTTGTACTATGGGGGGCGCCGTTATTTCGATGACCTAAAATGGTTGACTGTGAGCTAGTGGTGCTACCTGTTGCTATTTTTACCATGACACAACTCGGAAAATAAAATACTGATACAGTGCCACATTGTGTGGCTTTTGTCTGTAATTTTCATGCGAAGGGCAATGAGAAATGCTGTGATTCTTCACTTCTTTCCTAGCGATAAGAAGAGGAGAAAATAATGGAAAGATGCCTGTGGATGAATAAAATTTCCTAAAGACCTGAGTCTTTTCACTTCAGCCCTTATGCCTTTGAAGCTTTTAGTAGACCACCACTACTGAAAGAGCTTACAAATGGCAGAGACAAGAAACGCTGGATGCCATCCTGGCAGGATGTAAAAATGCTGACGCTTGTCATGATGCCACAGCTACTGAAGTACTTTCTCAGTCTGGATTTTACTCGATATCCAGGGGTGTTTAGACTCCCTGTGGGGAAAAAAGCATATCCATCACCACCTGTAAGCTCTTTCAGTAGCTCTGGTCATCGCATTAGTATTCTATTTTCCGAGTTGTGTATTCCAAGTTGTTTCGTGGTAAAAATAGCAACAGATAGTGCAACCATTTTAGATCATCGAAATAATGGCACCCCCCATAATCCTAGATATGTATAAAACGTTGTGGATGTTTTTAAATAACAAATGTTTAACAGGTTTGCTACTATATGTTTTAGTAAAGGCCGGAACACACCATGCCGACTTCAAAGAACGATGTTGTCGTCTCGCCTCGATAGTGTCTGGACAAAAAGCTGTGCTGGAACACACCGCACAGACTACAGCCATTGCAAACTAATGTCCATTCTGCGACTGCGTGAGAACAGTAATCTGTCTATATCAGCAGCTTTTATACGAGATAAACGCAGATATACGAAAGGTAAACAAAGCTGTGCTTGCTTACCATTTTGAATATCAGTTATATTGATAACTTTCTTCATTTTAAGCGTTATGATATTTACATGTTGGAATGCTTGGGTCAAGTCAAGTAACATGAGAACAGCCTTCTGTTTGTGCCGCCTTTATTTACTTACTCGTTTTCATCACTTTCGCTTTAATTCTCCAGCACTGACTTGTTCGCGAAACTAGGCATCCAATCAGAGTTCTCACTTTCCCCAACGGCCCATGTTGAATCGTGCAAACCCCTTGCCCGACCAGAGCCGAGTAACGTTATATGTTCATCATTCAGAAGAAGACAACAAAACAAAGAATAGGTAGATAAACGCAGATATACGAAATGTAAACAAAGCAACGCTTGCTTACCATTATGAATATCAGTGTTAGTAATTTAATAATTAGTTATAGTTAATAATGTTAATAATTTAATAATAAACGGCTCATGTTGTTATGATAATATTCACATGTTGGAATGCTTGGGACGCGACGTGACAAAGCGACCGTTGCAAATCATTTGAACTTTCTTTATGTGAGCACGTCATAAATAGAATGCAGTAGCAGTTTACTGTTGGGGATTTGTTGTCTCATGCCGCATCCAGTGTAGACTGCATCAGTGATTATGATAGGTTCTACTGTATTTTGTCGTGTCGCACCTTGCCGCTGTAGACACGGTGTAAGATCACGTAACATGAGAACAGCCTTTTTTGTCACGACCTTAAGAGACATAATTTAAGTTATTCTAAGCCATACAAGTCTTACTACCAGGGGTTCCCTTTAAAAATAACGGAAATTTGTGAGTAATATTCTAGTTATCCAATTATTTTCATCAGCTAGATCTAAGTCCTTTTACTCATTTTGAATAAAAGATTTGATATGTAACATGTTTGGATGGGTGCACAGTGTTTCCGGAGGCATTCAAACCACTTTTGATTTTTTTTTTTTTTTTTTTTTTTTTTTTTTTTTGTGTGTGTTAATTCCAATCTGACAATAAAGGAGAAGTTCACTTCAAGAACAAAAATGTACAGATAATTTACTCACCCCCCCCTTGTCTTCCAAGATGTTTGTGTCTTTCTTTCTTTAGTTGTAAAGAAATTGTTTCTAGAGGAAAACATTCCAGAATTATTCTCCATATAGTGGACTTCTATGGTGCCTGCGAGTTTGAACCAAAATACAGTTTCAATGCTGCTTCAAAGGGCTCTAAACGATCCCAGCCAAAAAAAGGGTCTTATCTAGCAAAACAATTGGTTATTTTCCAAAAAAATTTACAATTTATATACTTTTTAACCTCAAGCACTCGTGTTGTCTATTCTCTGGCGACGCGCATGCTGTGTAATCGGGTCAATAAAGTTAAGGTAGGTCGAAAAACTCCCATCTCATCTAACTTCAAATTCATTCTACCTTGCCGTTTTAACTTTTTTTGTAAAGGGCATTTGATTTTCTTTACACATTCACTTTGTAAACACTGGGTTCGTACTTCTGCAGCAATGTAGGACAATTTTGTAGTTGGAGGAGAAAATCAGATGGGAGTTTTTCAACCTACCATAACTGTATTGACCCGGATTACACAGAGTTTGCATGTGCATCACAGAGCTAGACGAGACGAGTGATTGAGGTTAAAAAGCATATAAATTGTCCTTTTTTTTAAAGAAAATAATTGAGGAGACCCTCCTTTCTCGGCTGAGATTGTTTAGAGCCCTTTGAAGTTACATTAAAACCTGCGAGTTCAAACTCGCAGGCACCATAGAAGTCTGCTATATGGAGAAATATTCTAGAATGTTTTCCTCAAGAAACATACATACTTTTCGACTAAAGAAAGAAAGACACAAAACAAGGGGGTGAGTAAATTATCTGTACATTTTTGTTCTGGAAGTGAATTTCTCCTTTAACTTAAACAGGCCACAGTAATCTCAGTAAAATGATATTAAGATTCCTTATTCAGTAACTGCAAACAAGTAGAAAATTCATTGTTTTGAAAGAAATGGTAACCCAGGATCACACTCAGGTACAGAGCAAAGGAAAATAAAATCTAAAACCAAATCTAGCCAAACGTTCTGAAAGAAAAATGAAATTGGTGGCCTTTATCAGTTTTTTTTTTTTTTTTTTTGAAGTCTGAAATTAGAATTATCTCTTCTTTTTATTACCCTTTTTAAGGTGCGGTTACATACACAATTCAGCAAATTTTCACTTGCAATTCAGTAGGCATTCACTCGGTGTAGAATTTACTGTGAAGCTAAAGTATTTCCTCAGTTTCCACAATGAGTTTAAAGGGATAGTTCACCCAAAAATGAAAATTCTGTCATTAATTACTCACCCTCATGTCGTTCCAAACCCGTAAGACCTTCGTTCATCTTCGGAACTCAAATTAAGATATTTTCAATGAAATCCAAGAGCTTTCTGGCCCTGCAATAACACCAGTACAAATGGCAAGTTCAAGTTCAGAAAGGTAGCAAGAACATCGTTAAAATAGTCCATGTGACATTAGTGGTTCAACCGTAATGTTATAAAGCTACGAGAATACTATTTGTGCACAAAGAAAAAAAAACAACAACTTTGTTCAACAATTACGTCTCATCCTTGTCAGTCTCTGCCACATTTGATTAAGAAAATTTCTTTAGTGCGAGTGTTTCATCATACATCACTGCACTGTTGACAGTAAACAATGAACAGTGAAATTTTGCCGAAATATCACTGTGACTGCACCTTAGTCTGTACAAAGTACTGTGTCTGTAGAATTTTTACTTGTACAAGTGATGAATTTGTAGTTTATGCTGTTGAGATTTAGCACAATATTGGAATGGCGAATAAATGCTGTCCTGCTTGTTATTTCTGATTGTCTCCTCTTCCCTTTAAGCAAATTTGAATAGAGTAACCACTCATTAGTGTTTCGTGAGTGTTTGATGTCATATCCGCTCCACTGCCAAAGGCTCAACCCCTGTCACTCAATCATTTGGGATCACTGTCCTTCTCCACCTGCTCCTGCTTATTGCCATTACATCATACCAGTTTATTATGCGACTAACTGCTCATTAGCAGCTAATGAGTGGATGTGATTTCTAGCCAATTCCCTCTTTCAGATTTCCATTGTCCACATGCACCCTGGAAATCAACACAAACGCTAATGGCTCGATAACAAGATTCTTGTATTTCCTTTAATCTGATTACTCGGCTACATTTAGCCTGTTTACCAAGAGGAAACATTCAGGAAAACATTTTTTATTACTAAAAATGCTTTTATGAGGAAACTGCAGTTGACTTTCTGATCAGAGCGGTAATGAAACCCCACATTACAATAAAACCGTGAATACCAATGCTCTTTTTCTCCAACAAAGAAGCTGAAATGGTGATTTACAATCTCCTTATTTATTTATATCCCTCATGGTGTTTTCATGTTAATATTTTCATCTTGACTGCTTTATATATGTCAACAGGCTGAGGACTAAATGCAGTGAACTCGGTGCTTCACAAACTGGAACAGGAGGTAAGCGGAGGAGAAAGAAGACATCAGGTGTAATGGACGACTGTTGACTGTAAATTTAAGGGGTCGAGGGCACATCTTTGGATCCCTGTCAACGCTTCATCCAAACAACTCGCTGTATTGTTTAATTATTCCTCATTGGTTGGGACTCTGCTGTTGTCGAGCTAAGCTGCTGCTCTTTTCTCACGTTTACCCTGGGATTAATCTGTAAAGCATGTTATACTTAAACCGTAAAAATATGTTTTTATGACGGCGCGGCGGAAGTGCCTGTTCCCAAAGTTGTTTGAAATCACCGTAGACCATAAGGACACAATATGTTTGGCAAAACAGCACTCGGATATGATATCTGAGCTCAAATTTAGCTTTGAAGGTTGAGGAACATATTAAGATGTATTTATTGCTAAGAGCTGCATGCTTTGCTTTACTTTGTAAGCTAGGGCATTACAAGATTTTTTTTTTTTTTTTTTTTTTTTTTTTTTTAAATCAGGGCTACTTTTGAAAACTATGATTTTTTTTTAAATGTTATATTCATGAAGATCTGTGGATTTTAAGTTTGCTAAACAATTGGTGCCCTAGACATTGTGCTCACTGACCAAAGATGAAATCATGGTAAGTTCTAAAGAGTTTGAATGAGGAAAACTAAACAATTGGGGCACAGCGGAGATTGTGTACCTCATTGCTAGCAAATCTAATAGTTTTATTGACCATTTTTTAATGTTTCTTTCATTTTTTAGGTGTATTTGTGTGTTATTGAATTTGAATGAATTGAGCAGGAGCTTGAAAACTTGCAATATGTACTTGTCTTTTAGACTGACAGACATTCCAGTGCTTCGTGTGAGTGCTTGTTTCTCTCTTCACATGCATTGTATATCCCTGTTTTTCAAATGAGCTCGCCGAGCAGAAAGAATCATGACATTTGTGATTGTATCGTACCTGCTGCATCTCCCTGCAGATGAAATGTCTTCCTGTTTGGGTAGAAAATTTATATATAATTTGGTTTGCCTCTTGTGGGAGGTTTGGTTTGGCTTTTCAGAAGTGCACGTAGCATGATATTGAAGTGTTTGTAGGATTTTCCTCCAAAGTCTTCTTCTAAGACTACATGCAATTCTTTTTCTTTTTTTAAGCTTACTGGAGATATTTTTTGGTTGCTTTTATCACTGTATTATGATGTGTGAACAGTAAGCAAGCAGTACAAATGTTTCTGTACTTTGTAAGCTGTCATATCAAATAAATGACATCTTTGCCTTATGTATTACTTTATTTGTGGCTCAAAATGTTGTTTTCTGTGAGACCAGGGTAATTGTGCACTTTTTGTCTTCTAATAAGTTTGTTTTTAATGTTACTGGTATATTGGATTCTGAATTCTGAATCTTTTTTGAAAATAAATAAATGTGTTAGCACTGAGCATTTATAACATACCCACCTTATTTCTCTAGAATTCATTTTCTTTGAATGTGCGAGACTTCTGGTTCATTAGTCGCTGTAGGGAAATACGACAAGAATGAATAACAAGTGCAGTAAATGGTAAAACTTTGCACTACAAACCACTGTGTTCATAATTAGGATAATACATTTAAAAAGTGGTAAGAGACACCAGTTTTCAATATAAAGTGGCAAAACGATCTGATTTGTAAACAAATAATGAGACCGGAAGCCAGACCCATTAAATTTACAAATTGCCGCACGCTCTAACAGGAAAAATAAGGTGGATAAGATGATACGCATTTTTTACTTAATAAAATGTAAATATAAATATTTTATACTTTAATTGTATGGTGACACATTGCTGCTACTAATAAGATGTTATCTTTTTTTAACATCTTTTCATGTAATAATGAGATACTGTGTTGTTTTAACATCTCTTTTAATAACAAGATCGTTTTTTAGCAACATCTTTTCTTGTAATAAAGAGATGTTGTCATTTTAACATCTTTTCTTGTAATAACGAGATGCTAAGTTGTTAAAACTACATCTTTTCTCGTAATAACGAGATGTTGTCATTTTAACATCTTGTAATAAAGAGATGTCATTGTAACATCTTTTCTTGTAATGAGATGTTGTTAAAGCGACATATTTTCTCGTAATATGTTATGTTATGTGATTTTAACATCTTTTCTTGTAATAAGGGATGTTATGTCATTTTAACAATATCTTTTCTCGTAATAACGAGGTGCTATGTTGTTTTAACATCTTTTCTCGTGATAAAGAGATGTTATGTTGTTAAAACAACTTTTCCCATAATGAGAGGTTAAAACAACATATTTTCTCTTAATAAGGAGATGTTATGTGATTTTAATGACATCTTTTCTTGTGATAAGGGATGTTGTCATTTTAACAATCTTTTCCCAAAATAACGAGATGTTATGTTGTTAAAACAACATCTTTTCTTGTATGACGAGATATGTCATTTTAACGACATCTTTTCTCGTAATAACGAGATGTTATGTTGTTAAAATAACATCTTTTCTTATAATAAAGAGATGTTATGTTGTTAAAACATCTTTTATCGTAAGAACGAGATGTTATGTTAAAACAACATCTTTTCTCGTAACGAGATGTTATGTCATTTTAATGACATTTTCTCAAAATAACGAGATGTCATTTTAACATCTTTTCTTGTAATAGTGATGTTATGTCATTTTAACATCTTTTCTCATGATAAAGAGATGTTATGTTGTTAAAACAACTTTTCCCATAGTGAGAGGTTAAAACGACATATTTTCTCTTAATAAGAGATGTTATGCGATTTTAATGACATCTTTTCTTGTAATAAGGGATGTTATGTCATTTTAACAATATGTTTTCCCAAAATAACCAGATGTTATGTTGTTAAAACATCTTTTCTTGTATGACGAGATGTTATGTCATTTTAACAACATCTTTTCTTGTAACAACGAGATATTATGTTGTTAAAACAACATATTTTCTCATAATAAAGAGATGTTATGTTGTTAAAACATCTTTTATCGTAAGAACGAGATGTTATGTTGTTAAAACAACATCTTTTCTCGTAACGAGATATGTCATTTTAATGACATTTTCTCAAAATAACGAGATGTCATTTTAACATCTTTTTTTGTAATAGTGATGTTATGTCATTTTAACATCTTTTCTTGTGATAAAGAGATATGTTGTTAAAACATCTTTTATCGTAAGAACGAGATGTTATGTTGTTAAAACAACATCTTTTCTCGTAACGAGATGTTATGTCATTTTAATGACATTTTCTCAAAATATAACGAGATGTCATTTTAACATCTTTTCTCGTGATAAAGAGATGTTATGTTGTTAAAACAACTTTTCCCATAGTGAGAGGTTAAAACGACATATTTTCTCTTAATAAGGAGATGTTATGCGATTTTAATGACATCTTTTTTTGTAATAAGGGATGTTATGTCATTTTAACAATATGTTTTCCCAAAATAACCAGATGTTATGTTGTTAAAACATCTTTTCTTGTATGACGAGATGTTATGTCATTTTAACGACATCTTTTCTTGTAACAACGAGATGTTATGTTGTTAAAACAACATCTTTTCTCATAATAAAGAGATGTTATGTTGTTAAAACATCTTTTATCGTAAGAACGAGATGTTATGTTGTTAAAACAACATCTTTTCTCGTAACGAGATGTTATGTCATTTTAATGACATTTTCTCAAAATAACGAGATGTCATTTTAACATCTTTTCTCGTAATAGTGATGTTATGTCATTTTAACATCTTTTCTCATGATGAAGAGATGTTATGTTGTTAAAACAACTTTTCCCATAATGAGATGTTAAAACGACATATTTTCTCTTAATAAGATGTTATGTGATTTTAATGACATCTTTTCTTGTAATAAGGGATGTTATGTCATTTTAACAATATGTTTTCCCAAAATAACCAGATGTTATGTTGTTAAAACATCTTTTCTTGTATGACGAGATGTTATGTCATTTTAACGACATCTTTTCTTGTAACAACGAGATGTTATGTTGTTAAAACAACATCTTTTCTCATAATAAAGAGATGTTATGTTGTTAAAACATCTTTTATCGTAAGAACGAGATATGTTGTTAATACAACATCTTTTCTCGTAACAACGAGATGTTATGTCATTTTAATGACATTTTCTCAGAATAACGAGATGTCATTTTAACCTCTTTTCCCAAAATAACGAGATATGTTGTTAAAACATCTTTTCTCGTAAAAACGAGATGCTGTCGTTTTAAAAGTATCCTTTCTCATAATCACCAGATGGTATGTTGTTAAAACAACATCTTTTCTTGTAAAAGTGAAATGTTATGTTAAAATGACATTTTTGTTGTAATGAGATGTCATTTGAATGACATTTTCTCAGAATAACGAGATATGTCATTTGAACATCTTTTCTCGTAATAACGAGATGTTATGTTGTTAAAAGGACATCTTTTCTCATAATAAAGAGATGTTATCTCATTTTAACATCTTTTCTCGTAATAATAAGATGTTAAAAGGTCATCTTCTCGTAATAACGAGATGCTATGTCATTTTAATGATGTATTTTCTCATAATAATGAGATGTTATGTTATTAAAACGACATCTTTTCTCGTAATAACGAGATATGTCATTTTAACATCTTTTTCTGATAATAGAAATCTTTTGTCATTAAAACTAAATTATTCTCCTTAAAATGACATTTTTCTCGTAATAACAACATGTCATAAGATGAGTTTGTATGCGTATTTGTGAGTAAATGTAGGCCTAATTGAGTGGATAATAATGTGTGGCATCAGTGCGTCACAGTATGATTACTTAATTGTTAAACAGAATTTTACAGTATATTATTTGTACATTTTGTTTTAAAATATGTTTTTATCAAGGTAATTTACTATTAAGCAAGTTTTACTAAAGCACTCTTAAAATTATTTTTCCAATTAAAATGACTATTTTCCACAGTACATTATTGGTGATAAAATGATGAAATCCAAAGGTAAATAAATGAACTAACATTTTAGTAATCAATATAAATATGTATCTCATTGAACAAAGTTGCCTTTTAATCATTTTCTGTACAAAAATCTTTTTCCAAGTCTTATAATAATAATAATATGTATTTCTAAATGGCGATTTATCTAAATAGTAAGGTATTTCCAAATCCTAATGTCTGCAAAGAGCTTTTGCAAAATATAGAAGAATTTGTTCCATAAGAGATGAAGCCCACCAATGGTGGATGACAGTAAACTCCGCCCATCGTTCAATTAAAACTAGTGAGCATCTCTGAGGGATGAGGAACACTCTGATGGTGCAGGAACACTCTGTCAGCCCTTTGGGAAGTGCAGGAATCCAGTCACCCGAATCAGAGGATTCGCAGCAGACCTCTCAAAGCCTCCGAGAAACACACAGTCGCCGCTGGAAACCGCAGGGATATCCGTCATCTCAAAATGAGAGGAGACAAACCCGTCAGCACCGGCAGGACAAACGGAGGAGCGGAGCGGAGACCGAGTTACCCCGGAGACCAGAGGGTGAAACACGCGAACAGAGCCACGAAGATCTGGGTGAAGGTGGCGATGGGCATCGCTTACTTTCTGTGTGTTTCAATCGCAGCTTTCTTCTTAGCCATCTACTACGTGCTCTTCTGGACCCCAGATGGTCACAACAACAACGCCACGAAGACAAACGGCTCGTGCCTTAGCGGATAGTTTACAAGGACAGAGACTGCTTCGCTGGATTCAATCACATGTAACTGAAAGAAGCTGTTACAGCTGTTTCTAATGCACTATGCAAACTGTCCCAACACAGCACATTTAGCAGTGCGAATGTCCTTCTGCTCTGACTTTGCTTATTTAAAATGGGCGACTGATAAACTTACATTTTATTTATTTTCCTATTGCACCTTACGTTAAATGGCAATAATGATACGGGATTTATTATTGTGTTACAGCATTTGATGCATAATTCAGTAGCAATTTTTCAATAATGTTTTGCCGTAGTTCACTCTGCAATAATCTGCACATACTGATGTTTGGCTTTTTGGTTATTTTCACCTAAAATGCTATAGTATGCCATAGAGTTAAAATGCTATACTAAGTCATATTAACTTAGTTACTTTACTATATATGTCATAAGCTATATGTTATAAGCCTATACTTTTACATAAACAGCACTATTATAATGTAAAATCTATATTATGCACAATACATTTACTCCTTAAGAGCAAAATATTTTAAGTAAAAAACTGGGCACCTTATTAATAATGAAAAACTGTACAAGGATGTTCCAAAAATCTCTGCATGATGCATTTTTACTTGAAATAGTTAGATTTCTCATTATTTTTTGATCAGTTTTCATTAGAGTGTTTTATGATATATTTTATGTTGTTCGGTTAATGTTTATTGCTTTATTTTATATCTGCATTCAATATTTATTTACTTTTTTATGATGGAATATAAATCTTTAGCTATGTGGGATATAAATGTATGTATTTAAAACCTTTTTCATTTTAAAATATTATCTAGAAAGTGTTGTGGACCTCAATGGATCTTTCACTTCACAAGCTCTGACTGTTTCTGCAGTCTTTAGTTTTATTTATTTTGAATAGGGCCGTATACAATATTTAATATAAATGTGTCCATTTATCACACTGTAACAGATTTAGATGGCTAATTTTCATCCACATTGAGAGATTGTTGCTTTGTGTGACCTTCAAAAGCCAAATTCACCAGAATTACCATTTTTTAACCCGCTTTGATTGTAAAAGTTGAATGAGGAAAATGTTCTTTGAGGGTCTGTTATTAAGTATGCATTAAGTTTACACATGACTGCTTCCCTTAAAGTGACTTATTTTGTCTTCCTGTAGTTAAATGTTATTTTTTATTTAGGCTACATCATCTTTGTGCAGTTAATCTTCCAGCTTTAATGGGAAATTACATATACGATGCACTCACCAGATAACTTATGACTAGAATTTTTACAACGAGTGCTAAATATGTCTGTCTTAGCTTTCTGTAATGGTCTTCACTCCGATTTGATTATGCTCTGTTTCTCCTAATTAGAGCTGATTGGATGTGATGATGAGAACATTGCTGTATTTTACCATACTGTAAATCAGATATGGATTTATTATCTTCTTGATCATGTCATTTCCCACTGTTGGTCTCTGTCAGTGTGTCTGTGTACATTTGCTTGATGAGTGAATCTACTGGAGACACTGTGTCTCTTCACTTGCTCAATAATTAAACTGAACTGAAAGTTGTCAGGACATATTTGGTCTTTCTCCGTTCATACCTCCAGCAGAGGTATTGTGAAGTTACAAGGTTCTCCAGTGAGATAAAGATAAATAAAGACTTGTAAAATGGGGCAGATGTCACATTGCTTGCAGCAAGCTAACATGCATCCTTTTCTGAATAATGTCAATCCTGTAATATTTTTTTTACCTTTCCAATTTTTCAAAATTACTCATATCAGTGCACATTTTGCCCCATGTGTTCATTTAGGAAGGACTGGCATTTCGTTATTATCACAAGATCATCACAACCTGAACCCAATTACCACAGCTTTCAATATGCAAACATTAATTATGCATAATTGTTAATGGGCCGGTCAGAAAGGAATGTATAAAAGGCCACAGGTGAGTTTATTTGTTTGGGAACGAAAGACACAAACTAGAAAATAGACAGGTAAGCATTACTGAAAAGGTGCAAGGGCAATGAGAGAACATTGGTTTCTGATGAGATCAGTGTTGATAGTTGACCTTGGCTGTACAATGACAGCAAACGAAGTTGAGCAGACACTACATCCAAATTGAAACCACTTCCCGTAGCGTCTACATATAATTAATTTACACCAAGAACGATAATTATATTAACGTCCACACCAGTGCACGATAACGTTATCCACCTTTTTCTTTAATGTGGAAGTAACCCTGTGGGTGAAACTTCAGGTCACGATTTGGTCAGTTACCCGGATGCATGGCCATTTGGTAATACTCGGATGTAAACAACAGCATGGATTGCACAGTTAGTGTACTACTGAATACATTGTTCTGCTAATTTATGTTGTCTAAAACTACGGAAAAACGTGTGGAAGCTGCTAAATCATATAGAGAAAAGAAAAATATTTTGACAAACTAAAGTTAATAAGTGGTGAAGATACATACAAACAGTATTAATGAAAATATTAGCCTAATATTTCACCTACCTGACCGGAAATGATAAGAAGAAACAGGAATTTTATTTAAGATTCTTTCCCTGGTTTAGTTTGGCCAACCACAAACGTTTTTTGTTCCTCAGGCAGTTTTTTTTGTACTCTTCTCCTTGATTTCTTATAACTTTTAGCAGCCTATAATACTCCAAATGGTTTTCCCAGTCCGACCAATTAGTACAGCCCAAAACATGACCATAATTGACCGTTTTCAGCAGTAATAATCAAAATATGCGAGTTTCGTTCGGTTCAGTGGCATTGTTTATGTTAGATAAGGAGTCGTGAAAGGGAACTAACGTGCAGTAAACGGTCAAACTGTTTGCACTACAAACCAGTGTGTTCATAATTTAGATAATGCATTAAATAATATGGCAAGAAACACCCGTTTGCAAAATCAAGCATCAAAACGCTGTTTTGTACAGCTAAAAATTGCTGGAAGCGAATGATACCGGAAGCCATCAAATCTATAAATCTTAAAGCAAGATGAATTCTGAGGGGCTGTGAATGTTTTTAATGACCATCATCTGTAAAAAAAATCATTTTGAGTGTAATTCCAACAATGTCCGTATTGTGGATTCTCTTGTTCATTTTTTAAAATCCGTTTTGTTATAGTTGGTGTCCTGGGTGTGAACGGGCCATTACTGTACCTGAACTTGAATACATTCATTTTTGGTAAAAATAGCTTCCTGCAGCACAATAGTAGGCCAGCCTGTTCTATTTTTGCAGAAATGTGAATTAGCAAGCTCAAGGTGGAAGTGAGAAACTGCAATTAACACCGTAGTCCACGTTATTTTGTAAGAGAAACTCAGACCTGTATGGATGAGAATGAGAGTGTGCTATTGCAAGGAGTCGATAGAATTGGTTTTTAGCAATCTTTTGGAACTCTGCATTTTCTGCATCCACCTTGGCCCATGTGGCAGATTTGCTGGCTGTCCTCAATTGTTTTTAGAATAATTAGTTGTCAAAAGGAGAGGAAGCAGAGTGGTCATGCTTTGTGCCCGTTTCTGCAGCACTGTCCTGTGTGGAGATTAGCTTGGAGTCTTGCCAGGGCTGGATAAGGAGGGTAATTCCCCTGCGGCCTGCTGGTCAGGGCTACAGTGTGATATAGATGACATTCTGAATGCTTCCTAATGTGAAGGAAATTCATTCAAATTATTTTTAAATCGATAAAGTTTAAACAAGATCATTACCTAGCGTAATTGTGTCTTGCGTAACATTCCCACCTGGCCAGCTTTTTTTGCTAAGCCATTCTGAATGCTGGTTTTACTTCTTGATGCTGTTAAAGAATGGGTTCTTAAATTTTCTAAACTTTAGTACATGCTATGAGAACATGCTCTGCTATACTTTAGTACATGCTCTTGCTTAGTACTAAAAGTCTTATGTGAAAGATGCTTTAGCTACATAGAGATCCAAAACTTTGCAATACACTAATTTGCAGCGTGAAGCCCACATAAGAAAAAAACATGCTTTGGTAAATCATAATTATGACTGAAGATAAAAAGTCAAAGTTGTGAATGACAAAAAAATAAATAAATCTGAAAAAAAAAAAAAAAAAAAAAAAAAAAAAAAACAATTATAAGTCATTGTAAGACATTATAAGTCAGTTATGCCAAATTTTTTAGACTTTATCATTATTTTTTACGTCATATTTTCAATTTTCTTTTAGTTTTGTTTTTTTAAACAAAATTATATATCAATGCACATTTCTGCCACATAAGAAAAAAGATGCTTTGGTAAAATTGTGACTAAAGTCACAATTGTAAGATAAAAAGTCAAAGTTGTGACAAAAAAATCTGAAATAAAAGGTCATATTATGACATCAAGTCAGTTATGCCAGATTCTTAGACTTTGTCATTATTTTTACAATATTTTTTTTACATTTTTTACAAAATATACATTATACATTATACATTTTACCATATATTTTCAACATTTGCCAAATATGGATCTTTTTTTTTCCTATTTATTTATTTATTTAACAAAAAAACAAAGTGCATATTTCTGCCACATAAGAAAAACATGCTTTGGTAAATCATAATTGTGACTGAAGTTATAAATGTGAGATAAAAAGTCAAAGTTGTGACAAAAAAAAAAAAATCTGAAATAAAATGTCATAATTATGATATCAAGTCAGTTATGCCAGATTCTTAGACTTTGTCATTATTTTTACAATATTTTTTTACATTTTTTACAAAATATACATTATACATTATACATTTTACCATATATTTTCAACATTTGTCAAAATTTTGATCTTTTTTTTCTATTTATTTATTTATTTAACAAAAAAACAAAGTGCATATTTCTGCCACATAAGAAAAACATGCTTTGGTAAATCATAATTGTGACTGAAGTTATAAATGTGAGATAAAAAGTCAAAGTTGTGACAAAAAAAAAAAAAAAAAAAAAAAAAAAAAAAAATCTGAAATAAAATGTCATAATTATGATATCCTAAATCACTTTTTTTTACCATATATTTTCAAGTTTTGTCAAATTTGTTTTTTTTTCTGAATATTTATTTTACAAAATTATACATATCTATGCATATTTCTGCCACATACAAAAAAAAACATGCTTTGGTAAATCATAATTGTGACTAAACTCACAATTGTGAGATAAAAAGTCAAAGCTGTGACAAAAAAATCTGAAATAAAAAGTTATAATTATGACATTGCCCATCAGTTAAACAATTTGTTTGACTCTGTCATTTTTTTATTTATTTACAAAATATACCGATATCAGTGCATATTTCTGCCACATATAGTAAGAATGCTAAATTTCAGTTATGCAAAATTTTAGACTGTTATTATTATTTACCATATATTTTCAAGTTTTGTCAAAATTTTATTTTTTATAATGTTGTAACTATGGTTTACAAAGCATGCTTTTTTCTTATGTTGTGAAAATGGGATTGTCATACTCCACAAGAGGGCGATGTAATACCAGTGATCCAATGGGTTTTAATAAAGACCGTACAGTGCGGAAATTAACTTGATATATTTAACTTAACCATATATTCTTTTTCTGACTTTTTAATCACATATAATTATTTACATAGGTGAACATAGGTGAACATAATGTAGTAGCTTAATAAGGTTTATTAAATATTGACATGCACTTATTGTGTGGATTACACAATATTAATTTAATTCACAATCAATATTTTCTTATAATTCATTTGCACTCAACTAACTGAATAACTGTGACTTGTTAAAAATAAATGAATAAATAAAACACTTATTAATCTCTATTTCGATTAATATTAACAGTAAAATAGTTAGAAAGTATGAATAAATGAATTAACATTACAATTTTGGAGATTTTTTATTAGGGTTGATCTTCAGATGGTGCCTGCAGATCTGTCTCTGAGTTTCCCCCGAAAAAAAGCCTCAGCTCTGGGTAAGTGTGTCACCGTTGTGTCCCAAATACATGTGATGTGATGTGGTGTGGACATAATTCTGATTACACTGTGCAAACAGATGAAAAGAACTCATCTGATTTAGGAAAATATACATGGCCAGACAGCTTCGTTTGACTTGAAAGGCCGAGATTTCGCCTATTCTTTCAAGTCCAAGGACGTTCTCACTCCTCCAGGACGCAATGGATTTGCACAACTTTGTCTCTGAATCCCATCTCTTCTGCTATTAAAGAAAAAAAACTGGCATCCTCAACATCCTCATCGAGGACCAGCAGATTAATCTGACATTCACAGGCTGAGCGAGGAACCATCTTAGGTATCATCCATCTCCAGTGTGCAGCACTGAATCAAAGTGACACGATGGCCCTTTCCTCATCCAGACAGCTTTTGATGTAAAAACTAGGTTTTTAGTGACCTGGTCAGGGATTGCCAGCCGGGCAGATGGCGGAAAATTCACCGTTGGAATATTTTTCATGTCCTTTGAGCCGTTTCTCTTCATCATGTTCCAGTGCATACGGATTGCAAATCACATGTTCAGTCAGAAGCAAATCACACATACTTTGTTTACCTAGCAAATGCCCGAGGCCTCTGAAAAGCATCACAAACAATTTTAGGGCTGTTTTCTGCTTCCCAGCTAGCTCATTTTTCCACTGACAGTGTGACCTCTCCATTTATCTCCTGTGGTTTTAACGCTGTCATCAGGAATTGAACCACATCACCATGATGTTCCTGAGCGGCATAGTTGAGAGGATGTTTGCCCTTATTGTTAGGGGTGTCTGTTTAAGCACCACTGAGTACCAAAAGTGGTACAGCATCCAGGTATTCACGTTGACTTGCCAGGCCCTGGGTGGTTCAGCCCCTGCCCGAGGAGTATGGGATCAAATTCCCGCCAAATGTATTGCAGTCACGGATAAAAAAGAATGTATGGGAACTGGGGTCAGATGAGATGTTGTCTGGTCATATGTCAGTAAAAACGAATCTTCCTGTCCTGTCAGCCGTTATACTGTGCTCATTGCACATGCTCTTCAAGTGCACGTACAAATATAGCCTATTAAAGCCCTGTATCATATTCAAACCCAAATGAAACTACGAGCATGTAGTTAGTCGTAGTTATGTCGTCACCAAAAATCGACTAAATCTGCCTTAAAACTGTGCATGTACGTGTTTATTATGTAAGAGTCACGTTTAAAGTGTCAGATCCGCTTCAAGTTCAGCAGCGGCTGCTGTGATGTCTGTTAATCAAAGACAAAATTAAAAAAGAGGAAATCAATAACTTCTGTAGTTTTAAGCTTTATATCTTCATTTAATTTAGGTTTTAGTGTTTGATAACTTTATTAAATTTGGCTATATTTTCTTGCTGAAGGGGACAGGTAGCTATATGACAGTTATTATAATGGGTTTATGAAATTAAGTTCACTGAAATTACAAGTGTAATAAATGTTAAATTGAAAGCTCTCAATTATAATGTAATGTTGAATAGCTAATAGTCAATGGTTAAATATTAGGAAAAAATTCATAGAGACATCAGTTGGTATCAGTGATACTTGCCTTCAGTCATAAAAAAAAAGATGGCATTAAACAAATATCAAAAATATACTTCCTTTATATAGTTTTTACATTAATTTGAAGATTGAATGTGAAAGCATTGCAATATAAAAGTATAGTTAAAAATTGTAATGTTAGGTGGGATTAATCGCGATTAATTTAGAAAAAACGTGTGATTAATTAATTTTTTTTAATTGATTGACACCGCTAGTTTTTTGTAGTTTTAGTGCATTTTGAATGTGAAACTGCTGTGCCAAGCTGAAATTTGGTTAGGATAACTGTGTGAAGACTTTTGAATAAATAAGTATTGAGAAATGTGTCCTAAGAACATGGAAGAAAACTGGAAACTCCCTGGGTGAAAATGAGTCCCATTCAGGCCTTGACTTGTACAAATGACAATATTCCTGAAATCACGTGGGCCACATGGACTGAGTAAATTTGAAACTTACTTGTAAATAATGTGAAACTCATAATGAAATGAGATCTGCAACAGTTTATATTAACATTGATAATTGAAGAAACAGCCCCATGCGGGAAACCATAAATTGAAAGCATGATAACCCTATTCTTTTACTAAAAAATTTACATTATTGTGTGCACCTATTCGATTGTGTTGTATTAACATCTACACCTACCCCAACTCTTAAAATAATGCAAAAACAGTAATTATTGTTGTACAGCGTGAAAAAAATTACGCTATATTGATGTGCGCAGGCACAGTAGCCACGTTTATCCACCTTATTTTTCCCATAAGAGACCATTTATAAATTTAACATGTCTGGCTTCCTGTCTCATGTGCATCCAGCTATTTTTAGCTGTACAAAACAGCTCGTTTTGCTGCATGAGATGTTTGTAGTGCAAACAGATTTACCGTTTACTGCACTTTGTTATTCTTCACGCTGTTTCCCTACAGCAGCTTATGAACCGGAATTCTCACACATTACCAGAAAACAGCTTAGTTCTGTAATGAAAAATAAGGTGGATAACATCTGTGACCCTGCGACATCTGTGACTAGGGGTCGCTGTTCTGCAAATGTTTGCGCAGGAGTGTGCACACATTAAATCAGATTCTGAAGCTGATTGATTGCTCAGCGTCAGAGGAGACGAGTGGTGCTGTAAAAGATGTTTCAGAGTAGAGAAACTTTGAAAACAATCTAGATATTGTCAATTGATGGCTACGCCCTTGCCATGACTGCAATACATTTGGCGGGAATTTATTCCCATGGGGGGAGGAGCAGCTGCATGAAACAAGCACGCGCTGGAGTGTGTCAGTTCAGCGGTCCACATTAACAGAGTACGGTCGATTACACCTTCAGTCTCTCCACACATGCATTCACCGCATCGTCCACCAAAGCCAAGAATGAAATGCACAAGCTGGATCTTCCCTCATAGTTCGCAGAAATATCCCTGCTCCGGACCATACTTCAGAGTGGTCGCCTCAATGCTTTTTAATATAATCAAATATATTCATATCACTGGGTTGTGTCTTTGGGCTTTTGAATTGTCTGCGTGCTTAATAACAACCTGATTTGGTAGACAGGCCTTCGGGCCAGCCTCCTCTTTCTCTCATCCCCTCGCTGCCCTGATTTCCTCTTTCCATAAACAGCTCGATATTGCATTTTGGCCTGCCGTTCATCGCCATTGTTTGTTCTGTTCATGCCCCATATTTCATGTGCTCTGATTCTCATCTATTCAGGTGAGCTGTCTTCTTTTTGTGGCAGAGGCTCACCGCTGGAGTGAGGTTGCCTGTGTTACCATGGGGACAGGGTATCTGACATGAGCTTATTGGAGAGTAAATGAGGGCAGAGAGCAGCTGAGCTGTGTAGAATAGTGTACAAATAAATGCCCTTGAAATGCCCTACATAATATGTAATATATATAGCTATTTTTAGGATTTAAAATGTATGTTTTATAAAAACATTTTACATACAATTAGCAGATTAAAAAATATAACTCATGAAATTAATGAATTTATTCACATAGCTTTTCCAGCCTAATTTTGAACACATTTAGAAAAAAAAGACTATCTATGTATTCATCTATCGCTTTTTAGGAGTTAAAAAGATATATTATAGAATTTATAAAATATAAAATTTATTTACATAGCTTTCTCAGAGTAATTTTGAACACATTTAGAAATATATATTTTTAAATATGTAATATTTTAATAATGTTGTTTTTTTCATGACTTTATGGTTTAATTTGTCTTTTTTTAATATTATTTAATATTATTTTTATTGCGTTTCAAGCCTAACACATCTAAAAATATTTCTAATTCATTTAAATAAATAAATAAAAAAAGTTTTTACAAACATACTATCTTTTGTATATCCCCTATAGTTAAAAAAATTAAATACATTATTATTATTATTATTTTATTTATTTTTTTTTTTTTTTTTTTTTTTTTTTTCTTTTTAACTGTTTACTGTTTTTGTAAGTTGAATTTAGATTTGCACGTATCTATTTGTTTAGGGGAAAGGCAGAGGACTATAAACTATAAATATGTATATATATATATATATATATATAATAGAAACTTTTGCAGATTTGTAGATTAAAAAAATATGAAATTAAATATTATTTATTTACATAGCTTTCCCAGCCTAATGTTGAACACATTTAAAATATGTAATATTTAAATATTTATAAATATGTAATATTTTAATAATGTTGGTTTTTCATGACTTTTTATGTTTAATTTGTATTTTTACAATTATTTTATATTATTATTATTTTTTACGTTTCAACACATCTAAAAACATTTCTGATACATTTGAATGAATGAATGAATGAATGAACTAAAACTAAATGAACTAACTAACTAAATAAATATTTTTTAAAAATGTACTATATTTTGTATATCCTCTCGAGTGGCTTCATGATTTCTAGTTTTAGTTTTATTTGCACAAAAAACAGTTTATTATGTTGAAGATTTGCATGTATCTGTATGTTTCGGGAAGAAAGACTCAAGCTTTGACTTAATAAAGCATGAATAAATGAACAACAGATTTCAATTTAAAAAATACTTGAGAAATTTAACTTTTTTTTCTTTTTTTGGATATGTAATATTTGTAAAGAAAATATAATTTCTAAATGTAAAATGTAATTTTACGGACCCAAACTTTATTTTAACACACTTGTTTTAGCTTTACTTACAAAAGAAACCGTTTTTTAATGCTGAATCTGAATTGTGTGTATCTGTATTTGAGGAAATATTTTTTTCTTAGGTAAAACATTAACAAATGAACAATATATTGCATATTTAAAGCTCAATTTATTCAATAAACAACCGTTTTGAGTCACCTCAGACCGCAATAACTCAACCCGATAGGGGGCGACAATATTCCCGCGCTCAAATATAACAGCTGACAGCCAATCACGAAGAAGTGTTTTGTTGTCATGGCGGTGTTTTAAACTGTCTGATACTTCCTATAAACAAATTTTGATTTTTAGCTTCTCTTTATCAACTGTTTGTCATGTTAAAACATAAAAACCGCGGATTTACTCATCGGTTGTCCACTTACAAAGCGTTTTCGTGTGATAAATCAATCTCTTTCTGCAGTCGATCGGATCAGTCAGTAGAGAATTAGTTGCTCTGAGAAGGATTACTCGTATTACTTCCCTCAAGACAGCTCGTAAAACTATTATCAGGATGATTTCAGATTTCCAAAGGGGGTCTGCTATGACCATTGGTGAATTGGGCACTGTGAATCGTGAATGGATTAAAAAAGGCTCTTCTGGGTCACAAACTACTGGTCTGCAAACACAGGTACTGATGCAAGAACGTATTGAATATGTATTGTTTTATAATAATGCAGTGCTGCACGTTATATTCTTGTGATTTGATAAATAAAACTTTAAACAAGCTTCTCCTTTATTCTCATTAACGTTAGTTCTGATTCTTCTCATCACAGCTTCAGTTCAGCAACACCGTGACACCCAGTGTTATTAACAGAGCCACCTGTGTGGGACCCCCTTCTCCCATCATAATAGAGAAACTTAGACCCCGTACAGAGAGGCAGGATG
The DNA here is from genome assembly GCF_022985175.1 of Labeo rohita. Taxonomy (NCBI): domain Eukaryota; kingdom Metazoa; phylum Chordata; class Actinopteri; order Cypriniformes; family Cyprinidae; genus Labeo; species Labeo rohita. The sequence goes on along the minus strand of NC_066883.1, from coordinate 24,164,543 downwards.
ATCTGGAGAGCTGCAGCAGCTCTGTACGTCTCTCAGTCCTCTCAGAAGAGCGCCTGCAGGCTGCTGTCAGACTCGCAAGGAGAGATCTGCGCAGGAAACATCAGGAATCCATCAGCCGTTTGTCATTTGAACCAGCAGAAACATCAGACAATATCAGTCCTGAAAGAAGCAACATAGATTACAATCCTCATGTGGTACACCCAAAGATGTCAGGTCCAAAGAAACAATTAAAAAACGGTGCTCAGGTGCTTGTTTATACTCCCAACAGCCAACTTAAACAGGGACAGGCACTCACCAAAGACCTCGACCCGAGAACCAACAGCGGTGAACCTCAGCTCACACAGGAGATCCGGAAATTACAGAAGGAGCTGAGCACATATGTTCAACGGATAGAGCAGTTGGCTAATAAAGGTATTCCGTTAATCCTAAGCACTAATTACGTATTTGTTTACGTTTTTTAAGAGGTGTACTTGTGGGTTTCTGCAGGACGTGCTGTGGAGGTTCTGGAGCCTGATGAGAAACAAAGAATGGAGATCAGGCGACAGGAGCAGGCGGCCCGTTCTGCACGCATCATCTATGTGTTACAACAGCAGGTCTGTGAGCACCGTAGTTCACAGATACAAAGGTGGCACACAGATCTGATATTTTTAAGAAAGAAAAATCTAATTTTTAGTATCATAAGATGGCTTTTCACTGTCTCTGGCATTCATGTATGATTGTCGCATTTCACTCACAAGTGGATGTCCCACAGAACTAGTTTAAAAGGTTTAAAGCATAGTAGGTTTCCTAGGGCTAACTAAATGTTTGGTAAATAATTCTAAAATTATTAGAATTCTTATTTTGGAGATAAATAATAAATTATTCCATTTGTTCGTCATTGTAAAATTAATGAATAATGAATGTATAAATATGTCCACACAAAACAAATGGCTGGCAGTACATAAAAAAGCATAGTAGATTTTCTAGGCTAATTAACGTAAGTAATTGTGAAATATTGTAAAATAACTATTTTGAATATAATTATTTACAATTCCATTTATCCATCATGGTAAAATGAATGAATAATGAATTTATAAATAAATCCATCCCAAATAAATGATTGCAAGTACATTTAAAACAAAAGCGTAGTTGATTTTCTTTGGCTAATTAATGTAAATAATTGTGAAATAATTGTAAAATAATTATTTTGGACATAATTATTCACAATTCCATCTATCCATCATGGTAAAATTAATGAATAATGAATTTATGAATATATCTGCACCAAATAAATGATTGGCAGTACATTTAAAACAAAAGCATAGTAGATTTTCTAGGGCTAATGAATGTAAATAATTGTGAAATAATTCCAAAATTATTATTTTGGACATAATTAATCACAATTCCATTTCTGGTAAAATGTAAAGAATAATGAATGCATTTATAAATATGTATCTGCACAAATTAAATGATTGCCAGCATATTTAAAACAAAGGCATAGTAGATTTTCTATGGCTAATTAACTGTGAAATATTTCGAAATTAATTATTTTGTACAGAATTATTCACAATTCCATTTATCCATCATGGTAAAAATGAAAGAATAATGCATTTATTAATATATCTGCACATAATAAATAATTGCCAGCACATTCAAAAGATAAGCATAGTAGATTTTCTAGGCTAAATAACATAAATAATTGTGAAATCATTTCAAAATAATTATGTTTGACATAATTATTCACAGTTCCATTTATCCATAATGGTAAAATTAATGAGTAATGAATTTATGGATATGTCTGCAAAAAAATAAATAATTACCAGTACATTTAAAAGTAAAGCATAGTAGATTTTCTCAATTAATTAATGTAAATAATTGTAAAATAATTCCAAAACTATTATTTTATAATATTACATAACATAATTATTAATAATTTCACTTATTCATCATGGTAAAGAAATGAATACTGAATGTAAGAATATATCCATAAATAATTAAGATATAACTATTCATAATTCTGCTTGTGAACATATGAATATATTCACAAAAAAACACCAGTTTAGCTGCAAAAGTGACGCTCAATTTTTATCCAAAAATTTTGCATATATATATATAGTCAGAAAATCAAGAAAAGGCATGCATGCTTGTGCAGGAATGACTTCTAGTCTGTCATTTGTCAGAAATGAAAAGGTGGCTTTAGAGATCCCCAGTGAAACCTTTTGTTGTTCTTTTCAAGGTTAAAGAAATACAGGAGGATCTAGACAAGCTGCGTTCACAGAATGTCAAACACACCAAAAAGGTACTAAAGTTAAATTTTCTCCCAAAAAATCAATATCAAAAAGGTTTACATTTTGATAATAGCCTAATTTTAAAGTGCAGGAATGAGTCATTCAGGGGTTTTAAAATGTGTTTGCGGATGTTTTCTCAGTCTAAGGCAATGGACAAATTGGCTGCTGCTCACCGGGGAGCTGTAAGAGCCATGCAGGTTTTTATCAACCAGCTGTCAGACCCTGCAGAGAACAGAGTGCCCACCCACTGCAAAGAGCTGGGGCAGCTGATTCGTCAGCTCTCTCTCTGCTCAGCCAAAGCAGAGGTTGGGCAAGGATCTGCCGTACCAGAGACAGCCCTCGACATCCTGCAGAAATTAGAGGTGATATACCATATATCTAAACACAATAAACTTTCAATGAATGTCAAAGAAACCTAATTTAATGCTGTTTTGTTTGTTATTCTTCAGACGCTTGACTCAGCACTAAGTAAACAGGAGACAACCAAGAAAAGAGACATAGATTTGCAAAATGTCAACCCAGTGGAAAAGACTTCTACCAGGGTCAGGGCCCGCAGCATGTCCCCTCCCCGTCCTGCCAGAGCAACAGCTGAAAGGACCTCACAAAGACCCCGAAAGCCAGCTGCTGCAAAAAAGCCTATTGGTGAGTCATAACAACCAAGGTGATGTTCATTTTTTCGAAAAAGCCTGTTGGGTTTGTCAGGTGGCCTTTAAAAAAGAATTTGGACACTTGAGCCACACTTAAAAGTGTCTGAATGTCTTTTCATTATATGTGACCCTGGACCACAAAACCAGTCATAAGGGTCATTTTTTTGTAAAAAAAAAAATAAATAAAAAATAAGCTTTCCATTGATGTATGGTTTGTTAGGATTGGATAATATTTGGACAAAATGCGACTATTTGAATATCTGGAATCTGAGGGTGCAAAAAAATCAAAATATTGAGAAAATCGCCTCTAAAGCTGTTCAAATGAAGTTCTTAGCAATGCATATTACTAATCAAAAATTAAGTTTTGATATATATACAGTAGGAAGTTTACAAAATATCTTCATGGAACATGATCTTTACTTAATACCCTAATGATTTTTGGCATAAAAGAAAAATCGATAATTGTGACCCACACAATGTATTTTGTGTTCCTAGAGAACAAGCAGCATTTGTTTTTAGTATAACTTTTTTGTTTTTTAGTATAAAATGTTTTTTGGGCCACTGTATCAGTAATCAGTATTGATTTATGTGGAAGTGATTTGCAGAGTGAGCTGGTTGCTCCCTTTGCAGGTGTTTGATTTCAGGGTATTGCAAAAGAAAATCTGAGATTTTGCTAATAAATGCAGGCGGCAGACTGGCAGTAAAATCCCACAGGACCTCACAAGCATTGGTGAAGGAGCGCAATGAAGTTCTGAGGGCAGGGCTAGAGAGCCTCTTACATCATCAGAAACTGAGAGAGACAGAAGCACAGAAACCCAACAAAACTAACAGTGCCATCAACCAAGACCATGCTAAGGTTTGTTTTTTTATTAATACAAAGTTATACTTAGTTTACTTATGGCTCTACTTTTTATTGAGATGCACTACCTTTTAGAGAATAAGATTTTGAAAGAAATTTCTTTTATTCAGCAAGACTACATTAAATTGATCAAAAGTAGTAGGAAAAATATTCGTTTTAAATAAATGTTGTTTTTTCCACAAAATCATTAAGCAGCACAACTGTTTTCATCATTGATAATAATAAGAAATGTTTCATGGGCACCAAATCATAATATTAGAATTTATTTCCGAAGGATCATGTGATTCTAAGACTGGAGTAGCTGCTGAAAATTCAGCTTTGCCATCACAGGATTAAATGACATTTTAAGAATAGAAAACATACTTTAAATGTAATAATACACTAGCAATCAAAAGATTTTTAATGTTTTTTAAAGAAGTCTCTTTTGCTCACCAAGGCTGCATTTATTTAATCATATTTTATCTATTTAAAATAACTGTTTTCTATCTGAATATATTTTAAAATGTAATTTATTCATGTGATTTCAAAGCTGAATCATTCTAATATATTTTGATTTGCTGCTCAAAAAACATTTATTGTTATTATGTGGAAAACAGCTGAGTAGAATTTTTCAGGTTTCTTTGACGAATAGAACGTTCAGAAGAACAGCATTTGTCTGAAATAGAAATCTTTTGTAACATTATAAATGTCTTTATCACCACTTTTGATCAATTTAAAGCATCCTTGATAAATAAAAGTATTAATTTCTATACCCCCCCCCCCCCCTCCAAGCTTTTGAATGGTGTAGTGTATAATGTTACAAAAGCTGTTTATTTCAGATAAATGCTGACCTTTGGATCTTTCTATTCATCAAAGAATCTTAAAAAAATTGTACTCAGCTGTTTTAAATAATGATAATAATAATAATAAATGTTTCTTGAGAAGCAAATCAGCATATCAGAATTATTTCTGAAGGATCATGTGACACTGAAGACTGGAGTAATAATGCTGAGAATTTAGCTTTGATCACAGGAATAAATTACATTTGAAAATATATTCAAACAGGAAGTTTAAATAGTAAAAATATTTCTCAATATTACTGCTTTTGCTGTATTTCGGATCAAATAAATGCAGGCTTGGTGAGCAGAAGAGACATCTTTAAAAAAAAAAAATATAAAAATCTTACTGTTCAAAAACTTTTGACTGGTAGTGTATTTCACAAAACTATTTTTTTTTGTTGTTGTTTTTGTATTTCTGATCAGATAAATGCAGCCTTGTTAACTTTCATGAACAGTAAAAAAACTTACTGAACCCAAACATTTGAATGGCAGTCTACATTTGTGGATATCTTGAATTTGAAAATAGTTTTGAAAAAAAAAAAGTGTTAAAAGACACACTGTCTCTCATTCAGCAGGCCGGTCATGTACGCGATGCCAGCTTTCAGCAGCCCACTGTCTCATCCCGGCTGAGGGAAAACCAGGTACCTCAAAAAGAGGCCACTGTGCCTTGGATGCCAACATCCCCTCACTCTCCTCCACGCCCACGGTCAGTACATTGAACCATTGTATCAGTATTTGTCTTGAACACACTGTTGTGTTCTCCTAATATATATGTGTATATGTACACACCTGTGTAGTGCTGTGTCTAGTCGGCCAGAACCCAGATGTCTGTTCTCACCTAAAAAGACCCCTGAAAAGCAGAAGCCACAGACCAGTGGCAGCACACAACTCAGTCCTACATCGCATGACAGGAATCAAGCCCAAAATGAAGCCCTCAGGTAAGTAACAAACCCTCTCTTTTACAGATAATTAATCACCCCCTTGTCATCCAAGATGTTCATGTCTTTCTTTCTACAGTCGTAAAGAAATTATGACATTTAAGGATTTTTCTCCATATAGTGGACTTCAATGGTGCCCGCGAGTTTGAACTTGCAAAATGCAGTTTAAATGCAGCTTCAAAGAGCTCTAAACAATCCCAGCTAAGGAAGAAGGGTCTTATTTAGCAAAACGATCTGTGATTTTCTAAAAAAATGTACGATTTGTTTACTTTTTAACCTCAAATGCTTGTCTTGTCTAGCTTTGCGTGAACTCCGTGTATTCTGGTTCATGACATTTAGGGTATGTCGAAAAACTTGCATCTCTACTGTCTCCTCCAACTTCAAAATCATCCTACATTGCTGTTTTACCTTTTTCTAAAGGTTGTTTGACCCTCCTTGCGCGTTCACTTTGTAAACACTGGGTCGGTACTTCTGCAGCGATGTAGGGCAATTTTGAAGTTGGAGGAGAAAAGTTTTTTTGTATTGACTTGGAATGCACAGAGTACACGCAGTGCTAGACAAGACGAGCGTTTGAGGTTAAAAAGTATAGAAATTGTAATTTTTTTTTTTAGATAATAACCAGTCGTTTTGCTAGATAAGACCCTTCTTCCTCAGCTGGGATCATTTAGAGCCGTTTGAAGCTGCATTAAAACTGCACTTTGAAAGTTCAGACTCACAGGCACCATAGAAGTCCACTATATGGAGAACATTCCTGAATTTTTTTTCTCAAAAAAAAACCATAATTTCTTTACAACTGAAGAAAGAAAGACATGAACATCTTGGATGACAAGTGAACTTCTCCTGTAAGATGTTTTTTTTGTTTGTTTGTTTTTTATCCCTGGGCTAAATGGTCATCACTGTGATCCTCAATTTTGATGCTGTTGAAGGTGATATTTTTTAGCTGTTGAGTATGAGACCATTGGTGTATATGTTGATGTGTTTTAGGCAAGCCTGGCTGGACCGGGTGACTGCAGACAGACTAAAAGAACTGAATCGTCTGAGTAAAGAGGAGGCTGACCGCATTAACAGACTCCAGTATGACAGCAGCTCCCTCATTATTGTAGTTAACCGGTGGTTCAGTGAACTGTGTACACAAGAAATGAATTTTGCTGCTTGTTTAATTAAGTTAATTAACATGAGCTAACGCAATGCATTTCTTCAACATTTTATCACTAAATCTTATTGGCAGCCAATATTTAATTTAATAATCCATTTTGTTGAATAATGATATGGAAATCCAGATTAAGACAAACTGTCTAGAAATTAGTTTTTCTTCTCATGTTGTCTGTATATGTGGTTAATTAACCCTAATAAATATGGCACTACATTACATACAAAAATGGACAAAAAATATGGTAAGGGAAAAAAATGTGTGTTTGTATTGATGTGTATTAATATTTGGCCATGGTAGGACCACAGTGGGCTCTCCAACACAATGGGCGGAAAAAGCTGAGCTGGCAGCTAGAGAGAGAATTCAGCCTTTGTTGGATCAAGCACAGGTAAACACATTCATCTGATGTTGATTTCCCCAAATAATACATCTGACATGTTAGTATAGAAATCCTTGTAAGACCTTGTAATGTTCTTCTCTTCGTGCACACTGAGAACACTGTGTATGTTGGTGTGAATGTAAATAGAGAATCCTGTCTCTACTGTTTCCGTCTCATGTTTGTACGGCAGGTGGTTGGAGCAGGAAGTTACACACACCGAGAGCGGCTCAAGGTTGCAGATAAGGTGAGAACTCACACTTTCTTTCACTTTTGTATTATTGGGTCTTCAGCACTAAGGATGTCTGTAAATTGAAAATGTAATGAATGTTCGATTTACAAATGTTCTCAGAGAACTTCATTTTAACCTTCTAAGTAATGGCTTTAAAATAAAAATCATGTGCATTAGTATTCTTTGCTGTGTTGTTCTGTAAATGCTGACAGCCCGGGGCCAGTGCGGACGCACTGAGCGAAGCTCTTCTGGAGGATCTTCTGGAGGACGCAGCTCGAGCTCTGTGGGTGACTGAGAGGCAGCAGGTGGCCGAGGCTGAGGCTGAGAAGCAGCTGCAGGGCCCCACATTGGAGAGCATGTTGCTGAGGATGGAGGAGATGGAGGTCAGTGTGTGGGAGCTAAAGAGATAGATTATGAGATTTTGTGAGTTTGGAGTGATGCCACACTTTTTGTAATGTAATGAGCTCGATGTATTTCCATTTTATTTGTGTTTATTATTATTGTTGTTGTTTTTCTTTTTACTTTTTATTTACATTATTGTTATTTTTATTATTTATTATTAAAAGTTAAATTATATGAAGTAATGATAAAATGTAAAAAAAATATAAAAATATATATAAAGTTAGAAGGAAAAGTTGTTGTTATTATTATAACAAATATAATAATATTGTTATAATATAAATAGTGTTTTTATTTTTTTATGTTTTCATATCCTCAAAATAAATAAATACATTTTTTGAATAAATACATTGCCATTCAAAAGTTTGGGATCAGTAAGATTTTTTTTTTTTTTTTTTTAGAATGCACATCAAGACTGCATTTGCCTGATTAAAAGCAAAAAAAAAAAACTGTAATATTGTGATATATTATTACAGTTTAAAATAACGGTTTTCTATTTTAATATATTTTAAAATATAATTTATTCCTGTGATGCAAATTTGAATTTTCACCAGCTATTACTCCAGTCTTCACAATCCTTCAGAAATCATTCTAATATGCTGATTTATTACTTTTATTTCATTGGAAACAGTTGTGCAACGTTATATATTTTGTTGGACGTGTGATTATTTTTTTTTCAAGATTCTTTGATGAATAAAAAGTTCAAAAGAACAGAATCTATTCAAAATAGAAATCTTTTCTAACAATTTAAGTCTGTGCTATAATTTCTTTTATTAATTTAACACATCCTTGATGAATAAAAGTATTAATTTCTTTTAAAAAAAAAAAGGTAAATAAAAGTGTACTTACCACAAACTTTTAAATAGTAGTTTATATTGTTACAAAATATTTCATTGTAAAATAAATGCTGTTCTTTTTAACTTTGAATTTATTAAAGAATCCTGGAAAAACAGGTTAGGCATATTAGACTGATTTCTGTCTTTATGTGACACTGAAAACTGGAGTAATGATGCTGAAAATTCAGCTTTTGCACAGGAATAAAATACATTTTAAAATATTTTTTAGTTATTTTACACTGAAATAATATTTCACAACAGTACTGTTTTTTTCTGGATTTTTGATCAAATAAATGCAGCCTCGATGAGCATAAGAAACCTCTTTAAAATCATTGTAAATAACATTGTATATATAATGTTTCATTAATTAACTATGAAATTACATGACTCTCAAAGCTCTGTTTTGTTACCCAGAGAGACCAGGAGGAAGTGCGTCGGCGCTTTGCTATGATCTCATACTCTGACCCTCTTATCTGGGAAAAAGGCACAGGTGAGTCACAGGACCCAGATAGACCATTTACATTCCCCAATTGATAGTACTTAGTGAGACTGACAAAAGTAGTTATCAGTTGTCCTTTCGGGAGCATCAGAAGGTCAGTCTCAGCGTCTCCCCACTTTGTCCCTGGAGAGACAGACAAGTATGTGCTCTGCATTTTGTATGACTGGCATGACAGTGATTTCCACCAGATGGCAGCAGTGTAAAACGTCCTGTGTGTTGCAGATGCTCAGAGGAATATTGGTAGCTCTAGGCCAGGATCTCCTCAGCCAATCCGTCTGACGAAACCAGTCCTGAACGCAGCCGGTACGGCCGACATTCTCCTCCAAAAGCCAGTGGAGACCGGGTGAGTGATTATCGGCTAATTTTACAGTGTATATGCCAGGCACATTTGGATCAGTCACAATTTAATCAGTCTTCACTTGAAATGCGGGACAACTGCACATTGACCGGAGTGTTTTTGTGCTGCAATATCTGTCTGTTTAGGGAATATTCAATAACGGCTACATTGGAATCGAATTCCGAAATATCTGCTGGTAAAAGCCAGTCTCTCTCTCCGCCTCCTCCTTCTGTAGTTCTGCCAAGAGAAAGTGGGAGCCTCGCTTATTTCTGCCCAAAGCTTTGGCAGCAGATGTGGCTCAGTAAATTAATGAGGAAAATAAAAGAATAAAAAGGGACGGTCTTGAGGGCGTGAGAGTTGTCTAAAGCGAGAGGGGCATGATGGGAAATTTAGTGGAACAGGTTCAATAGATACATTAGAAGATTAAAATGCTTTCTCCTCTTCGGATTCGGCTCGCAGCGAGGCCCTTCAGCTCTGTGAACGCGGCGTAAACATTCAGCCTCCACTTTATTTTTCTCTCGATGTAGGAGCACAATGTCTACTCAAACTTCAAAGCACCATCTCATGTCTAATCTCAGGGAATTACAGTGTCTACAAGCCTTTCAAGTTGTGCATTCTGTCTGCTACATACTGACTAAAATGATCAACACCCCTTTCAATAATTTACATTTGTATTTATTCATGTAGCAAATGCTTTTATCAAAGTGACAACAAAAGCAAATCATTCTAAATGCTGCAATGCAGCATTTCAAAGGTACAAAGGACATATATATGGCAAAGGAAGGCAGTATCTCCTCAGAATAGTGGATGAGAAAAAAAACTGTAGTACAAAAATAAAACAATGCCAGTATTACAAAATATAACATTAAAAAGTGTATAAATCACTCATTTTTTAAAGAAACATTGTCCAACAGTTGCCAGGTTTCCTTCTAACGATTTTTTGTGAAAGGCTGACTGTATTTTATTATGACAGTGAACAGGCTGTGTTGTCGAGTTAGTAATGCTTCACTACACGCGTGAGGCAGGATCACTTGATTTTTTTTTTTTTCTCCCTAATAAAAGTAGAAACAACTTACAATATTCATTTTGTTGTCATATAAGAGTAAGACATTATTCAAAACTATTTTAAATATTTTTCTCAAGTGCGCATCACAAAAATGAAATGAAATTCTGCATATAGGCTGCTACTTGTTCAACATTTTTTTTTCTTTCATTTTGTTAATTTATTAATTATTTAAATATATATATATATATATTTAGCATATAAGCCTATTTATTTATTTTATACATATTTTTATTATATTTTATTCATTGCAGAAGCGATGCAGGTGGGTGATGTGACCATGCGAATCCTTACGTTTATGCTGCTTTTTGCGTGTATAAAATTAATAGTTAAAATATTAATTATATATTGATCATTACAGTTAGTTTATTGTTTATTAATGTTAACAAAAGCAACTAAAACTTTTAAAATATATCAGTAAATGCTGAAATTACCACACTCTAACAAAGAACAATACTTCTATTCTACAGCTTTTATCTTTTATCTTAATGTTACAAATGGACTCATATTGTAAATTGTTACCATTACATCAACAATCAAGCTAAAGATGGCCATCTTTAAATATCTACACAAAGGCCACAGTATTGAAATTGCATACATATGGATATTGTGTACTTTCACAATTTAGCTGCTTTTATTGTAGAACATTTGTGCTTATCTAATCAAAATATAAAAATATGTTAGTCACACAACGGGCAAAAGTGCAGCGCTGCGTCTAGAAGAACTCACAGCTATCTGGTATCACACACACTGGACATGTCACGTTCAGTTCAAGCGGTTTTGCCCGTTTGGTGATCACTTTATTTGATCACCAAACGGGCAAAAGTATACTGCTGTCCTTTCTCCACTAATGCAGCATCCCAAACACCCATGGCAAATGTACTGGAATATAGGGAGAATAAACAATCTTCAAGTTGAACTAACACATCTAACTAACAAATTCGCTCCAGCAGCGGACCCAACCTGGAAAAAACTATTGGCATGGATTTTTGCCGATAACCGATAGTTCCGCCAGTCAACTAATGGTGTTGATTAGTCGGCAAAACTGATACATCGGTCGACCTCTAGTCTGTAGGTCTAAAAAAAAAATGTTTAAAAATTTTTAGCAATACATCAAAACTTATGTGACAATCCGTTTTTTAGGGATGACGTCATCACACACCATTTTACCGGTAAAAAGCCAGTTGGATGGAAACAGGCTGGAGATAGCAAATTTTACTACGTTTTTTTTTTACGCATTTTCACTTTGTCAAGAACAAAACATTGCAAAAAACTGGATGGAAACTTGGCTAGTGACACCAGCAGGTAAAATTACAGCAGGAGTCTGCATCTCTCTCGCCTCCCCTGAGCCCATTGAGTTTTAACACACCCCTTAAAGCAGGGGTCACCAGATCCGGTCCTGGAGGGCCGGTGTCCCTGCAAAGTTTAGCTCCAACCATAATCAAACACACCTGAACCAGCTAATCAAGGTCTTACTGGGTATACTTGAAACTCCCAGGCAGGTGTGTTGAGGAAAGTTGGAGATAAACTCTGCAGGACACCGGCCCTCCAGGAACAAGTTTGGTGACCCCTGCCTTAAAGGTTTGATGGGGGTCATTGAAAATGAATGGGGGAAAGTCACGTGAGAGGAGGCATTGCTTACATCACAATATGATTGGACATGACTGGTTATGTTCGGCTGTGATTGGTTCATGCAGTAAATCCCGCCTCGTGTTTGTGCGCTTTCCGCGTTCGCAAATCAGTCTGAATGAACAATATAATGGCGTTAATGGGAATACTAATTAAAAATTTTGGTAAACAACTCACATACTTAGATATAACCACTTTGTTATGTCAAAATAAGACATAAATGGCATGAAAATCTGTGGGAGTTTTTAGTGAGTAATCAGCTTGGTGAAATTTAAAGTAAATCTTTGTGTCTGTGACCAGTATTTACTGAGCTTTGATGAATGATAATCCGAAAAATTCAAAAATAGTTAAAAGTTAACTATTGAAAAGAATAGCTGAACATAAGTTCACAAATAAAATGTATAGTTTAAATTGCTACTGCCTTGAGATTTTATTTAGTTTGGTGCATTTTTGCTGCTTATTGTTGCTGCCTCTCTGTTATCATACAGTTGGTGCAGTGTTGGTCATTTCTTCACTGGTTTCAGGTCAGTGAGCTACATGCTTCATTGACTTTTCTTGTCAAAAAAGAAAATGGCACCAACTTCTGTCTGGAATCGTTACAGTTAGAGAAGACAGATGAAGGCACTGTACTCCTTTTATAGTAATATTTATGTTACCATACTTTTACATGTAAACATATTCAGTTAACATCCCAGACAGTAACCACAAAGATGTGTTAGTTCCACTTGAAGATTGTTTATTCTCCCTATATTCCAGTACATTTGCCATGGGTGTTTGGGTTAGCATGAATGTCACAGGCTGCTGTGAATTAAGGCTGCATGGGCTATGGTTTCTCTCCACTGCCCCTGATCTGAACCATTGTTTGGATTTATTTATCCTTAGCCAGTCACTTAATCCTGACAGAAAACATCAGCTGTAAAATGTCACTGCACTAGGAGACCATTCTTCAGTCTCTCTTACGATGTCTGTGTTGAAACATGAGCAATGACTGTGACCACGATTAAGATCCCGCTGGAGAAATCCAGTGAGCTGCAGTGCCTGATAGGGATGCAGGAATCAAGGCTCTGTCAGTTACACTGGCAGTTTTCCAGGAGAAAATCACAATAGAAGATTATTTTAGGGCTTTGAGAAGAAGCCTTCATTCTGAAAGAATGTGTTTGATCAAAAATAAAACAGTAATTTTGCGAAATATTATTACAATTTAAACTATCTAACTAAAATTAACTGTTTCAGAATTTTTTTTTAAGTTATTTTTATGGGCTTTTTATGCCTTTTATTAGTATACTATTAGTATTCGAGTCCCGGCGCGCAGACCTTTCCCGATCCCGCACCTCCCCCCTCCCACTTTGCTTCCTGTCTGAAATACAGTCCTTTCCTAATAAAAAAGGCCAAGAATAGGATAGAACACTGGTGCCAACTATTGGTGCCAATAAACTGTTTTCTATTTTAATATCTTTTAAGATGTAATTTATTCCTGTGCTAACATAGCTGAATTTTCTTCAGTGAAATTGTCTTCAGTGTTACATGATCATCCAGAAATCATTCAAAAATTGTGATTTGGTGCTAAAGAGTCATTTCTTATTAAAATTTGTGTGGAAACCATGATACGTTTTGTCAGGATTCTTTGATGAATACCATTTTTTTTTTTAGCAGACAGTGTTGTACGCACTATGTATAATATAATATTATTAATATATAGTTTACTTTATAAAAAATGGTAAGTATAATATTTAGTAATATGTTATATATTAATATATAATGTATATTAAATATATAAAAGATTGCATAAACTCTTGTGCTATAATTTTTGTAGTAGTTTGTTGTCATTACAAAAAAGTTAAGGAAAATGGATTTTTATTATTTTTAGCATGTTGGATTGTCATTTCACAAATGTCAGTAGATAAAAAGCAAAATAATTTGTGACCCTGGACCACAAAACCAGTCTTTTATGCCAAAAATCATTAGGATTTTAAGTAAAGATCATGTTCCATGAAGATATTTTGTAAATTTCCTACCGTAAATATACGGATTGGAATGGATTTTTCTTCCATTTTATTTTTTATGGATTCTATTTTTTTTTAATGGTTTTATTTTTTTTCTAATTAATTAATCAAAATCATGAAATGTACACAATTTAACAGAACATTTAAGTTTACTTAATTTCTTTCTCAAATTAGTTCCAAATTCTGTTTCCATTAATTTTCTAATTAATTTTTTATTTTATTTTAAAATGATAATAAATGTATTTATTTATTTTATACATTTTAATAGTCAAAAGCATCTCTAATTATTTGATTTTAATTAATTAATTAATTAATTAATTAATTTTATTTCTCTTTTTTTTTCTTCAGAAAATACTGTTGTGTGTTTACATTTTTTGGGTAAATAAATACTTTTCTGGGAAATATTCCTGAAAAAGCTCATATATTGAGGCAACAGAGGCTGAAAACACCAGAAACGTCACACACGCTTCAGTATGTGTGTAAACCAAGCGTTTGTGCTATTCATTCACACAGAGACACGCAGAACATGCAGGATTCATATTTAAAGTAATTTTTAGTATTTTGCCTACGTTTGATTTTTTTTTTCATCCAAAATGTGTCAAATTCTGTGAGATTCTGCAATACAGTAAATTCCATTTTTATGACTAGATTCCGCGATTCTGTGTTTTCCACATCGCTGAAATCATAGGGCCATAGAAATGCTCCCTTTTTGTGTGAAAAATTCTTTTTAATCATTAAATCAATTGCACCAGTTAGTTAAAATCAAGTACAAATTAATATAACCACATTAAAGAGGAAGGCTGACAATGGGGTGCACTAACTTTTTCACAATACTGAGTAAGCAGTCTTCTAGCAGTTGCTTGAATCCAAAACAACTTTATATCACACTCAGTGCTGTCACCTTATTTCGAAGGACAAGATCTTGACATCACTTCAGGATCCTTGTCTGCTGATGAAAAGCTGCCAGCTGGCCAACTAATGCGACATTTTATTTCTCAGACTCAGGAAATGGCTGTCACTGAAAGCTTTTTCAAGGTATTTTTGACTAATCCTTCCAAAGAAAGTGTTCTCGTTCACCCTGCTCGCAGAATATAACGACGACTTGGCAACTTTTCCTCGTTTAAAACCCACATAAATGGACACTGCACTCTCGATCAGAAAGTTACAGTCAATCTACTCATCAGCTCTCTCTTAATGCCATTCATTCTTCCGGCCTCAGTCTTTAATTCTATCCTTATGTTACGGTCTCATATATTAGAATCAACCTAATGGTTCAATCAAACTCTCAGTGAGCATTTTACTTTCTTTTCTCCAGCTTATTTACATCATAATGGACAATTATTGGGCGGATGTGGCCAGGAAAGATAGAACTTGTGGAAAATGAATTATGCAAAACATTATGGTAATTACTCGGCTTTTAGTACAGCCACTAAAGGCCAAGGCCGAACAGATGATTTATGATGGAAAAACCAGTAAAAGTTTATTTTGCGTATGAAACGTGCCACTAGAGAGAGCAAGGTCTGGGGTCTTTGTGTCAGTGTAGCGCGTGCACGAGGGAAGTAATTTGAGTAGAGGATATTGGGCTCCGATGTTGATTAGCACGCAGAGTTTATTATTTGTTGTCTAAACTGTGATTACCTGTGTTTGTTTGAAATGGAAAACATTGCAGAGTTTGTAAATGCCACACGGAAACCGTTTGGGGATTTATGGAGTTCATTTGTCACTGCTAGCAATGCGTTTCCTTACTGTAGCACAATAGAGAGCTGTCAGTGTGGCTTTGCGTTTTAGCTTTCATTTTTTTTTTAATATTCCGAGAACCATTATGGCTTGAGAAAAGGGAATGTTAGTGGGCTGGGGGGAGAAGCTAAAAAGCTCCGCTGGAGCATAATCAATCATCGTGCTCCGATTTGTAATGAAACTCAATACATGTGTTTGCTTCTCGCTTTTTCTCCCTCTGTGATTTGTTTTGATTTTTCTATCAGTGGGTTGTAGAGTCAAGTGTCATTTGATGCTGCCGTAAAAGCATCAAACAGGCCAATCTGAGCACTGAAAACACCAGCCACTCCTCTTCCATTCCAGTCCATTTTAGTACGCTTGTTTAGCATCAATATTTCACACAATACACAGACAGAGAGGAAGGATTTTGATGAAAATTGTGCAGTAATTCTGTTTTCTTTAGGCTTAAGTTGATATTTCAGTTCGACATAATGGCATTCAGCATTGCACTGGATTTGATTATATTCATCTTATCCATTCTTATCCATTTTGAATGGGTAAAAGTGGGCAGTACATACAGAGATCACAGGTGGTTGTAGAGGCATGGTTGAAAAATGAGAATCCCTGGTGACCTCAGTCAAAAATGGAAATTGTTTCAGCAACATAGCGAAAACTTTTTTAAAGGCACAATATGTAAGGTTTTTTTAATTAAAATATTGAAAATCCACTAGAACAGTGTTATCTATTTTTCTGACTTGTGTACTTGCATTATCCCAAATGTTTGAAGAATGTTTAAATCCAGAGAAATAAGCAATTTTAACTAGTTTAACAGGCGCCGTGTCTTTGCGTCGCCTGCCAGTGATGTCATACACCCTCAGTTTTCCCAGTTTTATTTTGTAGAAAATATGGAAACACCACAGACGCTTTAATATGTTATGCATTTTACTAGACAGGTGATGAATGCACAGAGTAGCATTATAACAGAACTTTCAACACACAAATATATGTATGCTTTTCCCTACATACGCCTGACCGGAAGGAACGGTAATAATAACAATAATAATAAAAGTTCCTCTGCTTTCAAGCCATGTTTCGCACTCGTCCTTCATTAGCAATCGCTCCAGTGTCCTCGTTTCGCTTCCTCGACTTTCAGCCCCAGTTCATTATACTACAGTGACCTCAATACATCTTTAATACATTAGCTCATCCATGGACATGATTTCTGCGTCCCGACGGATTGCATCCCCTATGGGGATGAAGACAACATCCATGATTCAACACTCAATCACAGCGTCATCAAACTACACATTTGGGTCTTTATTCCTTTTGAATATGCGCCCTCTAGTGCCAAAAACGTATGTATTGTGCCTTTAAAGAAGTGCTTTTATTCAATCAAGGATGCATTAAAGGAGTCATGAACTGAGAAATTCAAATTCCATTGTCATTGTTATATAAAAACATTCTGTTTCAAGTTTCAGAACTCAAAACTTTCTCGTTAGGCTAAAAACATCTTATATTGAAGCCAGTCTGCCAAAACGACAGGTTGTGGAATGTGCCACTTTATGACGTAATAGTGTGGCTAAACCCCGCCTCCACAGAAGAAAATCTACATCGCTGTCTGTTTAGCCCCGCCCACCAATTTGTGCATGTAGTGTAAATAATGTGAGGCGAACGCAGGTCTACGTAGAAACCAAATTATAAAGATGGCTCTGAAGACAAAAAGACGCAACTTTACATTGCAACTCAATCTAATGTTAACCTAGTTAAATGTGCGCTATTGAAGTGTCTGTGCGGAGTGTGGAAGCTGAACATAGCACGCTTAATGCATGACAGAGATAGAGATAGAGATAAGAATAATGCATCTTTTGAATCTGTAAAGATTCTACGTTTGTGTGCACTCACAGTAACAACGAAACGTTGTGCTTTTGTAAAATAATGAAAGCAAACAGGATGCGCTTTCTGCCATCTCGGTCTCTGTGAACTTTAATGCGAAACTTCGAAACAGTATACTTGCCTAACAGACAAAATATGTCTATAGAGAGCGAAGTCTCTACTTTCAAATGAACCAATTCATATGGAAAACAAATATTTTCAAATCCATGTGAAACGCATGTGAGGCGCATCACTAGTATGGAGTCGCTGACTTCATCTCTTAAGCCGAAACCAAAGAAAGCAAGAAAGCACTAGTTTATCAATAAATTAAAACTTTAATGCAGTCTCCTAGCTGTTTTTCCCAACAAATTCATAATTATTGTATCTGCTGGTGCACTGTGGCAAGCTTTTTTGCATGTGCTAGAGTGCTTATTAAAAGCTCATTATTATTATTATTTATATGGTTTATTAATAAACACATGACTAATAGTTCACTGAGGCCTAAAATGAATGACTACAGGTCAACCAGAAAAATCTTTAGCCAAGGGCAGCCCTACTTGTTTGATTTGCAGTGTGCTGTTGAATCCACTCTGTGCAACAGAAACTTACTGAGTGAGATTTTCTAATGCATGACTCTCAGGAGTAGAATCATAGAGGAGTGATAACTGATAAGTGGTGAAATCTTATAACGTTCTGAGTCTGCACATAGAGGTTATTGGTGTTAGAGGACTCCACGGAGTGACCAACACATCTAAGAGAGTGTGTGATCCACCACTGCTCATTCAGAGCTCAAAGAGATCAATGCGGAGCCTGCGGCGAGGCCGCGGCTCTTAGTTTGATCCTCATTCTCTGTTCTCCAACCTTTTATTTCATACCGCCATCTCTCTTTCTTTCTCTTCATCTAACCTTCATCCAGCTAATCTCCCTCTCCCTGTCCAGCTCCTCGACTGTAACCTTGCTGCCGGTGATGGCCTCCTCACTGGATTAAAGGTGCAAATTGCAGCCCTTTAGCTTTATTGGTTTTGATCTCAGGGTTGTGACTGTTGATAGAGCATTGGTCGGCCAGAATCTCATTCACTGGCTTTTGCACATCTCATTTCTGTTTGCACAACCTTATTACAGCAGGCTTTCTCTATTATAGCACTCTTGATCTTGTGGTCAACTGCTTTTTTGGGCCATTCTGTGTTCCTTGCAAGAACTTCAACAAACCAGTTTGGTGAATTTTTCATTGGAAGAACTGGTGAGACATTTGCCTGTGAATTGGACAACACTGGTTGCAACATTTTAAAGCCATTTAAAGGGATAGTTCACCCAAAAATGAACACCAAACAAATTATGATTTTTGATTAAATCTGTGTGAAACGTTTCCTCCTTGTAACCTGCTAATTGCCCTTTAGGCATGCTATTGCACTCCGGAGAAGTGAGGAATTCACTTTAGTCCTTTTTTTTAATATAGGTGCTAACTTGTACCCTGTTGATACTGGGTACCTTATTGTTGACGAAGCTTCCCCAAGAAGTAGTTCTCATCATCTCCCTCCACATCTTCTTTGCCTCATGCTGTCTGCCAAACATTGGAGCGTATGCACATGTCAGCCCAGCATTGTGTCTGCTCGTATAAATCACATGTGGAGTGTTGACAGTGTTTTTTTGCTTTTTTTCTACTTGTGACTGCTGGAGCTATTGTTGAAAGTAGGAAGGGAAGAAATTTGGTCATTATTTTTGGCTCTCAACTGTGCCTCGCCAAGCTTGTTTTGACAGAAGAAGCCTGGAAAGCGTTTGCCTGTTTCACTATGCATGTGCGTGTTCATTCTTACATCTTGCAAAACTGCTTGCGCGCTAATTTCCTTCAGCACCTCGTATGACCTTTCTTGCTTATGACTGCAGAGCTGAATTAACACAGGGGATGCCTTCTAATTTGAATCCCTAAATTGAGTGCTTACCTTGACTGTCCTTTCACCCGTTCATGCCACACTTAAAAGTTCGACATTATTCTCCTGGTTGTGGTCAATTCCTCGCTTCTTCAGAGTGCCACAGCATGCCCAAAACGCTTGAGGTAGCTGTTAGCCGAAGCGGTATTCTATTAGCTGCACAAAGAGGGCGCCTTGCGGGAACGGTAAAGGGGAAGTGATTGCACAATAGCAGCGCCGGCCCCTATAATGTTCCATTAGAGAATAAATGGTCCTTGTGCGCTGTTGGCGGCCTTGCGCTTTAAGTGTCTAGACTGAGCTTGCGTCGAATATTGTGTATTAAAGACAACCTGGAATGTCACTGTGGGGTGTTTCTTACTTCTGCTGCTATATATAAATGTGAAGAGTGTTTGTGCTTTTGAGAGCCTGATTAATACCCAACTTGGCACATGAGGTCATCTTGAAGTGATCTGAGGTTGCTGAGATGTTTACACGAGTGCTTTTGATTCCAGATTTAGCAAAAAAATGTAAATATTAATTTAGAGTATTAATATGTTGTGATTGTGACGGCATTTAATTCCCTTAACAGTTGATATGGTGGTCTGAAGTGTGAATAAACTTTACTGATGTTGCTGCTTTAGCTATTAGATACAGAAAATGCTCTCTTTTCTGTAGCCATTAGCTATGCTACCCCCCCAAAAAACATAAAACAGTGCAAAAAACCATAACATTTTTTTTTTTCTGTTTACAGGGCTGCATCAGACACATCGATACTAGATGAGGAGTCTTTAACTCTAAATGACCCCAGTCATCCAGTCCCAGCTGGAGGGGGAAGCACACGAGGGGTTTGCCTGACTGTGCCGCCCAGCATGCAGAGGAGTATTCAGAAATACAGGGAGAACCATGATGCCTTTCTGCGCCTGGTTTCGCACGAGGCTCTGGGGAGCTTCAATCCTTGGGCAATAGCAGACAGGTTTGAATCTAATGATTGCATTTTTAATAAAACATTTCAATCACCACTAAAGTGTGGGTTGAATTTTACCTTAAACTCATTATTTTTAAGGGTACTCCATTAGATTAGAAATCATACAAAGTCACTTTACCATATATTCATTCCTAATCATGAGAATATGGTAATTAAAGTCTTTGACATATCACATTGTTAGAGAAGCTGAAATTATTAAATTAAATGTTTTCCTTTCTTTGCGTTTTCATTTAGCAAGCTAACAGCTTAGCCTAGATTAACCTTTCAAATTACAGTTGAGGTCAAAAGTTTACATACACCTTGAAGAATCTGCAAAATGTTAATTGTTTTACTAAAATAAGAGGGATTATACAAAACATGTTTTTTTTATTTTTATTTAGTACTGACCTGAGTAAGATATTTTACATAAAAGACGTTTACATATAGTTCACAATAGAAAATAATAGGCAAAGTTATAAAAATGACCCTGTTCAAAAGTTTACACACACTTGATTCTTAATACTGTGTTTTTACCTGAATGATCCACAGCTGTTTTTTGTGTTTGTTTAGTGATAGTTGATTATGAGTCCCTTGTTTGTCCTGAACAGTTAAACTGGCTCCTGTTCTTCAGAAAAATCCTTCAGGTCTCACAAATTCTTTGGTTTTTTCAGCATTTATGTGTATTTGAACCCTTTCCAAGGAACTGTATGATTTAAGATCAATCTTTTCTGAAGAACAGCAGGCAGTTTAACTGTTCAGGAAAAACAAGGGACTCATGAACAACTATCACTAAACAAACAAAAAACAAAATCCACAGCTGTGGATCATCCAAGTAACAACACAGTATTAAGAATCAAGTGTATGTAAACTTTTGAACGGGGTCATTTTTATGAATTCAACTATTATTTTCTATATATATGTAAACATCTTTTATGTGAAATATCTTATTGAGGTCAGTACTAAATAAAAAAACATGCATTTTGAATGATCCATTTTGCAAATTTTGCATGGTGTATGTAAACTTTTGACTTAAACTGTACATGTCACACATTACAAAATATTTCAGAAGCTTGTATAATGAAATTAACACTTTTGTTTAATTTAGCCTTCAAATGAATTATTTAACCCTTTTTTTTTTTTTGCCAGTTATTCTATTGTTAGCAAGCTAACAGATTAGCCTAGCTTAATTACATTACAAATTGCATTTATATTACACTGTGTCTACACTGGACGCAACAATTGTTTGAGCATGTCATAAATGTGACCCTGGACCACAAAACCAGTCTTAAGTCGCTGGGGTATATTTGTAGCAATAGCCAAAAATACATTGTATTGGTCAAAATTATAGATTTTTCTTTTATTCCAAAAATCATTAGAATATTAAGTAAAGATCATGTTCCATGAAGATATTTAGCAAAATTCCTACTGTATATCAAAATGTAATTTTTATGTTTTTTTTTTTTGCACCCTCAGATAGTTGTATCTCAGCCAAATATTGTTCTTTCATAATAAACCATACATCAATAAAAATATTATTTATTTAGCTTTCAGATGATGTATAAATCTCAATTTTGAAAAATTGACCCATATGACTGGTTTTGTTGTCCAGGGTCACAAATAGAATGCGGGAGCAGTTTACTGCTGGGGATTTGGCACCGCACCACATCTAGTGTAGACAGCATCAATGATTATAATGAGTTCTACTGTATTTTGCTGCTGTGTGGCGTCTGGTGTAGACACGGTGTTAGGTCTACCAAAGCTAAAATGGTTGAATTTTGTCAAACCTCTGACCACCAAATTGTAGAAGCCAGCGCTCTGACTGTAACTCAACAGCTGGGTTGTTTTATAGGAAACAGGTCCCAACTCAGCGGTTGGGCAGGAAAAAAGTCCACTTCCAGAACAAAAATTCACAGATAATGTACTCACCCCCTTCTCATCAAAGATGTTCCTGTCTTTTGTTCCTCAGTCGAAAATAAATTGTTTTTTGAGGAAAACATTTCAGCATTTTTCTCCATATAGTGGACTTCTATGGTGCTGAAATACCTGTTTTCCTCAAAAAACAATTTCTTTACGACTGAAGAAAGAAAGACATGAACATCTTGGATGACAAAGGGGTGAGTACATGTACATCTGTAAATCTTTGTTGTGGAAATGGACTTCTCTTTTAAAAATGACCCAGCAGCTGAGTTACAGAAAAACTACCCAGCACCTGGATAAAAAAAAATACTAAAAATAACCCAATAACATGAAACAACAGGCTGAACCCAGGATTTTTTAGAGTGTAGCACAATATTATGTTATGACCTCAAATTGCTTTTACCATAGCACTAAACTAATACATTTGCAACGCACAACCAGATATGTATAGCTTTTTGAATGTAGTAAACTTGCTCAGTAGCGCACCTAGTACAGCATCTTTTGATAACGAGCATTAACCTTTTACTGCCACTATTTAAAACTGCCATGATATGTACAATTGTCAACAGCATAAAACATTACTAGATGCATATATATCTATTTTACATAAAACTGAATTCACTTTTAGTGCTTTTTGCATGAATGACACCTTCATATCCAAACTGGATATGAAAAGGTCTTTGTTTTGTTCATTTCACCACCAAAATTTGCAAATGAGTCACAACACATACCCATTTAGATGTCATTATGTGCATCTTAAAGCAGCGACTTTAGTAAACAACTGAACTATGTGTGCACTGAAGCTGCAGTGCACATATGGCTTATGACATCTAACCTAAATTAGAGCTTACTCATTCATCACTGATATCTACACTTCCCCGACGTATTTTCATTGTTTTGTTTATGTTCAAGACACGTTCCTGGATGTATAAATGCTGAAAGCTCAGCTCTTCTATTTGCACCCAGAGCAACAGCAGATTAGTCACAAGCCCCACGGTGACACAGCTAGTAGGAGTTGAGATTGTTTACAGCCTCACGGCTATAATGATCCTCGCACACGATGCCATTTTAAATGTAAATATTAGCTAATGTAGAGCATGCTCCTGTGCAAATGAGCGTCTTTGTTGTTCCGCTAGTGCTCCTGCACGCCCACCCCACCATTAGCATACTTAACAGAATTTTTAAGTTGGTGCAATGCGGTGGATATTTATCAAGTCCTGCTAGTCCACAGAGAACACGCTTTTAACAACGGTGGGAAGAGGAACACAAGAGCCAGAATCTGATCCTAGAGCCGAGGTCTCATTTGTCAGACTTGATCCTCGCGCCATGGGCTGTGTGGGTGGCGAGAAGAATTGTTGCAGAAATCATTTACGGAAAAAGGAGAAAGTGAGGATTTAAAAGTGAAAATATTTTTCTGTGTGCAGCAGCTTGAAAAAAGTAAGAGTTATTGCATGGATATAAAAAGAAATTGAGGATCGTGTTTTTTTTTTTTTTTTTTTTTCAGTGTAGCACCGCAGAGACTCTGAATGGTTATTATTCCAGAGAAATAGAGAAGATGGGAAATGTCACGGCAATTAGTGCTGCTGCTGGGAACGGGTGCGGGCACTTGTCAGTCTACGGTGCATTGTGGGTAATAAGAGCCTTGAAGGCAGTCAAGGCCTTGAGTGAGCACAGACTGACCGCGCTCTCTGGGTAGCTCTGCACTTTACACAGAGGAAGTTTAATACTTGGCTAAAAGAAAAGATTTAGATCATCTCATTACTGTCCTGAGGAAATAGAAAGAAGTCATTTTTATTCTTTAATGCTGAGAGAACTCATTCTAGTATTATTTATATACTATTATAGTATTTTAAAATATTTTGGATAGCTTTGATTTGAATATTTTTCATTTGTCATTTTCATTTAGTTTTAGTAATTGTATGTGCTTTTGTCTTTTTGTACACTGTCAGTCAAAAGTTTTTGAACAGTAAGATTTACAATGTTTTTTAATATTTAATATTTTTACTATTTAAAATAACTGTGATCTATATGAATATATTTTAAAATGTAATTTATTCCTGTAATCAAAGCTAAATTTTCAGCATTATTATTCCAGTCTTGCATTATCACGGATGCTTCATTATAAATCATTATAATATGTAATATGCTGATTTGCTGTTCAAGAGACATTTATTATTATTATTATTATTATTATTATCAATATTTAAAACAGTTGAGTACATTTTTCACAATTTTTTAATTAGAATTATAGAAATTAATACTTTTATTTAGCAAGGATGCTTTAAATTTATTTAAAAATGATGATAAGATATTCGTAATGTTACAAAATATTTCTATTTCAGAAAAATGCTGTTCTTCTGAACTTTCTATTCATGAAAGAAACCTGAAAAAAAATTGTCTACTGTTTTCTATGTAATATATATGTAATACATATGTAAAAAAAAAAAAAAAAAAAAAAAATATATATATATATATATATATATATATATATTTATATATTTTTTATTTTTTAGAATATTACAGTGATTTCTGAAGAATCATGTGACTGGAGTAATGATGCTAAAAATTCTGCTTTAAAATCAAAGGAATAAATTAAATTTTAAAAAGTCTTCAAATAAGCAGTAAAAATATTTCAGAATTGTACTGTTTTGCTGTACTTTGAGTATAATTGCAGCAAAAACGAATTATACTAATTACATAACTTTGGAAATAAATGCAGGCTTGGTAAGCAGAAGAGACTTCTTTAAAAAAACATTAAAAAACTTTTGACTGGTAGTGTATATTTCTAGATATAGCTTTAAAATTGTCCAATTATGACATTTTGGTTAAACATTACGAAGTCAAAACATTAAAAACACACACACACACACACACACACACAAAAAACAACCGTATTCTGTATTCTTGGATGAATTGTTCACAATAAAATTCGCAACATGCATTAGAATAGAAATAGACAAATAGGGTGATTTTTTTTTTTTTTTTTTTTTTTTTTTTTTTTTTTTTGTTCATGCTGCTCTAAATAATAAATTACTAAAAGTGAAATAAAAATTGATTTCAGTTAATTCCCAAGGCAATTAAATTTTAGATTATATCCAATTTTCCTGTAAGTTTTTCCATTTATATTTCATCTTATTTAAGCTTTATTTTATTTTTCAGCATTTTCAAATGTAAAAAATGCTACATGATTTGTAATAGTTGTAGTTAACAATAACATCACTTGCACAAAAATATACCCAACATTTATACACAAGCATTTATAATAACAGTTTCATATTTTGATGTGAACTGTCCCTTTAATGCAATAAGTGCTGTGTAACTGTAACTCTCTTTTCCCTTGTTTCCCGCAGTCTGGCTGATGAGCTAATGGCCGAGGCTCTGGCTGATGTGGCGGCAGAGTTCCAGGATGTTTGCGAAGAGTATGCGGAAGCTGTTTTCACTTCAGAGTTCCTCCAGCCTGTCCAGTCTCCCACCACATCAATGTCATAGAGACTCCTCAAGAAACAACTTACAAACGATGACATTTTAATATGTTTTTGGAACTGAATGTTCTCATATCCAGGTTTATATTTTTGTATGTTTTTCCGTGTATTACATTCAAATACTTGACCTCACATCACAATCACTGCATAGAACCTGCTGGTTAGAGCTCAGTTTCTACTCCGACGGGCATTTTGACTGTAATGTGAAACCTCAGTGGGCGGTCTGACTTTTAAATGCAAACAGATGCTTTTTAGCACACGGCTAACAAATGTCACATCAATGTGTCGTAATCCATACAACCTCCTTAGTTAATGCATTAGTCGACTTTTCAGCATAGACAAAAGCCATAAAACAACCCCTACATTATTAATGCACTGCAAGTGATAAGATTTACACTGTTTTCCATAAACACCTCACAGAGGATCACACACTCGCTTTGTCCTGAAAGAGCATTAATGATGTTTTGGACTGATTTCATACACTTTAAAACATATGTTTTGTTTCTCTATGCTAATTGACTTTAAGTTCACTAAGTGTCCATATGTTGCCCAGCATGACTGGACAGGTGAGGTATATTTAGAGTGTACAGTTTAAGCCTCTGAGGAGAAAATGGCCTCCAGATGTGTCCAGATGTTGTGCTGGTATGCTGGGAATGTGCTCGGACAGGGCCTGACCGCGGTAGTATTTACAAGCATTCTTTCCATAAGGGCTGCATGTAGGAAAGTACACATCTAAAGCTCTTATATAACTAAGTTAGGCTATGATAAACAGAAAGTATGTGGTTTAGACATATTTAGCAATGTAAAATAAGGGTCTGTGTTTTTCTATGGCTTTAAAAGTATCGGTTGTCCCCTTATTGCTTAATTCGAATGCAGTGAGTTAGTTTAAACTGTAGTTTAAACCTCCAGATGTGAGTCACAGGTTTCTTCCTAGTGTTCAGCAAACTACTTATTTGTGGAAAGTGCCAAAAGCAAACTAATGCATAAGTAACTGCATTTGCCAGCAAATTCTAGGCTTTGTGCCATGAGCTATTATGAATGCTGTGACTCTACAGGAATACAGTCGCTAATTTGGCTTGAGCTTGTTTTCTTGGTTATGTTTTTATTGCTAGTGAAAGATACCTGTTGGATTTGTATTGTATTTATAATCATGATTTAATTTATAATGAGAATAAATGTTTTGAAAGGCTATTTCAAGCATCTCCCTGGCCTTGGCACATTGTACTCGGTGCCCTGGATGAAATTGCTTTTTTAAAAGAAAAGTTAAATTAATTGAATTACCCATTTTTTTCCTGCGTCCAGATGGTGTAATCAATGTTATCTGTCTTTCTGCTTGTCTGACCTGCAGGCTGTTTTTCTGCTACTGCTTTTGCCAGAAACACAATGCAGTGTTTGGAGTCAGAAGTGTTTTGTCATTGGGTTTCCTGGCTGCTACAAATAGGCCAAGTCCCTAAAGGAGTGGAGTAATGCAACATGGGCAGTTCCCTGGAATTGAAGAACTCCAGACTTCACCTCTATCAATAGTCATTTAGAGCTATCTGAGAATAGGTATTCGGGATCCCTGATGTACATCAATGTCTTGCGTTAGCCTTATTATACAGACAATGAGCTGGTAAATTTGCTTATGGAAAATGCACTATATTTGATCTTGATTTTGTCTCTTTTTCTTTCAATTACTGTTGGACAGCTACCACGAGACTCGTATTTTATAGCCATTACGATTAATCAGCTGAGCTGCTGTGACAGAGTATTTAAAAGCCAGAGGAAGAATCATGACATTGTGATTTATGAACAAGCTAACGTTTTGCAAAGTCATCCTACTATAGGACTAGAAGATATACTGCCATGGGCAGGGTGAAGATATTTATATTTCTGTTTTCAGCTTCACAATGCCTTCTGCACTTCTGCTTTCACAATCTAGATATTCAGTTTGCCGGCAGGCATGGGCAGCACCTGTGGTCCCTCAGCTACGCAACTGTTGTTTGTATCACACACGCACGATTGAATGAAAGCTATACTGTAGGCCAAATTTTAAAGCATTAGGGATTTTTAAACTATTTGTCAATGTTGTTTGGCCTTTGTTGAAAGTTTTCTTGTTGTTTCTTCTTGTAACAGTTTCGCTATTATCTCAGAGGAGTTTAGAGTCATTCTTCAATTGCGCTGGCAGATTCTGTCGCATGTAGATGTAAAATAACCAAACTGCAACACAATTCCTATAAGAAACTATACATATTTCAACAGCATATGGGTAGGTTTAAAAAATATGTTTGTTTAAATAATTAACATTCCACCTTATTTTTTTTTTCATAAGAGCAGATGTGGCCATTTGTAAATTTTATGGGTCTGGCTTCCAGTCTCATCCACGTCCAGCTATTTTTAGCTGTACAAAACATTTGTTTTCCTGCTTGATATTTCAAAAAGGTGTCCTACCATATTCTTTTAATACACGTCAATTCTTCCGTGTTGAAGAATAAGGTAGATAGGTACATATACAATAGGGGGTTTGCACTTACGTCACGATTTGGTCAGTTACCCGGATGCGCGGCCATATTGGCAATACTCGGTTGTAAACAACAGCATGGATTGCGCGGTTAATGTACTACTGAATATGTTCTGCTAATTTATGCCATCTAAACCACTGAAAAACCATTTGGAAGTTGCTAAAACATGTAGAGACAGACTTAGTAAGCAATATTTTGACAAACTAAAGTTAATAGGTGGTAAAGATACATATAAGCAGTATTAATGAAGATGTTAGCCTAATATTTCACCTACCTGACTGGAAATAAGAACAAACAGGAATGTTGTCAAGATTCTTGCCCTGGAAATCCTGGTTCAGTTTAGCCAACCACAAATGCCTTTTGTTCCTCAGACAGTTTTTTGCACTCTTCTCCTATTTGTTATAACTTTAGGCAGTCTATAATACTTCAAATGTTTTTCCTGGTAAGACCGAGTAGTACAGCCCAAAATATGACAGTAATTGACCATTTTTAGCAGCAGTAACCAGCAAAATATGCTAGTGTTGTTGGGTTCAGTGGATTTGTTTACGTTCATTGCCGCCAATATGGCGAACTGATGACGGGTCAGCCTCGTTTTCATTTCAAAATGGCGCGTTGCGTGAAATAAACAAATAAGCAGGCTACTTTATGTATTTCTGTGATGTTTTGTTGTATTAGTTGGCTTGCCTAACTTTAAAATTACACCGTTAGATAAAACTACAGAAATGAATATGATATTATTCAAAGGTTGGCTAAGAATGCTCCTATGCTGTAGCCTAGGCGTTCTGTTGATTTATTTATTAAATCGATTTATAATAAGACATACATTTGCAGTATAAACACATTTCTTTTTATATAAAATAAAAAGTTACCGAGCTCAAAAGCTAATGCGTTGCGGGAATTATGTATTGTTTATCAGCGTTTGTTTAGTGTCATACGATCTGCGTAACATCCTTAAGGAGGCGCTAGTGTAATATTATTATTTAAAGTACATAAATGAATAAATAAGAAATACATGACAGCGGGTGGTCTGAAGCCTGCATTAATGCGCTTGGCGTTTTCCAAGTTGACTGCAGCTCGCTCAGAGCCACTGGAGGCAGTCGAACATCACACCTCGAGCTCAACAGGAGGAGAGGAGGACAACAGCAAAGTCTGTACACATACAAACAGCCCCAAGTCCGCGCTTACTTCAACACTGGGATCTCTCAGCGTTCATGGATACTCCCACCTTGGCATGTCATTTCCACGGCATCTTCAAACATGAAACGCGCATAGACTTGAAATCGCTTCTCCCGCGCGCAGACAAGGACAGAGAGAAGAGACGTGCGTACTGTCCAAACTAACTGCAAAGACGCAGGATGGCTAAAGAAATCAGAGGGAAAGGTAAGAGATGTCTGTGTGCTGTCCGTATGTGATGTGACATCTCCGGGATTGACGTGCAAGCTGTGGGTGTCACGGCAGAAAGAGTAGACAGCCAGTTTGCTCTCTTCACTTTCCGCGTCAATCTGTTGGAATGCGTGATGAACCAGGGCTGTGTCTCCAAACCTAGTGAGCTGCCTACCTAGACAGTGTTTTGGGGCGTCATGGGCGCATTCCAATGCTTATGACCGCCTCTAAACGCCGTCCGGTTCACTAGGTTTTCAGAGACAGTCCAAACGTTCATCTTAACATGTTCTCCTTATATACTGGTAGTAATCAAAAATGTAGACTGTTTTATGGATCTAGGGCAGGAGTTGTCAACCATACCTGACCTAGGGATCCCCTACTCAGACTAGCAGGCAATCCAGAGACCCCGGATACCAATACTACGATTTAGTAGCAACGCTGTGTAATAACTTTTAGAGACCGATCGATATTGCATTCTATTAGCTCATATGATCCAGATTGTTTTTGTGTATCAGGAATCATTTGTAATTAAGTTTTGTTTTTTTGGGACAAAATAATGATACTGTAAATCATGATCAACATTCATAATAAATGATATTTAGGATTATTCATATTATTGTTAATGTAACTGATCCGGAAGTAGTTTTCTTTGTTTAACTGGTAAGCTTAAATACTGCGTTTCTTACTAATATATATATATATATAAATCGCTATATATATATATATATATATGACCCTGGATCACAAAACCAGTCGTAAGGGTCATTTTTTCAAAATTAAGATTTATACATCATATGAAAGCTAAATAAATAAGCTTTTTATTGATATATAGTTTGTTAGGATAGGAAAATATTTGCCCGAGATACAACTATTTAAAAATCAAGAATCTGAGGCTGCAAAAAAATCAAAATATTGAGAAAATCACCTTTAAAGTTCTTTAAATAATGTTCCTAACAATGTATATTACTAATCAAAAATTAAGTTTTTATACATTTACAGTAGGAATTTTACAAAATATCTTAATGGAACATGATCTTTACTTAATTTCTTAATGGTTTTTGCCATAAAAGAAAAATCAGTAATTTTGACCCATACAATGTATTTTTGGCTATTGCTACAAATAAACCCCAGCGACTTAAGACTGGTTTTGTGGTCCAGGGTCACACACACACACACACACACACACACACACATATATATATATATATGCTCCATTTTGTTTTGTATTTTAGTTCATAGACTTCCTGTAGTAACTTTGTAGACCCCGATTATACAATATATTGTAAGGAACAGCCAATGGTGTGATTAGTAATTCTGGCTATAAATGGTATTGAATGTTTGTTTCTTCCAGATGGTTGTAGATTATGACTGTACATTTGATTCATCTTTGACATAATTTAATTAGAGCCCAGCTGGAGAGTGATGATCCACTGGTTGGCTTTTTTCTCCACCAATATGCTTTCATTTTAATAAATTGTAAAAATTGTAGTGCTTCAAACACTTTAAATGAGACAAACTGTGGTCTTCAAAAACGCATAAGCTTTTCATAATGCATGTTCTGCATGAAAAGTCAGTTGGAGATGTTTGTCTCCTTGGCCATTGACGTGAATTGTATCATTAGTTTTTTTGCTCAGTTTGGCTCCTTGAATGTTAAAAAGAGGTTGATGAGAGAACCGATGGTCACTCTTTGAGATATATATTCAGTAGGACACTCAGATATTGAGTCTAGGGCTGGACTAAACATCTCAGCATACATAGATACAGTATAATCTGTTTATAGCAGCACATACAGTCTGGCATGTTGGAGCAATTATTGATCTGGAAGAAAACTTACCCTTTGCATTTCATGATTCTGAATGGTGGTTGTCTGTTAATGTGGTATTTTTTCAATATTTCTAGAAGTTTATTGATTATGCGATTCACACTGGCTTCTAAGGTATCATGGAGGTGGAGAGTTGTTTGGAGGACACTAATGATGTTTTAATTTTTTTTAATGTTTATATACATTTTTTTTTTATTATTTAATTTGGGATGCGATTAATTGGTTGACAGCCCTACCCCATGTTGTGTCTTTTCAGTGAAACATAAAAGAAAATATTTCTCTTTTTTTCGGTCCATACAGTGGAAGTCAGTGCTAACCAAAACTGTCAGCAGAAGAAAGTTGGTTATGCAGGTGTGCCATTTTGTGAATCTGGTTTTCCAAAATGACTTCTGCTATAAATCTGAATCACTTTACATTGAAAAAAAATATTTATTTATTTATTTGAACTTTAAACATGATTACGTAGATCATTGCTCAATCTCTAGGGGTCAGGAAACCAGTGAAGAGAACGTCAGATCTTAGCCTTGAATCTGTCTGTATGTTTATAGCTTATGATCGTGAGTGTTTTCTACAGTTTTAAGTGGTTGGTTATGATGGAAAGCGCACAGCATGTGTCATCTTGGTTTTGAATGTGAAGCTCCATGGGTTATTGGTGCGACAGCATTTCATCCATGTTGTATCTCATGTAAGTCTTAACAGTTTCCATATGCTGGACAGCGGTGATGACTGCGGACTGCTAATAAGCTGCCATAGGCATTTGATTTCTCCTCAGGCATGTTTCCAAATCAGCCAAGAAGTTCTCTTCTCCCTGTCCTGTACTGTAGAAAGCCAGTATTTGATTTTGTAGGAGGAAATGATTAATCCAACAGACTCTTTGGTTTGGTTACTTAATTTACCACAATGTTTGTTTATAAGATTCCAAGTTAGTGAATCAGTGTTGTCGAGGATAAGATGGTGAGTATTTTCACGACACGTCATCAATCGGCCATATTGGTGGTACTGAACGTAAACAATGCCACTGAACCGAACAAAACTCACATATTTTGCTGATGATTGCTGCTGAAAATGGTCAATTATTGTCATATTTTGGGCTGTACTATTGGAGAGACATTTGGAGTTCTATAGACTGCCAACAAAAAAAAAGGAGAAGAGTGCAAAAAACTGTCTGAGGAACAAAAGGCATTTGTGGTTGGTCAAACTAAACCAGTATTTCCATGGCAAATAGCGTTATCATAACAACATTCATGTTTGTGCTTATCATTTCCGGTCAGGTAGGTGAAATATTAGACTAATGTCTTAATTAATACTACTCATATTTTGTCTTTACCACCTATAAACTTTAATTTGTCAAAATATTGCACCTTTTCCTCCTTACAGAGTCCTTCTCTATATGATTTAGCAGCTTCCGTACGTTGTTTGCGTAGTTTAGACAGCATAAATTACCAGAACATTCAGTAGTACATTAACCATGCAATCCATGCTGTTGTTTACATCCGAGTATCACCAATATGGCTGCGTATCGGGGTAACTAACCTAATCGTGATGTAAGTGCAAACTGTTATTTACTTTAGTTTCTCCAGTTGATCAGACTAGTTCACTTTTTAGCCAAAACATTGACTCCTGAATTAGCTATATACTTTATCTTGGCACTTTTGATTGTTCAAACCGAAAATTTTCAATGGTAATTGTATACTTCTGCTATATATTTTATAGTTGATGCTATAGAGGGTATGCATTGACGTCACTTTCCCGTCGGGACACACCTCCTCACCCGGACTGAGTGGCAAAAGAGCCTTCAGTGTGAATGGATTTAACAGGAAGATGCGAAAACGCTTAACAAACATCCAGTGGTCAGTGCATATTGATGCAGCCATAAATCGTGTTTTCTAACACTTACATGTGTGATTTTAACGCCGGGGAAAATATATAAAGCAAATTTGCCTGTGAACTCATTTTGTAAATACAAAATAGGTTGGTATAAACCCCGGTGATAACTTATATCAATGTTATATATATTGTCATATCGTCCAGCTGAAAAACGTATATAGTTTTTGTCAGTGTTTATTTAAAAACATCCAGTTATGCAGAATTTAAGATGGTAAATATTTAGCAAATGACTTGTCAATACAATATACTACAATACAATATATAGGATATGATTTTACAGCACAATTCAACATATTAACATGAAATGATAACTGCAAATCCGTGTTTTGCTGCCTGGAGACCATTTGTTTCTTTAAATTGCAGTGATTAATTTGCTTCTCTTTTCAGTAGCTTTCAGCAGTCTGTAGCAATATACCTCAGGTTTCTTGTCAAATCTCTTTGTACAGTCAATTGCAAAGCTCGTTCTGGTTTTAGAGGTGTTTTGTGCGTTTCACAGCATTCGCGTTGAAACCAATGCTGCCACTCAGTCTTTTTGCCACTCGGTGGGCGGAGCCGCAGCCACTTCAGCTGACGGTGACGTCACATGCATATCCTCTATAGATGAAAGTACACCACTCAATGAATATTAGCATTTATTCAGTCATTTAGAAGTCCCAGATGCAGGAGCCACAGTTAATTTCCTTCACAGTCTGTATTGCCTCAGCAGAAGAGTCCCAGAGTGCATCACTCCACCAATCAGAATTTAGATCGGTTTCAGTGAGTGCAATCATCATGTCATGTTTGTCTCAAAGTCCAGCTCTGCGTGATCTCAAAGCTTCAAAGGG
Source organism: Labeo rohita (assembly GCF_022985175.1). Taxonomy (NCBI): domain Eukaryota; kingdom Metazoa; phylum Chordata; class Actinopteri; order Cypriniformes; family Cyprinidae; genus Labeo; species Labeo rohita. The sequence goes on along the minus strand of NC_066883.1, from coordinate 24,130,215 downwards.
GTTCGATTTCCCATCCATCTTTTCTCAATCTGCGTTGGGTCTCGGAAAAAAGAAGGTGCTCTGAAAAAAAAAGAAGTCTAAGAATGAATCGCTTAGTAACGTGAATAGGAATTCATATATTGGCATGCTTCGGTTGGTGAAGGTCTCTGTTGAATTGGTTCGAAATACATTTTTTAGGTAATATATTCAATGTTAGCCATTCAGGAAGTGACCTTTTAGTGGCAGACAAGCACGTAGTATTTTTGTGTCAATTCTCAAAAACTCATTTTGCTTGGCTTTGGTTGAGAATAAAAACAGGGAATACTGATTGTGTTCTTCGCAGTAGCAAAATTGAATTGCAAAGTTGACTTGTTCTTGCCAAAACAATTAACGTGCACCTCAGTCAAGGTGGTTTCCTGCTGCGTCCTTGTGATGTACTTTTAAATGAGAAACATTTCGTTTAGTTTTGTCCTGTTTTGTTTCATGCAGATCTGTTTTTGACTGAAGGCACTGTGACACTATATCTGATGGCATTTCAGCCAATAGCGCTCTCTATATCCGTGGCTGTCAGACCAAGAGATTCGGGTGATCTAGTATTAGCCCTCAGCAAACAGCATTGCATTTACTTTGGGTTTCACGTTTATTTTGTTTCTCGCTTGTTTTTTTTATCACTGAGAAAATGAAATTCTATTTTTATCCTCAAACCCTATAATTCAGCATTTGCTGCACCCACGCAGTATAGTGAAAAATGACTTTTCTATGAAAACGCAGCAAGGACGTTTCTACAGTTAAACTCTGAATTTATGTAACTAAGCCAAGCATAATAGATCAAGCATCTTCTAGATCGGTAGCTCTCAAACTGTGAGACTACCTGGAATCATTTTATTTACATTTCTTATTTTACTGTGTTATTTGCTATTCAGGTATCTTAGATGCTGTTTCAGATCTGCGAGGGATGGATGAAGGTCTTACAGCACCGTGATTAATCTTATTAACTGCCTAACAAAAATCACAGGTCTTATTTTTTAAGAAAAGCCTCATCCACAAGTTCTATGGTTTGAATCATTTATATCATTTGCATGAATTGCACTGAGTGATAAATGTATGCTGATATCTGTGAGCCTTAATATAAGTGATGCTTGCCTTAGCAAGGTCACTAATAAAGAATACAAACATGACGGTTTGTTGTGCAAATGTTGGTTAGTTTGCACGTTCTCTTTATTGGAAGTTGTGAAACTATGACAAGTAATGGCAGGTTCATTTGGGTGGGTCAGTAATATGATTAAAGGCAATCTGGAATATGTGTAGCAACAGGTAGAAGCCTAAGCCTTCCTGTTTTCTGGGAAAATCTGGTCTTTTTTTATCTGAAATGAGAACCTAAACGTCTCAGTCCCTTTTTCTCATGCTCTTTAGCTGTGAATAAAACGCTTAAAAGCTACCTGACACCTCATTACAACGGAACAATTCAGGGCAGATTTCAGGTTCCCTCCGTAATGATTGTGTTCTAGCGAACTTGCACAGTGATTTGGGTAGAGCACGGTGCTAAAAATAGCCTTGCACGAGAGGCAGTGACAGACTCACTGCTACCCTGTGGTCCTGTGAGAGAAAGAGAGAATGACAGCCTTTCACGACCGTCTGTAGTACTGCAGTCTGGCTTTTGTGGCTGTTTACAGGCAGTTCAGGTCTCTGTTTTTTCATTGTTATTTTGATCTAATGATTCTGTGAGATGGGAGACTATAGTAAGACTTTGCAGTATTAATAAGGGGCTGTAGATGAATATTTTAAACTAGATGGGATAAAACGTTTGATTTACTTACCCCATGTCTTCCAAGATGTTCATGCCTTTCTTTCTTAAGTCAAAAAGAAAGATTTTTGAGGAAAACATTCCAGGATTTTTCTCCATATAGTGGACTTTAATGGGGATCGATGGGATGAAGGTCCAAATTGCAGGTTCAGTGCAGCTTCAAAGGGCTCTACATGATTCCAGCCAAGCTTATCTAGCAAAACGATCGGTCATTTTCATTTTCATTGACTGCGATGCACATTACATAATTACGTTGGAAAGGTCACACGTTTGTTCTTCGTCTGTCTACTCAAAAAAGTATGGTAGGGCGAAAAACTCATCTCATTTTCTCCTCCAACTTAAAAATCTTCATCATTTTACCTTTTTTTGGCGTTTGACTTTCTTTGCGCGTTCGCTTCACAAACACTGGGTTGGAAGTTTTTTTTAAAGAATGACATCATTTCGCTAGGTAAGATCCTTATTCCTTGGCTGGGATTGTGCGGTGCCCTTTAAAGCTGCAATGAAAGTGCAATTTGGACCTTCAATGCGTTGTTCCCCGTTGAAGTTCACTATATGGAGAAAAATCCTGGAATGTTTTCCTTAAAAACCTTAATTTCTTTTCGACTGAAGAAAGAGACATGAACATCTTGGATGACATGGGGATGAGTATATTATCAGAATATTTTAACTAGATGAGTTTGGTTGTAGTAGACAGGTGGTTACTTAAAAAACATCTGCTTTAAATAAATGTCTTCTTCAATTAATTCTCAAAAAGCACTGCTTTTGGTGGCAAATTATAATAGCATCTGTCTTTCAGTATGGGAGGATTTATTGGATAAATATATGAATAAAAATGTATTATTCATGCACAAATAGCATTGAAGTTGAGTGGTATTTCTTCTCTTTATATAGTCTGACAAAGGCTAATAGAAGCTATTACAGTTGAGGTCAAAAGTTTACATACACCTTGCAGAAGGTGCAAAATGGTAATTATTTTATCAAAATAAGAGGGATCATACAAAATGCATGTTATTTTTATTTAGTACTGACTGAATAAATATACTGTCATTAAAATATGTTAATATAAAAAATGTATTTTAAAATACAGAAACCAAATCATTTTAAAAAATGTAAAGATTCTGAAAGTATTGAAGGAGATCCAATAATAATTGAATATATATTTACACTAGTAACAAATGATATTTTATTATATGATATGGTTAACAGCATGTTTTTAAACATGATGGTTTCATTCTAAACATGGTGATGATCTCTAAGATGGACACCCAACATAATATATGATATTTACCATCTGAATCTAACCATGTCAACAAATGGAAAAGTCAGCCCCAACATCCCGGGTGCTTTTTAACCCAAATACCATACTTTTACATATTCTTTCATTATTTAAAAAGTGTTGCTTTAATTATCTTAAACAAAACTGAAACTCATAAGGAAGACCTTTGTCTCAAAATATACAGTATGCATTCGTTTTAGCGATTCTCATTTGCTACTTAAATCTACAACATTTTAAAAAACATAAAATATTACATCAAGTAAGCACAGAATCAACTGTGCGCTGCTGTGCATGACCACGTCAAGGAACAAACAAATACACACATGCATCTTGAAAAGCAGGTGTTTTGGAAAGTTCTAGACCACGTTTTTGTGGTTTAGATGAAAATAGTATCAAAGGTGCCTTTTACCCCAGGGCGTCTTTAGCGCTGTTGTACCCTGCACATCCTAATTCTGTGCAAAAGTTTTCACCCCCTGGCTCTTAATGTATTGTTTTTCCTTCTAAATCATCAGTTAGCGTTTGAATCTTCTGTAATAGTTGCACATGAGTCACTCAGTTGTCCTCAGTGTGAAAAGATGGATCTCAAAATCATACAGTCATTGCTGGAAAGGGTTTAAATACAAAAAAATGCTGAAAAACCAAAGAATTTGTGGGACCTGAAGGATTTTTCTAAAGAACAGCGGGCAGATTAACTGTTCAGGACAAACAAGGGACTCATGAACTATCACTAAACACAAAAAAACACATCTGTGAATCATTCAGGTAACAACACAGTATCAAGAATCAATAAAGTGCATGTAAACTTTTGAACAGGGTCATTTTTATAAATTCAACTATTATTTTCTCTTGTGGACTATATGTAAACATCTTTTATGTGAAATATCTTATTCAGATCAGTACTAAATAAACAATAACATGCATTTTGTATGATCCCTCTTATTTTGGTACAATAATGAACATTTTGCAGATTTTGCAAGGTGTGTGTAAACTTTTGACTTCAACTGTATATATAATTATTAAAAATAGCAAATGTATTTTTATAATTAAATATTTTATTTAAATTTTTTTTCAATACAGAAAGCATACAGTTTATATATTGTATAAATAGTAAACCAAAAAATGATCAAAGAATCTAACTTTATTTATTGTTCAGTATTTCAAAGAGCATGTTGGTATTCAGCATGCTTTCATATTATATAACATGCTCATAAAAGAATGAGATGACAGTGATGACTGTATTTCCTAATTGGATCTTTATTTCTGTCTTTTCAGAGAGAACCTTTACACATGGCGCCGTGTCGTACAAACACTTCCTTTCAGAGCTCTGTGCAGATGTGCTTGATTGATCAGTCTCACCTCAGTAGAGATGAGATGCCAAAAACTGATCACTCGGAAGCGTTACGACAGCGCTGTCTCGTTAACAGAACGTCTCGACTTTGTGTTTGCATTTCCTCGGTTATGTAAAGGCACAATTAATGTCCATCCAAGCGAGCTTTCTATGCTCATGCATTTGCAGCATCCCCTGCTTCAGTCCTTAGCTGCGCTTTGACAGCAGGAGGAGGCGGCTCTTGAGTAACCCAGTCAAGTGGCTCTGTTCCCCGCAGTTTACTCTCAATCCTCTCTTGATGTTGTGACCCTGCATGAGGTTTGCCCACTGTATTCTCCCCTGCTGCATTTCTCACTTACCTTTGTGTGCTGTCTGTTTCTACTCCACTTAGTCGAATGTCTTGACCCCCCCCTTAGGGCACACTGAATGATTTTGGCTATGATTTTGCTGTCTCTGAACAAATTTTCAGAATATTGCATAGTCAGCATTGTCAGTCACACCCAGAATCTTAAGATCATTGATGTTGCACGGTCTTCTTTGGCTTTTACCCAAGATGCGACAGCTCACAAAGGACAGGAAAGATTGCGCAGTATGGCTTTAGCCTGCACTTCCTGGAAGTATAGCCTTTGTTGGTATTTGCATGGCCTGGCAGCCTCAACTTTTGCATTTGTGGTCTTTTAGGCTTTCGGTATCACAGTTCTGCTTCGTAATGCTAAGTTATTTATCACACCATTTTTTTTTCATGCAACTGTGGCATATGTGCTGTTTCACAGCATGTGCGGCGCTGCTTTGAGCTGCCAAACGGAGGTGTTTACAAGCCGCACGACACATATGCTGCAAGCACGCACGCTTTGGTGATGCAGGGATGAGGATGAGAGTATTCCTCAGAGTAATTTAATGAAGTAACTGATTGAGAACTGTATGTTGTTTTTCTCTAAAATGGTAGAAGTAGGTACAAGGGTTGAGTGTAAAAGTGGATAATGGAAAAAAATAACATATTGTTGTAACACATATTGTTGTCATAATTCCAACTCCAGCATAATTGACCCTGTTTATTTTCTTAAAAAATATATGATTTAAAATTAATAATTTAAAATTAAAATAAAATTATTTTAAATTGGATTAGATGGATTATAAAATTCATATAAACTGTACATACACTACCAGTCAAAAGTTTTTGAACAGTAAGATTTCCTGCTCAACAAGCCTGCATTTATTTGATCTGAAGTTCAGCAAAAACAGTAACATTTTTGAAATATTTTTACTATTTAAAATAACTCTTTTCTATTTGAATATATTTTAAGATGCAATTTATTCTTGTGATTCTTGTCATTTATTCAAAACTGAATTTTTTGTCATTACTCCAGTCACATGAGCCTTCAGAAATCATTCTAATATGATTTGCTGCAAAAAAAAAATATTATTGTTATTATTATTATGTTAAAAACAGCTCAATAGATTTTTTTCAGCTTTCTTTGACAAATAGAAAGTTCAGAATAACAACATTTATCTGAAATAGAAATCTTTTGTAACACTATAAACGTCTTCATCATCACTTTTGATCAATTGAAAGCATCTTTGCTAAATAAAAGTTACAATTTCTATAATTTCTACTTACAAATGCCTTTTTATTTCAGATGAATGCTGATATTTGGATCTTTCTATTCATCAAAGAATCCAGAAAAAAATGTACTCAACTGTTTTAAATAATAAAAAAGAATAATATTTTTTTTCTTGAACAGCAAATCAGTATATTATAATAATTTCTGAAGGATTATGTGACACTGAAGACTGGAGTAATGATGCTAAAAAAGTAGCTTTAATCACAGGAATAAATTACATTTTAATATATATTCAAATAGAAAGCAGTTATTTTAAATAGTAAAAATATTTCACAACATTACTGTTTTTGCTCTATTTTGGATCAAATAAATGCAGGCTTGGTGAGCAGAAGAGACTTCTTTAAATAATATTAAAAATCTTACTGTTCAAAAACTTTTGACTGGTAATGTACGTTTAACTGATATGTAACGTGTGTGCGTGTATAATATAAAATGTATTATTTTTTTAAAAAATCTATAATTTATAATAAAATGTAAACAAAGTTTAAACAATGCGTGTAAGTACATTTATATAATTAATTAATTATTTAATAATACAAAAATACAGTTATATTATTAATATGTTATTACATTATTATTACATTATTTAATTATTATGTATAATTTTTTACTTTCAAATCAATCCACACTTGTGACTGGATGAACACAGTGTGTAATTTATGTTGGATATATATTCAGTTTTAGTTGGAAATACTTTTCATTACAGAAATAAAGTCGGTTGAAAAGCTGTTTGATAATAACCATCTCTTACTGAAGAAAACAGCTAAGCTTTTTGAATTTAATAGGGAAGTGTTTCATGCCAGTCCCTACTAATCAGACGTCTAGACCTGGCAATAACAGAATCCCATTATTTTCCAACAAGTATGCCCTTGTGGCCTTTGTTTATTGTCTCGTTCCTTTTAAGGCACATACACACACAGCCTTAAAACCAGTGCAGTGAGCCATTGGGAGCCTTCTGATGTCATAATGGCCTTTACCTCAGCACTTTTCTCCAGAGGGTTTTTTTAATATGAGGCTGATGAACAAATGAGTAGAAATGGTGGAGGAGCTTCTTGAGTGCGTGGGTAACAGGGTGAGGCTGAAGAGGGGAAGGAATTGAAGGTTAGAAGAGAAAGTGCAAGAGGGAGGGTGAAATAGAGATTAAAGAAAGAGAGAAAAGCGAGATTGCTGGAGGAAAGCAGCTCCTATCTGCCAGAGATTATGTTTTTGATTAAGAGCAAGTCTTTCAGTGAGTCGTGTCATGAGTGCTCTGGAAAAAATGCCATTTTGGTACTGTGCGAGCTCCTTGGAGAGGGGACATATCAAACCTCCATATCGACCCTAATTATGATTCCTAACCCAGCGTTCATAACTCGCAACTCGCAATTAGACACATAGTTACATTATGCAGAAGTTTGATAAATGCTACCCAGGCTCATTGGAAATACGTGCCTCTATACATTTCTGCAAAACTGCAAAATATACCTATATGTACAAATCACTCCTTATTCCTTTTCACACAAAGTATGATTTACAGGTACAGAGTTTTGATTAATAAAGCCTAATTTTCACACAATTACTTGCAGAATATTATATTATGGCTTCAAAACAATTTTAACATCCTGCGTAATTTGAAAACTGATACTTTTGAACATTGTCGTCACATATGCAGCTTCATATGCATGAGTTTTATAATTCGGTAAGTTTGTTTGGTAGCTCTTGCGATATGGCATTGCACTTGAGTGATAAGGAGGTCTGGTACAAACCCCGTGAAACTACAGTGCGACAAAACATCTCAAATCCACATAAGGAAGTTAAAATAGCACAGCTGCATCAACAAATGCGGTTTGTATCACTTTTGCATTTGTTAGGGTTAGGGTTGGGTTTCACATAGGGGATTTTTCCAACATGATAGAGCATTAACCTTTAGCCACTCCCTGGATATTTAAATATGAATACATACCTCAAGCAGCGTAATAAAAGTGCAGCAATGCATGCATGTACCAACGTAATAAAAATGAGCCATGGTCATGTATTGAACGTGTTTTAGCACCACTCTCTGGACTTTTCACTGCTGCGAAACATGGAGTAAGGTACGTAATTACGGTGTTGCAGAAATGTATATAGAGGCATGTATTTTCATAAGCCTGGGTTGGATAAATAAAAAGTTAATGTCAAAAAAATAACATTTTAGGAACAAAATCGCCAATTTTTGTTTCACCTAAGAAAAAAGGTTGAGTGAACGATTCTGTTTTGGTATTTTTCTAGACTGTGTTTTAATGGTTAAATTAAAAAACGTTCATCAAAAAGCATGTCCAATTATTTTAAATCTTGGAACTTTAACAGCGGTTTAAGTTTAAGACCCTATGAAATACGTTTATTTTGTTTTCCATTAATTTTCTGGATTCCATTTTAATGGTTTAATTAATTTTTAATTATCAAAAACATCTCTAATTAATTGATTTTATCAAACAAAATAACTTATTTTTTCAATAATGTTTCTAGTAAATATTCTATAAAAGTAAAGTTTTAATAATTATTGTATTATTAGTAGTAATACTATCATTACATTAAGTAGTTTTTGTCACAATTTTTTCAAGTTAAACCAAACTTTTATTTTGACAGGTTTCAGTGAAGACCTGTAAGCAGGGCCTAAAACTAACTTTTGCCACACCTGCCAATGGCTGGTGACATGAGAACATTTACCAGCCGAATTTTTTGTTTTTTGACTGACACGGTTACATATACTCCCCAACGCCGATTTTTACTTGCATTTGGCGCTTGGCGAGTGCACTTGGTGTGCTTCAGTATGTGTAGTAAACAAAACCGCACGTCTGAGCTGTTCATTCAGCCATTCACACAGAGACACGCAAAACATGCAAGATTCATATTTAAATAGTATTTTTGTCACTTAATTTTCACAGACACTAGTCCATATTGCGTTTTCATTTAAGTGTACTGACCTACTTTCGATTTATTCATCCAAAATTGGGCAAATTTTCACTTTAAACAGTAAATTCCATTTTATTCCACATTCCGTCTGCATCGCGATTTCGCAATTTGTCCTGTATGGGCTTGAAGCTTAGTCAGTATCATTTTGATAATTATTTGAACTTCACTAAACAAAAATATTGAAATATAGACGCACATTGATATGCTTATAGCTAGCTAGCTAGCTGAATAATAACACGTCCAATTCATGGCACAGACATCTGATGGCAAAGTATTGTCTGAAGACAAATGAGACTGCACAGTCATCTTACCTTAAGAGCTGTCAGCTGAAATATAGTTTTTAGTCAAACCTCAATTTTTAGTTTGCTTTAAGCATGCAGTCAGTTTCATTTAATCCCCCTTTAGTTGATGATGCAATTACACAGAAAAGTGCACATGCTATACTAACTTTAAGGAAGCTGGTCTAATAATTTAATCTTTGGCTTTTATAGAAGCAGAAGAAATGATTTGGTTTTTTTTAAATGTATCATTCATGAGGACCATACCAATTTCATGGCTGAAGTACATCCTCTACCCAGCCAGATTTATTGCGTTGCTGTTTTAGTGCAAACGCACCACCTGCATGACTTGCCAGACTGAAGCCATCCAAACAATACCACTTGTAATGAAATCCATCTCGGTTCAGTTATGCAGTGGTTTATAATATTACTTTGATTATAGCTTGTGAAACCATGACCACCTCGGTTACTGGTTGAAACCATTAATGTTTTCTAATGCATTCTTCCTCAGCCAAAAATATGTCGACCTTTCCTTTTTCTCAGTCTTCATTCCAAGGTGAATTATGGACGACATGATTAGAAATGTGAAAATGGGAGCGCTGAATAGACTCAATTAGAGATGCTTTAGTGCAGGAACTGAGGTTATATCCACCCTCCCTTGTCTGAAGACAGGCCTCACTGGACTCTCTCATTCAAACTAATCTGCACCTCTTTATCTTCTCCTGTAAATCTATTTACCAAGCTTTAAAAGCCATTTCTCAGTGTTTAGACTGCATTAATGAAACATTCCCCCCCTGCCCTGCTGCGTCCCAAAGGAAAATAAATTTAATCTCCATCAAAGTATTTAAAACAAGATATTGTATGTGTGTTTGGCTGCTCTAAATTTGATTACCGTCACTTATGTAAAACAACTAATTGAGCTGGTAAACCTTTCATTCATTGTTTATACTGTTATGATCGCAAAGTAGTATGCAGTGGCCCCACGAATGTGGCCACTTAAGCCATATTTTAAAAGGTTATAATCTAACAAAAAATATTATACCAGGTGGCATTTAATTTAAAGAAATGTAGCTTAAAGACACGTTTCAAACAAAGTCTCAAAAAAAAAAAAGTATATAGTGTCTACTTATGCTAACTCTGCCCACAAACGTGTGGTTGGGCTAGTCAACATTGCAAAAGACAACCGCCAAACAACTGTTACAGTGGCGTAGGTGGTAAAACACGTAGCAGTGACTTTTTGACGCGATTGACCCGAGTTCGAATCCACCTTTTGCCAAACTTGTTCTTTTCCCTTTTCACATCACATATCAGATCGGAAAGACATTTGTTTTAAATAAAATAAAGGAAGTAATCGAAAAGTGTAGCATTTTTAGCAAATACAGGTAAGAAATAGTATGTTTTGCAATGTTTATGACTGTTATAGCGGCAGCTGTGGTCCAATTTTCAAGTTTTGCATGCTTGTTTAGACTCACCTGTCGCATGTGCTCACTAGGTTTTGTGAAGTTTTGAGTTTTTATTTAGTCTTTATGGGCTTTTGGGCCTTTTTGGACAGGCCCCTTTTTTGAACGACCCCATTATAGCTTCCCAAAGGGTAAATTTCAACATTTTTTGATAAACATTGACCTAGAGAGTCAAGAGAATTGGCACTGCAGTGTTTTTTTTCCGGATTGAGTGAAAAACCTAGGACTAGTTTGCAAAAATTTTTTTTTTTACATTTTCGTAATCATTTAACAACAGTTTGATTGACAGCATTGGTTCTAGAGGCAAAGCTGTATGGAAAGAGCAGGTCTGTCGTATGATACGAATATCATGCGTATGTGTGAAAAAACACACAGTATTGTTTATGCCCTTGAAAAATGCCTTGAAATTTTGCCTCCCAGTGGTCAATTTCTTTCAAATTTCTTACAGACCTTTAGGGCCATAAGTCAAACAGGCCTGCTGAATTTCGTTCGTTAAGCTTGTCTAACAGGTGCTGAAAGTTCATCGGCCAATGGCAGCCATTTTTTTTAAGATTAGCAAATGTCCTCATAGCCACTCGTGGTGGCACTTTGGAACAAGACCGTACGTACAGATTTTCTTGTCAATAGGACAAACAGATGAGTAGTTATGGCAATTTTTGTGTTCTTTCCTACCTTATAACACCACCAATTGGCCAAGCTTTTACGTGACCTCAGATTCAGCTCTTACATATGCTTGGCAAAGTTTGGCGAAGATATCTCATTCTGTTCAAAAGTAATAGCCATTTTAGGATTTTGCAAAATACCCAAAAAATGCCAAGCATTGCAACAACATAAGACACTTGAGCCTACGACTGATGGTTTAGGAGTTATGAGCGATTTTGGACTTTTAATCCAAGTTTCAAGTCTCTACGACTTACTGTTTGATTTGCCTGATTAGTTTTACATGGAGATTGCTGATCCTTGGCCATTCTAACAATCACAATAGGGTTTCAGCGCTACACGCTTCAACCCCTAATGATAATTTACACTCAGTACATTATTATTGCATACTGTTTTATAATGTACTACAATACTGAGGTGCAAATATCTGCCACTTGCACAGAGTATAAATAGCATTTAACTAATATTATTGCAAAGAAAATACTGCTGTTTTTATATAGTGAAAATAGAATATATTCGCACTTACACTTTTGAGCTCTTCATGAAATTCTGTGGTGGCTTATATGGTGACTTATCGCTAGATGTTGTCTGGCAGGCCTCAGCGATGGAAAAAGCAGATTTCTGTTGATACCCTTGTCAAATATGTTGTGATTATAATAGAAAACTTTGAAGGCTGAGATACTCATCTCCATTGGGAGCATTAATAGTGCTAACATTTGACCTGCTGGCTTTGCGGGAGAGATGAAAAGCTCATTAAATCCTGCATGGTGATGTGGGGTTCAGCAGTCAAAGGGAGAATGAAAACAGTGGAGCCGCACCGAACCCTAGTAATAGAAGGTGAGAGTCCTTATTGTTTCAGCAGAGTGAGCAGGATCATGTGCAGGTCCAGGTACAAGACAGCAGGGAGAAGAGAACTGACAGCTTAGGTGACACTTCTTGAGTAATGCCAAACAAATGGGCAAAATCATTTTGTGTGGCACTGCCGAGATTGGTTCTTAATGATTCATCTCTTGCGTTGTATATTTTTGTATTCATTTATAAGCCACATCTGTTAAATGAATCAATATAAATGAAATTGTTTAAGTGATTACAGTTGGATTTCTTTGTTGTGCTTGTTTCAGTGCGCTTTGATTTTAAGCCTTATGAATGCGGCAGTGAGCTCACTAAGCCTGGCTGCATGAATTACTGGATTTACATTACTTATAATGCAAAGTTATTTAATGCTTTGAGTAAAGAGGCAATTTGCTAAGCTATAAAGCATCAAAAATCCCCATCACTATATGTTCACTCACAATGACGGCGATCTATAATTATTAAATCATGGCCCACTTAATATGATTGGGAGAGGATAACTTTCGTTTGACTTGCGCTGATTTGTAATTTGCATTATTGCCGCTATCTGTCATTAGATTAGAAAGTTATTAACTTTAGATTTAAACAGCCCAGGGCTCCAATGATTATTAGAACATGTTGTTCCAAAAGGCCCAGATTATTGTGACTATGCTTCGTGAGCACGTCATGAGTTGGAAATAATTTGGTGAAGATGATTTTTACGCTGTCAGTACTGATGATTTGTGTAAAGTTGGGTAGTATAGTAGCTGTCATAATTCGCTGGGAAAACCATCTTGTGTGAAAGACAGAATGTAATTCAGATCTTTGCCGTTTGCTCCTTGCTGTCATCTTCACAGCAACAAAAAGAAGTTACACCACCTGCCTCACTAGCATAACAGAGTTGACAAGTGTTCTGTCTTGAGACATTGAATTTGTGTTCATTTGTGCTTATCCTAATTTTTTTTTAAGTTTTTTTTTTGTAGCTCTTAAAGATAAAGCATGAGATACCTTACAGTGCTTTTCAATACAATAATGCTGGTTCATATTAAATAAAGAGTGCCAACAACTGCACAACTAGTCAAACATCAGCACATGTGTAGAATTAAAATAGAATTATATATGTGTGTGAATGTGTTAAAGGGATAGTTCACCCAAAAATGAAAATTTTTGTTTTCTTTTGTTTTCTTTGGACACAAAAAGTATTCTTGTTGCATCATAAAATTATGGCTGGACCATTTTAATGATGTCCTTACTACCTTTTTGAGCCTTGAACATGTCAGTTGCGTTTTTGTCTATGCAGGGACAGAAAGCTCTTGAATTTCATCAAAAATGTCTAAATTTGTGTTCTGAAGATGAACAAAGGTCTTACAGATTTGGAATGACATGAGGTTGAGTAAATTAATAACAGAATTTTCTTTTTTGGTTGAACTATCCCTTTAATAATTTTAAGTCCACTTCCAGAACAGCAATTTACAAATAATTTACTCACCCCCTTGTCATCCATGATATTCATGTCTTTCTTTCTTCAGTGGTAAAGCAATTATGTTTTTTGAGGAAAACATTTCAGCATTTTTCCCCATATAATGGACTGCTATGGTGCCCCGATTTTGAACTTCCAAAATGCAGTTTAAATGCGGCTTCAAAACAATCCCAAAAACAGTTGTAAATGATCCCAGCCGAGGAAGAAGGGTCTTATCTAGCATAACAATCGGTTATTTTAATAAAAGTGATAAAATTTATCTACTTTTTTAATTCCAAACGCTCGTCTTGTCTTACTCTGCCTGGACTGTTTTTGTTCTGGTTCATGACGGTTAGGGTATGTCGAAAAACTCCCATCTCATGTTCTCCCTCAACTTCAAAATCGTCCTATATCGCTGTTTTACCTTTTTTGTTAAGGGTGTTTGATCTTCTTTGCATGTTCACTTTGCAAATGCTGGGTCGGAACTTCTGCAGTGATGTAGGATGATTTTGAAATGATTTTTGAAGTTGAGGGAGAAAATATGGTTGGAGTTTTTCGACCCTAACTGTCTACAAGAGAATACACAGTTCAAGGCAGTTCTTCTGCAGGAAGGCAAGACGAGCATTTGAGAATAAAAAGTATTTAAATAGTATTTTTTAATGTAAGTAACCGATCGTTTCACTAGATAAGACCCTACTTCCTCGGCTGGGATCGTTTACAAACGCATTTGGGATCGTTTGAAGTCGCATTTAAAGTGCCTTTCGGAAGTTCAAAATCGGGACACCATAGCAGTCCATTATATGGGAAAAAATGCTGAAATGTTTTCCTCAAAAAACATAATTTCTTTACGACTGAAGAAAGAAAGACGTGAACATTTTGGATGACAAAGGGGTGAGTAAATTATTTGTAAATTGTTGCTCTGGAAGTGGACTTCTCCTTTAAGCATTTGAGCATAAACTTGATCAAATGGATTTTAAGATCAGCTGAAACAACCTTTTGAAGACTCTTAAGTATGATCTGCACTTTTCTGAATCTTAAATTTTACACTTTGATTTCCACATTAGCCCGTCTTAATTAAAAAACATGCTTTCAATTAATTCCCAGCCGTTCCATTCCTTTGGATGCCTTCACTTCGTAATATTAAATAACGCTGTCATCATGCATGTCGAATTAATTAGTCACACAATGCTCAGTAATTGCATGCAGCACTTGTGACCTTTGGTTTGATAGTATCTTTTTCATGTTCTCCCCTTAGCGACCCTCCGCAAGCTCAGCGCTTCTCACTGGCGCATGCAGAACATCGCCCAGGAATCTGTTGACAGCTCAGATGATGAGTTTTTTGATGCCCGGGGTAAGTGTCACTTATTTCCAACCCTTTGTAATGTCCTGATGGCTTCAGCTCTTCAGCATCTGTGCCCTACTCTCTCTCCCACTCACTTTTTATGTCCATCATATTCTGTCTATTACAGGTGCCTCACATCATTATGGATGTATTCCTCCGAAGTAGGCACTAAAAAAAGCTGTAAACTTGTATTAAATAGATTTGTGGACCTTTTTCATGATGAACGCAAATGCTTGATGTAATGTTACTGTAATTTTGCTTATAATAGGGTCCAAATAACAAGCCTTTACAATCAACATGAAAACTGGCAGACGTAAGTGCTCATGCAGTAAGTGTCCCTGCACCAGCAAGCCACTCGAGGCCCATACAGTAAATAGCTCAAGATTTGCATCTTCAGCAAAATGCCACCTTTAAACACAATCCTCTAAATCTAAATTGACTCAGCTTTACTTTCCTCAGCATTGCAACTATCCATTATCACTTCCTATAGGAAGCATTTACATTTAGCTGACGCTATTATCTAAAGCAACTTACCGTGCAGGGACAGCAACTTAAGGATAAGTTTTGAACTTATCACAACCTGTTTTTTTTTTTTACCAATGTGACTTAAATGGAAGCCGTTTCCACCACAGTTGAGAAAAAATATGATTCTGTCATAATAATGTGAAACTTTCTCGTAATAATTACTTAGTTTCTCTTATTATGAGAGACTTTCTTTTTATTGCAAGAAATTAATTCATTATAACGAGAAAAGTCATTATTATGAGAAACTAATTAAATATAACGGGGAAATTAAGTAATTATTATTAGAAGGTAAGTCATTATTACGAGAAATTAAGTAATAATTACGAGAAGCTAAGTCATTATTATGAGAAATTAAGTCATAACGAGAAATTAAGTCATTATTACAAAAAACTAAGTTACTATTACAAGAACGTTTTTTCATTATTATGTAATATTCATTATTCCATTATTACATAATGAAAAATTAAGCAATTATTACAAGAAATTAAGTTATTATTACGAGAAAGTTTCTCTTTATTATGAGAAACTAAGTCATTATTATGAGAAATTAAGTCATTATTACGAGAAAATAAGTCATTATGAGAATGTTTCTGGTTTTTATGAGAAAGCTTCTCATTATTATGAAAAACTAAGTCATTATTACGAGAAATTAAGTCGTTATTATGAGAAACTAAGTCATTATTATAAGAAACTAAGTAATTATTATGAGAAACTAAGTCATTATTACGAGAAAATAAGTCATTATGAGAATGTTTCTGGTTTTTATGAGAAAGCTTCTCATTATTATGAAAAACTAAGTCATTATTACGAAATTAAGTTTATTATGAGAAACTAAGTCATTATTATAAGAAACTAAGTCATTATTATAAGAAACTAAGTCATTATTACGAGAAAATAAGTCATTATGAGAATGTTTCTCATTTTTATAAGAAACTAAGTCATTATTATAAAAAACTAAGTCATTATTACGAGAAATTAAGTCGTTATTATGAGAAACTAAGTCATTATTATAAGAAACTAAGTAATTATTATGAGAAACTAAGTCATTATTATGAGAAAATAAGTCATTATGAGAATGTTTCTGGGTTTTATGAGAAAGCTTCTCATTATTATGAAAAACTAAGTCATTATTACGAGAAATTAAGTCATTATTATGGGAAATTAAGTCATTATAATGAGAAATTAAGTCATTATTACGAAAAACTAAGTCATTATTATGAGAAATTAAGTCATTATTACAATAAATTAAAGGGGTCATCGGATGCTAAGTTCACTTTTACATGTTGTTTGAACATTAATGTGTGTTGGCAGTGCATGTACAAATCTACCCTATAATGATAAAAATCCATGCAGTGGTTTTTAATTAATCTGTAAAAATAATATTCCCTTTTTCAAATCGAGCCATTCTCAGATGACTGCCATTGTGGTGTCACACCAACAGAGGCCGCTCCCACAATAGTTGATTGACATGAGCGTCTTACCTCAGATCAGCTGTAACAGTCCGCCCTCTTTGTTTCGATGCCGGAGCAGGGATGTAAGTTAGACAAGAATATCTCCGATTGAGCGATTGAGGTGTTGTGTTGCTGCTGGATGTAATAATGAACATAGTAGTCGTCATTTACTCCCGACATCTGAACCGCTGAAGATGCAGTGGATTACGTTTGTTTGTGAAGGGAATGCGCCTCCCGATCTACATTTTTTTTTTTTTTTTTTTTATGAATCTTTGTGATCGCCTTTCCTAATAATGTGCTAGTTAGCAAGTTTAGCGGCTAAACGCGCTAAATGCGGCTATAGTAAATAATCTCTCAGAGCAGCTTGTCACTCCACAGAGAGAAGAGAGGGGCGGGGCAAGCAGAGCTCATTTGCATTTAAAGCAGCCTCGACCAGAATGAGATGATTTTTGCAGAGCTGATTTTGGAAAGGTAAAAAGGGTGTTGTTTTACACTACCATTGATAATTTTTAACCAAAGTATATTATAGACTCTTCATTAAGACCCTAAAGAATCATATCTACTTGTGGAAAATGGGCATCCGATGACCCCTTAAAGTCATTATGAGAATGTTTCTGGTTTTTATGAGAAAGTTTCTCATTATTACGAAAAACTAAGTTATTATTACGAGAAATTAAGTCATTATTACAATAAATTAAGTCATTATGAGAACGTTTTTGATTTTTGTGAGAAGGTTTCTAATTATAACAAAAACTAAGTCATTATTATGAGAATGTTTCTGATTATTACAGGAAACTAAGTCATTACAAGAAATTAAGTCATTATGAGAAACTAAGTCATTGAGGAACATGTATTAGGAAAAAAAAAGTAAATAAATAGAGGTACGTTTTCAGGTCATGTTTATGTTAAATGTGAATGGAGCGTGTAAATGAGTGGATGAACAGATGTGGACAATTTTTTATTTTTTTTTAATCTGTGGCAGTCGAGTCCCAGCGCAGCTGCTAACATTTGGTCAGTGAATGGAGGTGTGACTAAAGCAGGGGATTCTCCATTAGATGTGTGAACTAGATCATATTGTCTCTTGAGTAGCATCTCCAGATGAGTTCCTTTGATTGTTTTGGTGTTCAAAATGAAATTATTCTGCTCTATAATTTATTCACATAGTCTCTATGAGCTCTGCTACCCCACCCCCACCCCACGTCCGACATTAGTAAAAACTTAAGAGTGGGTTGTAGCAGCGTATAATGTAATCAGTATCCTGCATGTTTCCACATCTAACTTTCATGAGACACATTTCTCATTTATTCTTAATGAGCCCCCTGCTTTACCACACAACACAGAACCTCAATTAAAGTCCAGATGTTACAACGGGATGGAATGGGGCACATGCCAGATAGTTCCCTAATGTGTTTTTGCCTGGGTTTTTATTATGTTCCATCATTAGGCTTTGTTTAGATGAACCTGCATTTGTGTTGTAAGAACTACCATTCAGATTTTGCTAATAGTTTTTTTCTCAGTTCAGAGAAGATTTAGCTCGTAGAAAAACAAAAGGGAGATATCAAAACGCTCAATACAGCAGCTGTTGAAATAAATGTTTTGCATTAGTATTTTTCTTGAATGATAATGAGAGGAGGGTTTGTTTACTCTAGAACACTATGGTGACGCTGTTGCCCACATAGAAAATAACTGCCCAAGCGCATTACCAAGATGACCACTGACTGAAATGACTTGCCTTAAAGGAACTTTGAAGAAATGTATTATACTGTCACAGTGCATTATAGGGAATATGCTGAGAGGATAACCAAGGCTGGAGGCACAGAGGGACCAACACTAAGTTGTTTACCAAGGACTATGACAGTGATTGGCAAACTTTTTTTTTTTTTAAAAAAACACAATGTGTTCTTATCCTTTCTAAATATATTTAAATTCTCATTTTGTGTATCAGGAAAGAATTAGATATAATTTAGTTATACATGATTATTTTTGGTTACTGTCTCTTATAGTGTGATGGATGGGTCAATTTAAATTAAATTTTGAAATATTCTGCTGTTCAAAAGGTTGGGGTCACTCAGGGTTTTTTCGAAAACTATTTTATTCTGTACGGACACATTCAATTGATCAAAAGTCACTGTGAATACATTTAAAATGTTATAAAAAATATAATAAAAATGTTTCTTGAGCAGCAAATCAGAATATTAGAATGCTTTCTGAAGGATCATGTGACACTGAAGACTGGAGTAATGATGCTGAAAATTCAGCTTTGCTATTACAGAAATAAATGACGTTTTAAAACATATTAAAATAGAAATAGTTATTTTAAATTGTAATAAATATTTCACAATATTACTGTTTTTACTGAATTTTTAATCAAATAAACACAGCCATGGCGAGCATGAGAGATGCCTTTCAAAAGTATTAAAGGGATTAATTACTCACCCTCATGTCGTTCCAAACCCATAAGGCCTTTGTTCATCTTCGGAACACAAATTAAGATATTTTTGGTGAAATCTGAGAGTTTTCTGACCCTGCATAAACAGCAACACAACTACCAAATTCAAGGCCCCGAAAGGTAGTAAGGACAACGTTAAAATAGTCCATGTGACATGAGTGGTTCAACCGTAATTTTATGAAGCTCTGAGAATACATTTTGTGCACAAAGAAAACAACAGTGACTTTATCCAATAATTTTTCAACACGCCTTTACAAAGGTACCATAATGCATGTGTGTGGTGCTGCTGACACAAAAGCCTTTGTATTCGGGTTTGGAATGACACAAGCGTGAATAATTAATGAAAGAATTTTAATTTTTGGGTGAGCTATCCACTTAAATACATCTTACTCAACTTTTGAACAGTAGTGTAGTTATGTGAGGATTTTTGGACCAATGAAAATTTTCTCTGGGTGGGGCCATCTACGGTGATCAACATGAAAATAATGGTCAGTGAACACTTTTATATCTACTCCTAGTGAATTAATTTTTCTAAAGAATTAAAGGGATAGTTCACCCAAAAATTAAAATTCTGTCATTAAAGAAGTCCACTTCCAGAACAACAATTTACAAATAATTTACTCACCCCCTTGTCATCCACAATGTTCATGTCTTTCTTTCTTCAGTTGTAAAGAAATTATGTTTGTTGCGGAAAACATTTCAGCATTTTTCCCCATATAATGGACTGCTATGGTGCCCCAATTTTGAACTTCCAAAATGCAGTTTAAATGCGGCTTCAAACAATCCCAAATGCAGTTGTAAATCATCTCAGCCGAGGAAGAACGATCAAGTTCAAAATCAGGGCACCATATCAGTCCATTATATGGAGAAAAATGCTGAAATGTTTTCCTCAAAAAACATAATTTCTTTACAACTGAAGAAAGAAAGACATGAACATTGTGGATGACAAGGGGGTGAGTAAATTATTTGTAAATCGTTGTTCTGGAAGTGGATTTCTCCTTTAATTATTACAACAGCAACAACATTTATTTATAGAGCACAGTTAAACACAACCAAGGTTGACCAAAGTGCTTCACAAAGAATAAAACACAAGTAAAAAGGAAAACCAGAGAATCAACAGACAAATAAAATCAATAGAATACCACAGGAAACATACTAAGAAGTGTTATAAGCCAGGATAAATAAATATGTCTTAAGATAGGATTATAGAATACAGAGAGGGGGCACGTCTGATAAAAGGAGGAAGGCTATTCCAAAGTTTCGGTCCCGCAGTAGCGAAAACACAATCACCACAATTTTTAAATTTAACTCTTGGAACTATGAGCAGGCCAAGGTCACAAGATCTCAAGGTTGTAGAAGGGGTATACGGAAGCAGTAAGTCGGTAAGTATTGAGGCGCAAGATTTCAATTCTATACTGAACAGGGAGCCAGTGTAGGGACATTAAAATTGGAGTAATATGGTCGTATTTTCGCTTGCCTTCCAGCAGTCTAGCGGCTGCGTTCTGGACTAACCGAAGACGAGAAATGGAAGACTGAGAAATACCAAAATACGAAGAGTTACAATAGTCGAGACGAGATGTTACGAAGGCATGGATAGCTGTCTTGAGATTTTTCCGGGATAGAAAAGGTTTAACTTTACTGAGAAGGTGAAGTTGGTAAAAACATGACTTGACTACAGCTGAAATCTGTTTATCAAACTTTAAACTAGCGTCAAATAAAACGCCCAAGTTCCTGGCACACTGTGTGTTACACGGAGTGAGGAAGCCAAGATCAAAATTAAAAACAACATTATTACTCACCCGCAAGACCTTCATTCGTCTTTGGAACACAAATTAAGATATGTTTGATGAAATCCAAGAGTTTTTTGACGTTCCATAGACAGCAAGGCTTCTACCACATTCAAGCTCCAGAAAGGGAGCAAGAACAGAATTGTCCTTCGGAGGAAATTTGTTAGTTTAGTTTTTTTTGTGCACAAAAAGTATTTTCATAGCTTCATAAAATTACGGTTGAACCACTGATGTCACATGGACTATTTTTATGTTTTTGGTACCTTTCTGGACCTTGAACATGGTAGGACCCTACCATTTGTGTTCTGAAGATGAACGAAGATCTTACGGGTTTGGAACGACATGAGGGTGAGTAATTAATGACAGATTTTTTTATTTCTGGGTGAACTATGCCTTTAAACTTGTTGCAAATCAGTGTAGATAATTGTCTCCACTGCAGACTTGCTTTGACCTGTGAGAAATGACAAAAGTAATGTTGTGCACACTTAAATGTTATTTTCTAGTGGCTGAGTGTTTGTTTAGCAATCACTTTTGTCAGGAGAGCCACAGTCAAGTGTTTTGGCTCAGACTTGGAGTGCGAACTTAATGGCTTTTTGTGCGAGCGACACTGCAGAGGTGTGTTTGTGAATTCACAGAGGTTGTATGTGTGAATATACATCTCTCTGGGTCTGTGTGGATACTCTGGCTGCTGTTGACTCCTCTTCACTGACCTGTGAGATTGACCCCTGTCAGTCAGTGCGCCGAGCGGCAGGGAAATTGAGACTCATAGCGGTTCCAGCTTTGTCAGCCTGCTTTCACCTCCGTGACACACGAGCCCCTTTCACGCGTGTGAGACTCTCACTTGCCCTCATATCCGCTGGGTTGATCTCCTTCAAGTCGCATCATGGAGTGTCTCTGTAGAGGATGTAAACAATATTGCAAACAGTGTTGTCCCAACCAACTTTTAATTGGAAATACTTCAGCGCTGTGCTGGTTAAGTGTTGTCATGGGGTCTTTAAGAACAAAGCTGTTTTGATTATGAATGAGTGCGTTCAGAATCATTTTTAACTGACATGTTGGCAAATGTCTAAGGAGGTTAATTCAGGTCTGTTATTGGAGCGTGTGCACTTGAGTAATGAGATTTGTCAGAGTGTGTTTAAACAGAACACATTTGTACAGCTTGGAATAAGATCGGACCCTCATTTAAAACTGTGCAAATTTCAGCCAGAGACAGATTGCTGTATGCATTCGCAGTCATTCATTGTGACTCTTAATGCTAATTGATTAGCATTACCTATACAGGCTTTGCATTTTGTGCTAAAGTGTTTTTCTGTTGCATTGATTGTTCTCTGTAGTCGGGTAGCCCTGGGCCTTTTACACACAAGATTTATTTGCACTGACAAATCAATTTAGAAATCAGCTATTCATAACTTCTATCAGATTACAAAGCATAGCTAAAACTGTGTTCCTTATATTTTAATACATTTAATACTTTAATTGAAAATAGCATCTTGGCATTGGGACTTTTTATGATTTTATGAATATCATTAGCCATCTGAGAGATGACAGCTTGTCTTTGATTTTAATTTAGGCAATTTAATTGCATATATTACGGTTGGTTGAATGTTAAATCGTGGCATAGATACACATCCAAGTTTGTTTCTCATTACAAAACACTGTCAAAGCCTTTTCTTAGTATTTGTGTTAGAGTTTTAAACCCCAGTGTTGAGAAGAAGGTCAAGACGTGTGATTTTCATAACCAAATATGGGCTTCCATTTGGAAGATTTTCCAGGAAAAGCTTGTTTTCCTGAAACTGTGTCATACAGACAACGCTGTCTTATGTTCTTTGCCTCTTGACAGCCACAGGCATCTACTGGTCATGGAAAAAAGTGTTAGTCTGATAAAATATGCGAAAAATGAAGTCTGTGCATAATAAATGCTGCTTGTTTTACTGCTTTTAACTTTTAAAGAAGCCAACTATAGATTTGCATTTTATTTCCATACTGTGAAAGTGAATGGAGACTGAGGCTGTCATTTTGCCAAACGTTTCCTGTTGTGTTCAACTGAAAAAAGAAAGTCGTATGGGTTTGAAACAGCATGATCTTGCTATGAAATGTAATACTCTGAAATGTAATTTACAAGGTGTAGAGAAAAAGAAAATATAGTCCCAGCAGGCTTGCGTTGCAGATTTGGTTCATATACTGAAGATGTTCATAGGAGAGAACTGGAAATAGGAACAGCTGTAATACACTAGCATTTGACCATCTTTCAGCCCACGTGGACATGTCCTTTGACTCGTATCTTTGTCTGTATTTAAGAGGAAAAGAAGAGTTGAAGAATGTTAATGGATAAGCTTTGGGCTTCCATGAACTCATTCCCTGCAGGCCTTTCTAAGATTTGTGAAATTAAGTTTCAGATTCCTTTTGAAGTCTTTAATAGCCTCCAATCAAAATGTTTCCTGGTCTTTATGCACTTTATGCATATCTTTCTTCTTATACTCCTTTCATGCACCTTTTTCTGAAAGAGCTGGTCATATGATTTTTAAAGTGTCCTAATATTGTGTAAGAGTCCCCTACAACAGCTTTAAATGCATCTAAGGCTGAAAACATTGCAATTTTCTATACATAGAGTAATTTGTCCATGATTTCGAAAAGGTTTCTTTGAATCAGTTCTGAGCATAATATCTGTAAACTAGGGGTGTGCGATATCGTCTACGATAATATCGTAATTGATGTTTTAATGATGTTAATTTTGACATTATCAAGTATTTTGCAAAAGCCATTCAAAACACCTACTGAGTGCAGTGCACGCATTATGTGAAGTCTAGACTAGTGCGGATACGCATTAACAGTGCGTTCTTTCACTGCATGATTCAGTCTATTAAAATACATTTAGAATGATCACAAATTCAAGACATGGGAACAGAAAATGTATAGATTTATTCCACTTCATATAGCTAATCAATTTCACAATAAATAAGATTTGGCTTTATTCTTTAAGCTAACTTACCAATTTAGCAAAGAACTCTACATACCTGTAGGCTCGGTAGTTGTTCACCATAATCCTGTGTAGTGGCACTGGCATGTGATTAATATTATTTTATTTTATTTTATTTTATTTTTAAATGGGGGATGAAATGGTTTGCTTAATAGATAAAATAACTATGGACTCTATTTGGATCATCTATTATTCAATTACTTTTCCTGTTCTATGTTTTTTTTTTCCGAAGTTAAGGCGATTCTGAGTCGACTGTTTATTTTGAGAGATGATATTTTTATGTATAATGCACTTTTTGATTAACAACTTTGCAGACTGTTTACACTGAAGGATAGCTACGTTACAAACTGCAAAAAAAATATTTTTCGAAAACCCATATGACCTGCTCTTGAAAGTATTTTGAGTTATTCATTTTATACATCTTCATTAGGAATAGGTCAGGATGTGTGTATATATTTTAAACTTTTTTGTTTAATATTTTATAAATGTGCTTTGAAAGTGTTGAACCAAGAGACACAACTTTTCAGAGGGTGATTTAGCTTGCTGGCAATGTTTGCGCTTACTGTTAGACTGTCAGCAGAATAAATTCTCTGAGAAGTTGTTTCTTCATTCCATAAATTCATACTCTTTAAAGTACTGCTGCTACAGGCGTCAAACGCAGCTTGTTTAACAAACACTCCGCCTTCAACAATGCATTTCAGGACAATTATGGTCGGACTTCAGATCTCCTGCTGTGAGCGGCGTTCCAGTTGTTATGCAATTCGGCTCTGTCTTTTGAAGTCTATGATAGTTTTGTATAATAAAAGAGGATTTATTTGCTGAGTATCTCTGTCAGTTAGTCTATTAAAATGCTGCATGTTGTTCTGTGATATTTTTAAATTGTTGATCATCTTGATTTGGTTGTCATTTTTCACTGTTTTGCACCATGAATTGCATTGTGTTTTAAGATGATGTTTCAAGTAGGGAATCATGGGAGTTGTTGTTTTCATCCCCACAGCGGATGCAATACATCAGGACTCGGCAAGAAATCATGTCCATGGATGGGCTAATGTATTAAAGACTTATTAAGGTCATGTAGTGTGAGTTTTTCTTCAAACTCCCTAAAATACCAGCCTCAGCCCAATCAGAAGTGCTGGTACTTACATAGAAACCTATACATCTGAGCCTGATAAAAAAATTTTAAAGAAAGGTGTCAGATGGATTTAGCCGGTTTTGCATCTGAGCTCTTCTCATATATATATATATATATGTATGAATAGTTTTACTGTATAGTTACAGTAAATGGACTAAATGAAGCCTGGATGCCATGATTAATTTTTTTTTTTTTTTTGTATTCGAGTTCCTCGAGGAATTGTTTCAGCCCTATTTTCTACAAAACAAAACCAGAAAATCAAGGGTGTATGACGTTGTAGGCAGGCGAAGGTCCATTACACTAGTTTAAATCCAGAAACATGTGGGGTAATGTAAGTACACAAGTCAGCAAAATATATAACACCACAATCCTAGTGGTTTTTGGATATTTTAATAAAAAAATCACATAATTAAAAGCACATATTGTGCCTTTTAAACAAAAATAACCATATTGTGATATATATCACTACCATGAAATAAAATTACTCATCGTGATATAAGATTTTGGTCATATGGTCAATACCGTATGTTTTGACTTTTGTATTCTCACTATACTGAAGCTAAAGCATTTAATATGAGCTACTTTTATTTTTGATGTATAATATTATTTATTGTGTTTCTTGTAATTGTGTTGTAAATGTAATAGAATTATTATATTTTATTATAAATAGAAACTTTTTATTATCCTAACCATTTATCTTTATCCTTTTCTATGGAAGCCTGTTTCCGCCACTGAATAAAAAATAAAAAATGTAATTGCAACTTTTTATCTCACAATTCTGACTTTTTTTTTCTCGGAATTTCGAGTTTACATCTCGCAAGTCTCACTTTTTTTCCCCTCAGAATTGCCATATAAACTCGGAAATCTGACTTTGTTTCTCAGAACTGTGAGATATAAACGCACAATTGCGAGTTATAAAGTCAGAATTGCGGGATATAAACTCACAATTGCGAGAAGACTTTGCATCTCGCAATTCTGACTTTTTTGCTCAGAATTATGAGATACAAACTTGCAGTTGCGAGTTATAAAGTCCAGTACTGAGGAGAAAAAAGAGACTGATATGTTCACAGAATTTCAAGTTTATATCTCACAATTCTGATTTAATAACTCACAATTGCCAGTTTATATCACACAATTCTGACTTCATTTCTCAGAATTGCAACTTTATAAATCACAATTGTGAGTTTATCTCACAATTCTGAGTAAAAAAGTCAGAATTGTGAAATAAGTCACAATAACCTTCTTTTTATTTTTTTATTCCGTGGCGGAGACGGGCTTCCATACTTTTCTGCCCTGTATTGATGTTAGATATAAAAATCTGGAAAAAAAAAGAATAAATAAATATAATTAAATGTATTTTAATGTTACTTTGACAGCCCTAAAAATCCATTTTGTTAGGTCTTTTCATAAAAACGTTTTGCACATCCCTAACTTCCATAGGGACATAAACATTCTTCATAATGGTGCAGCTTTGCAGAAATCTTTTGCAAAGCTTGTCCACTCAGTTCTTTCTGAGAGCATGTTCCCACATTTCTACATTGTTCTTTTTCTCCTTTCAACTCTCACTTTTTGCTGTCATCCTTTCTCAGCTTTGCTTTGCTGAGCTTTGCTGGCAGACCCTTGTGCGTTAGCAGTTTGTTTGTTTTATTTACTGAAATAGGTGGTTGTCTCTCCTTCAGGAGCTGGGCTGCTGTCGTTGCTCTTCTTTGTGCTAAGCACATTTCACACTTCAGAAGATCTATGTTCTTCCAGCTCTCTCTAAGCGCCGTTCCATTCGACACGACTCAATAACCACTAGTGTTTGGATTATGATTTAAAACGCTTCGTCTCTCAACTTCCCTCGCATTGTTTCTGTGAGCGTGCATGTGTATGTTTGTCTACCCTTGTTTGAGCCAACTCAAAAAAACAATTCAACTGACAGTCTAGCGAATAGAATGCGACAAATGGCGGCCGATCGGCTCGAGTGGGTGATGCAGACGAGCAGGCCTGACGGAGCCCTGTCAAAACCTCTCTTCCACACCCAAATATCGGCCCAGTGAGATCCGACACGGCATTAGGCTTGCGGTTCGCTGTCACACGCTGTGAACCGCACAGCCGAGTCCTCCATCAAGCACTCAGGGGCTGTCTCACAAGGACCGGCGGAGTGCCTGATCGCTCACTCTGTGCTCATTAGTCGGACATCACTTTATGGCTCGAGCTGTATTTAAAGATAATTCGATGAATCTTAATAGTCTTTGATGTACTGCTGCATTCCCTGTGAATTTTTTTTCGGAGCTGAAATGTGCATAGCATTATCCTACCGATGAGCTAAATGATTGATTGTCTCATCTTCATCATATACTAAATGTGTTTTTTGTGTGTGATGTCTTTCAGAGGTGCTGGAGGGGAAGACGGCCATGCTTTTGGGGATGAGTCAGTGGAACTCTAATGATCTCGTTGAACAGATAGAAACCCTGGGCCACATCGACCAGACGCAGGGTAAGAGCTCATAAATAGAAATGTTACATTTCCTGTCATCAATCGTACTTCCCCATAGAGATATTAAAATTCATGGCGTATGTATGTGGGGCATGAAGATACTACAAATGTTGTGCAGTCGTAAAAACATTTACGTGGAGAGCTGAGTATATATGTGACTGATGGCATGGGTCTAATGGGATAGCTCTGTCGTCATTTATTCTCTCCCATGTCGTTCTGTGGAACAGAAAAGAAGACATTTTGAGTTTTTCATTTTTTTGGTCTTCGATTTGAATCAATATTGATTATTTTGGATATTTTAGGTACAGTATATGACAAATTTCTCAAGGAAAAAAAACAGTTAATTCTGTAAATATACATGAGTTTCAGTTGCTACTACATTACTATAATATTGAAGGTTAAAACTAATTAATCAATCCTTGTTGACTGTATGGTTTTTAGATCCATCTTTTCACACTGAGGACAACTGAGGGACTCGTATGCAACTATTACAGAAGGTTCAAACACTCACTGATGCTCCAGAAGGAAAAATGATGCATTAAGATCCAGGGGTGAAAACTTTTGAACAGAATGAAGATGTGTACATTTTTCTTATTTTGCCTAAATATCATATTTTTTTATTTAGTACTGCCCTTCAGAGGCTACAGAAGACAGTTATATGTTTCCCAGAAGACAAAATGAGTGAAATTTATCCTGATCTTTACATTCCAAAAGTTTTCACCCCCTGGCTCCTAATGCATCGTGTTTCCTTCTGATGCATCAGTGAGTGACAACCTTCTGTAATAGTTGCATATGAGTCCCTCAGCCCTGCTGAAAACAAACAAACAAAAAAAAACGCTAAAACCAGCCTGGGCTGGTTGGCTGTTCTTAGCTGGTTTAAGCTGGAAGTAGCTAGTTTCCCAGCCTGGCTAGGCTGGTTAGGCTGGTTAGGCTGGTTTTTGCTGGCTACTGGTCGCTTTGTGAGACCTGAAGGATTTTTATGAAGAACAGCTGGTAGTTTAACTGTTCAGGACAAACTCATGAACAACTATCACTCAACAAAAAAGCCACAAATGTGGATCATTCAGGTAACAACAAAGTATTAAGAATTAGGTGTATGTAAACTTTTGAACAGGGTCATTTTTTATAAATTCAACTATTATTTTCTCTTGTGGGTTATATTGACATTGTTCATGGTGAGAGATATAAAGCAGTGGCTGAAGACATCAGTTTGATAAATACAAACTTAGACCGGCTGCCCATCAGCCTCACCCTTGGTACTTGAGCCGTCAAAATGACCCAAATGCACATCTCTTTCTCATATCCTTGAGAACAAAGGAGGCTGTAATCTAAAACAGCATTTTATAACACATCTCATTATGTTTTACATTAACCACCCATGTCATAGAAATCGTTCAACCAGCTGCTTGCCAAACAAATGTGTAATTTTTCATTTCGCCATGAAAACAGAGGAAACAGACGTCAGGCTTCATTAGGCAGCATCATGTCTCAGCTGTCTCCATTGATTTTTCTTACTCTTTGTTCTTATCTAGTCAATTCTTATAACGGTAAGAGTTAGCTAGCGTGAGTCATTAGTGAAGTAAACATCGTGATTTTTCACTTTCTCACTGCTTGGAGCTTTTTGAAGTTGCTTTCAGGCTTAGTTTCACATAATGTAGCCCTATTTATTAATATCTCATCTTCTTTGTGTAAAGGTCCATACATATGTGAAACTTAAAGAGGCTTTTAGCTCTTAGAGATGTATTTTGCTCAGTGCTCTTCTTGTGTTATATTTAGTTTCTGAAAGGTCTGCTAGCACTTGTTCAGTGTAACGTGGAAGGAGGATAGTGTACATTTCTGCAGGGTTTGCTTGTGTCGTAGTTGACACATCCAAATCGAATTTACGTACAAAATATTTCTCTCCTGTGATTTATTGCCTGTGGCATATGCAATTACACAGCAATTACGTATCGATTTACTTTTCCATATTGAGTGATACCAGTGATGTAAACCCACTGTAAAAAGCCCCTAACACACAACCGAATATAAATTTCCATAAAAACATGACATTCCCATATATTCTTGCGTTCTCTGAGCTGTTTGTTGTCGTGGGTTTGACATACTTTTGGAAAATGGCGCTTTACACCAGACTGTGCATGGTAGTATTGCTCAAAATAATTCACCCTTCGCCTCAATTATTCAGGTGGCCTTTTCTCACATTTTGGATTTCTTCCAGTGTGAAATATGATTGGTCTATTGGACGGCACTCAGGGGGATGGAGACTTAAGCTGATGCGACAGAGCGATAAATGAGCTAAGTGAGAGGCAGGCGATGACCCAACCAAGCCCCTATCAGCTTAGTTTTCAAGTGTCTTGTGCCACAATGCTTCTTCCTGCAAGATGAAAGCGATGTTAGCTTTAGGCGGCCCCTTTAGTGAAATTGCTTGTCATGCGTAAATGCTTCTCTCAGGACCAGTGCTGTGATTAATACTATGACACAGTCCAAAAGAAATGCACTCATTATACAGATAAATTGAATATTAATTCTACATGCAGGTTCATGTCTGTGGGAAAAGAGAATAATTTACTTTGAATAAATTTGTTTTTTATTCCTGTATAATCTGAATTTGAATTACTTGAGGATAGTGTTGACCTTACTATTAAACTAGAGCTGGGAGAAATGTTGAATATTTACTATATTTTTGACAGTTTTGTTCATAATAATAGACTATCTTCCTTGTTTTGCATCTCACACGATTTAGTCTCTGTGTGGCATTTGTCTTCCTTAAAATCTTTTAGTAAAAACATAAATATACACTACCAGTCAAAAGTTTTTAAACAGTAAGATTTTTATTGTTTTCTAAAGAATTCTGTTCTGCTCACCCAAGCCTGCATTTATTTGATACAACGTACAGCAAAAACAGTCAAATTTTAAAATATTTTTACTATTTAAAATTTCTATTTTAATGTATTTTAAAATGTAATTTATTTCTGTGATCAAAGCTAATTTTTCAGCATCATTACTCCAGTCCTCAGTGTCACATGATCCTTTAGAAATCATTCTAATATGCTGATTTGCTGTTCAAGAAACATTTATTATTATTATTATCAATATTCAAAACCGCCACAGAGTACAGAGTACTTTTTTTTTTTTTTTCAGGATTTATGATGAATAGAAAGATCCAAAAAAAAATTTTGTAACATTATACACTATACCATTCAAAAGCTTGAAGTCAGTATAATTTCATCAATGGTGATGAAAAAAATATTTATAATGTTACAAAAGATTTCTACTTCTGATAAATGCTGTTCTTCTAAACTTTCTCTCATCAAAGAAACCTGAAAAAAATCTACTTAGCTGTTTTAAACATAATAATAATGTTTTTGAGCAGCAAATCAGAATATTAGAGTGATTTCTGAAGGATCATGTGACTGGAGTAATGATGATAAAAATTCAGCAATTTTGCTGTACTTTTGCTGTACTTTGGATCAAATAAATGCAGGCTTGGTGAGCAGAAGAGACTTCTTTAAAAACATTAAAAATCTTGCTGTTCAAAAACTTTTGACTGGTTGTGCATATATGAGCAATGTCAGACTCATAGCTGTGCAATATGGCTTTTTATTGGCACGGTTGTGATTATGTCGTAGGTAATCACAGTGTGCCGATATACAGCTACGAGTTGCACGGATACGAGTGTGATATTGCATTAATACAACAGTTCGACGGCACAAGTGTGTAAATACATAAAAAAACAACAACAGAGTGTCTTTAAAAACCTCTTTTGTCCAAACTACTTCCTTCTGCCACGGATACAAATCTCAAGTTAACAGTTTAACAGCTGAGCCCAAGCCTCCGTTACTAATTTTAAAAATGTCACTTTAGAAATAGAGACATCAGAGTCAGCGACAAATTAGAGAAAAACTGGCTAAGTTGAGGTTGTTCTCGGCGCTGAATGGCCGCTGATGCCCTGGAGCTCATATCCCTGAAAAACATCGATGCACATTTTCAGTTGGATGTTATCTTTATTAACGAACTGCATATATGATGTCTAAACAAGTACATTATCATCTAAACAACTCTTAAATCTACATTCTGTAAGACAAAAAGAGTATTGTTTATAAAATTATAGTGGATTTAAGCATCCACCATGACACTCGCTGTGATACAAACAGTGAAGCGGTTGGAGTTCTTTTATTACTAGAATATTGCACTCCTCTCTCTACCAATTCGAGGACTAAATAATTGAATCATTTTAACAAAATAAGAGAGGTCATACAAAATGCATGTTATTTTTTATTTGGTACTGTCCTGAGTAAGATATTTTACATAAACGATGTTTACACATCGTCCACAAGACGATGAAAAAATAATAGCTGGAATTATTAAAATAACCCCATTCAAAAGTTTTGGAACCCTAGGTTCTTAATACTGTGTGTGGTTACCTGGATGATCTACAACTGTTTTTTTGCTTTGTGATGGTTGTTCATGAGTCCATTGTTTGTTCTGAACAGTTAAACTGAACACTGTTCTTCAGAAAAATCTGATCTGATTCTTTCTGAAAAAGATTCTTTAGTTTTCCAGCATCTTTTGCATATTTGAACTCTTTCCATCAGCGACTGTATGATTTTGAGATCCATCTTTTCACACTGAGGACAATTGAGGGACTCAAACACAACTATTAAAAAAAGGTTTAAACATTCACTGATGCTCCAGAAGGAAACACGATGCATTAAGAGCCAGGGGGTGAAAACTTTTGAACAGGATGAAGATGTGCACATTCTTATTTTGCCTAAATATAATTTTTTAAAATTTAGTACTGCCCTTCAGAATCAACGGAAGATACTTGCCTGTTTTTCGGAAGACAAATAAGTACAATTTATTTACCTTGATCTTTGAATTCAAAAAGATAAAAAAAGGTTTTGGATTATTTGACAATAGAAACATTTAAACAAAGTCATCAAAAGAATCAAAGATATTGACACTATACCTATAACTATATAGCTTAGCCCTAATATCTTCTCAATCCATTCTTCTTCAAGTGGAAATTTTCTGTTTCTAAACTTAGCATTAATTATATTGAATCCTCCTCTTATTTCCCCATAGTCCATTACAGTTGAGACATTTTATTGACAGGATTAAGTGTTGGAGTTACACTGGAGTCTGTGGGCACTCGAGGCTTCCAGATTAATTAGCCTGTCAAATAGGGGCCTTTCTACCTGGTGTGCTAAAGACTGATGTTAATTAGAAAACAGCACTGGAGCTACTTTCACATGCAGATAGCAGGGGGTCCTCTCATCCAGATTCCAGCCAGCTTGACTTCAGCAGAGCCGTCTGGATGCTGTCTGATCCTGTCGTGGAGTAAAATAGAGGGTTTCTTGATTGATCTGTGTGCAGTAGGAAAACACCAGACTGACAACTGTGGTGCCCTGCCCAATATTGACATCCTGTAACATCCATCCTTCAAATATTACAATTAGCTGTCAGAACATTGGCCATTTGGTTAACCCTTAAACATCATAGACACGCTGCATGCACGTTTCGCATGCATTTTTAACATGCTTAGCAATGTCCTAATGTCAAATTTAATTGAAATCAGTTGTGTCGCATCTGGTTTGTTTGGCCGAGTAGAGCGTTCAATATCTTTGGTTAAAATGATGGACATTTCTTTCAAATTTCCTTTTTTCTGCATTAAAGATGAGCTAGAGCTATTTTGATGGTCTTTGTATGTAGTCCATTGATGTCAAATCTTGTAAAATCAGCAATACAGCTAGTTAGATAAGCCAGAGACGTGCCGATTTTATTATTTTTTTCTTATTATTATTTTTTTTCCCCCTCTGAGAAGTACCTGTAGCTTTTATTCTTTGTTTCTGAATACCGTCTGGCTTTTCATCAGGCAAACAAGCTCTTTGTGTCCTGCTGTACTTGACTGGCTTCTAAACGCACAGAGGTTGAGGGATTGCTTTTATTCCATCTGCTCCCCTTGACGTGAAAGCAGTAGGTGCTTTTTAAAATTTGACTTATGTAATATCCATGCTACCTTTTTTACTTTTCATAGCAAGATGATAATGATTCTATAAATCAATTTAATGGAGACTCATTAGGACGTTTAAAGCAGACTCTACAGTTAATTGCAGTTCCACGCAGGTAGAAGTCTCATCAATCTCTGATCTAAAGGATCTGGGATGGCTTCCCTAAGGACTACTTGATAGACGACGTAATTGACGACCTGATTATTTAAGGAATCGTATGCGTGACTGACAGCTGGAGCCATACCAGACAGTTTAGGGATTTGGAGACTTTTATGACGTTCTCTATAAATCTATAAACTCACGTCTTGGGAACCACCACGTCCCTGTGCCAGAGCTGTGGACTGAGTTTTTGTTTTTGCTCATTTACTGTTTCAGGTAATTGCTTTTCAATCATTGGCATTGCTTAATCATCTTGATTACATGTCTGTTAGCTGGATGAGGGCGTCGTGAGGGAAGTGATTGTTTATGTGAGCACAGGTGAAAGTTGGAGCAGAATAACTGGAGTCGAGGAGTAAGGGTGCATGTTGGCAGAGCTTGGGTGACCTTCTCTCTCTGGCTTTCTTTCTTTCCCAGCTTCCCTCTGTACCTCCCTTTTCTGTCCACTGATTGAATTCAATCAGTGTAAATATGATGGACCACAGTAGAAAATTAGAGTCCTAGCCTCTGTCGGCTGATGGAATCTCACACGTTATCTGCTCAGCTTATCTGAGGGACCACAGCTGACAGTTTAAACATATTTTTCTTAAATATATACATTGGTGTGTGTGTATTTATACTGTATATAGATAATAAATATACACAGTACACACACACATATTATGTACACAAAAACATTTGTTTTGGATGTGATTAATCTCGATTAATCATTGCCCGGCACTTTATTTATTTAAGTATTAAATAAATATGACTAAATTTAATTTAGTTTTTAGTAATTATTTTAGTATTTAAATGAAAATAAATGTTAAATAAAATATAAAAAAAAATATTTTAAGTTTTAAGTATTTCTCATTCATTCATTTATTTATTTATTTATTTATTTATGTCTAAATGTATTTTTTTTTTTCAAAATTAGTTAATTAGTGTTACTTTAGCACTTAATGAAAATAATGAATGTTTAATAAAATATAAAAAAAGTATATAATTTTTTTATATAACTTATAAATAAGTTAATATGTATTTTATTTCAAATAATGACAAAACAATGCTTTTTTTATTATAAGTAATATTTTGTAATATTTCAGTTTTTAATAGTTTTAATGTGCATTATTTCTCATCTGTGTATTTATGTATTTATTTATTTAAAATGTCTAAATGTAATGAAGTTTTTAGTTTCTGTTATTTTAGTACTTAAAAAAATAAAGTGAATGTTAATGTATCAAAAAACTATTTTAAGTTAATATTTATTTTATTTTAAATAATGACAATTTTTTGGTTCTTTTAGTTTAAGTTTTAGTTAATGATAATAGCCCTGGAATGAGAAAGATAGAGGAGAAGTTCATTTTGTTATGAGCAGTTTTGTGTGATGTTAATTTATGTGACAAAGTGAAGTGATTGTTTGTTAAAAATAACCTTATTATTATATTATATTATATTATATTAATCATTATAATGACAATAAAATAAATAAAATACTGATAATTTTTTCAATTTAATTTAATTTAATTTAATTTAATTCAATTTCTCTTATATATCATTTATGACCAGTTCTGCTTAAGCTGTGGCAATTGTGCAGCTCACCAGCATAAGCAGCAACAATATACAGCAGTCATGTACCCACTAGGCAGCCAATAAAACACAGCGATAAAATCTTGCTCTTGAGCTTAATATTGATCTGAACTTTGTTGACTTTTGATTTGGCCAGAGTCTCAGCATCAGGAGTGTTTGCCTGTCAAAAATACACATTTCTGCCTTTTTCAAATGTTAATCACCTAGTCAGCGGCGCTGTCACAAAAACAAACTCCACGCAGTCCGGTTTCTGATTAGACCTCAAGCTCTGGCTGAATAAATTAGAATAGACGACTAATTAATGCAGAAAATTAGAATCCTCGCCTCTGTTGGCTGATGGAATCACACACGTTATCTGCTCAGCTTATCTGAGGGACCACGGCTGACAGGCTTGCATCGCTTCGAGATCTTCACAGACACGGCCCCTCCGTGCCTCACCAAAGCCAGACACTCAAACACACCTCATCTGTATTCTCCCCGACGTGAGCTCCTGCCAAGTCGTTTTTTAACATATGCCTCTTGTAAGCACAATCTCTCTCACGCGCTAATTCCCATTTAATTACTTTTTGGTCCTTTTCTTTCTCCATTTAACCACAGAATGCCCCAAGCAGGGAAAACTGAAGACACACAAAGCTAAGAACAATAAGTGGACTCCTCAGAGAGAAAGATTGAGAGAAAAAAGGAGAAAGACCATAATATAGTGTTGATGGAGCGTATTCGCACAGGAGGAGCTCTGAGCTCACGATTGCTATATTGACTTGTATGTATCTGCCAGCGCTGAAGGACACTGATACCAGACTGTGACAGATTCTGCTGTTCTCAGAACAATGTGTTTGTGGTCCAACATTAATACTGGCCAAGCGCTAAAACCAGGTGAAAATTGGCTTTGGCAAGAACATAAAGTAGAATTACTCACCAGTTGGCTAACTGCAACATTCAAGTTGAAGTCAAAAGTTTACATACACCTTGCAGAATCTGCAAAATGTTAATTATTTTAGCAAAATAGGAGGGATCATACAAAATGCATGTTTGTTGTTTATTTAGGACAGACCTGAATAAGATATTTCACACAAAAGACACTTACATATAGTCCACAAGAGAAAATAATAGTTGAATTTATAAAAATTACCCCGTTCAAAAGTTTACATGCACTTCCTAATACTGTGTTGTAACCTGAATGATCCACAGCTGTTTTTTTGTTTAGTGATAGTTCATGTTCATGAGTCCCTTGTTTGTCCTGAACAGCTGTTCTTCAGAAAAATCCTTCAGGTCCCACAAATTCTTTGGTTTTTCAGTGTTTTTGTGTATTTGAACCCTTTCCAACAATGACTGTATGATTTTGGGAAGCATCTTTTCACACTGAGGACAGCGGAGGGACTCAAATGTAACTATTACACAAGGTTCAAACGCTCACTGATGCTTAAGAAGGAAAAAACATGCAATAAGAGCTGGGGTGTGAAAACTTTTTGAATTTGAAGATCAGGGTCAATTTGACATATTTTGTCTTCCAGGAAACATGTAAGTATCATCTGTAGCTTCTGAAGAGCAGTAAACAAAGACATCTTCATTCTGTTCAAAAGTTTTCACCCCCCAGCTCTTAATGCATTGTGTTTCCTTATGAACCATCAGTGAGCATTTGAGCCTTCTGTAATAGTTGCATATGAGTCTCTCAGTGTAAAAAGATGGATCTCAAAATCACACAGTCATTGTTGGAAAATTGTTCAAATACACGAAAATGCTGAAAAAAACAGAGAATTTGTGGAACCTGAAGGATTTTTCTAAAGAACAGCAGGCAGTTTAACTGTTTAGGACAAACAAGGGACAGCTGTTGATCATTCAGTTAACAACACAATATTAAGAATCAAGTGTATGTAAACTTTTGAACAGGGTCATTCTTATAAATTCAACTATTATTTTTTCTTGTGGACTGTAAATGACTTTTATGTGAAATATCTTATTCAGGTTAGTACTAAACAAAAAAAATAACATGCATTTTGTATGAGACCTCTTGTTTTGGTAAAATAGTTAACATTTTTTTAGATTATGCAAGGTGTATGTAAGCTTTTGACTTCAACTGTATAATGGTAAGAACGATGGCCTGGCCTTCCATATTGTTAGTTATGTGTTCCTGTAGCTTCATAACATTACACTGATGCTGTCTATGCAGGGTCAGAAAGCTCTCAGGTTTTATCAAAAAATATGCTCTGAAGATAAACAAAGGTCTTACTGGTTTGGAACGAAGGATGAGTAATCAATGACAGAATTGTCATTTTTAGGTGAGCTATTTCTTTAATAGAGCAGAGTATATTTTTGGCAGATTTTTAAATCACACTATGAGTGTACCTCAATACAAATGTTGCAGCAGAATCTCTAGAAGCTGACACATTTCTGTCCTACAATGGGAGATGAATGCTCTTGATGCATCTAGCCTGAATAAATGAGCTTGTTCGGTGTTAACACTACACACCTGTTGTGATGTGTCCTCACATGTTGATGTGTTTCTGTAGTGTGAGAATGTGAAGGCAGAGAGACAGGGATGGTGGTGGACAGGTGTTAGACCTGGACTCATCAGTTGTGCGGTGAGGGTGCCCAGACTTGTCTACATACAGCATGCCAACGTACACACAGCAGAGCGTACAGATGCTCTGGGCCAGTCACTCCAATCATGTACTCACAATTTGGGTGGAAATCAGCTTATGTGGTTTTCGCTGTGAGTTTGAGGCGATATATTTGTACGTGCGTGTGTGTGTGAGGCAGATAGAGAGTTTGTGTTTTGCCTTAACATTCTCTTATTTGAGAGGGTGAGTGTTGGGGTCAGATTGTTGAATATATTTCCACTGAACATATTGCTGTCCACGGCGAATTTGACGAGAAGCTGGAATCTGTTATTTTTAACATTCTGCACCTGGGATTTGGTAGAGGCAGGTGTGTTCCCTGGCAAGCAGATGGTTAGAAATGTCCGCTGAGCTCTTCCTGAAATCACACTCTTTTCCCATGTGGCAGTGACACCAAACTCCTAGTGATGTGTCTCTCAGTAATGCATTGTGAGTGACAGCATGTAACTGTTTCGTAAAACGTCAATCACACCACGCTGAAGCAATCTATTCAAATACCGCTTGAAACACCATACCAGAGGGCTGCATTGGGATCTCGCAAATCTCGTGGAAGTGGGCGGTTTTACCTGAACTGCGGGTGTGAATGGGCGTTTAAAGAAATGTAGTAAATGTCTTGGCGCATAACAAGAATGATAGAGTTACATAAAAGGGTGTTTACGCTGTGTACATCGATTACATAACTTGCCCACCGTGGAAATCGAAAGTAAATGCTCATTTAAAAACTATTTAAATACCCCAATTTTAATACCCTGCATATTGCTCCCTGATGCACTGGCATGATGTGGGAGCTGGCACAAAAATCGTGGGAGCGGGACACACACATTGCGGGACCAGTTTCACATGGAGAAAAGCAATGCGTGATGATTTTACACGCGCAAGTGACACGAAAAACTTCTTTTCACCTTCACTTTCTCACTGTAACCCGCGAGAATATTCGCTTCTCATTTGGTGTGCATACAGCATAAGAAAACAGTACTGTGCATGGCTCTACCATACATCTAGAATTGTTTTTTGGTTTTTTTTTGGTTTTTGACTCAAAGTCCCGGATTGCCCAACAAAATTTTTTAAAGAATAGCGTTACTGTTGGTTCTTAATAAAACAAAATATCATATAAAATAAAATAAAAGCAAAGCATGGTGTTATTGTGTTTTTTGCTGTAAAAAATTACATTAAAAATAATATAGAGAAAAAGAACATTGTTACAGTAGGTTTTTAAGGGTGTGTTCAGTTTTTTTTTTTTTTTTAAGACTCAAAGCCCCTGATTGCCCAACACAATTTTCATAGCACAAAGGTACTGTGGGTTCATTTCATTTCATCATTTCATAAAATAAAATAAAATTTTTCTGCATTGCGGAAATCATAGGGCCCCACTTAATCAAATCAAATCAAAGCTTGGTCAAATCAAAGAAAATTTCATACATTGTTATGGTAGGTTCTTAGGGGTGTGTTTAGAATTGTTTTTTGTACTCAAAGTCCCTAATGGCCCAACATAAAGAACAGACTT
This sequence comes from Labeo rohita, assembly GCF_022985175.1. Lineage (NCBI taxonomy): Eukaryota > Metazoa > Chordata > Actinopteri > Cypriniformes > Cyprinidae > Labeo > Labeo rohita. Next base: position 24,090,595 of record NC_066883.1, on the reverse strand, counting down.
ACTGTGGGTTCAAAATTAAAATAAAATAAAATAAAATAAAAATAGATAGATAAAATAAAAAATAAAATAACATTGTAACTGTAGATTTTAAATAAAATTATGACCTGGTAATATTTTCAGTATTTCTAATATTTCTGCTGTAATTATGGCAAAGCTTTTTTTTTCAGACTTTTGTATTTAACAGAAACTGGCAGTATTGATATATTCCATTTAACTATTGTGTTTCCCGAAATGTCAAGAACTGTATTCAATAAAAGCAATAGTTATTTAGGCAGAAAAATATGATATCAGTTCACATCTTGATTTGTTTTTTCTCCATCATTTTGGCATTTAAGTTACAGCTGAATTATTTTATTACTGTAATAATCTATTTAAATACTTTTAAGTCATCCTGTGGCCCTTTTTGAAATTAGCTGAGGCCTCCTAGTGGGAACCACTGACCTTTTTGCATCTCATCTGCATAAGTTCAACATTTTCTAGAATTTCTAATGCTCTTGTTGTTCGCTCAACTTGTTTGTCAATCCAATTACTGTCTATGTCAGTTTATGCATTTTTGGTTCTCTATGTGATCAAAGCAACATTTCATGATTGATGTCATTTCTAGCTCTCTTCAGTTGAATTATGCTCTTCACTTCTCTGTTCAGTCTCTGCGTGAGCTCAACCAATTGCTGCGTTAAAGGCAGCCTGCGGCCGCTGTCAACCCAGGTGTATTTTTGGCAACACGTTAATGTTTATCTCCACTTTAAATGCATATCTGCATTCTGAACAGCCTCCTCTCTCAATCTCTTTCAATCTCAATCTATTCTCCTTTCTCTCTGTCTGACGCTCTGTTCTCTTGTTCATTCTTTTTTTCCTTGATGTCTTTCAGTTTATCTCTCTCTGTCTTCACTACGTCATATATTACTGACCAATCCTACCTTAGCAACTGTTGCTATCCATCAGATTATCAAAAAAGCTTTTGCTTATTCTTCAGGCTAAATTACACTAAATTTAGCAGATTTTAGTGTTTTTTGGCAGAATGACAAATTTTTATGAAGGTTTTGGATTCTTTTTGAGTGAAAATACCTGTTTCAGTTCATGATTCCTGTAAAGGAAGAGAGTTTTTTATTAGATGTTATATTGCTTGTAGTGGTCAAATCTTTCTGTCCATCTCCTTTCTTTCTCTGTCACATTCTTCACATGCCCTCCCTGGCTGTCTGTCTTTCTCTAATTGCTCTGTCTTTCTCTCTGTCTCTTGAATCTGTATTCCTGTACAGGATGCTATAAATCTGCAGGGCTAGTGCTGGGTGATTGGGCTACTGTGGGAAATGGACATGAGCTAAAGCAAGAGAGACAGGCAACTCCAGAGCAGAGTGAATAAGAACAAACTGTCCCCATTGCAGTTATGGAGAAGTGACATTCTGGAGCAGAGGCTCTGAGGAATGGGAGGGGAATCAATAACCTTGTCTTTCATTTTGCCCGGCACCCACCTTGTCATTTCATTGTTGTGTCGTTATTGCTTGTTATCCTTTTCTGTCCATCTCTTTGCCGTCACTTTCTCACCTTTTGAGCCCAATTGAAACTAAACTGTGGGAGTGCCCAGCATTCCCGATATGCCGCTCTGGATGAGATTTAAGCGCCTACTGTGGAATTTCATTAATATCTATCAGTCTGTTGTTCATTCTGTGTAGCTAATTGTCGGTCTGGTTGTTTATCCTGTTTGTCTCTCCATCCATTTATCTATTCGTTTATCTGTTTTGTCGTTTTATTTTCCGTTCTATTTGTTTTTCTTTTTCTTTCTTTCTATGGTTCTGTCGTCATTCTTTTTCTTTTTTTTCTGTCTATGGTTCTATTTTTTCTGTTCTGTCTTTCTTTCTTTCTTTTTATGGTTCTGTCATATTGTCTTTCTTTAATTTTTCTTTCTGTGGTTCTATCATTTTGTTGTTCTTTCTTCTTTTTATGGTTCTATCACATTTTCTTTCTTTCTTTCTTTCTTTCTTTCTTTCTTTTGCTTTCTATGGTTCTATCGTATTGTCTTTCTTTTGATTGTTTTTTTCTATGGTTTTATTGTATTGTCGTTCTTTCTTTCTTTCTTTCTTTCTTTTTGTGGTTCTATTGTGTTGTCTTTCTTTGCCATTGTTCTCTTTCTTTCCCATTGTTCTCTTTCTTTCTTTCTTTCTTTCTTTCTTTTTATGGTTCTATTGTGTTGTCTTTCTTTCTGACTGTCTTTCTTTCCCATTGTTCTCTTTCTTTCTTTCTTTCTTTCTTTCTTTCTTTCTCTCTATGGTTCTATCGTATTGTCTTTCTTTTTTTTCTTTCTTTCTTTTTGTGGTTCTATCGTATTGTCTTTCCTTCTTTCTTTCATTCTTTCTTTCTATGGTTCTATCACATTGTTCTTTTTCTTTCTTTCTTCTTTCTATGGTTCTATCACATTGTTCTTTTTCTTTCTTTCATTCTTTCTTTCTATGGTTCTATCACATTGTTCTTTTTCTTTCTTTCTTTCTTCTTTCTATGGTTCTATCGGATTGTCTTTCTTTCGATTGTTTTTCCGTTCTTTCTTTCTATGGTTCTATTGTATTGTTGTTTTCTTTCTTTCTTTTTCTCTTTCTCTCTGTCTTTCTTCTTTCGTTTTAATCGTATTGTTATCTATCAGTTGTTTGTCATTCTATTAATCTCATTCTTTTATTTTTATCTATCTATCTATCTATCTATCTATCTATCTATCTATCTATCTATCTATCTATCTGTGGTTCGATGGTTTGTTCTATCTATCTATCTATCTATCTATCTATCTATCTATCATCTGTGGTCCGATGGTTTGTTCTGTGTATCTATCTATCTATCTATCTATCTATCTATCTATCTATCTATCTATCTATCTATCTATCTATCTATCTATCTCTGGTTCGATGGTTTGTTCTATCTATCTATCTATCTATCTATCTATCTATCTATCTATCTATCTATCTATCTATCATCTGTGGTCCGATGGTTTGTTCTGTCTATCTATCTATCTATCTATCTATCTATCTATCTATCTATCTATCTATCTATCTATCTATCTATCTATCATCTGTGGTCCAATGGTTTGTTCTGTGTATCTATCTATCTATCTATCTATCTATGTATCTATTTATCTATCTATCTATCTATCTATCTATCTATCTATCTATCTATCTATCTATCTATCTATCTATCATCTGTGGTCCGATGGTTTGTTCTATCTATCTATCTATCTATCTATCTATCTATCTATCTATCTATCTATCTATCTATCTATCTATCTATCTATCTATCTATCTATCTATCATCTGTGGTCCAATGGTTTGTTCTGTGTATCTATCTATCTATCTATCTATCTATCTATCTATCTATCTATCTATCTATCTATCTATCTATCTATCTATCTATCTATCTATCTATCTATCTATCTATCTATCTATCATCTGTGGTCCGATGGTTTGTTCTATCTATCTATCTATCTATCTATCTATCTATCTATCTATCTATCTATCTCTGGTTCGATGGTTTGTTCTATCTATCTATCTATCTATCTATCTATCTATCTATCTGTCTATCTTTCTGTGGTTCTATGGTTTGTTCTGTCTGTCTATCTGTCTATCATCTATCTATTTATCAGTTGTCTGTTATTCTGTCTTTTTTTCTATCTAATCCATATATATGGCTCATTACGTAAGATGAATTGGTTTGTGTCTTAAAGGCATCTGGAGAGGCAGTCAGACAGCCAGTAGTAAGAGAGTGGCAGTGAGCCTGATAATGCTGCAGCTGATTGGCAGTATGTATACAATGTTAAGCACAGGAGAGAGCACAGCTCAGCGCCCCGGCTGTTTTCCTCATGGCATGGCTGTGAATGAAAGCCTGCAGCTGGGATGAGCACAGACTCTCACTATTAGGAGGTTTTTTTGCAGTCTGTACAGCTTTTCAATGAACACAATTGCTCCTTGGAGACCCAATGATTTAAAAGTGAATGAATGCCATTAAAAGAAGCAGTCTGGTCTGTCATTGGCTCAGTCTGTTTGATGTCATAGTGCCTCAGGGTTGTCATGACATCATCCTGGTGCTTCAAATACCTGCAGATTCCCACGCTCGTCTGCGAAAGGATGGATTATAAATCAGTGCAGTGTTTATTTGTACAAACTCTTAACTGGCTCTGCTTTCGAATGAGGTTTTGTCATTACAGAATGATTGGATTGGACCTCAATAACTGTTGCTGAGTAGCTTCATTGAAAACACACCTGGAATTTGACAAGATGTTTACTTAATGAATGTGGCAGTGTGTAATCAGGCATTATTACTCATAAGTTTGCCATTGTCAACTAGAAGGGATGTAGTTAATATGTGTAATGTTACCTTGAACAACCGCTACTGGGAGATTAGATTTTTCTTGAATTTTCACCTTGTGGATTGTGTTTCAAGCATTTCCCTCCTAAAAGCAGATAGACTGATAAAAGGCATTGAGAAGGCATGGCCACAAGATCCATGCTGACAAAATGACTGGAGGCCAGGAGCGCTAGATCATGAGAGTGTGAGAATGAGATGGCAGAATGGAGCGGGAAGCTACAAATAGAAAAAAAAATAGAGCGTGGAATGGTGAAGGTGAGGTGTAATGACTTTGGCTGAAGGCCAGCAGTATTTTTTTGGGAGATTCAGAGACACCAAAAGGCTTTTTGTTGGTTCTGTTCACTTCCTCTCGTGTGTAATTTGTTATTTGGTTTGGCTATTTTTTGACACCATCCGACATCAAAATGAAGGGGTTTGTCAGATACAAATCCCAAGCGCCCTGTGATTCCTATTGACTTATTTTGAAATATGACGGCACCAGTATTTGTTTTCTATGATAACACTACACTTTCTGTGTCATCTTATAAAGAAAATAAATGGAAGGTAAAATCATTAATGAAAGGGGGATGAGTGTGCCTTGTAGGATCAATAATCATTTGTGGTTCTGTTTGCTGTGCATCTGTGCAAAGTGGCTATAATCACCTTCTCTCTCTTTCTTTTTATATATATCCCCATCTATCCATCTCATGCTCTTTCCTTAATGGGGTCAGAGAGTCTGTACCGTGTAAGGAGGCCGAAATGCATCCCTCAGACTAGCATTGACGGCCTAGAGGAAGCTGAGGTAAGATGGTCTTTTTGAATATTCAGTGTGCAACTGCTTGCTTTTCTGTGATATTGTGCTGTGACCTTTCCATCTCCCTTGTCCACCAGAACAAATGTCAAACGCATGTGCTGGTGTTGGTGGTTCATGGGGGAAACATACTGGACTTAGCGGGCGGAGAGCCAGGCGCGAAGAATGCAGATGTAAACACCTTGTCCTCAGTGCTGGAGAAAGTATCTCAAGCACATTTCCAAGCTGCAGCTCAGCATGTCGTCATCAAGTTGGTGCCGTGCCCAGCTGTATGCGCAGAGGCATTTTGCCTTGTGTCAAAGTAAGTAGCTATTACTGACCACGTTTTTTGGATATGTGCCATGGTGTTCTTTAAAGTTAATAGCATTGTATATAAGCTACCATCTGATACCATTACTGCTTTCTTCCAGCACTACTGTTTTGTCATGGTTTGGACTGGCTGAATTTCTTGGCATGGAGTGTTTTGCCCTATTATGCATGTACACTTATGAAAGAGATGCCACATAATTAGATGTTTTGCTCTGATGTCATGAGAACACCCTGAGGTGAATCTGGTGGAATGCATGACTCCTTTTTATGGGAAATGCTAACAGATTCAGTTTCAGTTATTAAGAACTGGCTTTATGAACTAGCTCAGCAACTCAAGATTAAATCAAGAACATTTGAACAACATTTCACAGATTTACAGTTGAGGTCAAAAGTTTACATACACCTTGTAGAATCTGCAGAATCTTAAGAGGGATCATACAAAATGCAGGTTATTTTTTTTTAGTACTGACCTGAATAAGATATTTCACATAAAATATGTTTACAGATAGTCCACAAGATAAAATAATAATTGAATTTATAAAAATGACCCTGTTTAAAAGTTTACATACACTTGATTCTTAATACTGTTCTGTTACCTAAATGACCTAAATGTGTTTTTTTTGTTTAGTGATAGTTGTTTATGAGTCCCTTGTTTGTCCTAAACAGTTAAACTGTTAAAAATCCTTCAAGTCTCACAGATTCTTTGTTTTTTTTGGACTGTATAATTTTGATGTCCATCTTTTCACACTGAGAACAAATGAGGGACTCATATGCAGCTATTACAGAAGGTTCAAATGCTCACTGATGCTTCAGAAGGAAACACTATGCATTAAGAAGCAGGGGGTGAAAACTTTTTGAATTTGAAGATCAGGTTAAATTTAACTTTTGTCTTCTGGGAAACATGTTAGTATCTTCTGTAGCTTCTGAAGGGCAGTACTGAATGAAAAAAATAAGATAACTAGGCAAAATAGGAACAATCTTCATTTTGTTCAAAAGTTTTCACCCCCTGACCCTTAATGCGTTTTCCCTTCTGGAGCATCGGTGAGCGTTTGAACTTTCTGTAATAGTTGCATATGAGCCCCTCAGTTGTCCTCAGTGTGAAAAGATGGATCTCAAAATCATACAGTCATCATTGGAAAGGATTCAAATACACAAAAATGCTGAAAAACCAAAGAATTTGTGGGATCTAAAAGATTTTTCTGAAGAACAGCGGTTTAACTGTTCAGGACAAACATGGGACTCATGAACAACTATCAAACAACAAAAAAAAAGCACAGCTGTGGATCATTTAGCCAACAACAGTATTAAGAATCAAGTGTATGTAAACTTTTGAACAGGGTCTTTTTTTTATACATTTAACTATTATTTTCTCTTGTGGACTATATGTAAACACCTTTTTTGTGAAATATTACATTCAGGTCAGTACTAAATAAAAAAATAACACACATTTTGTATGATCCCTCTTATTTTGGTAAAATAATTAACATTTTGCAGATTCTGCAAAGTGTATGTAAACTTTTGACCTCAACTGTAGTCCTCAAATTAGAGCTCATTGGCCCAATGCAAAATTACCCTGTATTATTATCAATCAATTTCACATGGAAAAGTCCAGAGGAAAATGCAATATTTTTGTTATCAATTTTTAGGTGTTGCAGCCCTAATTTATACAGTAAATACACAGTTAAAGTTGTGAGAATCTAAGGAGAGCAACCATTTAGAATGATTTACAGCAATAAAGTTGCTGGAGTAATTTCCAAATCTGTGTCACTGGACAAACCCCCATTGGCTTTCTAATAGAAATTTTTTACTAGAATTTATGAGCAATCTATTAATTCATTTGCCTTTTGCACAGCATCTCTTCATCTCATGCAGGTAAAAAAAAGAGCGCAGATAGGATTCAAAGCGAAAGCTTAGTGTGATTTGTTTTCCTGATGAGACGTAATGAATTTTGTCAGGCCTCTATGCTGCTGTTCGTTTATAAGGGATGAAACGAATAAGTGGTAAGAAGACAGCCCCAAGTAAGCATGTAACGCTAATGCTGTCTGTGAGAATCAGCCTTTATAATGAACCAAGTCCCTTTAAGCCGTGAAAGCGGATCCATCGCTTCAAGCGCTCAGTTGCTCGGGGCTCTTCTGAGGGATTTCTTCTATAGCTTTAGGGCTTTTGTGTCCTTTTTTTGGCTTTTGTCATCACCTGGGTGAAGCAATGAAGATAGGTCCATATAGTCTTTGATCACATGATCACAATCTCTGCCCACTTCCATCCCGTGGCACACATGAGCTAATAAAAATGTCAGTCATTGGGGTACCACAGAGATTGACATGATAAACCCTCTTCATGAGTGACACACAAACTGCATTTGCTCTTTTGCTGTGGTTTTATGGTTCACTGGCTGGAGCTGCAGTGAGTATTAAACTGACCTGAGCAAAGGACAAGGGGATAGATGCAGAGACCATGAGTAGTTTTATGTCTATCTGTCTGCATTTGTCCAGTTCTGAGAAAAGGGATATAATAAAAGTGATATAATGAAGAACAACAGCCTACCGGGAGAGACTGAGTAATTGTTGCAGGTCATAATCGTGCTCCCTGGATACAGAAAACACACAAACACTCAGTCACGCACACCCTTAGAATCACACAATAGGGTTTTCTTTTCATCAACACGACTTCCTTTTGGCTTCCCACAGGATTAATGAAGGCATAGGCGGTGAGTTTACAACGTTTGTTAGACCAGGATCAGCCAAAACAATATCGGTAGGCTCTGGTTCTCCAGGAATAGACGTGTGGCTGAATTGATCTCCTGTTGAGATCTGGCAGCTTGTTAGACAGCAGTAGTGAGAGCTAAACAATGGGGCGACTCTATGAAACCCAAAATCAAAACAACAAATTAAAAATGAAAATGTCTTATTTTTTCTTTATGGTGTTGAGGTTTATTGTGATCTGAACATGTTTTTTATGTCTGTTAAAGATCACTTAATCTGGAAAGCATCTGCTGTGTGCAAACATCTGGCAGACATCTGTAAGATGTCAGTTTTACATACATTCTAAATCATAAACATCTTAAAGACATCTAATAGATGTCGATCTGACATCTGGTAGGAAACGTCCTATAGACGTATTGCAGATGAGCAAACAATCTAAAAAATACGTCTTGCAAATGTAATTGCAGATGTCAAATAGACATCTCCGAGACGTACCTGTGCTATCAGGGACCCAGGTAAGGCTCACTGCTCCCAGATAGCACACGTATGTCTGCAAGATGTCTGTTAAAGATCACTTAATCTGGAAAGCATCTGCTGTGTACAAACATCTTACAGACATCTGTAAGATGTCAGTTTTACATACATTCTAAATCATAAACATCTTGAAGACATCTAATAGACGTCTATTTTACATCTGATTGGAAACGTCCTTTAGACGTATTGCAGACGAGCAAACACCCTAAAAAATACGTCTTGCAGATGTAAATGCAGACGTCAAATAGACATCTCCGAGATGTGTGTGTGCTATCAGGGTTCTCTCTCCCTTGATGAACATTTCAGATGTAAACCGCTCACTGCTGTGTTTAGATCCTCTTTTATAACGCACACATCTTCTGTCAGTAAAGCTGCCATGGATGTATATTCTCATTTCCTCAGATTAAGAGCTTTGGGAATTGTCTTTGAGACCTGTGGCCGTCCTGTCAAGCTATCACGGCTGATAATGAGTTTCCTCTCCTAATGAGGTGTGCTTACAGATGTGGCTTTACAGTGCGTGTATGAAGCATCGACGTGCACACACACAAGACACTCACATGTGCTTTAGTGTTTGTGGAGAGGAAGCACACAAAGAAAAGGAGGGGCAGAATGTTATGGAGCTTTGTGTTTGCTGCCTCCACACAGCATTTCCAATTAGCAACTCTGGCAAAAAAGCTTCCTCATTGATTTTCTCTCAGCGAAGCGCAGGGTGCAAGTCAACTCAATACATGATTCCTGGAGTAAAACAATTTGGGGCTCTGTCACAGCTTAGATAGGAAGAAGGTACACACTGATTTGTCTCTTGAGGACAGCACCACCTGTGAGCACTGATGGTGTAAGTTTGCTCAGTATTCCTCGAGTGTTGCATGTATAGACAACCTGTAACTCCTCTTAGGCCTGAATCTTTGACCATTTAAACAATTTATCATGGGGCCAACTAGTCTATCAACCATTTATACTTTTCTCGTTCCAAAAAGTATATATAGAAAAATTTTCAATTTCATCATGCACAAACTGTCATTCTGTGCGTTAGAGGTAGAGATTTGATTCAGTGAGTCACTAAATCATTCAGGCAAAGTCATTGAATCATCCCCATAATTGGTTCAAAAACACTGATTTGTTCAGGAATGAGTCATTAAATCATTCCTTCAGTCAATGTTTTCAAAAACAGATTTGTTCAGGAACCAGTGAGTCATTGAATGATTACCTTAACCGATTAACCTAATGATTAACTTAACTGTTGATACTGATTCATTCAGGCAGAAGTGAGTCATTGAATTATTCACTTAGCAAATTTGTTCAGAAACACTGATTTGTTCAGGAACAGGTCATTTAAATAATTCCCTCAAACTGATTTTTTTTTTTTTTTTCAGAAATACCTATTTATTCAGGAACTAGTGAGTCACTGAATTATTTACTTAACTGATTTGTTCAAAAATGTTTTTTTTCAGGCACAAGTAAGTCAGTGAATCATTCCTTTAACACATTTGTTCAAAACATTGATTTGTTGAAGAACAAGTCATTAAATCATTCCCTCAAACAGTTTTTTTCGAAAACAGATTTATTCAGGAAGCAGTGAGTCATTGGATGATTTACTCAACTGATTTGTTCAAAGATACTAATTAATTCTGCCAAAAGTGAGTTATTGAATCATTCCCTTAACCAGTTTGTTCAAAAACAGATTTATTCACCAGTATTATTATGAACCAGTGAGTCACTGAATGATTTACTCAACTAATTTGTTCAAAGATAATGATTTATTCAGGAATGAGGGAGTCGTTAAATCATTCACTCAACTGATTTGTTCCATTATATTGATTCATTCAGGAACAAGTAATTTATTGAATCATTTTCAACTGAAAGTCACTGAATCAGATTTATACTGGCAAAAGTGAGTCATTAAATCATTCCTCTAACCAGTTTGTTCAAAAACATTAATTTGTTCAAACGAATTCATTAACAAGTCATTAAATCATTCCCTCAACTTTTTTTTTCAAAAACAGTTATTCAGGAACCAATGATTTATTGAATGATTTACTTAACTGATTTGTTCAAAGATACTAATTCATTCAGGCAAAAGTGAGTCATTAAATGATTCTCTTAACCACTTTGTTAAAAAAACAAAGTGGACTTCAGGAAGTCTTTAAATCATTCCCTTAAACAGTTTTTTTGAAAAACACAGACTTATTCAGGAACCAGTGAGTCATTAAATGATTTACTCAACGAATTTGTTCAAAGATAATGATTTATTCAGGAATGAGGGAGTCATTAAATCATTCACTCAACTGATTTGTTTCATTATATTGATTCATTCAGGAACAAGTGATTTGTTGAATTATTCACTCGGCTGTTTTTTTTTTTCTCAAAGATTCTGATTATTTCAAGAACAGGTAAGTTATTGAATCATTTTCAACCAATTTGTTGAAAAACACTTATTTATTCAGAACTGCCAGAACTGCATTTTTCTGTGTTCCCCACTGTGCTGTGTTGCCTTTGTTTGGAGCTATTTTCTTTGGCAGAGCAAAAACAGACAAAGCAACTGCCAATTTTGTGTGTGAAATCCAAGTAACTCTATATTTACTGTTGTATAAAAGCTGTATCACCTCATAAATATTGCTTATTTATAGTTATGGACTTTTGCTTATAGTAGAAACTGGCGTAGTAGACAATATTTCAACTTGAACAAAAATTACACACGTCACCTTTAAAACACATTTAGAGCTGTTGTTGTAAATTAATGAATTTGTTTGTGGCAGATAAAACTTGTTAGCTGCCTGACATCATGGAAAGGAAGAGGAAATATTTACTATTTACCAATCTTATGTTGATTGAGTGATAGAAAGACGAAGCTTTCAGATAAATATCTTTTATCTGAGCCCTATTGGCCCTAATGGTCGGAAGTGAGATCTCATTAATGAGAGCTAATGCTTTAGAAACCGAATGAGATTTATAATGAGACGCTCCTGCAAATTAGATCTTCAAACAGATGACTTTCATACGTGTTTGTGAGTGTCTGGTTAGATTTCAGCTCCTGCTTGTGTTTTTGCAAGAGGTTTTTTGGCAGTCTAAGGTGTGTTATTGATCAAAACTCCTTCCTCTTGCACTCCTCAGCTGGAGCTGGGTTATTTTGAGACCCAACAGTCATTGCCTGTGGTGCAGGCTAGCAGGGAGTGCAGGGGTCTTCATTTGTTCTGAGTAGACTTGGAAGGTTTGTCTTTGAACAGGGGTCACTTCTGCTAATAAGAGTCATACTATCATTAATGAGGGCAACAGGGATTAATATGACTTTATTGGTGGATGGATGGATAAATTCTTGTCATTTATTTGCACTTGATATTCATAACAGAGAGTATGTATCCTAACTGTGATATTATAGACTTAAATGAGTGTGGTACATTACCGGTCAAAAGCAATATTGTAAAATATTATTAAAACGTATAATATATATATTTTTTATTGTTAAATATATTTTAAGCAATATTCCCGTTATGACAAAGCTGAATTTTCAATAGCCCTGATCAAATGATCCTTCAGAAAGCATTCTAATATGCTTATTTGGTGCGGAAAAACCATTTCTTAATATTATCAGTGTTTAACATTTTTCTGGAATGTTCAAAAGATTCCAAGATTTATTTAAAATTGTAATCTTTTATAACATTACAAACACCTTTACTGTCACTTTTAATCAATTGCTGAATGTCCTTGCTGAATATGTGTAGTTGACAAATTTTTGTAAAAGACCATTTTTGAAGAAATGCATATATTTATGTAGTATGGAGTCTGATCTTTAAGAAAATATAAAGGGGCTCTAACTTCAAACTGTCTAACTCTAACTGTCAATTCTTTCATTGTTTTTTTTTTTTTTTTTTTTTTTTTTTTTTTTGTTAATTTTTACTGAACTGATTACCATAAATTGTCCTGGTGTGACAGCAAAAATTAAGAAAAAAAAACATTGTTAGTCATTGTTAATCACTTATTTTTATATAGTGTTATTTAATTTTCAAAATGAAATTATAATCATTTTCCCCCATGACTTGTTGGACAATTTTAAGACAAACTTTGACAACACGACAAACTTTTCTGTCATCTGTTCAAAAGTGCTGAAAATTAATTTTAATTTTAATTTAATTAAATTTAATTATTTCTATTTCCCCTGTTGCAATACACAACTGTTTTTATTTTGAGATAAAAACAAATCTGTGGTTCTTTTATGTGTGTCACACCATAGGACATTATGTCACACTAAAGGACAGAAATGCTAGTTATTAAAGTATTTCTATTTAATTTTGAACATGTCAAATGAAAAAGAAAGTTTAATTTTGATACAAACAATATCAGCATGTTTTTTTTTTTTTTTAAACAAAACAAAATCATTTTCATCAACAAAATTCAGTCTGGTAGTAAATCAGTATGTTGCTGAAACTCTTCTACCCCCCTGACATGTGCAGCTAAATATAACTGATATTTATGATACACCTAAATATAATTAATATATGATTGAAACTATATTCATTAAGATGTGAATGAATTTTTTTAAACTATATAGCTACTCTTTTTAAGGCATGATTCTGATTCTGTTTACTTTCTGCATTGTTCTCTTAGGATCTCCTTCCTTCTGGTGGATCCCTGTTAAATTTCTGTCTATATTTACACGTCCTCTCTCTTCCACTAATATGTCTCCCTCAGTTCTTTCTGTTTCAAAAACAAAGTATCACATTTTATACTTATTTTCATGACACTTTATAACAGTACAAAGTAGTTTCATTAATGTAATTATTGCATTTAAGAACACAAAATGATAACAAAAGAATAAAAAGGAGTGACATCTTTGTTCTATGGTGTGACAGTACAGGCGTCACACCTGAGGACATTTTCTATCACACCGTAGGATGTTTCAGCCTTTTGTGTCAATTGATGATCTTGCTATTCCAAGCTAACCTGTCATTAGCAGTTTGCAAGACACATTTGCATAATTTCCATGATTATGTAGTTTAACATACAGTTTTTAATTAAAAGATATAATTTAGCGGTGTCATGCCAAAGGACAACAAAACGTAACACTTTTGTAGTAGTTCCAAAAAAGTTAAATATTTGAATAATTCTAAGTCAAATATTGACCACGTGCACATGTCATGGGCTTGACAAGGGGCTTTAGTAACATGGCCATGAATGGTGTCCTTCAACCAATAAAAGTTTTTTTTGGAATTGGACGATTTAAAATCAGGATATGGTGTCACACCATAGGACAAGATTTTTAGAGACAAAGTGTATCAAGTTCCTACACTTTCAGAAATATATGGATGAAAAAAATTATTGCCATTTACTAAATTAGACACTTGTACAATTATGCCGGAGGTATTTATTAACATTTTCATGCTTTTCTTTTTAATTTATAAAAGTTGTAATTTATTGAACCATGCTTGAGTCACACCACAGGACAATTTTGACATTTGGCTCAAATATGAAAAAAAAGTCAAATAACACTGCGGCTTTTATAACAACAGGTCCATGTAGAACAAAGAAATGTTTAATGATTTACAGCATTACGACAATATTAATTATATTTATTTTTATCTTGTGGGACAGTGAAAATGCCATGTCAAGTCAACAACCCATTCAAGTATTCATTTCTTAAAAATAACTGACCTGTTTGAGGTCTCACTAACAAAATTACCACATTACAATATTTTTGGACATGTAAAATGGTAAAACCATGGCATTATTTTGAAAATATTAATTATATTAATAATATTATTTAATACAGTCAATTTACCATTGTACCGCTTTCACTTTTTCCATTACTACAGACCTTTGCTTGGTTAAATTCACAGTTGCTAGTACTAAGCTAACATTTTCTTGTACAAGAGCTTAGTATTCACAGCTTGAGGGAGGGAAACTAGACAAACGCCTGATCAAAATTTTATGGCAAACAGGAAAGTTCAGTGCTCATTCTCTTTCTTCTTCCCTCTGAATTTCTTCGCAGCTTCCTCTCTAGTTTTTTTCTGGTGAGACTTCTTTTTTACTTCCCTCAGGTAAAGAGTGTAGGCAGTTCAAAGATAAAGCCATTTTTTTGACAGACAATGGTTCTTAAGATGCCGTCTCTACTACGGACATGAATAACACCTCAAATCATGCTGCTTGTTGAAAAGAGGTGTGCTATTTCTTTTTAAAGCAATCTCACTTTAAATTTTCACCTACCGAAAGGAAAGGAGCAGACTTACCTAGACTTAATGGCCACTTCTAACTGAAGTAACCACCTAGCGACCACACAGAACGCTAAATCAATGCTAGTATTCACCTAGAACAGCCTAGCAACAATGTTGACATGTTAAAACTGATCAGAAAATTGCATAGCAACCACCCACAATTCAGAAAGTATAAAAAATACTGCTTATGATGCCTTGCCTAGACCTTTCTGGCAAACATTTTATATTTACATGTTTCATTTTGAAACTTGAAAATTAATTTTTTTACCACAGCCATTTAAGACTAACATCCAGCAAGGCCACTCTTAAGACCTACCTATTAAGAACAAAACCTAAAACGTCTCAGAAAAGATGATCGTACCCTTAAAGGAACACTCCACTTTTTTTGAAAATAGGCTCATTGTCCAACTCTCCTAGAGTTAAACAGTTGAGTTTTACCGTTTTCGAATCCATTCAGCCGATCTCAGGATCTGGCAGTAGCAATTTTTATTAGCATAGCTTAGCACAGATCATTGAATCCGATTAGACCATTAGCATCTCGCTCAAAAATGACCAAAGAGTTTCGATATTTTTCCTGTTTAAAACTTGACTCTTCTATAGTTTGTGTACATTGTGTACAAAGGTGGACGAAAAATAAAAAGCTGTTATTTTACGTGATTGATGATATTACGCAGCCGTCAACTCTGCCGGCTGCAACTCTGCATCTACACAAACTTAGCGCCGGTCACTTTCAGGCGCTGTGTAATATCATTGCGCCTGCTGCACTCGTTGTACGGCAGCAAAGTTCCTTGATTATTATGCTGGAATGAGAGTATAGTTCCTAGCCATATCATTCATTTTCCGTCAGTCTTAGTACACGATGTAACGACGCAAGTTTTAAATAGGAAAAATATTGTCATTATATATGGTCATTTTTGAGCGAGAAGCTAACGGTCTAATCAGATTCAATGATCTATGCTAAGATATGCTAAAAGTGCTACCGCCAGATCCGGAGATCGGCTGAATGGATTCAAAAACGGTAAAACTCAACTGTTTAACTCTAGGGGAGTTGGACAATGAGCCTATTTTCTAGGGCTGTGTATTGCCAAGAATCTGGCGATTTGATACGTATCACGATACAGGGGTTGTGATGCATTGCGATATTGTAAAGGCGATATATTGGGATATTTCTTATTTTATGAATAGGACATAATTTTAGAAAAGCTGTAATTAAGAACGCACCACCATATGCAAACCATTCAATGTTATTGAATCATTTTTTTGTGCAGTATGAGTAAAGGGGGAAAATAAAGTGCTTGCAAGATTCTTTAGTTATTAAATGTATAAAATGTAAGCTTTTATAAACAGACCATATATATTTTTGACCCTGCTTTACAATTTAAGTTTACAATTGTAACCATGTCAGATCATTTTGATCTAAACTAAAATAATAATAATAAAAGAATTACATCTGCTTAATATCAATAAAAAATAAAGTGCTTACAGGATTCCTAAAGAAAACAATTGTTTTATTGTAAAACAATAAAATAAATACAGATATTGGACATTCTAAAAACCTTTTTGTTCTGAGAATTAGCAAATTTTGGATTTTGCAGGGGGTTTTTTGTTCGTAATTATGCTCCACGTGTAATCGCCGAGACCATGACGCGAGCACCGCCTCAGCTGCACGAAACAGCCCCACCATGAGAGAAAGTGGCAGGCAGGCCCTTTCACGCCTCGGCTGCATGGGGCGCTTCTGGTGCACAGACGGGTGGCGGACGCGTGGCATTTCCGCTGCTTGCCACGTCCTGGAGTGAACGTTACCTTAAAAGCCGAAATGACGCCACACTTTACACTGAGGCGGGAGCAGAAACTATTCTTTCATCCTCCATTAACGCTAACATTAGCAGTGTGCCCTTATGCTAGTATTTCCTGTCACTCTTTAAATTCAGAGATAAGAAGACTGCAATCTAGCGGTCAGGATATAAGCTCAAAACGAAGCAACTGTCATGAATCTTGTATGATTATTATTTTTTTTTAAATATCGATATTCAGTTTTTGAGAATCTATACAGTATTCCCAAACAAAATATTGCGATACACACGTGTATCAATATTTTCTTACACCCCTACTATTTTCAGAAAAAGTGGAGTGTTCCTTTAAAACAAATGACAGGTTGTTAGACTTCATTACCCAGCCTGCCATATTCATATTAGTGAGGTAAAACAGCACCCCAGCAAAAATGCCAGCTGCTAGCATGGGCCAAACATTAATTACAGGCTGTGTAAATAAATAATGAATGCGGTGAGGGGGCATACTGAGCGGTTTGGAGGTGCTCTTTGAACCCTCTCCTGCTGTGGAGCATGTCTAATAGGCCTGGCCCCTGGTCTGCAGGCTTGTTACTGTAATGGCTATGTCCTTCTCCAGCCAGGAGAGTTCATGTAAACATGACAGGAACTATTGTTCACACTGGGTCATAGCACATTAGCCTAGCCTTGTGAGGAGCCGGGGTAAAGATCAGCGGCCAGAGTGGTGTTTGGAGGAAATTTATGCATGTTTTAGAAGAGATTCTGCAAGAAAAAATAGCAGGAGATTAAGAAAAAGCAGACTTTGTCTTCCCGTGAGTAAGATGTAAATGGGACCTGCTTTTGTGTAACAAAGGCGATGTCACCGAAGACTGATTACAGTGAGCTTATGAGCTGTCATTATAATCAGAGGAGTGACTTCTCTCTGACTTCCTTCACAGCCCTCCTAGAGCTACATAGTTCCCCCAGTCAAAAGGATGATAAAAGGAGCTTGACTACTTTTTCGGCTCTCCAGCAGACAGATCCATTTGGGACTTGTTCATTTCCACTTGGAGGCTTCACCTTCAACAGTCATTTATCACGAGTAGCCTGTGCCACACTTCGCCAAGCAGCAGCCTATCACGACTACACACCTGGGAAGTTTCATATCTTCGCTCTGCACGTCACTGCCATTTTGTTGCCAGGGTTTGGCAGAATTCAGATTTGAATTAAGAATGCCTGGTAAATTCCAAATCAGTGTTTGAATTTACTTTGGTTTTGAATTGAGGTAGCAAACAGGATGAATTGAGTTTGAATTAAAAAAAAAAAGTAGAATTTAGATGTTCAGGTTATGTTCAGCTATTCTTTTTTAATAGTTAACGGTTAACTATTTTTGAACTTTCATCATCAGTCATCAAAGCTTGGTAAATATTAGTCACAGAATTACTCAGTAAGAACTCCCACAGATTATGTTTTCATGCCATTTCAATGTCTTATTTTGATGTAACAAAGTGGTTACATCTAAGTGTGCAAGTTACCCTGTTGAAAAATCCAGCATATACTGGTTAGGTAGGTTTTGATGCTGGGATGCTGGTTTTAGTTGGTTTATGCTTAAACCAGCTAAGGACCAGCATAAACCAGCTAAAACCAGCATCCCAGCACAAAACCCCTTTTTTTCAACAGGGTATTTACTTAATTTTATTAATTAGTCTTTCCATTAACAACATTACATTGTTATTTCAGACTGATTGGCGAGACGGAATGTGCATGAACACAAGAGGCGGGTTTTATCACATGAACCAATCACAGACGAACATAACCAGTCATATCCAATCGTATCGCAGTGGAGGCATTGCCTCCTCTGTGACTTTTCCCCATTCATTCTCAATTACCCGCCAAACTCACCGGGCAGGGCAGGGGTGCCCTAATTCGGACCTGGAAGGCCATTGTCCTGCAGAGTTTAGATCCAACCCCAATTAAGCTAATTAAGCTCTTACAAGGCATACTAGAAACTTTCCAGCAGGTGTGTTGAGGCAAGTTGGAGCTAAACTCTGCAGGACACCAGCCCTCCAGGACCGAGGTTGGGCACCCCTGCTTTAGGGGGTCTGTTAAAACTAGGGATGTAACAATATATCAAAATCTCACAATACGAAAATATTACGATATGAAGTACACAATACAATATTTATTGTGATATTTAAAAAAACAAAAAAAACAAAAACAAATGAAGACTTAGGAAAAAATGAAAATTTTGTACATTTTAAAGTTAAATTCTTGTATCTAATGCACTTTGAGAATTGCTTTGTTCCAAAACAGGGATTCAAATTATTACAATGTTGCTTATTCTTGGTGCAGACCAAATTTGTTGCGTGCGATGCAAAGTTCCACGGTTTAATTTCTGGGATTCTGCGCATAGCTGTCATCCCTCAGGATGGAACAGCAACATCTTTGTGGGCTTATTGTTGATTATTTGTTATTATTTGTAGCTGTTGTTATATTAATTGATCATTTTGAGCAGTAGTCCAGGATTCGTCGGGAAAACATTGGTAAAATGCACCTACTACAAAGAAGAGCAATGAAACTGCATTAGAAAATAAAAAGGCGCATTTTTATTTTGAATGTCGAAGACGTTCTCACCCACAGACATGCACAGTTTTATTTTTAGAGATGTTAGCAATACAACAAAGTTACTGCTTTTCATGGAACTTACGTAATTACTCATCATACATTGTGATATAGCCTGTTTCGTTGGTCCGTTGACTCGGATTGCTTTCACACTACAACTGAACCACTCCAGAGTTCGTTTTCAGTCGTTTCCGCCCTATTGCTACTCAAAACTAGCTCAAAACTAATCCAGTCGCTTTTCGAGGGTGGTCCCCGAGTCAAAATCGGGTAAAATAAAAGGTTTTTGTTGTGTGGTTCCCCTGGTACAGTTCGCATTCCAGGAGCTAGATATAACGTTATTGCTTGTCGCTTCAACCCGGAGACATGAAAAACAACCTGCGGCAACAGTGTTAAAGTGGCCCAATTCCCTGGGAAAACCGCAGGCTTGGCAACTCTGCCGTTGTGTTCCCAAAGGTGAGTTAAACTCAGAGCACATGCAGTAAACAAGTTCACTGCATTCACTGTGAACAGAGCCGTTCTGAGGCACGGAAAACATTGAATCACAAACTGTTCACTCGAATGAAGTGCGCGCTTCGCCTTTAAAACATGCAGTGAAAACAGACTTTGTGAAGTTATTAAGCCATATTGTGCTTTCGGTTTTAGTTTGTTTGACAGATACTGTGCCAAAGTATAATGGGCCAAAACACAACTTTAAAGACGTTTTATATTAGAATATTTAAAAAATCTACACTTTTTGCCCAGAAGACCTATATTGTTTCATATCACAATGTGACTATGATAATATTGAGACAGTTTTGCTATAGCGATTCTACAATATATTGATAATTTCATTACATCCATAGTTAAAACTCAGTGTTCTCAGGGGAGGCGAGAGAGAGGCGGACTCCTGCGGTAACTTTACCTGCTGGTGTCGCTGTTGGACACTGTTTTTTAGAAAAGTGATTTTTAAACGTTTTTATGTTTTGTTTTGTTATATTGGTGTTGTTTTATTTTTGTGCAAAAAATGTTTTATCATCAAATGTTTTGAGGAGGCACTGCCTCCCTTACCTCCTCGGAGAAAATGCCGTGCATAGATAAACCAATAGATATATTAAATAGATTAAATTTCACAATTAGACCACTGGGTGGTGTGTTCTCCTCAAAAAGGTAAAGCTCTTGCCCCAGTCCTGGCCTGGGCTGTTAAAAGGCTGTACCTGCTCCATCATCAGTACTCTTGCCCCGAGCACTGCTGTCTCTCTGTCAGAGCCTTCAGGTCGCTAATCGCTGTGCTTGATCGATGGCTCGGAGGCTAGCACAGCTGTTCAAGGTGACAATGTTGGGGCAGGGCGATATTTCACGTTTCTCTTTATTTTATGCTGTGGATTCATGCAGACTCGTGCAGTGTGCAGCATGATAAAGCACCTCGGGCTTCTCCGCAATTCTTCTTCTCACATTGCATCATCGTCTTCACTCTGACCTGAGTCATGCATTTAAATCATCCCTGCTGAAATATCAAATGTTTTTTGCTGTTAGCTGTGTGTTAGAAAATGGTAATCAGTTTGTATCTGGTTTAAAATGGTAATTAGCTGATGTACGGAGGTCATTAACTACTTCAAGCTGGTTGTTAGTAGTATGAGCTGGTCCAGCAATTCTAGCTGGTCCAAGCAGCTGGTTCAAGCTAGTCACAAGCTAGTGAAAACTGGTTTAAAATGATAATTAGTTGATGTACGGAGGTCATTAACTACTTCAAGCTGGTTGTTAGTAGTATGAGCTGGTCCAGCAATTCTAGCTGGTCCAAGTAGCTGGTTCAAGCTAGTCACTAGCTAGTGAAAACTGGTCATCTGCTGGTCTGAGCTGGTCATTAGGTAGTATGAGTTTGTCTAGCTATTCTAGTTGGTCAAAAATTGTTATTAGCCGGTTCAAATTGGTCATTAGCTAGTGAAAACTGGTAATCAGCAGTTCATTAGATGTTCTGAGCTGGGCATTAAGTAGTATGAGCTGGTCCAGCTATTCTAGCTAACCAGCTATCAGCTGATCATACTAACCTAAGTGGTTAGGTTGGTTTTGGAACATAGTAACTGGTCATCCAGCTAATGACCAGCTTGGATTGGCTAATGACAAGTGTACATTCAGAAACCAGCTACCACTTTCCAAAACACAGCTACCATCTTAAATTTCGTAAAAAGAGCGATTGATCACGTTGGCAATCAATTTAAGTAAGCACTGGGGTACCTGCCAAACGTCCAGCATTTTAAAAACTTGGTGATGTAGTATGTGGTGAAACTAATCTCTTAAGGTTCAGAAAGGCAGTGAAACAAAAATGTTTTATGTCTGTTGCTTTGACAAGGGGTCATCCCTTTGGATTCTAATACGCTCTTCATTTCCACAGTCTGAACCCATACAGCTATGATGAGAGTTGCGTGTCCAGCAGCGTAGACCATCTACCTTTGGCCGCTTTACCATTACTCGCCATAGCTGCTCCACACTACCAAGATGCTGTCGCAACCGTGATTGCCCGGGCCAACCAGGTGTACCACGGCTTTCTGCAGTCGCCAGAAGGACAGGGCTTCACGGGGCAGGTGAGTTCAGGAGCACCCAATGATTTTATTTTAAAATTTTTGATGAAATCCAAGAGCTTTCTCACCCTGTATAGACAGCAAAGCAACTGAAACGTTCAAACGGTAATAAGGACATTGAAAAAGTAGGTTATGAGACATCAGGGCTTCAACTGTAATGTTATGAAGCTGTTTATGGGATTGTAGTTCTTTGCCCTTGTAATTAGGGGTTCAAGCACGTAATTTGTCGGCTCACGCTGGACAAAACACATGGCTTGGATTCGTCCATCACCCTGGCGAAATTTTGGGGTATTTTGTATTTATTAAAAAACCTACTTCTTTTACTTTTGCCTGGTCAGAACCAAACCAGTGCAGTAAGATACTCTGCAGAGTGAATATCAATAGTTATCAAAAAAAAAGTTTTCGACTTGCCGTTGCAAAAGGGACCACAACGTCCACTTTTTCTAAAACGGCTGTAACTTTTGAATCAAATGAGATATCTTCGCCAGACTCACAACGTGTATGTAAGAGCTAAATCTGAGGTCACATGAAAAACGTTGCGGAGCTTGGCCACTTGGTGATGCTATGAAGGGGAAAAACCATAAAAACAGCCATAACTATGCAACGATTTGTCCTATCTACGTGAAAATATGGTACCCACGCTCTTGGTCCAAAGTGGCACAAGTGTATATAAGGACATTTGTGTATCTCAAAAAAGCATGGCCACCATTGGCAGATGAACTTTGAGCACCTATTAGACACGATTAGCGGAGGTCGATTGGAATGAAACTTGGGGCTTTTTTGACTCACTGTCCTAAAGGTCTGTGAGAAATTTGAAAGAAATCGGGTGCGAAATTGCATTTTTCAAGGGCATAGACAATTGCATATTGCACACGATATTCATATCTTATGATAGACCACTTTCTTTCCAAACAACTCTAGAATCACTGCTGTCAAAGCATTTGTTAAATGTAAAAACCTACTTTTGCGAACTAGTTCTAGGTTTTTCACTCAATCTGGAAAATAAACACTGCAGAGCAATTCTCTATGTTCTCTAGGTGAATAATTTTTAAAAAAATGTTGAAATTTACCCTTTGGGAAGCTATAATGCGGTCGTTTTGAAAAGGGGCCTGTCCAAATATACTGAAAAGCCTATAAAGCCTAAATGAAAACTCAGAATGTCATGAAACCTGGTGAGCACATGCGACAGGTGATTCTAAACAAGCGCGCAAAGTTGTAGGGAGGTCGGACCACAGCTGCCGCTATAGCAGTCATAAACATTAAAAAACTTGTATTTGCTAAAAAAAATTTTTAAATAATTGATTTAGGTGTTTACAGACTTGCTAAATAATATGTAATGTCTTTTTTCTTATGTGTTTAAATGCCTTAAAGAGCTTGAACCCCAGTAATCTCTGCTTGCAGCTATGTATATATTTTTTGTCAACTTTTCAAATACTTTTTTGCTTCAAATAAATGTTTGTAATGTGATTCACCTCATAAATGGGTGGTGTGGTTGATGGTTTTTAAGACTTTAGCGAACACTTTTTTAAAATCCCTATAGAAAAACAAATGGAAAAAAATACTTTTTGAACCAATGGCATGGAAAAAATAGGCATTTTCTGTTTTTTGCAAAGCAGTGGTAATTGTAATGGCGAGTCCTGAAACCATTTTTGGCTGTTTTTCCACAACAAATGAGATTCGGCCACACAGACAGATCAGGGCGGTCCCAGATCAGTATTAGTAAGGCAAACTGTGCGGAGCAGCAGTGGGAAGGGTGTGTGGGTCTCTGGCAGGGAAAGTGACTCATCAGTGATGAGTCATTCAAAACAGAGGAAAAGGAGGGAGTCTTTCCACTCGTCTTACTCCATAATCACACATGATTAATCCAATAACACACTCCTGTCAATTTAGAAGGCACAATGATTTCCTGAAGTGGTGACTGGAGTTTATGAGCTCTGTGTCAAGTGTTGATTCTCTTGGGATCCTGACCATTCAAATGGCGCCTGAATAGCCTTCCGATTTAGGAAAAATTGAGGTGTTTTTTGACAAAGCATAGCTGTGTAGTTTATTTACAGCATGACACAGACTATTGTTGACACAGATAATTAAACCTGTGGGTTTGTTTGTTTGTGGAGCATCCATACATTATTTGAGCTCACCATAGAGGTGCTCATCAACAGCAAACAGGAAAGCAGTAGACTTGCAGCTGTGTTGTTTCTGTACAGTTAATTAAACGTGTTATCGACTGTCTGGTTGCCCTGTAGATTGAGCTGTCATTATGTAATCCTGAGATTTGCCTGACAGTGTTGATTGCATGCAAGAACGCCGCACTGATTTTGGCTGAATTTGTGTGTGTGTGTGTGTATGTGTGTGTGTTGTACAGGTGTGTTTGTTAGGTGACTGTGTGGGAGGTGTGCTGTGTTTCGACGCTCTCTGTTTCAGCAACAGCCCACGACACAGTAGCCCCATCCATAGCAGCCGACATAACAGCACAGAGAGCTTAAAGGTATGTAAATAAACGCTGAATCACTCGGTTTGAAAACACATCTCTTACTTTCAATTCTTGCTTTTCTTGTCTTGTATGGCTTAATATAACATAAGTGATGTCTCTTACTGAAATATGTAGTAGAAAATCCATGAAAGGTTTACGTTATTTAAAAAATCCACGTCATTTTATACATATTTTGGACTGTGGGGGGCACCATTATTTCGATGACATGAAATGGTTGCACTCTGTGAGCTACTGAAAGAGCTTACAGGTGGTGATGGATATAAGCATAGGCTTAAACCAAATGCCATGCCATTGATTTTTCCCCACAAGGAGTCTAAACGCTCTCACATATTGAGAGAAATCCATGCTGACGAACTCCTTCAGTGGCTACGGCATCATGACAAGCATCGGCATGTTTACAACCATGGCATCTAGCGTTTCTTGTCTGCCATTTGTAAGCTCTTTCAGTAGCCATGGTCTACTAAAAGCCTCAATCAGGGCTGAAGTGGAGAGAACAGGACATGGGTCTTTAAGACATTTTATTTGAACACAGTTCAATGTATTAATGTAGATATAATGTATGTGTTCATGTGACTCAAATCCGATTTTTTTTTTTTTTTGCTCACGTGTGACTCAGATCTGATTTTGTCATGACAGTGTGAACAGCACAAACCGCATGGAATCTGATCTTTTCAATTCCGTTTTGTGCCACTTCCATACAGTATGGCTACTTTCACACTGCAAGTCTTAGGGCTCAGTTCTGATTTTTTTTTGCTCAGATTCTTTTTGTGTAGCTGTTCACATTGTTGTTTTAAATGTGGCAAATATCAGATTTACAGTGGGAACAGATCATGGTTCTGAACTGGCCCGAATGCGCAAAAGAACGATACGAACAGGGTTTCCAGGTTTTCACAACAAAATCCATCCAATTGCTTCTCAAAACTACTCCAAATCTAGCCCAACCATGTTCAGGGGGATAAATATCACGTAAGTGAGGTCATATCAACCCACAAAGTTGGAAAACAACTCGCAGCAATAGTGAAAAAAGTAGGCCAATTCTGTGGGATCTGGATCTGGCGAACGGTGGATCTGGCAACACTTGAGTAGCGTGCTGTCATACAGAAGCAAACACAGAGGACATAAAGTAAGCGTTTATGCGTTTATTTATAGTGTATGCTGCAGAAGCCAGCAAAATTATGCAAGGCAAAATGAAAAATAAAGACAAGGATGTGACAAAAGACAGCAGAGTTTTGACATTTTTATGATACGAGCCCAAATGTTTTGCTTGCATATAGAGTTGTCACTGTAATACTTGCAAGCTCTGACACTTCACACTTCCACTGGTTGCCTTTCGCAACTGTCTTGATAACTTTTGGTAGTATGTAAAATCATTGAAGTGTCTCCCGTCAGCACGGAATTATGACGAATGTCGATCTAAAGTGACGTCAAAGTCGCATTAAATCCGACATGACTGTTCACACTGCGGTCGCACTGCAAAATATCTGACCTGTATCGGATTTGGTACCACATATGGACGTGGCACAAATCAGAATTGAAAAGATCAGATTCCATGCGGTTTGTGCTGTTCACACTGTCATGATAAAAACGTGAGCAAAAAAATCGGATTTGGGCCACATTTGCCTGCAGTGTGAACATAGCCTCAGATCTGTTTTTGTCATGACAGTGTAAACAGCACGAACTGCATAGAATCGGTTCTTTTCAGTTATGATTTGTGCCACTTTGGCTACATTCACACTGCAAACTTTAGTGCTCAATTCTGATTTTTTTGTCAGATCCGTTTTTTGTGGTGATCACATTGTTGATTTAATGTGGCCAATATCAGATTTCCAGTGTGAACAGATCATGGTTCTGAACTGGCCCACATGGGCAAAAGAACGATACGAACAGGGTTTCCAGGTTTTCACAACAAAATCCATCCAATTGCTTCTCAAAACTACTAGCCCAACCATGTTCACGGGGGTAAATATCACTTAAGTGGGGTATGTAAAATCATTGAAGTGTCTCCTGTCAACATGGAATTATGACGAATGTCGATCTAGAGTGACGTCAAAGTTGCATTAAATCCAACATGACTGTTCACACTGCGGTCGCGTTGCAAAACATCTGACCTGTATATCGGATTTAGTACCACATATGGAAGTGGCACAAATCAGTATTGAAAAGATCAGATTCCATGCGGTTTGTGCTGTTCACACTGTCATGACAAAAACAGATCTGAGTCGCATGTGAGCAAAAATTGGATTGGGGCCACATTTGCCTGCAGTGTGAACGTAGCATTCCATACAGTATGTGGTACTATATCCAACACAGATCAGACAATAAAATTCAGCGTTACTATAATTGAGCTCACTGAAGCAGTTTTCATCTGAGTAGACTCCCTCTTAGCCATAGGACCTGCAAAGCTGCAGATCGCATCACATTGTGTTCTTCTTTTGAAGTAAATTCTGGCTTATTTCGGTCAGCGAGTTCTCTTCCAGGAAAAAAAAGTAGCCAAGATTAACTTGATGAATGTTCACGTTTGTTTTGCGGAGGTTACTTACATGCCGGCGTGTCTCACATGGATGTTTAACATTTGAAAAGCGGAGCCTCTCATGGGCGTAATTACATTAGAGAGAATACGTTTAGATGGGAAAACTGGAGCTCGTGTTGGAATCATACGGATTACTTTATCATAGCATATTTGTTTTTGACGTGACTTGCTTCATTTAAAATGGACATTTCAAGCTTTCTATACATATATTTCTCATGTCCGTTAAGTACGTATTCACTGAGATTCAGGTTGTTTGATTTACATGTCTGTGAAGAGGGGTGATGGAGACTGAGAGCGCACACTGTTTATTTTCTTTATTTTACAAAAGTACATTATTTTGTTGTTATTATGACTATACACAAATAAAAGTAGACCATTTGCAGTTTCAAACAATACCTTATTCATATCTGTGGGATGTTTTTATGTCTGTGGGTTGAAGTGACCCGAATAACATGATATTTAGCCCCTGGAAAGCCTCACATTGTCCCACAGCAACATTAAAATAGTGTAAATTAATGTACAATATTTTATTCATTTGCCATATTTAATATTGGGGGCATCCAAGTTATTTGACACATTTGAAAATTTTTTTTTTTTAAAGTAACACACTAGTTATTTTCTCTGGTAATTTGTTACTTTTATGATGATGTAACTCAGTTACTATTTGTGAGAAGTAACTAGTAACTAATTACTTTTTTAAAGTAACATGCCCATGCGCATAATTGCTTACCTTATGTCCTCCGTGTTTACTTCTGTAGGATGGCGCAGTGTGCAGGTGTTGCCAAATCCACAGTTTCCCCCCAGAACCGGGCTACTTTTTCCATTGTTGCCGCGGGTTGTTTTTCAAATTTGTGGGTTGACGCGAACCCAATAATGAGATATTTAACACCCTGAACATGGTAGGGCTAGTTTTGAGAAGCAGTTGGGTGGATTTTGTTGTGAAAACCTGGAAACCCATGATCTGTTCACACTGTAAATTTGATGGCCATATTCAAAACAACAATGTGAACAGCTATACAATAAAATCGGATCTGAGAAAAAAATCACTTCTCTTCTCTACTTCACACAATGTGGTTATTGTATCAGTATTTTATTTTCCAAGTTGTGTTATGGTAAAAATAACAACAAGTAGTGCCAGTAGCTCACCAAGTGCAAACATTTCACATCATCGAAATAATGGCGCCCCCCATAGTCCAAAATATGTATAAAACGATGTGGATTTTTTAAAATAACATAAATCTTTCATGGGTTTTCTAACACGTTTTTAGTATATTAAACCATGTATGTTTAATACCCGGATTTTCCTTTAGTGTGTTTCTAAAACAAGGTAAAAAAAAAAAAAAAAGCACACACACACAGTTATCTGGTACCAATATATTACTTGACATATTTGGCATCAAATGCATAAATGAGATGAGATCTTTAATTTTCGCCTAGACTGCAATGAGATTTTATTGGAGAACAAAAGGAGACTTTTTGCCTGTTTGCTTGTCTGATTTTTTCCCTAGTAGTATCACGTCTTTAAAGTTGTAGATGAAATCTCTACAATGTCGCAAACTCTGCTCAGAAATGCCAAGATATCAAAGTCTGAATATTTAATATCGCAATATAAAAATGTCTTATTAAAATTCATGGTGAAATACTCTGAGCTATGCTATCCACATTAATTTCATAGTTCTATATTGTAACTCTGAATGTCGATATCTGTCTCATTTGTGTTTATTTTTATCTCTGAACCCTCTGAGACAAAGTTGATAAAGAAACATCACCCCGAGCTCATTTTAGTCTTCTAAGTTAAGACAGAACAACTTCTGAGCAAATTCCAGTGGGTTTTCCAATCACACAGGGAGCGAAGAACAGCTGTCACATTAGTCACACCATCCAGACTTTATTTGACACTGTACCTCAGTGCTCATTTAGATTAACTGCACATTTGTATAAATGATGACTGTTCAGCTGGCTGTGTCTCACATTTTCCACACACTCAGGATAACCCTGAGGTCAATCCGAGTCTGAGCTCCAGCAAGCGTCTTAGCAGGAGCAACATTGACTTGTCTGGCCCCAGTGAGACCCGCAACAGGAAAACTCCACTCAGCCGCAAACAGAGCGACTCGTATGATGGAGACTCCTCTGGCAGCCAGCACCACCCGTTCCTCAGCAGGTACTGCATGCTTGAAAGAGCACAGACCAAAGATTTAACCTCTCTGAAATGCTGTTTTATGATGCTGTGAGTAAGTGTTTCTATTACAATATTTTCACCGTGTGAAACAGTCCCTGAAGAGTGTAAACGCTATGGTGTTTTCGACATTGCTCTTAAGTAGACTTTAATACAATGGCAGGGAAAATTCTTATGCTTCTGTTTAATATGCTTCTCTTTTTGTAAGAAGAAATCAGATCGAGATTACCCAGATGTGTCCTCCTGGACCAGTCATCCATAAATGTGTCATCTTTTTCCTCGATTCTGTTTATTAATATTGGCTGCTTGATGGCATGTTGCGTCTGCCTGCAGTGCTATTAATAGTCACAGCTGCAGTCAGTGTGCATGTACTGTATGAGAAATTGAGGCAGAAGTTGCTCGATGCCATAGCAGCAAAGGACCAAATATCCAACTGTTTATCTTCTAAATTATCCTATTTAGGGTATTGATGTGGCAAGAGAGATTTCTGTGCACCGTCATTATCGTAAGCCTCCAGCACAGATCTGTTATTAAAAGCATTCCTGAAAATTCCTGTGCACAACAATAGTGTTCCATGTTTTGAAAACCAATTTATGTCATTATGCATAAAATTGCATATCAAATAAAGTAGTATTCTTACGCAGCTTCGGATTAAAGCTAAGCAGTGTCATGTCGAGGGAAAAATTGAGTCACTGGGGAATATATTAACAGTTTTAAATAAAATTTGAACACAAATGAGAATAAATACAGTATTTTGAAAATGCATTCTCATTTTCCTTGGGATTGTAAATTTTGAGATTATAATCTGAACATTTGAAAGTACTGAAACATGTCTAGAAAAAAATCAATTCAAGCAGTTCATTCATTGATTCAATTATTTGTTGTATTTATTTATTTATTTATTTATTTATTATATATATATATATATATATATATATATATATATATTTTTTTTTTTTTTTTTTTTTTTTTGAATATCAAATGAGTGATGGCAATAGTTTTCATTTTTCTTTTTTTTACACTATTAAATCTTAATATTTTCAAATATTTTATATATATATATATATATATAGTGTATATTCAGTGTAGTATACTGTAATATAGTATACTGTAATATTCATTTTAGTGTAGTAACATTTATTTTTACATACAAGTGTGCTGTCAGTTTTAGTCACAAGTACATCCCATCTTCTGTTTTTTTTTTTCCAAACTTTTGTTTTTTTTTTCTGTAAAAATTGTTCTGTATTCAGTTTGTTTTCATTTTTCTAGACTCTGTTGTAATATTAATATTAATCGAAAAGCATGTCTAATTAATTGAAGTGATGAAACTTACTCAATTTAGCAACAATTTATTAAAAATTTCATTTTCAAGGCTCTAGGAAATATGTTTTTTTTGTATTTAATTAAATTAAGTTTTATTTTTAACAAATTCTGTTTTCCATTAATTTTCTGGTTTCCATTTTAATAGTTTCATTAAATTTTAACAATCAAAAACATGTCTAATTAATTGGTTTTATAAAGAATTAATTTATTATTATTATTATTTTTATTTTTATTTTTTTTTCAGAAATACTGTTGTGTATTTACATTTTCTGGTAAATAAATTCTGGTAAATATAATAATATTAATAATTAAGTAGTAGTACTATCATTACATTAAGTAAGATATTTCTGTCACAGTTTCTTCAATTACATTGAACTTTTATTTTGATGGGTTGCTGTGAAGACCTTAATGTTTTTGTTTTTATATGATGCTACGATAGTAATTCTTAAAAGAAATGGTAAATGCTATTGAAGTGACTTTTAGATTATTTCATTTAAACAGAGACACTTAGGTACGTATTTAAATAGTATTTTTGCAGCTTAATATTCACAGACACTATATCACGTTTTGATTTAAGTGCACTGACCTACTTTTGATTTTTTCATCCTAAATTGGACAAATTCCATGACATTTTGAGTTATACAGCAAATTCCGGATTCCGCAATTCCATCTGTTTTTTCCATATTGTGTAAAAAAATCATAGGGACTTACATACAAGTAGATTTTTTTTTTTTCCATAAAAATGTTTTATTAAGGTTACCATGATGCTGGTTGTCTTAGCAACTGATACTAATGATCTATCGACTTGTTACCAGCCCTTACAATGCAAGTTATCTTGCCATAGGTTTTTTATATTTTTCATCTTTGTGTAGTCACTGTAGGGCCGCTGAGAGGAGTACTGGACAAAAGCACTGTTTCTCACCCAGGACTGATAGCACTGGACCTGAGGGAGACTTATCACTTAGCTCATCCATACCCCTCAGCTCTACTACATTTCACTCCCAATCATCTGTCCCTGGGGCCCTGTACACCCCATCCTTTTCACACTCAGTCTGAGGTGAGATAGCCAGTCAGAGTCTTTAAGAGCTTTTCTGTCATCGCTCCTAGCGTGATGGTAATAAAGACAAACAATGTGCGAAAACAGGGTGGAGATTTGAAAGGCACTGAGGAGGAGAAGAAGAGTTGTTGACAGATTAACTGAAAGATTCTTGCTGTAATCCGTCGGGGTTGAGTATTCACATTTTTGGACATCCGTGAGGACAAGTGTATATTCTGCTTTGTTTTTCTTTGTTTTATTGAATGCTTAAAGAGACAGCTCACCAAAAATGAAAATTTGCTGAAAATGTACTCACCCTCAGGCCATTCAGGATGAGTTTGTTTTTGGAGAAAGCTATTTTATGAATAGAGGACTTATATTTTAGCTGGAAGCAACAGTTTAAATAAAAAAAATACATGTCTTGATGGATTTGCTTCTTTCAAACATGCTGCTTTTTGCTTCACAAGAAATACAGTGATTTGTGAAGATTACTTGTGGATTATTGTGATGTTTTTATCAGCTGTTTGGGACAAAAAGTAATTTACGCTATAACGCGGAATGTTGCGGAATTTGCTAAATTTGGATTAATAAATTAAAAGTAGATCAGTACACTTAAATGAAAACACGACATGGACTAGTGTCTGTGAATATTAAGCTGCAAAAATACTATTTAAGAGCATTTATTCATGAGCATTTTACCTTAATGTAATGATAGTACTAGTACTAATAATAAAATTATTATTAAAACATTTTTTTAAGGAACATTTACCAGAAAAATTATTTACCAGAAATTATTTACTAGAAAAATGTAAATGCACAACACAATATTTCTGGGAAAAATAAATAAATAAATAAATAAAATTTGGTAAAAATAACACTGAATTTAAGAAAAACAATTTATAAAATGTCTAATTGTATAATGTGTAAACTAATAAAATGTATTTCATAGGGGCTTAAAAATGTACTTTTTGTATAACTTTTAAATTGTTCCATGATTTTGATTAATTGGACATGCTTTTTGATTAATATTTTTTTATTTAATTATTAAAACAGAATCAAGATAAATTTAAATGGAAAAAAAAAAAAACAGAATCCAGAAAAGTTAAAACGAAAACAGAGTTTGTTAAAAAAATTAAACGGAATTTGGAAAAAATAAGCAAATTAAGCAAATGAATTAATGCTAAATTTGTCTGAATCTGTTCTGATGAAGAAACAAATGCATTTGTGTCTTTGATGGCCTAAGGGAAAATTTATAAAAAATATTTGTGCACTGTTTATAGAAAATATTTGTGCAAAAATAGTTGAGAAAAAAAAAAAATTAGGCAGCTTGATACAAAAGACTTTTGAGTTCTCTTAACAATAGTTTTTTAGTACATCTGAGTAAAGATACTTTGTTTAGCCAATGTAAATGTGTTTGTTCATGCAGTGCTGATTGTCTTATTTTGCTAATAGAAAAATTCTTGTTACAGCAACTAAAACTGGATGAAAAAAAAGTGTAAAAAGTCATTATCAATTTTATGTTTATTTATGAATGAAAAACAGTGAAGTGTTATAGAAACCTTAATGGATAACTTAGTCTAACATGTAGACATCACTGTCTTTGTTTGTAAAACATCTTAAAAGACTAAGATGTCCAGGAAACGGATATAAGTAGTTGACCATAATCCAGCCCTCAAAACTAGACACAAACCTCAAGAATGGTGGCAATCAACAAATATTAAAGGAGTAGTTCACTTCTAGAACAAAAACTTACAGATAATGTACTCACCCCCTTGTCATCCAAGATGTTCATGTCTTTCTTTCTTCAGTCGTAAAGAAATTATGTTTTTTGAGGAAAACTTCTCAGAACTTCTCTCTGTATATTGGACTTCTACGTTTCCCCTGTGTTTAAACTTCCAAAATGTAGTTTAAATGCAGCTTCAAAGGGCTCTAAACGATCCCAGCCGAGGAAGAAGGGTCTTATCTAGCAAAATGATCTGTTATTTTCTAAAAAAAAATTACAATTTACATACTTTTTAACCTCAAACGCTAATCTTGTTTGGGTCTGCGTGAACTCAGTTTTTTTCCAGTTCATGACAGTTAGGGTATGTCGAAAAACTCCCATCTCATTTCCAACTTCAGAATCGTCCTACATCGCTGTTTTACCTTTTTTGGTAAAGGGCATTTGACCTTCTTTGGATGTTTACTTTGTAAACATTGGGTCGGTACCTCTGCAGTGATTTAGGACTATTTTGAAGTTGGAGGAGAAAATGAGATGGGAGTTTTTTGACATACCCTAACTGTCTTGAACCGGAAAAAACAGTTTGCCGTTGCATTTTTTACAGTGTGTGGACTGATGCTTTAAATAACTACCAAAATGCCAAAGGCAACAACTATGTGGCATAACTTTATAAGTAAATGTCATCTTTTGTGTGTATGTATTCAGTTTGATACAGGATGGAACAGACCTGAGACCAAGCAGCAGCACCAGTCTAGTGTTGAATCCAGGTCGCTTTGACTTTGAGGTGTCGGATTGTTTTTTGCTGGGTTGTCCTCTTGGATTAGTGCTTGCTATG
The DNA here is from genome assembly GCF_022985175.1 of Labeo rohita. Classification (NCBI taxonomy): domain Eukaryota; kingdom Metazoa; phylum Chordata; class Actinopteri; order Cypriniformes; family Cyprinidae; genus Labeo; species Labeo rohita. The sequence continues at coordinate 24,056,659 of NC_066883.1, read as the reverse complement.
AGACGCACTGTGCTTCCAGCTGTCCAGGGTTGGTGTTGAAATTCTCCAATTAATGACTAGGACACATTGTCTTCTTAATACACTGGCAGACATTCCCATTAGGTTTTCTTCAGTCTATTTACAATTAATTTTGACCTCTTTTCTGTTCATCCTACAGTGTCTCAGCTCCGGCCTGCATGTTCACAGATCTTCAACCTGTTTTATCCCTCTGACCCGTCGGCCTCTCGACTGGAGCCGTTGCTGCACTCTCAATTCCACAAACTGCCTCCGTTCGCTGTGCCCCGCTACCAGCGTTATCCTTTGGGAGACGGCCGTTCTAACCTTATCGGTGAGTGAGGTATCCCGTTGAGAATCAATTAAACCGTTCGGCGTTATACCACATGCACAAATAAAATGCAATATTCACTCAATTGTTCCTTTTATTATGTTTCATAATTGCTTTGTCACAGTAATGCGCTTATCTTGGGTTGCCAAATTGTCTCTGTGCTATTTTGAGGAAGTATTCTGGTCTGGTTGTTAACAAGGTTTTCTGGGGAAGAAACTCCACTGGATTTTTCTGTGACTTCCTTTTTTTGTACGCATCCTTTTCCAGACAGACAACTGCTAACCTGAGCAATACTGTGCCCCCTTTGGCCCCCCTTACTCAGTGTCAGATTCCCTGGAGTTTTACCGAGTTCTGCAGGCTGGTGTCTTGCTCTGTAATGAGGTTCTGATTTATTTAGAGCAAATTTTATCCTGCTTTGCAGACATATTTAACTTATATGTCATCCATTTTAGGCTTGTTCTATATTCTAGGCTAGGCCTAGAACTAGGACAAATATTATTGAGCTAATGATGAATCCTTTGTAAACCTTTCAGTGACAGAAATAATGAATCTGGCTAAACTGGTGTTTTAGTATTATTCATATAGTATAGTATGTATTATTGTTTTGAGTTAGCTTTTATTTTTATATATTCATTTTAGTTTTAGTCATTTGGTGTGAATGCAATTTTTATTAGATTTGTTTTTTTATTTTTCTAGTTTGCTTAAATCAATTTTATAGTTTTAATTTTTAGTAATTTTATAATTTTGCTTGCATTCAGGTTTGAATCTATCACACACACACACACACACACACATTCTTGCATTTGTGGTTTACGGGGACTCTCCATAGGCGTAATGGTTTTTATACTGTACAAACTGTATTTTCTATCGCCCTACACCTACCCTACACCTAAACCTAGCCCTCACAGGAGACTGTGCACACTTTTTGAATTTCATAAACACTGTTTAGTATGTTTTTTAAGCCTTTTGTTTTACGGGGACACAGGAAGTGTCCTCATAAACCATGTTTACGTTGTAGTACCCATGTCATTATACACATTTGTGTCCTCATAAACCACAAATGCCGGAACACACACACACGTTTGTTTTTGTGAATTGTGGGGACTTTCCATAGACTTCTATAGATTTTATACTGACCAAACGATATTGTCTATCCCCTAACCCAACCCTAACCCTAACCCTAAACCTAGCCCTCACAGAAAACATGTTTGCATCGTTACACTTTCAGATAAACATCATTTACTATTTTTAATAATTTTTTAACATTGTGGGGACCGCAGGCCGGTTCAAAAGAGCCATTCAGTTTCAATTTCACCATCACTTGTAACGATTTTAAAAAGCACTTAGTGATGGGTGAAATGGAGCTTTTCGAAACTCCAATCAGTTAAACCATTGCATTGCAAAATGATTTACTATTTCGAAGAGCTCCAATCAGATCACGTCTCGCAAATCATTCGTTTCAGATCGGGACTTCAAATCACGTATCTGTCAAGTAACGTGTGAAGAAGGGGCGAACGAAGACGAAGGTCAAAGATAAAGTCTTTATTATAATCCACAGGTAATTCCAAAATGGGTAGATTCACAACATGAGGGTAGAAACACTCATGTACACATTGACGAGACCAGATCACCAACACTGAACTGAAACCAACTTATAAAGACAGGTGATTACAAGGTTAACCAATAATGATGTAACGAGGGCAGGAACAGGAAGACCATATATGGGCACAAGAGGGAAAAACCAATACAAAGAGTTCAGGGGTATGACAGTATCACGAATCATTTGATTTAAACTGGAACTTTGCGTATCGCAAATTATTTGATTCAGGTCGGGACTTCAGAGCGCGTATCGTGAATCATTTGATTTAGATCGGAATGGGTTCGTGAATTATTTAGCGAATTGAATGATTCAAATCAAAAGGTTTACGCAATTTGACGTCCTGATCTAAATCAAATTCAGATCGGGACTTCTCAACGTGGATCGCAGATCATTTGATTTAGATCGGGACTTGGTGCGGGTTCACGAGTCATTTGTTTTAGATCAAGAGTGTGGAGCAATTTCGCAAATCTTTTTCATCAAACATCAAACCATTAATGCAGTACATATATAATAAAAAAAAAAAAATAATAAAATAAAATAAAGTATACACAAATATAAATTCCTTAAGAAAATGAACCATGGTTTTATTATAGTAAAAGTGTAGTATACATTGTAATACTTTATTAGTAATACCTCGCATGTGCTTTACTTTATTTATGCCATTTTTTTAATAGTGTAGTTTTATTTATCTTATTTATCTTCATTTCTCTCCTTTTCTTTTTAAATGGAAGACATTGACAGACATTCTTCCTTGAAAAGTCCTGGAATTTAATTGTACAATATCTGTACGAACTCTGTTTTTTCAGGATTATTTGATAAATAAAAAGTTGAAAAGAACAGTGTTTATTCAAAATAGAAATTTTGTGTTACAGTATACACTACTGTTTTTTTTTTAAATGAAATTAATATTTTGCACATTCAGCAGGGATGTTAAATGGATAGTGAGAGTAAACACTTATGTTGTTAGAAAATATTACTATTTTGATTAAATGCTGTTCTTTTTAACTTTTTGTTTATCAAAGAATCAAAGAAAAAAGTATCACAGGTTCCAAAAAATATTAAGTATCACAAGTTTCAGCACTGATAATAAATCAGCATATTAGAATGATTTCTGAAGGGTCATGTGACACTGAACACTGAAGTAATGGCTGAAGAAAATTCATCACTGCGTCACATAAATAAATTATATTGTAAAGTATATTAAAATAGGAAACGGACATTAAAAATTGCAATAATATTTCATTTGATCAAATAAATGCATAAATATTTTCCATTAAAAAACATTTTTCAGAAGATGACAGCTTATTCAAAATATCTTCGCAAACTGAAATAATGAAAAGTAAACAAATTTGAAAATCTTAATATTAACAACCTCAAGGATCATAAAACTCCACTCTAAATATGATGTGTAAATGAGCTGTTTTTAAGATCATTTGAAAGGAAAGCAAATATATACAGTATTAACTGTGAAACCGTCCTGAGGAAAGCAAGGATTATAACCTTCATCAACACAATGCAACAGAGAGACGCATCAACCATTGAGAGGAAACAGTCTGTGTCTCACAGGAAATGTGACACCGACTTTTAATTATATCAAGTCTCACTCTGCTGATCATAGGCGAAGAATGTCACAATATTTGTTAGATACTGAGGCGTGGATGTGTCTAATTTAATGCATCCGCACACACATGCTCTGTTTTAATGCAGTACTTCATAATTGCCATCCTAATGGAGTATCTCTGGAGCGGCCTCCCATGTGTAAGGTTCTTTCATTATGAATCATTACGGATTTACTCAGCGGGCCTTTAATGTGAGAAATGTATCTGATATCCATCTGTTTTGGTGTTTATGCTGTTCCTGTGCATTTGGATTAATTTCATTTGCGGCTGACTGGAAATCCAGAGCCATTGATTTCAAGTAGCTGGAAACCGGGGACTGCGATCCCAAAGCCATGTGAAGTTACATCATGGAGTTCTTTTTCTCATTACGCTGAAGAACAGCCTGATTCTTTCCACTGAACTCTGTATTCCTCTCATCTCCGCATTGCCTTCAGCCCCTCATGCCCAGAGCTCATATACCACCTCGCCCTCATCTCAAAGGGTCCCTCGTGTTATTCTACAGCACAGTAGAAAATGCTGTATCCTGCTGCGCTTTAGTCTTCAATCTTCTCGGAGTTGCCCAGTCGTTTTGAAGTCACGCTAAGCCAGTGTTTTACCTTTTGCTCAATTGATCTCTCTTTTTGTGTTCTAGTGCATTTTTCCTTTTTGTCCTAAAAGTTGAGTGCCGTGCCTTGCAGCTACATCCCTTACCTCTAGCCAGGGCTCTTTTGTTCAACACAAATTAAGATATTTTTTATAAAATCCGAGTGCTGACCCTGCATAGACAGCAATGCAACTTTGTTGTAGATGTGACATAGCATTTTCACCGTCCCACAAGAAAAAAAAATTATATAATTAATATTGTCATTATTTAAAATGCCATAAATGGTTAAACATTTCTTTGTCCTACATGGACCTGTTGTTATTAAAAGCTGCAGTGTTATTCGATTTTTCTAAATTTTTGAGCCAAATGTCAAACTCGTTCTATGGTGTGACTCTCTCAAGCATGGTTCAATATATTACAACTTTTATGAATTAAAAAAAAGCATAAAAATGTTAATAAATAGCTCCGGCATAATTGTACAAGTGTCTAATTTAGTAAATGCCAATCCATATGTTTGTGAAAGCGCAGAAGCTTTATATTTTTTGTCTCTGAAAACCATGTCCTCTGGTGTGACACCATATCCTGATTTTAAATCACCAATTCTAGAAAAAAATGTGCACTTGGTAAATTTTTGTCTCAGAATTGTGTGATATTTAACTTTTTGCAACCACTAAAAAGTATTACGTTTTGTTGTCCTTTGGTGTGACACCCCTAAATTATAATTTTTAATTAAAAACTGTATTTTAAGCTGCATAACCATGGAAACTTATGCAAATGTGTCTTGCTAACTGCTAATGACAGGTTAGCTCGGAATAGCAAGATCATTAATTGACACAAAAGGCTAAAACGTCGTATGGTGTGTACTGTCACACCACAGGACAAAGATCAGGTCACACCAGACGACAAGGTCTCTTTAAGAAGCATTTTAAATACTTAAACAAGATCTGTTTAACTCCTTTGATCATTTTCAGTGTTTTTAAATGCAATAATTACATTAATTAGACTATTTTCTGATGGTTTTGCAATAAACTGGTACTGATTGACTGATTGACGAGACTAAATTTTGTTGATTAAAAATTATTTTGTTCTGTTTAAAAAACATGTTGATATTGTTTATATTAAAAATTACATTTCTTTCCCCTCTGACATGTTCAAAATTAAGTAGAAATACTGTAATAACTACCATTTCTGTCATTTGTGACGTAATGTCCTATGGTGTGACACATAAAAGAACCACAGATTTCTCAAATATATCTTAAAAAATTTTTGGGAATTACAATAGGGGAGATGTAAATATCACTCATCTTAAAATGATATAATTTTCAGGAATTTTTGGATGACAGCAAAGTTTGTCTTGAAATTGTCCAACAAGTCATGGGGGAAAAAATGTATTATAATGTCATATCAAATAAAAAAAACACTATATTAAAATAAGTGTTAAACAATGAAGATACATTTTTCTAATGCTGTTTGTATAATATTAAGAGTTTTTTTTGTTTTTTTAATTTTTGCTATGTCACACCATAGGACAAATTTATGGTAAAAACAAACAAACAAAAAAAGCAATGAAAGAATTGACGAAGTTAGTGATCCTTTATATTTTCTCAAAGATCAGACTTCACACTACATAAATATATGCATAAAAATTTTTACTGCCTATTTGTCAACTACCCAACTACCACGTTCAAGGCCCAGAAAGGTAGTAATGACATTGCTAAAATAGTCCATAGTTAAAGGAAATAGTTGAAATAGGAAACTGTGATGCATTTTTAATACAAACAGCATTTGTTTTGTAACAGTGTAAAAAAGATCTGACCACACCACATTGACGGCAATAAAATGTACCCATTATTTTGAATAACTTTATTTGAATAACTCTAATAATTTTGGTCACATTCCAGCACAGTGTCAGTGTCAGATGCTTCAATTTCTCCTACCTGCCCCCTCTTTCCTGTTTCGTTTATCTCTTACCGCTTTCACTTTCTCTCTGTTGCTCATGTCTCACTTCTCAAGTGTAATTGAATGGTTGACTCATGAACTTAGGAAGTGGCTATGTAATTGTATGTTTTCAGTTATCTTCCTGGATGTATTACGATTGCATCTGTGCTCTCTCGCTGTACACAAGTCAAGTGTTTGTTCTTTTGTCAAATTAATCTCTCGCGCAAATGTTTTCGTCAGTGTCGTGATCACAACAGAATATGTTTGCTACCATTTATATGCATGCTTCGTCTTGGTAAGAATGAGCGGGACTGTTGTAAAAAGCCCATCGCTCACGTAAATAGATAGCTTTGGAAACACTAATGAACTCTGTATCGAAAGTGTGATCAGTCTCCCAGCCTGTTCCTCATGTCTGCATAAAGAGCAGTCTTCTTTCCTGCGTTCATCCGGGTTTGGTGTAATGGTGCTGTCTGATTCCTGTCCACGCTTTCTGAAGAGAGAGCTCCTGTGAATTTGTATTCTGCGGCTGGCTCCGGGGCCTTTAGTGACATGAGAAATTAAGCAGCGTAGCCATGCGTCCTGCACCCGGCAAAAACTTCTCGGAAAAGGTCATGCCGAGAGACTGTAGGGGTTAACTCTGCAAAACTGTACCCAGATAAGAGAGTTTTGGCTCTCTGGAGCATTTTGCAGATTGTGGCTACGGTTGAAGCGGGCATAAGCGGATTCTGAACACGCCTTAGCCAAGCTCTCAGAGATGTCAGCATGACTGGAAAGCAATAAAATCGCAGAGGCTCGTTGTGATGACCAGCACTGATAGGGCTGTCCCTACTTAGAATTCAAACCTAGCCTCAGTATCGTGCTCTCTGTCCACTCTGCTCGTCTCCAGGCCCTCCATTTCCCCTTTTCCAGACCCCTATTACCAGGGTCATACTAATCATTATAACTCACCCCATCCCCTGCTTGGGAGGGTGGGGTAAATGTGTCAGTTGATGAATGGCAAACTGGGCATAATTGCGATAAGGATTGTTTCACATATTTAAATATTCTGAATATTATATATATTATTATATATTATTATTATATATAGGCAACGTTTCTCTCGCCTCCCCTGAGCCCATTGAGTTTTAACAGATTACCTAAAGCATGCGGTGGGGGGTAATTGAGAACGAATGGGGGAAAGTCACATGATATGGTTGTATATGACTGGTTATGTTCGGTTGTGATTGGTTTATGTGGTAAATCCCTCCTATTGTGTTTTTGTACATTCCGTGTACGCAAATCAGCCTGAGTGAACAATATAATGGTGTAATTGGGAAGACAAATTTAAAAAAGTAAAAAACTTGCACATTTAGATATAAATACTATATATATATATATATATATATCAACTTTTAAAATCAGTTTTATAGCAAAATACAAACAATGTGTCTTACAATAATGTTTTTCAAGCTCTTTAATGTGCCGTGACAGATTGCTGTATTTATGTGAATCAATTCATTAAATTGTACTGTTTTCTTTGTATAAATTCCACCACCTACTCCGCAAAAACATCTGTGGCGTCCAACCTTTCATTTCTCACATGCATTTAATTAAAAACAACAATAAACTGTTCTAAAGTTTGAAGTGGGTTCCAACTCGTTAACATATGTTATATTGTTGATTTTTCTGAGATAAGTGACTATTCACAAGCTGTTTTATTTATGGTATAATACAGTAAATGATTGGAAATAATATTTAAGGTCTTCCTTTCATTATTTGTCACATAACATCATAAATATTACATTATATAACATGAGACTGTTTTATTGATTTATTTTTACTCCTTTTATATTTAAACAGTGTACAGCTGCAGTGTTTTACGAAGCATATTGTTGCAAAAATACTAGATGTATAGACATTTATGTCAAGTTTAATTTTAAAACTTTCTTTGAGTGTATATGTGGCAACTTGGCATTTAAAACCCTGTCATGCTTGTGAAAAGAGATGCTTGTGATTTAAAATGTGTCCTCCCCTCACTTTTCGGATTGTTCCTACGCTCTCGTCTACATACATACACATTTCAGTGACTGTCATCATAATTCAGAAGTCAGATGTCAGTCAGACTAATTGAACCCCGGGCCATTTGTGAGCCTATGGCAGTGGCAAATGAGAGAAGCCAAATGCTGGAATGACAGAGGAGGGATGCTCTTTACCACCTGTGTTGGTCAGTGGCACACAGCTGCCAACATCACACACATATTCCCGCTCACACGTGCATGTGGATGCGCCCTTAATGGGGGCCAGCCTAATGGGATGTTTTCTACACAGGCTGCTGGACTAATGAAAACAGATTCAATTTACCCCTGTCAGAAATAACAGGTCATGTGTGCACAAGCCAGCAGGCATATAAAGGGACAGATTAGCCGGGGTGGACACTTAAAGAATTTCTGCCTGCATGTCAGTTTGTATTCTCAAAGAGGGAGGAAAGGAGAGCGCTTGATCCCTGTCAGGAATCATTTAGAGCCACTGCACAAATATAGTTTGACGTTGTGGTGAGTTATATTGAGAGTGAAAGGGAGGCTTTTGTTGTTTTGGTTGTGGCAGTGGCTGAGGGTTTTATAAATTCAATTTAAACAGGCTTCTCTGGGGTCATTGTTGTGGTCTTGTTTATAATCGCAGTTTTCTTCCTTTCTGTCTTTCTCACACATAAACACACATATTGAATATGCATTTACAATTGAGGTCAACAGTTTACATACACTTGATTCTTAATACTGTGTTGTTACCTGAATAATCCACAGCTGTGTTTTTTTTTTTTTTTTTTTTTTTTTTTTAGTGATAGTTGTTCATGAATCCCTTGTTTATCCTGAACAGTTCAGAAAAATCTTTCAGGTCCCACAAATTCTTTGGTTTTTCAGCATTTTTGTGTGTTTGAACCTTTTCCAAAAATGACTGTATGATTTTGAGATCCATCTTTTCACACTGAGGACAGCTGAGGGACTCATATGCAACTGTTACAGAAGGTTCAAACAATGCATTAAGAGCCGGGGGTCAAAACTTTTGAACTGAATGAAGATGTGAACATTTTTCTTATTCTGTCTAAATATCATATTTGTTTTCATTTAGTACTGCCCTTCAGAAGCCACAGAAGATACTTACATGTTTCCCAGAAGACAAAATAAGTTAAATTTACCCTGCTCTTCAAATTCAAATGCTCTAAATGCATCTTTTTTCCTTCTGAAGCATCAGTGAACGTCTAAACCTTTTTTGTTTGTTTAACTGTTGATCATTCAGGTAAAAACACAGTATTAAGAATCAAGTGTACGTAAACTTTTGAACAGGGTCATTTTTATAAATTCAACTGTTATTTTATCTTGTGGACTATATGTAAATGTCTTTTATGTAAAATATCTTATTCAGGTCAGTATTAAATAAAAAAAATAACATGCATTTTGTATGATCTTTCTTATTTTGGTAAAATAATTAACATTTTGTAGATTCTGCAAGGTGTATGAAAACTTTTGACCTCAACTGTATATTCACAGTTTTTTTACTAAATCAAAGAAAATCCCTAAAATGAGGCAGATTGGAACTTTGGATTGTGTTAACTACAAAAAATAGGTCAAGTAATACTGGCATTAAACAACTGATTTTATTGACAACCCTACTTTCATTTCATTAGTCACCCACGGCTGTTTGTTCTGTCTAAGGCATTGATTCTTTATCAGTACCGGAGGCAGATATTGTACCAAAGCCAAATTTATGATATTGATCCAACCCTAATCTAAATATCCGACCTCTTTTTTTTCCACAGTCGATGAAATCCACAGCTACCCTGACGTGTTCCTGCCCGGTAGCACTGTTCCGGTGGGTGCTTCGCACTCCTCCTCTCCCCAGACGGAGCACAGCACAGGTGGGCGGGTGGGCGGCGAGGTCCGCAGGTCCAGTTTGACCAGCATGGACAGCCAGTTATCGGGCTGCTGGGAGAGCAGGCTGAGCAGCACCGTCGCCAACAGTGAGTGGGCAGCGGGTGGGCGAGCTCTGGGCACAATATGAAACTCTCTTACTAAGTTTATCTGAGGCTCTTTGATCTTTTGTCAGACGTGCTCTTTACTGCATACTGCGCAAACCTCGTAATTAGAGATGCTTCTTGCTCTCCAGCCAAGCAATGCAGAGTTAAGGGCTCTCTGTGCTGCCAAAGGCCTGCCGCAGTGTATTTAACTCTGTTCAAGTAGATCATATCTCATCTGCAGAGAAAGGACATAATGGCAGTTATTAGTCCAAAACATGGCAGTTTTATTGACACTGCTTTATTCTTACAAGATCTGTCTGTCTCTAACGAGATATATATAATGGTACAGTAGAGGCAAGTGTGCCATAATGTTTAGCATTATTCTCTATTATATGTTTTTCTCTTTTATACAAGGGCATAAAAAGAGTCTTAAAAGTGGGGAAACACATTATAAAGCCTGGCTCTCTGGTTTATGAATGTTAATTTAGGTGACAGTGTCTTCCCAGTTATAACTGAAAGTTATATGGTTGCCAAGGTACCTGCTTTTACACTATCATTAATAATTTAACTCAAAGGGATAGTTCACCCAAAAATGAAAATTCTGTCATTAACTACTCACCTTCATATCGTTCCAAACCTGTAAGACCTTTGTTCAACTTCTTAGCACAAATTAAGATATTTTTGATGAAATCTGATAGCTTTCTGGCCCTGCATAGACAGCAACACAACTACCACGTTCAAGACGCAGAAAGGTAAGGACATCATTAAAAATAGTCCGTGTGAAATCAGTAGTTGTTATCAGGGTTCGTACAAGGTGCTTAAAGTCCTTGAATTTGACTTTTTGAAATTTAAGGCCTGGAAAACCCTTGAAAATAGCAACATTCCTGAAGATGTACTTGAAAAGTGCTTGTATTATAGAAAGGCAGTGTATCTATGAAATAAGCATTTAATTTTGTCTATAAGCAAATATCTTTTCATGCAAAATTCACGCAATTTCTTTTTCGTTTATTTCTGTTAATGTCAGTAAACATGGCTGAAGACATGAAAAGAGGAACAGATGAACCAAATCAATTAATCATTTATGCTGAAACCGTGTGACTTCGATCATTCATTTCAAGCGATTCACTAGCAAAAATGAGATAAATTAAAAGAGCCATACATTTTAAATTTCAACATCGCTTGTAACGATTTAAAAAAGCACGTAGTGATGAGTGAAACTGAGCTTTTCAAAACTCCGAATCAGTTAGACCTTTGCGTCGCAAAATGATTCACTGTTTCGAAGCTCTCCGATTGGATGGCGTATCGTAAATAATTTGTTTCAGATCGGGACTTCAAATCACGTATTGCAAATCATTCGATTCAGGTCTGGTTTTCAGAACGTGTATCATGACTCATTAGATTTAAATTGGAATGGGTTGGTAAATAATCTTGCGTATTGAATGATTCAAATAAATGATTTGTGATACACGATTTGAAGTCCCGATCTAAATCAAATGATTCTCGATAACAAAGTTCTGATCTAAGTCAAATGTTTCTGAATCTGAAATGATGGTTCATGAATCATTATTTCAGTCGGACTTCAGAGCGTGAATCGTGAATCATTTGATTCTTCAGAACTTCGGAGCTGATTTACGATACTTTTGCTTCCGAGTGGGGATTGTGAATCATTTAATTTAGAACAGATTTTTGTAGCGTGGATCATAAATCATTTAATTCATTACAAGTATAATTTTGTGCACGAAGAAAACAAAAATGACAACTTCATTCAAAAATATCCTTATTTGTGTTTCAAACATGAACAAAGGTCTTATGGGTTTTGAACAACATGAGGGTGAGTAATTAATGACAGAATTTTTATTTTTGAAATACTGATCTCAAACAATTGTAAACAATAGTGTATATTAACCAAACTGTGTTTTTGTATGTTTTATAGTTTCTAGCAGCTGGTGGGGGTCTAAGCGGTTGGATTACGCGCTGTACTGTCCGGATGTCCTGACAGCATTCCCTACAGTGGCTCTGCCTCATCTATTCCACGCTTCGTATTGGGAATCCACCGATGTGGTTGCCTTCCTTCTGCGACAGGTATATTCAGAGCCGTTAATAAACATGGAACAAAGCTCAAAATCTATTTCCGTTTTGCTATGGGACAGTGACACCTCAAATCAGAACTTTGTAGGAGTTTGCTACAATCATTGTTTTTTTTTTTTGTTTTTTTTTTAGTTGTTTTTTTGTTTTATTGTGCATCTTCAAGGATGTTGGACTCCCTGACTATTGCTCTCTGCATGCTGGAGAAATCAAATTAGTGCTACGTGACAAGACTGCAGGACTGGCCTTTTACCACAAAGATTTTAGATACCCTTTTCTCACAACCTCTATCTGTCCTCTATCAAAAGAGTCCATTTCTCTCTGCCCGCTGTTCCTGATTCATCCACTTTCCTCCTCTCTATACTTTGTGCTGGAAATTTTGTTTCACCCAAAAGACTAAATCTTATTCTAATATGCCTTTTTTATTCATATCAGGCTGAGAGACAATAAATGTGGCACATCCTTTACGTTCAGAGACTTCTGAAGATCAAATCACCAATGTAGTTCTCAATGCAGATGTACACGGGCTTCGCTTAAGAGTGTCAAATGCAAATGGCACCTCTTATTAAATTCACTCTTAAGAAGCGGCCTTGGCACAGGTGGGGAGGAAGCAGTCAATTTAGGCAAATCATAGACCAATCTATCTTTCTGAATGCAGTTCCTTCATAATTGTCTTTGCCTGCGTGAAGGAGAGAAATAGAGCTGACAAGAGTTCCAGCTGCAGTGTTTGATTTAGGTGTCACAGCAGATAGTGGTGTTATCTATGTGCAAATTTTTTGCTTTTGGTTTCATGTTTTATGTATTTGCTCTAATCTGTTTGTGTTCTCTTTGGTGTATTGTGTATTCCTCCGGGCCTCCTAAATGGAAAGTTATCATTGTAGGCGCCATTATGACATGATCAACCACTCACCACTTATACATTTTAAAATGTCAGGTGAAAAGAAGGAGTCAAAGCATACAATCATTCAGAGATTTAAAAATTGCTTGTTCAGTGTGAAAAAGTGTGATTTCTGCGCATTTTTAAGGTTACTTCAAGTGACTTGACAATGTTATTTTACTATTTATAGTGTTATTATTTTTTTATTTTTATGTTTCAGATTTCAGTTTGCTGTCAAAATTAGTGTGTTAACACAGGTGATTAATTTTTCCAGTTTAACGGTGTTAAAATCATTTAACGTGGGGTGGGGCTAGGGTTGGCCACCTCACTCACAACTGCTGCTTCTGTCTGTTATTTTCTTGACAAGAAGTGCATTTATTAAGACTTTTCAGACGCACGCTCTAATTAAACTAACTAAACAACAGTGAACTGTGGTCAACTGTGTCAGGTCACATGTCAGTAAAAACAAATTATCCTGTCCTGTCAGCCATTATATTACAATGTAATTTCATATTAAAGAGCGGATTATACTACAAGCAGGTGTGTCAGATCCGCGTCATGTTCAGCAGTGGTAGCTCTTAAAGTAATAGCAGCCAAGTAACCTAATAAGCCAGCAGCTGTGACGTATTAATCAAAAAACAAAAGAAAAAGAGGAAATCAATAACTTTTGTAGCTTTAATGATTCATCTGTATTTAATTTAGCATTTAGTGTTTGATAACGTAATTCAATTTTTGTATATTTCCAACTTGTTGAAGGGCACAGGGTTTATGTAAAATAATGGGTTTATGTGAAGAATGTTTTAAGTTCACTTAAATTAGAAATTTTTAAAGTCTAATAAATGTTCAAATTGATAACTCTCAATTATACTGTAATGTTGAATGGCTATGGTCAATGGTTAAAAATTCCCTAGAGACATCAGTAACTTATGAGTGATACTCACCTTCAGCCAAAAATATTTAACGAATATTAAAAATATACTATATTTATGTTAATTCCACAATTTGAAGATTGCATGTAAAATTAGTGCAATCTAAAAGTATTTTTAAAAACTTTAATTTTAGGTGCGATTAACTACGATTACATTCAGAAATTTTTTTTTTGATTAATTAGTTATTTTTTTAATCAATTTACAGCACTGGTTATTTCATTATGAACACCTGATTTGTTTTGTTTTGTTAAATACTAGAGGTCATAAAGAACATTTTTTTTATTGATGTTCTATTATTTTTACAGTATCAAGTTGCATTGAAGTAGGAAACTGATAAAATTACACATTTTGTATTTCATTTGAAGAGTTTATTTGAAGAGTTTATATTGCATTCTTATTCATTTAGATCTGTGTAGGTCAGGAGCTGCATTTAAAGAATGTTGTGTTGTTTATCCTTGAGGAAAATAGCTTTTCTTATTATTTACACTTTGATGCATAATGGTTACTTGACTATTCATCCCTTAAAAAAAGGACAATACTGCTGGTTCATACTTGAATTTTACACCACATACTACACATTTTATTATTCATTTTGTATATTTTTTTTCTAAGGATAATGCGCAGATACTATTGTATCATCTGTCTCAACCAATGGTGTACGTTTAAGGCGGGATAACCTGTTTGTTAACCAAGGGCAAGCAGGAAACCTGTTACTAATTGGCAAACAATTGCAATTCCGTGTGCTGCATCTAGTTCCACCAAACTCGCCTTTAACCTCCCTTAGAGGTAACAATGATTGGTTACTAATATCTGTGTGATTGATTGACAGGTGATGCACTGTGACTATGTGAAAGCCCAGGAGATGGACAACTCTGACTCCGCCCCCTTCTCACCTTCAAGTCCAAGGGAGAAGTGGCTCCGCAGACGCACACACGTCAAGCTTAGGGTAAGGACAAACATGGCCAAAACATGCTTTCACATATATTGTCAAACTTCTAAACGCCATTAAGGCTTGTGTTCTCATCCAGGTAGTTCAACTAGCTCTTCATTATAAGTGTCTGTTGTGATTAATAGTAGACTCTCTGCATGAAATCTGCTGAGTAATGTTATCCATCAGTTAGATGACAGTGTGATAGAGGTATCTGTCTGCAGCAGTGTCAGATATTTATTAGGAGGCAATGTTTGCCTGTTAGGATTGATTTTCAGTGTTTAATATGTGGGCATATTGTTTTTCTAACCACATAAAAACAGCACTGCTTGATATATTGGTGCTATATTGTTTTTTATGTTTTGTTTTTTTAAGTAGCAGCAGTTGAGTAAAACAGATTATTGGAAAAAGTGTAGGCCATGGACTTTGTTCTGTTCATGTGCTGTTTAATCGATTCTCATTTTTACAAAACTATAATGATTCTTAAATACCAAGAATTGATATGTTTAACCTGTTTTCAGTTAATGAATGGAACATTATAGCGCACATCCAATTGTATAGATCGTAATAAGCTTTGTGCTTTGTTACTTTTGATATGAAACAAAGTCTCAGCTTTCATATTCTATTTTATTTCAAATTCCTGTACATTTTTCTACAATATTCAAACAATAAATACCATTTTGGTGCTGTTTAATATGGAGTGACAGATCGCTGTAGCAGTTCAAGATGAGCAGCACACGAACCGATCATCTCCTCCATTTTAACCAGTTACAGCGCGAATAAACATAATAAAACATTCAAAGGTATGTTAAAAGAAAGATTATAACTTACTGACATCCATATCCTGTCTCATGTAATTGCTCAGTCAGTGTTTTAACTGTGCAATGACTCATTAACCGTGCAACCGTTAGTCTGCTAGAGAATTGAAGTCTAGAGAGCAGGTTTTTGGTATTTTACAGCATTAGTTGAGAGACTTTTTGTACTGAAATTACTGTACCTGATATTTATAAAAAATAATCAATTTCGAGTCAAATTAAATCGAGTCACAAGCTTGTGAAATTTATGTCAAAACCCAGCCCTAATCTGCAGTCACTGTAGATTTTGATCTAATATCGGTTTCGATTGGGGACATTTTTTTGGCCCCTGTATTTAAATATCCAGGGCATTTTTGTCCCTTTTGAATGCAACCCCCCCCCCTCAGCCCTGGCTAATTTCTGACTCTGGTCTGCAGATTCAGACAGACATACACACACACACATCACTCAAGTAAAAATGTGGACTGCAGCAGAGTCCTGACATTGTACAAGAACTAAAAATATCCCCCCCTCTGCCAGGGCTTTGAGTTTCTCAAATGCGGCACAATAGCTCAGCGTGTGTGGGCAGAAATCCGCGCCTTACGAAAATAAGCATCACGGCCGACCTTGATTTACTGCTCGGAGGCACATCAACACAATTACCTAACAGTGTTGCTGAAAACTACTGCCTGTGCAGGTTTACCGGGTATTTCAGCGCTCGCTTTTAAAAGACCCCGCCATAACAAAGACCAATTCTTCCCAGTCCTTCACTGAGGTTAAGTATAGCTCAGTGAAACACTTCTGTGTTATCACCGCTACCTTTTCTTTTCACAGGGAATGTTTTTTTGATCACTCAGGACCTTGATCTGAAATCGTGGTTATTTCTGCCGCCCGCTGAGCCCTTCTGAATGCGCTGATGACCTCAACAGCATTTGATCAGAGCGCTTGCTAGCCTTTCAAGTCAAAGGCGTTTCTATGCAGTCATGTTGTTTTCGAAAGACTCTCCTGATTCCGCTATGAGACCCTGAATGCTTCTGTGTTTGTGTGGATGTGCTGCATCATTTTGGCTCGGTGAGCGAGCTGCAAGGCATAAAGTCAGCGCCAATCTGGATCCATTCCATGAACATACATGCTTTTCCTAACAGCAACATGTGCCTTTGTGTCTGAAGATTCATTAAGGTGTGTCACTAGCACATATGGCGGTCGGTGTGTTGCTTGTTGGCTGTTTGTGTGGGTCTCTCTAGAATGTGTGTTGGTTTGGAAGCCCATCATATGGCAATCATGTATGGGCACATGCCAAGATGAATTATTGACTGACTTAATCAATATGTAAATGGCTGCAAGCTGGGAAATGTTTAACCGCTTCATTAAATGACAAATCTGCGCAATCAGTCTCATTAGCTTGTGTAGGCTAATGATTTACGGGGCTGTACAGCTCTGTGTGGGCTCATGCCATATTAACATGATAGCATAATATTAGCAAAGTCACGGTACTAAGCATCTCATTCAAAAGTGACCATGCCGGAAGGCTAACAAGGCCAAGCACTAGGCAAGCAAGACAGCAAGCATCAGAAGCCATTTTAAGATGATTTTAGTCAAAATGGGTGAAAAATCATAAAAACATATTACCGCTAGTAATATGATTTAATGCTTTTTCACTTTTGACCAATAGGTGACACCAATTGGTGTCAATTTGTCAAAGCTTTGCAGAGAGAGCCTTAAATTTGTTGCATTGCTATACGAAAACGGTTAAGTCTATCGACATAATCCATAATTTGACTCTTTTGAGACCAGTCTCATTACAAAAGGCTGATGCAATCAAAAGTTATTAGCATTTTTTGAAATTTCATTATTAATGGTTAATGAATGGTGTATTACTTTTAAACAATAGGTGATGTTGTTACCAAATTGTTGTGGTGTGGTCAGTGTGAGGTGACAATGGCAAATACAAAGTTTGGTGTAAATATGTCAAAGCTTTGCAGAGATACAGCCTCAGATGGAGTTTGGCATCTTTCCAGCAAATTAATTGACGCATTAAACAAAAACCGTTTTCAATATCGACATAAATACATGACGTTTTGCTAGCTTGTCTGAAGATGAAGTCAAATTTGGTGAAAATCAGACCAACGATCTAGAAAAAAAAAATCGACCAATTTTGGCATAATTGTTATCGTTGTTTTTGGCATGAAGCAAGGTATATATTGAGATATATTTCAGCATATTTTGAAATTTCTTTATCATCACACATGCATGGTGCTGAAAACACAAATCGAATGTCGTAACAATACGCCAGTGCATTCGTAAAATATAGCATTTTTTGACAAAAAATAAAAATGGCAGACATGGGAAAATTGGGTATGGTTCGACTCAGTATGGTGCACCGAATCTACCAAGACCTGTTTTGTGAAGTTTTTTTTTTTGGCCAAACCATTCAGAAGTTATAAGCAAAAATAGGCATTTTTCATATCTCCTGACCACTAGGTGGCACTGTGCTGAAACACTGCAGAAAACCTCAAGTCATGCTTGTTATAATACACACTAAGTTTGGTCTCAATACGCCAAACCGTTGTGGATATATAGCCTCACATTAATTTTTGCGTGCTTTTCATATAATTCGTTTGCGCGTTATTTGAAACCGGTTTGATTAATCAACTTGAATTCCATAACTTTTTGCCAGGATGGTCTGAAGATGATCTGAGCCAATTTTGGTGAAAAACAGACAAACGAATTCGAAAAAAGTGTTTTTTTTTTTAACAATTGAAAATAGCGAGAAAACTAAACCTTACAATGTTGAAATTCTGGACAAGTGGTGGCGCTAGAGAGTTTGAGTTAGAGACTCCAAACTTGCTGTGGTTAATGTTGAGTGTGTCCTCTATCAGTGTGCCAAATTTCACAACTTTCCCGCAAGTGGTTCTATGGGCTGCCATAGACTCAACCAGAAGAAACAGAAGAAGAAGAGTAATAGGAACGCCAACGTCCTGGCTGTTCCAAGCTCTATAATGGTAGTGAATGGGTGTTGAGATTTTGAAGTCCAATAAAGTTTATCCATCCATCATAAGAAGTACTCCACACAGCTCCAGAGGGATAATAAAGGCCTCCTGAAGCAAATCAATGCATTTTTGTACAAAAAATATCCATATTTAAAATTTCTGCTAACTATCATATGTGCGTACACAAGAGAGTGGCGTTCCAGCTGATGACGTAGGATGTAGCAACATGCTAACAACCACTCAGATAGCTTTAGCAGTGGCATATAAAGCCTTGAGCACGCACTTCTCAAACTTTGTTCAGAAACTGTGAAAATCTAGTACTGTTTGCCATTTTTAGACCTCAGTTCATTTAAGCCTCAGTATCCTGTTGGATTTCGTCACTGTAGTAGCTGGTGTATGAGAGGGATGTTTTGAGTCAGGCTTATGGGAAGAAGCTTTTTGTGAATTCAGACGCTGTCTCAAAGCCTTGTCTTTGCTCTATAAAACAGCAAAGAAAAAGCTTCATGCATTTATCTTCCTCTCTCTGTTTGCCTGCTTCCTCTGCTGTCATGAAGGTGACTGTGGCCAGTTATTTTCAGGATTTGCATAGCTCTGTGTTTTGCTTGCTTTAATTTCCCATTTAAGCACAGCTGCCTCAGCAGGGGCTGCTGGATTTATCTTCACTGGGCCCTGTGTAAAACAGCTTTATCACTGAAATGAAATTTATTGAAGAAGGGAAGGATTAGAGTGTGACACCCTCTTTTGGAAGGACTTTGTACTGCATACTTATGAAACTGCCCCTTTCTCTTTTTCCATCTGTCAGAAATGGCAGTATTATCAGTGTCATTTACACTCATGCTTTGCCTTATTTCTCATGACAGACTCTCTTGTGGCAAGAAATTGATAGGAAAGCAGAGGCAACCTGACATCTCCTTTTTGTGTCTGCAGAATGTCACGGCCAACCACAGAGTCAATGATGTCATCGCAACCGAAGACGGGCATCAGACCCTGGTTGGTCGCTTCATGTACGGTCCGCTGGATATGGTGACCCTGACTGGGGAAAAGGTGAGAGAGCAATGGTCCACTATGGTCCAGGGGTAGGCGATATGATCGAATCTTATATCACGATACAAGTAATTTTATTTCACAGTAACGATATATATCACAATATAGTTATTTTTGCTTTAAGTAAGGTCTATAATGATGATGATATAAAATGTAAATGATATAAAACATTTTGATACCATAGAAATTTCATAATTCTTTTCACCAATGTCAATATCACAAAAAAAACTACCCTAAATAAAAAACAAACAAACTCAAGCTCACTGAATACAAGTAAACAGTCAGAGATTATATAAGAATAAGAAACTAATTACAATAAATAGGACAAAAAACCTCACTTATAATGCATATTCTTCACTGTGTAAATTAAATATAGGCAGCGGCTATTTGCACTAAGTGTAAGTGTAAAATAGCATATTTTCTTAGTGATAGATGCTATTATACACTAAGTGCAAATAGCAATGGATTCTATTTACACTAAGTGAAAATAGCAGTATTTTCATAACAATATGCTATATGTGACATGCATTCAATGGATGACAATATAAGCCCTCCCTACACCTACCCTAACCCTACCTGAAACTTTATTTTCAACTTTTAATAATATAATAAATAAATGCCTTTCGGATGTGATATGACATTTGAAAAGGGAGAAAAAAAGTCTGGCAGAAGGTAGTGTCAAAAGTGACTACAGCACACATTTTACCCTCTTCGCCACCGGAACTGTTGTTATACCACTGCCACCTAGTCCAGTCACACGTTTATGGGTGGAGTTAGTGTAAATAGCCTCTGCCAACAAGTCGTGCTATTTGCACTTAGTGTAAATAGACACTCTGTTAAATATACATTCATTCTTATTAAAGTTACAAAAGTGATTTAATCAAAAGAACTGAGAAGTGTTCTCTCTTTTGTTAGTTAGTTAACATGAACAACAGACAGCAGGAATATTATACTGCTGTCACTTTAAAAGCTGCCTGGATCCAATATACTGTCACACATGTGTTTCCTTTCTCAGCTGTTTGCTTTTACTTAAGACCTAAATTAATGTGTTTACGAGGATACCTGAAAATACATGCATATTGATGCTTAGAAATGTGTGTATTTAACCATTCAAGGCTTATAAAGCGACAAAAATAACTCAAGGAGCGCCATCGTCACGTGTGCACCTCTCTCTGAGAGCATGCATATAGCATTCTATTTCGCTGCTGATTGCGTTTTAACAGCTTAAAATCACTTGTTTTTTTAAACTGCAGTGCTTAAAAACGCATGCAAGTGTTATGGTTTCTTGACGAACGTCAAGTGAGCCTTTAACTGCTATAGAGACGATAGTGGAAAATCTCTACCAGTTGATAAATTTCTACCAGTTAAGTGTTAGCCCTAATTTGGCCGCAAGTGAAACCTTACTATTATCTTTTAGAGTATCTGTACTCACTTCACTGTGAATAGCACTTGAAGCTTGTGGTAATATGTGGCTGCACATGTAAAAATCTGATGAAACTACGGATGTGTCAATATAGAAACTACTCATTATTTACATAAAATACATTAAAAAAGTATTATTGTAAAGAAATATTACATTTTAAAGTAGCTCTTTATAGGGCTGCCCCCTAATAGTTGACCAACCATTAGTCGGTGAGAAGAGCCTTGGGCGGACAAAATTTTATTAGTCGATTAGTCGCAGAAAAGAACAGAAATTCCACCGACAGCGGCAAAGTCACGCAGTCTGTGATTGGACAGATCATTAACAACATATGTGGTAATACAGTACATCTGGCAGGACATCCAAATGCTCACCTATCATTCATCAACCTCAAATATGGCTTTTCATCTAAAAGATGTATGTAGTAGCAACTTTACATGGCAGCTCAATCTAATGTTAACCTAGAAAAATGTGCACTATTGAAGTGTCTGTGCGACGTGTGGAAGCTGAATATTAGCGCGCTTACTGCATGACAGATGGAGGCGCCGGTGCGGTCACTTGCTCTTAAAATACATCATTTTGTCATTTGTGGTCATACAGATAAAAATAATGCATCTTTCGAAGACACTACGTTTGTTTGTATGCACTCAAAATAACAACAAAACATTGCGCTTTTGTAAAATAATGAAACCAACAGGATACGCTTTCTGCCGTTTCGGTCTTTGTGAACTTGCGTGCAAAACTCTGTGTATACTTGCCTTACAGACATGAAAATATATCTATAGAGAGTAAAATACTTTTCAATGAACCAATTCAAACAGAAAACAAATATTCTCAGATTGTGCATCACTACTGTGGAGATGAGGAGTTGGTGATGCTGACTTAATCTTATAAGCCGAAAACAAAAAGCAGTTATAAATAAATTTTAAAATGTTAATGCAATCTCCTTGCTGTTTTTCCCTGACACATTCATAGTTATTATATTTGCCATTTTTCGTGCGCTTAAACACTTATATATAGGCAATAAAGGCTCATTATTATAATTTATATGGTTTATTAATAAAAATGTGTGACTAATAGTCAACTAACGCTTAAAATGAACGACTACTAGTCGATCAGAAAAATCTTTAGTCGAGGGCAGCCCTAGCTCTTTTATTATTTTTATACATTTTAAAATGTCATTTATTCCTGTGGTGGCCACTGGTACTGGTATCGACTACTGACATTTTGGTGTCGTGACAACCCTAGTATGCCTCAATAATCTCCTTCCAATCACTCACTCCCTCCCGCTGTCTGTTTCTTTGTTGTTTTGTCTCTCAGGTCGATGTGTACGTGATGACCCAGCCACAGTCGGGTCGGTGGGAGCACTTAGACACCGAGGTGACCAACAGCAGTGGCAGAGTGACCTACACCATCCCCAAAAGCAAAAAGTTGGCCGTGGGGGTCTACCCAATTAAAATGGTCGTCAAGTAAGTCAATGGGACCCTGAAGATTACTTGTAATATATCCAAAATGGCCGTGCTCTCAAGGTTTTCTCAGCGGGGATAATTTGCAAGGATACCAAAGAGCGTTCAATTGGCACTCATAACACTCTCACCCTGAGGGCTGAAGGAGAACAACTCCTCGCTGTTAAATTGATCTCGGGCTTCATGCCGCATCTCGAGCTTGATCAAGAGCCGGGTCTTTGTTCTCCCCACACCTCATGTCACTCTTTCCTCGCAGGGGTGACCAGACGAGCGCAGAGGCCTTCCTGACGGTGTTGCCGCGGGGGATGGAGTGTGTCGTCTTTAGCATTGACGGTTCATTTGCCGCTAGCGTCTCTATTATGGGCAGCGACCCTAAAGTACGGCCCGGAGCTGTGGATGTGGTCAGGTAACAAATTCACAGTGCGGCTTTCTGTGTAAATGTGTGTGAGAGAGAATCGATGCTTTCATTTCATGCCATAGCAATATTGAAAAGGACCGGCTTGCCGGTGAGGCACAATTGGATTTCATTTAATAGAGAGATAGCAAAGTGCTGATACCAGATATCAGATGGGGTTTGGGATTTACAAATGGACAATCTTGGGTTGTTTCCCAGACTGTCCTTGGGCAAATTTACTGCTTTGTCAAATGCAATCTGTTGTTGGAGGACCAGGCGCCATGATGATTCGGGAATCAGTCCCCAACTGTTTTTCGCCAAGCATTATGGGATCGCTCAAAGAGTAAATGATAGTATTTTGTGTACAGACACTGGCAGGACCTGGGCTACCTGATCATTTACATCACTGGCCGTCCAGACATGCAGAAGCAAAGGGTTGTATCCTGGCTGTCTCAACACAACTTCCCCCAGGGGATGATCTTTTTCTCGGAAGGGTTGGTGCACGACCCTCTTCGCCAGAAAACCATCTTCCTCAGGAACTTGGTGCAAGACGTAAGTCGACAAATTTAGTATGTGGGTCATTCTTGTTCTGCAGTACCTTTTGAACTCGAACTGTAAAATATGAGTATGCCTGCGTTGTAGGTACATTACACTTTCAGAAATATGCTCTGTTAAGTTCAGGCACTTTATGAGTCATAACTCCTTATGTACACACTATTAAAACGAACAGGATGCCTGTCAGGATGGAAGGAAAAAGCTGTGTTTAACCAATGCTCAATGAGGCATTAAGATTTAGCCTACATTTTGTAAATGTTTAATTAACCATCTTTCAAATGTTATGACATTATATAGGAAATTTGATCTAGTAGAGTTAGATTAAGATAAACAAATACCACAAAACATCACGGATTTCTTCAAATCCATTGCTAATACTCACTGGTGGTTTAGCTGTTGGCTTCCCAACAAAAATGATGTAACTTGCTAGAGGATGATGTAATTGAGGAACTGGCTTTTGTTAGTCAAAAGAATTTTACAAATGATTAACAAAATGGAAAGTAAATTTTAAGAAATCTTTTTTTATAGTGATTACCAATTACAACTATTTTCCTCTGAAAATAGAACATGTTTTGTTTGAATTACTTTAATTTAAGAAAGACAAAATGAAGAAACAATTCAAATGTTATAAAAAGCACTTGGAAATTTCACTTTTATGTTCAGTTAATTCTAATAAACTAGTTAATATGATTTCAGTACTTATTAGTAAGATAAAGAATTTCACTATCCAATGTCCAGTATCCAATATATAGAAATAAAAAAAAAAAGTAAAAAGTTTTTATTCAGAAAGAATGAATTAAATTGCGATGCATTAAAATTAAAATGGCTTTTATTCAAAAAGGATGCAGTAAATTAATCAAAAATGTATATTTTTATTCAAAAAGGATGCATTCAGTTGATTAAAAGTGACAAACAAGAAATTTGTTACAAAAGATTTATTTTTAGAAGAAATGCTGTTCTTTTGAACTTTCTATTGATTCTGGGGGGGGGAAAGCATATCACTGTTTTCACAAAAATATTAATAACACCACAACTTTAAAATATAAAATATATATATATATTTCTTGACCATAAAATCAGCATATGAGAATGATTTCTATGACCTTGAAAAATCAGCTTTGCCATTACAGGAATAAATTTCATTTTAAAATATATTCTAATAGAAAATATATACACTACCAGTCAAAAGCTTTTGAACAGTAAGATTTTTGATGATTTTTAAAGAAGTCTCTTCCGCTCACCAAGCCGGCATTTGTTTGATCCGAAGTACAACAAAAACAGTAACATTTCGAAATATTTTCACTATTTAAAATAACTGTTTTCTATTTGAATATATTTTAAAATGTAATTTATTCCTGTGATCAAAGCTGAATTTTTAGCATCATTACTCCAGTCACATGCTCCTTCAGAAAACAAAAAAACAAAAAAAAAAAAAAAAAAACATTTATTATTATTATTATTATTATTATTATTATTATGTTGAAAACAGCTGAGTAGAATTTTTCAGGTTTCTTTGATGAATAGAAGGTTCCGAACAGCATTTATCTGAAATAGAAATCTTTTGTAAAATTATAAATGTCTTTATCATCACTTTTGATTAATTTAAAGCATCCTTGCTAAATAAAAATATTAATTTCTATAAATAAATAAATAAAGGTTTTATTTCAGATAAATGCTGATCTTTGGATCTTTCAATTCATCAAAGAATTCTGAAAAAAAATAATGATGATGATAATAATAATAATAATAATAATAAATATTCTCGAACAGCGAATCAGCATATTATAATGGTTTCTGAAGGATGATATGACACTGAAGACTGGAGTAATGATGCTGAAAATGTATCTTTGATCACAGGAATAAATTTACATTTTAAAATATATTCAAATAGAAAACAGTTATTTTAAATAGTAAAAATATTGCACAATATTACTGCTTTTGCTGTATTTTGGACCAAATAAATGCAGGCTTGGTGAGCAAAAGAGACTCCTTAAAAAAAAACATTAAAAATCTTCAAAAACTTTCGACTGGTAGTGTGTTTCAAATTGTAATAATATTTCGTTATTTTTTAGTTTTTTTTTTTCCCTGTTTTTTTTATGGTGAGCACCAAAAATCCTTTAAAAACAAAAATGGCAGTGTTTATTACAAATATATGGTGCAGATATGAAAATACACCACATAGAAGGAATGAAGAGTAAGAAACGCATCACTTCTCTTTATTCCTTTGTTTCTGCTTCTCTCTTGGTGCATCTCTCTCACGCTTGCTTCCTCTGTCTCACGCATGAGTAGTCACACAGGAACTGAGGTGTTTTCGTAGTGTATCCTCAGGGCGTCTCTCACAAATTTGCCCTTTTCTCATGTTGGCAGTGTCACATTAAAATCAACTGTGCCTACGGTTCCATGAAGGACATTTCCGTCTACAGCATGCTGGGCCTCAACCCCAACCAGATATATATAGTGGGACGACCCTCTAAGAAGTACCAGAACCAGTGCCAGGTTAACTAATTTTGATTCTTCTGTGTCTTTCACTCAATTTCCACCATAACTGGTCAATATTGATCTAGTTTACTCTAATGTCTTGATCTATCACAGTTCCTGAGCGAGGGCTATGCAGCACATCTCTCCTCCCTGCAGTTCAGTCACAGAGCCCGGCCCAAGAAGAGCTCCTCGGTGCGAATGGTTTTGCGAAAGGGCTCATTTGGGCTGTCAGCCAAACCGGATTTTCTGTGTAAGAGGACACACCTTCGCCGCACCATGTCGGTGCAGCAGCCTGAGCCACCCATGACACCCAATCCTAAACCGGAGCGAGCTCAGAGCCAGCCCGAGTCGGACAAGGATCACGGTGGTGGAGGGGCTCCAGGCCATGCCATGTGGGCACGGGGGTCCATGCACCGTGGCGACACCACTCCCTGACCCAAGAGAAACATAGGAGGGATGGAAAAAGGACAGATGGTAGTGATCTCTCGGTGGACTGAGCCCAGGTAAGATTTAGTTTTAGGCCTGTTCACACAAAACACAATTTTGCATGCTTTTTAATTGTTTTTTTACGTAAACATGCTCTAGGCCAGGGGTTCTCAACCAAGGAGCCAGGACCCAATAGGGGGCCTCAGCACACTTTCAGGGGGCCACAACATGGCTTAAATAGCTTATGTTCTAAAATGACTTTAAATTTTTGAATTAGCTTAAAAATAAAGAAAAAGCTAACAAGACCTGAAATATATTTCTTAATTTAATTTGTTCTCTTAACTATGGCCATTTTTATTTAACAACCAAGGAATTTTAAAAGTGTGATTTCTAGATGTGGAAGTCATGGAAATTAATAGAGTTGTAATATTTTTAGATAGATAGATAGATAGATAGATAGATAGATAGATAGATAGATTTTTAATAATTAAAAAACACACTAGAAAAGTATATATACAGTATATACACTACCAGTCAAAAGTCTTTGAACAGTAAGATTTTTAATGTTTTAAAGTTGTCTCTTCTGCTCATCAAGCCTGCATTTATTTGATCCAAAATACAGCAAAAACAGTAAAATTTTGAAATATTTTTACTATTTAAAATAACAGTTTTCTATTTGAATATATTTTAAAATTTAATTTATTCCTGTGATTACAAAGTCACTTGATCCTTCAGAAATCATTCTATTATTCTGATTTGCCGCTCAGAAAACATTTTTTATTATTATTATTATTATTATTATTATGTTGAAAACAGCTGAATAAATTTTTTTCAGGTTTCTTTGATGAATAGAAAGTTCAGAAGAACAGCATTTATCTGAAATAGAACTCTTTTGTAACATTATAAATGTCTTTATCATCACTTTTGACTAATCAAAAAAGTGTAAAGCATCCTAAATAAAAGTATTAATTTCTATAATTTCTTTTTCCAAAAAAAAAAAAAAAATTAAACTGACTCCAAGCTATTTTTTAGTGTATAGTGTTACAAAAGCTTTTTATTTCAGATAAATGCTGATCTTTGGATCTTTCTATTGTCATAGAATCCTGAAAATATATAGTATATACATGTATAAAAATGTACAAAAAAATTAAGCTTTGATCACAGGAGTAAATTACATTTTAAAATATATTCAAATAGGAAGCAGTTATTTTAAATGGTAAACATATTTTGACAAATTTTCTGTTTTTGCTGTACTGTGAATCAAATAAATACAAGCTTGGTGAGCAGAAGAGAATTCTTTAAAAAAAAAAACAAACTTCAAAAACTTTTGACAGGTAATGTGTGTGTGTGTGTGTGTGTGTGTATCTATACATATATTTTTATTGGGGAGAAATTTCTTTTGAGTAAAAAATAAAACTGACTAGAAAAGTCATGTAAATTCACTGGTAGTAAAATGAAAACCATGAACAGCATTTAATTTTAGAAATTATGGAACTGAGTTATTTTAATTAACGTAATTATTTTAGTATACTTACCGCTTCTAGTTTCTATAATTAAAAAAAAAATTGAAAAGAAGCATTATTTTCTCCCTTCTGTTTTTTCTTGTATTATTAAAAGCACAACATATCCTGTGTTGAACAGTCCCTCAGGCTTTTTTGTTTGGTCTCTAATGCATAATAAACAGATTTTGTGCTTGGACAGGGCATGACCATGTTTTAAATTTGAGTTAAATTAAAATTTCAAATGAGCACGCATCTAATATTCTCATTGTGCTGTAAAATACTCCTAAATTCAATTTCGGCATCGCTGAATTCATAAGCCAAAATTTGTATTCAGAACCCAGTAAGACCTCAAACCCCCACAATATCGGTTTGCAACCCTCCCCGAATGATTCAGTGGCTTTATCCTGGCAAATGGAGAAAAAGTGATTAGGGACAGTACCGGTGCCTCGACATCCTTCCAAACCTCGCCATTAAAGGGGACGGTACCCCTCCGCCAGCTCTGGTTCATTCATAATCAGAACTGTAAAAAAGGCTGAAGATTATTAATAGAGCTCAGGCCTCCCACCGCCTCATCTCCCATCACGCCGTGCAAATCTGAATGCAAATGTGCAGCTGAGGGGCTCCTCTGCTGGGCCCGGTGATCCGCAAATAAGAGTGCCCAGACATGCCCCGACTCAAGCGCTCTTCCCTTTTGCCAAATAACATTTGCCTGATGAGATAGAAGCCGGCCGCGGCCTGCGTGTGGCTCCTTGGGAAACCGTTTGTAATTTTCTCTGATGGTTTTCGTAATGAAATAGATATTTATATGGGCGCTCATTGAAGCGTGACTGCCGCGTGAAGCGCTCTTTGATTCACAATCTCTTTCCTCCCTCAACCCCACAGCATCTTTACTCCTTCTGCTGATGTTACACCATAATAAAGACAAATCCCACGTGAGCTGATAAAAACTCCTCAGTGAAGTGCCGTCTGCACGGATCTGATACAGCAACGCACAAACTCTGTCCTGATGCTTTGTTTCAGCAGCAGGAGCAGAGGAGAACTGTTTCGAAATTCAGTTTCATCCGCTTCGGAGATGTAACTTCTGGATTTATTTAGCATCGTACGAAGGATTCCTCACCACCCATCAGGAACAAAGAGGATATCTAAGATCCTTAGAGAAAACATCAAATTTCCTCACGTCTAAGCAATACGGAGGAAGAGGGAGGGTGAGCGTCCCGCTGCTCGGACAGGTGGCTGCGCTGACTCCTGCAATAATCCCTCTGTTTTAATATTGCAGGCATTTGTCTGCTCTCTGGGCGGCTGTCTATGGCCCGCTTGTGGCCAGACTGACTTGCAAACTGTACATTAACCTTTTGTGCCAGTGTGGCGACCCGGCCTGAACTTTCGTCGCCCCTGTCTCTGTTTAGTCGCTCAGCCAGAACAGAGTCTGACAGCGACGGCCAAAGCTACTGAACTCCGCCCACTCCTCTGCCGGGTCACGCCGCAACTCGCAGCTCTGGTACACTGCAGAAGCATATTTACAACCATCGGTGGTTCTTCTTGTGCCTGTCTCTCACTCGTGTTGTAAATATACAATAGGTGGCACTGAGGCGAACTGAGTGTGTATGATGTATTTGTGTGTGGCAATAGCTGAATTCAGCAGTTTCTTAATTGGTATTTTTGTCTCATTTTACAGTAAAAATATTTAAACATCCTTAAAACAAGATAAATTTACTTGAAGCATAAGAATTGTTTTCGGACAGTATATCTTGGGAATAAATAAAGAAAACTGCAAGATTATAGCAATAGTGTAAAATGCTAATGCAGGGATGCATTAAATTGATCAAAAGTGATAGCAGAGACTTTTAAATTGGTACAGATTATTTTTGTTTCAAATAAAATTGTTCTTTTGAACTTTCCATTTGTCAAATCCTGAAAAAAAAAACATGCATTATGGTTTCCACAAAATTTTAAGCAACATTGATAGTATAAAGGAATGTTTTTTGAGCTCCAAATCAGCATATTAGAATGATTTCTGAAATGTAAAAAAAAAAAAACTTATTAAAAATTCTTTTAAAAAAATAACTACCTGTCAAAAGTTTTTGAACAGTAAGATTTTAATGTTTTTAAAGAAGTCTCTTCTGCTCAAGGCCTGTATTTATTTCATCCACAGTACAGCAAACACAGTAAAATGTTGAAATGTTTTTACTATTTCAAGTAACTGTTTCCTATTTGAATATATATTAAAATGTAATTTATTTCCTGTGATCAAAGCTAAATTTTCAGCATCATTACTCTAGTCTTCAGTGTCACATGATCCTTCAGAAATCATTCTAATATGCTTTTTATTATATTGAAAATAAATTTTAGAAACTAATACTTTTATTTAGCAAGGATGCTTTATAATTGACCAAACGTGATGATAAAGACATTAATAATGTTACAAAATATTTCTATTTCAGATAAATGCTGAACATTCTATTCATCAAAGAAACCTGAAAAAATTCTATTCAGCTGTTTTAAACAATATTAGAATGATTTCTGAAGGATCATGTGACTGGAGTAATTATGCTAAAAATTCAGCTTTGAAATCACGGGGAAAAAATCCATTTTAAAATGCATTTAAATAGAATACAGCTCTGGTGGAAATATTTCAAATTTTACTGTTTTTTCTGGACTTTGGATCAAATAAATGCAGGCTTGGTAAGTAGAAAAGATTTAGAGAAATCTTACAGTGCAAAAACTTTTGACTGCATATTACTGTTTTATTGTATTTTTGATCAAACAAATGCATATTTGATGAGTATGATGGCTCTTTCATAAACATTATAAAACCTTACTGACCCCAAACTGTTCGAACAGTAGTGTATAAATTAAATATATACTCTTTCAATGCATACCTATTTATTTTGCTTCTCAAGTAAATTTATCTTTTTTAAGAATGCTCGGATATTTTGACTGCAGACCAAGATTTAAAAATCTGATTAAGAAAATAACTTTTACATAGCACACATTAAATGGCCAAATAAACATTTTAAATTTGTATTGTGAAGTGACTGTGGTTGTCAAGATGTCGTCATCGTGTCACATTTTTGGTTTTATCGGTACGACAGCTTGCGCAAACACAACACGTTGATATTGTTTACATGTAAATCCATCTCACGAAGTACGATGGTCTTGTTAAAGAACATACTATATTAGTATTTTAAACTATACTTGAGGACAACCTTGATGTTACAATAAACAAATGTAAATAAACAGCTGTGTTTGAACAAAAGACACTGTCAGGCCACTATAATGCTGTTGTCACCATGACTCGGTAGTTCTTGTAATGTCACATTTTCCTATCGTAGTTACTGATTTTGGTATTTTGTATGAGGCTGTCTATTAAAAACTGCAATTTCACAGCGAAAGTATTTATGTAATCTTATTTTGTTGTATATTTAACTGTAAATCTTTATATAACACTAGAGGCCGTGTGAAAGTGGGTAGGCATGAGTGTTTTGGTCGTGTGGGTCTGTATCTGTGTGCGCATGTCTGTTACGTGAGTGTTAGTTTGGGGATTTTTGTATTTATTGTACATATTTTTAATTCAGAGATCGTGCTAGTGGCCTTTTGATCCTCTGATAGTTACTGAGCCTGTAATTTGTGGAGATTTTATAGGCAGACTTTTTAATTCTTTCGTGTGTGATCATTGCTGAATTGTCAATATATATGAACGTGTTTTCAGCCTTATCGAGATGTATATTTATTTGTCTAATATCTATATTCTCAGATGGTGTGTGAAAAAGTATATTTGTATTTTAAAAACATGTAAAGTACATATTCAATACACAATTGTGTCAGTGGCCTCCGATAACAGGCCTCTTGACAAACATGTATTATTGTGGTATTTGGTCCAGTCAGTCTGTTTCAGTGGATGTGCTTCTGTTGGGCCTTTACCGAGCTGTATACTCACTCTTCAATAAACCATTAGAAATCCTGCTTGATATATCTGTGTAAACTTTAGCTCTGTCAGTGCTGTGAAGACTTGTGAAGTTGTGACCTTTTCTCCGACCAGCCTGAAAGGTGAGTACAGCTCTATCAATTCACACGCGCACACAAAACATCAGAGGAAGCAGCTCAGTGTTCTCACGCTAAATTACTCTGTCGAGTATGGAAGCCCGTTTCCACCACTGAATAAAAAATAAAAAAGGTAATTGCAACTTTTTATCTCACAATTCTGACTTTTCTTTATCTCGCAGTTCTGAATTTTTCTCAGGATTGTGAGATGTAACCTTGCAGTTGTGAGTTATAAAGTCAGAATTGCATGAATTCAAACTCACAATTGCAAGTGAAAGTCAGAATTGCATGAAAAATGAATTTGCAGTTTTGACAAATAAAGATAAACTCAAATTTCTGACCTTTTTCTCAGAATTGTGAGTTTATCTCACAATTCTTGACTTTATAACATGCAATTGCAAGTTATTGTCACAATTCTGAGAACGTCTTTTCCCCTCAAAATTGTGAGTTTATATCGCACAAGTCACAAATTGTAACTTTATATTGCAATTTTGAGAATATAATAAAAATTGTGAGTATATCTCACAATTCTGACTTTATAACTCGCAATTGCGAGTTTATATCACAGTTCTGAGAAAAAAGTAAAATTGTGAGTTTATATACATTTTGAGAAGACAGTAAAAATTGAAAGTATACATCTCGCAACTCTGACTTAATAACTTGCAATTGTGTTTATATTTCGCAATTCTGACCTTATTTCTTGCAATTGTGAGTTTATGTCATGCAGTTCTGAGAAAAAAAGTAAAAATTGTGAATTTATAACTCACAATTGTCAGTTTATATCACAATTCTGAGGAAAAAAAAGTCAGAATTAAACGTTTATATCTTGCAATTCTGATTGTATTTCTCGCAGTTGTTAGTCATGCAACTCTGAGAAAAAAGTCCAAATTGAGAAAATAGTAAAAATTGAGAGTATATCTCACAATTCTGACTGTATAATTCGCAATTGCGGGTTTATACCTCACAATTCTGACTTTACAACTAGCAATTGTGACTTTATATCATGCAATTCTCAGAAAAAAGTCAAAATTGTACTTTTATATTGCAATTTTTAGAAAATAATAAAAATTGTGAGTATATCTCACAATTATGACTTTATAATTCGCAATTGTAAGTTTTTATCTCACAATTCTGACTTTATAACTCGCAATTGCAAGTTTATATCTCACAATTTTGAATCACACAATTTTGTATCAGAGTTTGTATCATGCAATTCTGAGGAAAAAAGTCCTCAGAATTCCTCAGAAAATTGCCTTCCATAATCAAGAGTAGCGATGCTGTAGCTCAGGCATGGACAAACTCAGTCCTGGAGGGAGTTTAGCTTCAATCTGCCTGATCAAACTGCTCCAAAAAACTGATCAAAGCTAATCAAAGTCTTCACGATTGCTAGAAGGCTACAGGCAGTTGAGTTTTATCAGGGTTTGAGCTAAATTCTGCAGGACACCGGTCCTCCAGGACCGAGTTTGCCCATGCTTGCTCTAGATGTACTATTCCTGTACCTTAATATGTATGCAAATCCAAAACTAATTATACTATTCGATCACTTTTATGCTGGTATAAATGATACCTAAGCAAAAAAGTGAGTGATTTGAAACCAAAACACACCAGTCACTTTTGTCTTCCTCATTCAATTCTGTTTAAGTAGTTTAAATCAAGTGCAAACAGCATCTGTCCTTGAAAGCGACAAACGTGCAGACAGCAGGTTTCCTGTGAAATTAACTTTTTCTTTCCCCCTCAAGGGACGCTTTTTTCCTTGCAGGATATTGTCTGTGGTCTTTTAAAGTCAGCAGGTGAACAAATGCTCTCAGTGGCTGTCAGCATTAATGAATGTATCCCGCTCATTCTTTTGGATGCTATGGAAATGGCCCTTTAATCACAAATCACACACTTTAGCTGATTAATGCTCCAGGCATGTTCCGGAGAGGTCTGCATGTGCAAATTGTGTGAACGTATCGCTGGGATTACTGATGGACGCTTTTTAATCTATTGTTCTCGACGTGCCAGCATTGTTGCACATTTTTGATTGAATGCGTCTTCATTTTTGAACTCGCATGGTAATTACTGCTTGCAAATATTGCAGATAATTGCTTGTTTTATCAACAAAATGAGAATTAAAAAATTATTTTCTCTCTAGAGTGCAAGGCACAGTTCATGTTTATATTTTGTAGGACTGGGTATAAAATATTGATTTCTCGATTTAATCGATTCTCATTTTTATGAAACTATATTGATTCTTAAATCCCAATAATCAAGAAATCAGTAGTCTATCCTGTTTTCAGTTAATGAAAGGAACATTGTAGTGCACCTACCATACAATAAATCGTAATAAGCTTTGTGCTTTGTTATTTTTGATATGAAACAAAGACTCAGATTTCAAATTCTGTCCATTTTATTATAATATTCAAACAATAAATGCCGTTTTGGCACACATGAATTGATCATCTCCTCTGCTTTGATACAGTTGAAATAAACATAAATAAACATGGGATGTTAAAAACAAGAATACAAGTTACCGAAATCCGTATCCTGTCTGTACCTGATATATATCCAAAATAATCAATATTGAATTGAATCGAATCAAATCGTGAAATTTGTCAAAACCCAGCCCTAATATTTTGTTGTCATTGGTTTGCTTTGAAAAGTCTGTGCTATTCTATGTTCATTTTTAATATTTTATGGGAATAGAATCAGATTTTACCTCTTTGCATTTTTATCTGATCTGATTTAAACTCAATTTTTCCTTTTATAGAAAAACCACACACGTTTTTTTCAAATGCAGGGACTGAAACCTCACAAAGGAGAAATGAAGCCTATTTCAATCTGATATTATACTGTAGCTTTAACTTGCTAGCTTTAAAAATGAATAATTACACATTAGTGCCGTTCTCATCATTATGAAGATTGGTCCCAGCATGGCACCATCTATTAGTTACGTTTTTTTTTCCCCCTCTCCAGCCTTTTTATGCAAGCCAATCAAACACTCGACACATTATAGATATCATTCCAGTCAAGAGGGCTCTTAAGACCAGCAGTTTCATTGGAGCGTTCTTTCAGCATTACCATGTAGATTTGTGTGAATCTAGGGCTTTTGAGACTTCCTGAGTGACTTTTTAGATGATTTTGGTATGAATACAGAAGATGTTTTGACCTGACAAGCAAGACTCGGGGATAGAGAGCTTACCCTGTAAGCAGACCGTCTGCAAAATGAACACAAATACACACTAGTGTCCTCTTGCGCAAACTATTACATGCAGCAGCCCGTCTGTCATAATCCATATCCTGCTACGGAACATTCTTCAGCTGCAGGGTCAAGCCCGTGAGCCCCTGGGGACTAGTTTCCCAGTCACTGTTGTTCATGGGAAAGTCATGTAGTATCCAGCAGCGTCTCAAGCAAGCTCCTGTTAAATGTTCAGAATCATCTTTCTTGTGATAGCTGAAAATGTTCAAGATAATATAAAATATTTACAGTGTATGAATGTGCAATTAAGATTTGTATGATTTGCATATCCTGAAGTTGTTAAACCTGCCTTTCTGTTGTTTTTGCTGGGGTTTTGTTTGTTATACTGTAGTTTTTTGTTTTTTTTTGTACTGTAGTGCTGGTTTGTTTGGGCTTTTTTTGTTTGTTTGTTTTGTTTTGTTTTTTAAATTATTTATTTATATATATATTTTTTAATATTTATTAATATTTGTATACTTTATTTTAGTCCTGTGTTGTTGTTCTTGTTTTGTTATTTTGTCTTGGGTTTTTGTTTTTGTGCTTTTGATTTGTTGTTTTGCATTTTGGTGTTGTGCTTTGTACTATGCTTTTGATTGTTTTGTTTTGTGTTTCATTGTGGTTTTGTGCTTTTTTTGTTTGATTTTTTGTTGCAGTTTTGTTTTGGTATTTTCTCTTTTTTCATATTTAGTCTTTCATCTTTTTTGTCTTTTTCGTTGTTTATTTTCTTTTCATGTAGATATGTGTTGTTTTTGCTAAGGTTTTGTTTGTTTTGTTTTGTAGGCTTCTCTGTTGTTTTGGTTTGTTGCACTATAGTTTTGGTTTGTTGTACAGTAGTGCTGTGGTTTATATATATAAAAATAATCAAGTAATAATATTATAAAAACATCTTATTTATTTATTAATTTATTTCTACTTTGTAGAATTTTTTTTGTTTGTTTTCCTTTTTTTTTTTTCATTTTATACGTTTTTTTTAGTCCTGTATTGTTGTTTTGTGTTATTTTGTCTTTTTTGTTGTAGTTTTTGTTTTTTTTTTTTAAATATTCTGTTCTTTTGATTTGTTTTGTGTTGCATAGTGGTTTTGTGCATTTTGTTTGACTTTTGTTTTGTTTTGTTTTTTTGTTTGTTTTTTCTTTGTTTTGTTTTCCTTTTGTGTTTTAGTTTTTTTTTTTTTTAGATGTTTGTTGTTTTTGCTGGGGTTTTGTTTGTTTTGTTAACATGTTTGTTCATGTAACCTTTTCTGTTGTTTTTGTTTATTGTACTGTAGTGTTGTGGTTTGTTTGTGGTTTTGTTTTTTAATAATTTATTCATATTGTAAAATAATTATATTATAAAATAATCTGATTGATGTATTGTACTTTGTAGCAGCTTTTTATTTTGTTTTCCTTCTTGTTTTCATTTTATACTTTTGTAGTTCTGTGTTGCTGTTTTCTGTTATATTGTGTCTTGTTAAATGTTGCATTGTGGTTCTGTCCTTTTTTGTTTGTCCTTGCTTTGTTTTGTTGCAGTTTTGGTATTTTTTTTTTTCGTCTTGTGGTTTCAATTTGTTTTTTGTCATTTAGATATGTCTGTGTTTTTTGCTTGGGTTTAGTTTGTTTTCATTTTCGTTTCTGTGGCCTTTTCTGTTGTTTTGGTTTGTTGTACTGTAGTGTTGTGGTTTGTATTTTGAATCATATTATGAATTACATTTATATTATAAAATAATCTTTTTTAATGTGTTTATGTATTTATTTATTAACTTATTTGTACTTTGGTTTGTAGCAGTTTTTTGTTTGTTTTCATACTGATTTATTTTAGTCCTGTGTTATTGTTTTTGCTTATTTTGTCTTGTTTTTTTTGTTTTTTTGTTTGTCTGTCTTGTTTGTTTTTTTAACTGTGCTTTTGGTTTGTTTTTTTGTTTTGTTTTTTTGTTTTGCATTGTGGTGTTGTGCATTTTGTTTTTTGTTTTGTACTATGCTTTTGATTTGTTTTGTGTTGCATTGTGGTTTTGTGCTTATTTGTTTGATTTTAATCTTGTTTGTTGCAGTCATGTTTTTTTTGTTTTTTGATCTTGTGGTTTAGTTTATTTTTAATTGTTTAACTTAGATGTGTCTTTGCTTCATTTTGCTTTTCATTTCTTCATGTTTTTTTTTTTTTGTTACTTGTTCATGCTATTAGGCTAGAATGATTTTTTTTTCCTTCATGCTCAGAGACATCACACTGGCCTCTGCCTTCAACCTAAGCATTAATATTTAACTTAAATGTCATATCTGTGGTGGTTTCATATGACATGACTTTATGCAGCCTTACAGTAATGTGTAACCTATTCTATTAGATGCTGAAATCATTGTGGTGAATCATTCAGATGATTCAGTCATGTTTCCTGAGAGCTCATAATTGATATCTACCCCAACTATACATCATCTGTTTCATTTATTGATGCCTGGTAACCAGTGATGAAATGCGTTCATGGTAACTAGTAATTTCCATTACTTTAAGATTTATGAGATATAATCATGAATTTGTGGCATATGTGTTTTACATACCTTTATAACCTGAGAGGAAAACAGCTCATATGAATCAAATTTGATGTATGAGGAGGAGGTTGTTTAGCGAATAATAATAATATGACCTGACAACTAGTGTTTTTTTCCATCAAGAAAATA
Organism: Labeo rohita; assembly: GCF_022985175.1. Lineage (NCBI taxonomy): Eukaryota > Metazoa > Chordata > Actinopteri > Cypriniformes > Cyprinidae > Labeo > Labeo rohita. The sequence goes on along the minus strand of NC_066883.1, from coordinate 24,018,815 downwards.
ACAGCCATCGACCAAGGCCTTGAAAAGCAGTTTAACCTGTTCTTGCTGTCACTGTATAGAAAGTCACTTTGGAGAAGAAAGTAACAGATGAAATAAGTTCTATTGAAGATTTTTGTGCCACAGTAAAAGCCTCGGGGGATTTAGCGCAATACGTGACCACCCTGGTGTCCTGGTTCAGAGCATTACCATCCTTCCGCCTGACATTGAGGGTTAGCGTGTACAGGACAACCTCAATCACCGTTGCCGCTTTCATTCTGTGGAGAGGATGTGCACTATGTACTAGCCTTTCTGATTGCGTAACGATCAATATATTGCAGTGTTAACCACAAAGCCACGGGGCTGTTTTTACGTCATTCAAACCAATTATCTTTGAAAGTACATTCTCTCTAAAATGGTTGAACAAGAATGGACAATAAGAGGTTACCATCACCTCCACACATGAGTCACAGTATTTGTCCATCTTCATTAGATGGAGACTGTGGATTCTGTCTTGTAAGTGGCAGGTGAAGGTGACCTGCTGGTTATCTAAGGTCAGATGCTTTCCTAATACTCTATATAAGTTCCTTCTCCCGGAAACTGGTTTTTTGGTGTTCAGTTAAGATAACAGAAATTAAAAAGGTAAAACATTAAAAATACTTTTTGATTGTGTTTGTTCCCTAAAGTGATTTGCAAAACATGCTGTCCATCTGCTTAATTCTTTTCCTCTATTTATTTATTTATTTTTTATTTTTTTGACAGGCTGATCGCATAATTTCTTTGAACCAGAGGTGTCTAAATTTGGTTCTGGAGGGTTGGTGTCCTGTAGAGTTTAGCTCCATCTTGGATGCAAGTGATTTTTGCTAGTTTCAGCCCGATGCAGTTATCAGTAGCAATAAGTTGTTTAAATAGCGAATGCATTTGTGTCCATTTGTGTGCCCATTGCCATGCTGGTCTAAAATGAGGTGTGTTCAGGCGCAGATGGCGCGTTGCTATTTTGAGGCAACTGAAACTGACCAACTAAAACCTGGTCTAAAGTCAGAGGCGCAATATTTCTTTTGTTATTTAAAGAATATGTTAGTAATATGCACCTATAAGCAGGTGCACAAAGTGCATACACATTGCTTATTACACACACAGGGACGTGCAGCAGCACACAAACATGGCAAATATGAAGAATGAAAGGATAACAATGTAAAAGATTATTATTGTGTACATAAATATAAAAATGCCTACATGTCTTAATGCTTTTTTTATGCCAGCTGTTTTTTTTGGTTTCACTTTCACTTTCGAAAACGATCACGTTCAACAAGGAGGGGACAGTAACTCATTTAAGGGGGCTTGGCCTGTGAATGCCCCCTCTTGGCGTCGGCCCTGCTCTCTGGAGAAGCGCTCAGTCTTTGTTCTAGCAAATTTTACCACGTAATCAATGCCGGTAGTCTTGTGGGCAGTCCGCCGACATGCAGCGCCGTTGCGCTATACGGGCTTTCCGAGTTCAAATCCCAGCTCGAGGACCTTTCCCGATCCCGCCCCCTTCTCTCTCCCACTTTGCTTCCTGTTCTGTATGATCTGTCCTATCACAATAAAGGCAAAAAGGCCAAAAATAAACATGTTTGATGTAAACGTTATTAACTGCAGTCTGCTATCAACGGCCCAAGGTTTATTATTATTTATTAGCTTTAGTAGGTCTAAAATGACGTATTGGAAGTGGCAACGTTGGATGAGATGCATAAGAAATGAATCCTACTCACAATAGTGTTTTAAATAAAAAAAAAAAAAAAAAATGGACGAATGCCTTGAAATATATATCATGTTTGATGTCTTGATGTGTAGTAACCGTAATTGACTCCGGTCCGTTGAATTATTATAAAATAACCACCACCTCAGGTGTGCATTATTGTCTAATAATTCAATGGCCGTCGTCAATTACTCCTTACTGATTCTGTGGCGGTAACAGGTTTCCGTATAGTTATAGAGAGCACGCCAATAGGATCACAAATCCAAAGCCTGGACTTTGGCTCTTAAAAGTGTAAATAATGTCATATTAAATGAATCTTAATTCGAAGTGTGATGCTTTTCTATGCTGTCCTTATTTTCCTCCATTCAGGTTCTTTCAGATCTCAACTTTAAAACAGAAAGTGTCAAGCTTAAAAAAGATAAACACATTTATAAAATCTGTCCACTGTAAATGCCTCAAACTGATTGAAATTTTAAAACACAAAATCCACCTGCCTGACTCGGAAAAGTGCGTAAATGTCAAATTCAGCGTCTTTTTGTACTACAAATCTGTCAGAGAGTTTGTGCAGGATAAATGACGCTGTTATTTTCCTGCCTGCTACTGGATGATATAGAAAGCACCGGAGAGGGTGAAAGGCCCTTCACATTTAGGTTATTTTCATTCCAGACTGCCAAAGCTAAACGTAGAGGACAATACATTCTCCCTGACAGAAATAGCCAGCAGTGGGCTGAGAGGGTTTTGAGAGCCCACTTCTGTTTATAGTACGAAAACAGAAGCGGGAATAAACAAGCACCTGACCCATAAGTCACACGACAGCGAGATTTGACGCATCTGAGGGTGAAAATCAAGCCGTATTGATTTGGACTGTACCTGCAAACTAAATAACAGCGCCAAAGAGTCAACATAATAGGCAGAATTTCATTAGCTCTATCATTTGCTGTCACCCTCCCTGCTCTCTAAAGCAATTTGTTTGAGCTGATTGGTGATATCGGGATGTCTGTGGAGAGAATATTGAGAGGGACTGTCATTGAAACGCTATTTAAGAAGAGCCCGCTCCTCGGAATTTAATCGCTACTAAAACTACACGGAATCGCTTGTTTAAACTTATTGCTATTGGCAAAACACGGCAACGCAATCTCCATCATGTCAGTCCAAATCATGCGTTTCAGTTTGCTTATAGATCAAGACGTGTTTGCATAGTAATCCTTTGGTTGCCATGGAGATCCCTGTTCCTCTCTGCGCCTCATCCTGGGTAATTAGTGGAAGATCACACCTTGACGATACATTAAATCTGGTGCGGAAAATTAAATCTGCAGAATTAAGCATATGTAAATGTCGTATTACAAACAATTAGAGAAGTTCACAAAAGAACGAGCCCGATTTAGCCTGCTGCTTTGACTCGGAGTTATTCTAGGAATGTACAGACATACAGTTGTTTTTACAAACATAAAATGCGTTGCATTCAGTTCTGTCACGTGTACTGCAGAGTTTTTTTTTAAGTAAATAATTCATATACACATAGGTGGCACTGATTTTCAAGTGCAAAGCAAACAAATCAATATCAAACGTTCCCTATTGCACTAGATATTGTATCTGTCAAGCCTTGTCACTGTATTTCTTTGTCAGAAAACATGCTGTCATGGTGGGCCTTTGCTTAAAACATGCACTTTATAAAAGAACGTTAGAAATGTAAATTTCTAGAAGAACATCTCTCCATATATAGCTATTAGGAAGTTATGAAGAACGTGGGGAGTTTTCCAGTAGGCTTATAATTAAAGCTCTGTTGCCCCCTCTTGTGTGCAGTTCATGCTGTGAACTCAAATCATTGTCCTCAAGTTCTAGTTCATGTGGACGAATAACAGTGACGTAACAGGGATGAGAATCTGGAACGATTCCCGTTCACTAGAATTCTATTAACGAATCGTTTAGCACTTTTAAAGTTCCACTGTCAGATGATGAGTTCTTTTTAATAATAACAGATAGACTTTTTATAGTCTTTTTAAAGCCATCGTACCTGTATTAGGCTATTAAACAGCAACAAAACAACAAAAAATTAGGCAGTCTAACAAATTTCTGTCATAAAATTCTACTGACAGAGCACATAACCCGTACAAAAAATGTCCTGTGGTATTCCATATGATAACACATCAAAAGTACCACATAAAATTTCTGTGGTAATTGTGTAGTATTGTGTTGTTTTTTGGGACATTTTATCACAGAATTTTGTTGTTGTCACGGTTGTGTGTGGAAAGAGATGTAGGAAGACGAAATATAACAAAAAGTCTTTAAAGGGGTCATCGGATGCTAAGTTCACTTTTTCATGTTGTTTGAACATTAATGTGTGTTGGCAGTGTATGTACAAATCTACCCTATAATGATAAAAATCCATGCAGTGGTTTTTAATTAATCTGTAAAAATAATATCCCCTTTTTCAAATCGAGCCGTTCTCAGATGCCTGTTCGTGTGGCGTCACACTGACAGAGGCCGCTCCCACGATAGTTGATTGACATGAGCTCTTACCTCAGACTAGCTGTCACAGTCCAGTAACTTTCCTTGTTTCAATGCTGAAGCAGGGATGTAAGTTAGACAAGAATATCTCCGATTGAGCGATTGAGGTGTTGTGTTGCTGGATGTAATAATGAACATAGTGATCGTCATTTACTCCCGACATCTGAGCCTGAAGATGCAGTGGATTACATTTGTTTGTGAAGGGAATGCGCCTCCTGATCTACATATATCCGTCTATGTTCACGCGAATCATTCGTGATCTAGCTTCACTTACAGCAGAAGTGTGTATAAGCGTTTTTTCATGAATCTTTGCGGTCGGCTTTCCTTATAACGTGCTAGTTAGGAAGTTTAGCGGCTAAATGCGGCTAAAGTAAACAAGATCATCTTTCCACAGAGAGAAGAGAGGGGTGTGGTGAGCAGAGCTCATTTGCATTTAAAGGAACAACCCCTTAGAATGAGATGATTTTTGCTGAGCTCATTTTGACAAGGTGAAAAGGGTGTTGTTTTACAAAACCACTGAGAATTTTTAATCAAAGTATATTACAGACTTTTCATTAAGACCCTAAAGAATCATATCAACTTGTGGAAAATGGGCATCCGATGACCCCTTTAAAATCCGACAACAAACACTGAACTGAATCCAACTTATATAGTAATGCTAATGATACAAGGACAGGTGTGGGTGATTAACCAATAAGGACTTAACAAGGAACGGAACAGGAAAGACCATATATGGGCACAGAAGGGAGAAACCAACAAAACAGTCCACAGGGGTGTGACAGTTGTACAGTATGTAATATTCCTGTAATATTCTTGCGGTAATGTGTGGTATTACTTTCGCATTTTTCTTTTTAGTTTTTTACCACAGGATTTTGTTGTACAGTATGTAATATTCTTGTGGTACTGTGTGGTATTACTTTCACATTTCCATAGTATTGTACAGTATGTAATATTGCTGTAATATTCTTGTGTTATTATAGTCATATTTCTGCAGTAATACTAGGAATTTCCTGTAATAAACCTGTGGCCCTTAATTGTTATATTTTTGGAGTATTCTGTGGTATTCCTTTAACCTTTCAAGTGAAGGTACACTAAACCCCGATAAGCCTTAAAAACACTGAGTACAAGTAACTCAAAAAACTTAATGACTTTTACTGAACAGAATTTTCTTAACCTTTTCCATTTAACACAGTGACAATAATATTTAAAATACAACAATATATTGTTTATTGTGAAAAAGGAATTTCTACACACTGTAGAGTTTAAAAAAACATTTTCCACAATACCACAAAACTTTTACAACCTCAAAAGGCAAAAGCATTTCATTAACAACTATCAAATGCAGATGTACTTTGGTACATCTTGATAAATAAGTCTTTTTAACCTTTTAAAACAAAAGCTTTTTGCCCTAAATTGCCCAGCCTCATCACTAACAACAGTCAAGTAAATGTGTTATATCCTGCAAACCTGTAAAGGCAATGTGTACATAGATATCTGGCTTCAAACTGAAAAGGACAAGACAGCAGCAACAGTAAAATAACAAAATGCAAACATTTTACAAAATGATTTCCTTTTACAGATTTACATTCAATAACTGCTGTTAGTCATAAGGCTGGGTGCATATATAATGCCAAAAAATTAGAGCAGACAGTAATTGTGCAAACAAGTGTCACTCATTTAGAAGATGAGAATCCCTGATGTCAGATGTGCTGTAGTTTGGAGCGTTTAGCCAAGCACAGGCCCAGTTCTACAGGGGTTCAAGCAAAAGCACTCTCACTTGAAGCTGTAATAATAGCATGCTAGTGGAAGAGATCTAGCAGACTATCCCCCGAACATCTCCAAGATCTGGTTCATCAGACTCCTCCTGAATAAATAAGAGAGACAAACAGAAATTAATAACTAACCAATATCAAGTCTAATATCATGTTTATTTATACAGCGTGTTATTTACACAACAGGTTGTGTCAAAACAACTTTACAGTTTTAAATAGGACAATAGTGCGTCAATAATGCAAAGGTTCCATGTTGCAGCAAAGTCAGACTCATATGGGTCTAAAAGCTGCATTTAAACTGCATTTTTAATCTTCAGTCCGCTGACCACCATTGAAATCCACTGTATGGAGAAAAATCCTGGAATGTTTTCCTCAAAAACATTAATTTATTTTTGACTGAAGAAAGACAGACATAAACATTCTGGATGACATAGGGGTGAGTAAATTATCAGTAAATTGTGATTCTGGAAGTGAACTAATCCTTTTAGTACAGTCATGTTAAATTTGTTTAGGCCAGAAAGCAAGGTAAGGAATTAGATACTTTTTAACCCAGCACTTACTCAGATTTGTGATCATGTGTTAAAAGTTCTAGTAAAAATGTAATGATAACACTTTGCTATGTAGAACATTTAAAGAAAAATGGCCCACTTCATATTAATCAAACAGACAAATCCCATTCTGAATGCTGGTGAAAATGTCATATACTTGTGCTCATACATTTACGGTAACACTTTAGAATAGGGTAAACTCATTCACTATTAACTACTATTAACTAACTTTTCCCTCAGTAAATTCCTAATTTGCTGCTTATTAATAGTTAGTAAAGTAGTTGTTAAATTTAGGTATTGGGTAGGATTAGGATTAGGAATAAACGATTTAACACCACACATGTTTATATACTCCACAAGACAAAATAATATCTAAATTAAATGACCACGTTCAAAAGTTTACATACCCTTGAATCTTAACACTGTGTGTCGTAACTGTTTGTAAGACATTTTAAAATGTAATTTATTGTTGTGAAGCAAAGCTGAATGATTTCTAAAGGATCATGTGACAACTTACACTGCCAAATCATGCTGGCACCTAACCTGAAATCCTCCATCAAAAACATTCCATCTGAATTCCTTATACTTACAGTACAGTTCATTACTATGTAGACCCGCCACAAATTAAAAAAAATAAATAAATATATATGTATGTATATATATATATATATATATATATCCATCCTAATTTTACGACATGGACTTCTGCTTCAATAGCTACTACAGGCAATCTAGGGTAAAACTATACCTGCACTACAAACCAGCATGTTATATATAGAATAATAAATAAATTAAACTAAGAAATACCTATTTGCAGTATCAAACATCAAAACAGACCGTTTTCAGTTCAATTTACAAATGGATGTACCACTTTTACGTGTCACTCCTGTTACTGTGAATGTACTGTAATACAGTATAGTACAGTAAAACTGCAACGTTCTAGTAATGGAACTCCCGCCTTCTAAATGACAGAGTAAATAGAAGAGAAGTTGCTGCTAAGTTAGACTTTTCTGTTCTGGTAAACACGAGACAAAAATACATTATACATTAACTGGACCAAACTAAAATTGACGTCGTTATTTGAGTAACGTTGTATGAAACGTTTCTTTTCTAGCAGCTTCGCCTCAAGTATCTCTTTTTTCAAGTAAAGACCGTTCACTCGTCGCTCATATTTGCGCTCTCATACACTTATAACACAACCTTCGGGCGACTAAATGGTATTTAATTTTATTCGTTAGCACATTAATAGATGTACAACCGCTGCCATGTAAATTTAATTCATATTTCCCCTTTAAAACGGCAAACAGTTTCATAGCAGTATTCCTCCTCGCACCGAATACAACCGTGTTTACAGTATACCATGGCAAGTCTTACAATTACTCCATAAAAAGACTAGAAACGGCCACATTTTTTTCAAAAGCCCTCTTAAAACACATTTAAAATATATATTAAACACTTACTTTGAGACCAGTGATGATTGCCGTCGAAAAGTTAAGAGCACAGATCCAACCTGCTGCAGATTCAGTCAGCGTTTTCCTGAAGAGTCGATTCCCGCCGGCGCCTTCACTACGCGGGAGTTTCTCCTATGGCGTTAGTTTTGGCGCATGTTTGGTAAACCAGCGCGTGAAGGTCGTTACCGCCACTTGCTGCTTTGAAATGTCGTCGAATAATATATGAAGAGTTTGCTTCCAAAACGCGATAAACGATTTTTTTTTTACCAAATTGAGTTCCTGACAAAATCAGTATTGGTCGGTATTGAAAAGGCCGTTTTTAATTTTACGCAAAATGCGATATCCGCCTTGTTATTCTGTCTGAAAATATATGTAGTAAACATGCAAGGCTTTAGTGATCATAAGATGATATACAGGGCCACATTTATAAAGTGCGTACATGCACAAACTTGATCTTACAATGTGTGTAAACTAGTCCAGCAACATTAATATTTATAAAAATAGTCTTTAACATGAAAACAGATGTATGCACTTTTGATTATTGAGTGCACCTGGTTTTTTGGAAATTTAAGCCATTCTTGCCGCTTGCTATTCTAAAGTAAATGATTTTGACGTTGACTGGTGCTATTCTATATGTTAATGATATTAATTAGTTGTGGTTTTAAGGTGGTAATCTGAAACCATTTATCTGCACACATTTTCATAATCACTTGCAATTTACAGATTTTACAGCTGGAAGAGAGGTGTACACATGTTATAAGCATTTTAGAAATGAGCCCAAGAAGGTAAAGTACTACAGTACTTACCTAATGGTAAATTCTTGTGATACTGTACAGCAGAAAAGTGCTATGGTAATCCTGGGCTGTGGGCTATGCTTTAAAATGGCAGGTACAGTGTAAAAATAATTTTTCAAAGTTGATATAACGATTATTGGTGTGTGTTTTACAAGAAAATAAATGCATTGCTAAGAACTTTATTTGGATATTAGAATATTTAAGTTGTTTCTACTTCAGAATTTCACATTTAATCCATTGTTACTTGACATTTTGCTCATGAAAATTAACCATGGTTTTACTATATATATCTAATTTTTTTTTTTTAAAAAAAAAGACGTGGTTACTATACTTAAACATATACAAATTAACCATGGTTTTGGTATTCTAACCATGGTTATCCTTGTTTTTTTTTTTAGTAAAACTATTGTTACTACACTTTTACTGGTTAATTTTCCGTAAGGGTTGTTTACAATTATTGGTGACCCTAGACCACAAAACCAGTCATGAGGGTCAGTTTTTCGAAATTGAGATTTATTCTCATCTTAAAGTTGAATAAATAAACTTTCCATTGATGAATGGTTTGTTAGGATAGAACAATATTTGGCTGAGATACAACTATTTGATAGTCTGGAATCTGAGGGTGCAAAAAAATCTAAATATTGAGAAATCACCTTTAAAGTTGTCCAAATGAAGTTCTTAGCAATGCATATTGCTAGTCAAAAATTAACCCTTGATATATTTATGGCAGGAAATGTACAAAAATCTTCATGGAACATGATTTTTACTTAATATCCTAAAGGTTTTTGGCATAAAAGAAGAATCGATCATTTTGACCCATACAATGTATTGTTTGCTATTGCTACAAATATGTCCGTGCTACTTAAGGCTAGCAATTTCTGAGTTTAAATTGTTTCTACACCATTTTCCCCCCAGTGTGTGTACATTGTGTCTGTACTACTAATACTGACTGTAAATAGCACATGTAATACATATTTCTCAAATTCCCATCTTGTAACCATTCCCAAGAAGTAAAGGTCTTTATTGTATTTGGGTCAGCTGGCTAGCTGCAGATTTCAACACGTCATCTCATAGAGGTAGTGAGAGAGGCTTCTTATAATCAGTAAGCTTTTAAGATGGTGAAACTTTGCCACATTGACCTGTTAGAAGCACAGCTGCAGCAGCAGGACCGTCCCCTGCCGCGTCTCTGGGCTCACTGCAGATCAGGTCTAAGGAGATCATGGACGTTTCAAGTCCCAGGACTGAAGCTTCATCAATGGACCCTAGTTCCAAGCTTTTTTGCTGTAGATCCGTGAGGCGTTGCATCCCTCTGGTATATAGACAGGAGCTCTACCACATCCTGTGCATGACCGGACCCCTGGTATGAACTCAGCTTTGTTTTTTCCTCTCACTTACACTCATGTATACACATGGATATAAAATATTAATGTATTCATATTTGAAACTTTGGAAGTTTACTATCAATTTCACTTCAAGTGGCAAAGAATGAATCTGCAAACCAAAAGAGTAAAGAACATTATATTCTGTCATTATTTCTGTAGCTCAGTGCTCTCATCTATTTCTCATCCACTGAGAAATCTCAGGTTGTCATTCCAGGTTGCATCGCGCATTCTGAATTATCTCCTGCCTTTTGTCATAACGATGTTTTGCGGTCGCCTGGGAAACAGTGTGCTGGCTGGTTATGGAATGGCCTCAGCTGTGAGTTTATGTTTCGCTGTGCTTATTGTTTCTCTGGAGTGTTTGTTTTGTGGTAAAACAGAAACATGGGTGTATGAAATGCAAATGTTGGTACAGTATTGTGAAAGTTCAGCCATCAGGGGTTCAATGTATCATAAGCCTTCGGTTTTGAAGCTGATGTACTGAAGTAGTTCAGAGCATGGCTGAGAAGTAGCTGATGCTTGTTATTCTGATTTATCAGACGATAAACATAACAACTGCAGCTACAGGTGGAGGTCTTGGACTGGCGGCTGACACCCTTATCTCTCAGGTATGAAAATATGTATGGATATGCAGTGGGGTCCGACAACTAGCTGGGATTTAGAATTTATCAAGTTTAACCTAAAATGAATTAGGAAAAAGCTAAATAAAGCATTGGACCCTGCTGGATCTCCTGCAGTGAAACATAAAATTCACAACATTCTGTTGAAATTTTGAATTTGGTGCCTTATGGGACTTTTCAGGAATGCAGTAAAAATTTAAAGTGCTCTGTCTGCGATCTGGCTTCATGTTCTTGTTAGACCTTCGGTGGGAAGAATCTGCGCCGTGTTGGCATCATCTTGCAGAGGAGTGTTTTGATCCTCCTGCTCTTCTGTTTGCCCTGTTGGGCTCTGCTTATCAACACCCAGCCTCTCCTCCTGCTGCTGGGTCAAGATCCAGAGGTGGCCAGGTGATTCACTGCAAAAAATAAAAAAAAAAAGTAATTAATAGATTAGATCACTCCTTAATTAAAATTTCCTGATAATGTACTCACCCAGTGTCACCCAAGATGTCTTTCTTTCTTCAGTCGAAAGGAAATTGAGGTTTTAGAGGAAAACATTCCAGGATTTCTCTCCATATAGTGGATTCAATGGGGATCAAAGGGTTGAAGGTCCAAATGGCAGTTTCAAAGGGCTCTACACAACTCCAACCAAGGAATAAGGGTCTTATGTAGCGAAATGATCATTTTCTAAAAAAAAAATTATGTAATCACGTTGGAAAGGTCACACATGGTTAGTTCTTTGTCTGTGTACTTTGGTTTAAAAAGGTAGGGTATGGTGAAAAACTCTACAAACTTTCTTTGCATGTTTGTTTTATAAATATTGGGTCGGTACTTCCGCTCATGACTATGTAAAATGTGAAGTCAAGTTAATGCAAGACAAGCATTTGTGGTTAAAAGTATATACATTTTGATTTCTTTTCGACAGAAGAAAGAAAGACATTAATATTTTGGATGAAATTGGGGTGTGTAAATTACTACACTCCAGAAGTTTTAATTCTGGAGTGAACTAATCCTTCAAAATATTTTGAATATATATATTGTTTGTTCAGTAGAATATGTAATTGCATGTAATATTTTTAAACATTTTTTTCAAGATATTAAGATGTATTTTTAGAGTAAATGTATTTATTTTTATGTCTTACCCTTATAGCATTGTGCTTTTCCTTGTTTGTTTTTTTTAAGTTTTTATTGAAAAGAGATACAATCCAATATATCTGTTTTTGACTTTTGTCACGTTTACAACATTTATAGCTTATATATTATCAAAAAGCTCTTCATGGCATAAAACAGGTCAATATATCTCTTTGGGTTATCTCCCAATTATACAAAAAACTATTTACAAAAGAAAGGGGATGTATAGACAGTACCTATACATAAAACATAGATTCTATAACAAAAAAACATTTGGTTCAATAGGAGTTATATATTCGATCCACTTGGACCAAAAATCAACAAACATATCTTTTTCCTCCTGACTACCAGGGAAAACAAGTTTTGTGATTTTAATATTTTTTCATGTCATTACATTGTTTAGAGCATAAGAAAAAAAATAAAAAATTTGTGAAAAATTATACTAAATTCATAAGTTATGCTCCGTCCTCTATAGAGGACACCAGAACTTTAAACAGTCATATTTTAAAAAATAAATAAAAAGACATTAATAGACATAAACTGGCAAAACAGTGGGAATTTTGTTTTAATCACAAATCAAATTTTATTTTTTATACCAAACTTTATATAAAGATGATTCTCAACTATGTTATGAAAGATATAACAGAATATACCATTATTCTTTATGCAAAATGTGTGTAAAATGGCCATGGATGGCTTTTCCCATTATAAATAATGTATCTATAAACTGTATCTAATTTGCACATTGATGTGTTTTTTGGGCAACATATAATGCAAAAATAAGTGTAATAATGGGAGCAATAATTGGTAAGATTTTCATAATAATATCAAATATTTCATAGCAACACTGAAATATAATTTCTTTCCCTATTCACTTGTTGTATCTCCCAAAATGGGTAATAAACATGCTTTAAGTACCGGTGTCCTCTACAGTGGACATGTAAGAAACTAATGTCCTGTTTTATAACAAAAAGTCATATTTTGAATTGAATCCCCATAACATTTTCTTGAGATGTTGTTTCATGACAAACAACTTGAAAATTAGTCAGATTTAAATAATCATTACAAAATATTATCATATTTCCATAAGGGTGTTACATTTGATCACTAAATTATTGTCAGACATTTTTAAAGGCCAAGGAGAGGGAGTGGTAATGGTGAAACTTCCAAACATTTGGCATCTCTGAAAAGCCCTGATTGTGCTCTGTACAGAACATCCATATTTAACACTGTGACATGTAAGGTCTCAGAGAAATCGCTAAAAACTAATGTCCTCTACAGAGGACAAAACTCCATAGCTGGTAGTCAGGAGGTTTTGGTTATTTATACAGAAAGTAATTTTCTCCATTATAAACATATTTTTAACAACATCAATCCAGTCCTGTATGTGTGGCGGATTAGGTTCGTACCAGCATCTAGTAATAGCTTTTTTACTTGAAGCAAGAATTATTCTATACATGTATTTGTTTTTCCCTTCCCAGGAAACCATTGACACTGTGCCCATATAAAGTACCTCAAAACTGAAATCAACTGTAATGTTTAAAATACTTTCTAATACCTTATGTATATCTTTCCAAAAACATCTCATTTTAGTACATCCCCAAAATATATGAAAATGGTTAGCATCCTGTGAGCCACAATGTCTCCAACAATTTGAGTTGCCTTGAAAATTATTTTTCTGTTTTGGGGTAAGGAAAAACCTAATAATATTTCTCCAGCAAAATTCTCTCCAATATGGAGAACGGGAAGTCGCCCATTGTTGTTTACATATATATTCCCAGTCCTCGGTTGAGAACTTTTCCTTGTTTTAAAGGAATCATTTACCTAAAAATTAACACTTGCTGAACATTTACTCACCCTCAGGCCATCCAAGATGTACATGAGTTTGTTTCCTAATCAGAACAGATTTGGAGAAAAGCAGCATTACATTATTTGTTCACCAATTGATCCTATGCAGTAAATGGGTGCCATCAAAATAAGAGTCCAAACAGTCAATCAATGAAAGTCTTTGTGAAGTGAAAAAGCTGCATGTTTGTAAGAAACAAATCCATCAAGGCGTTTTAACTTTAAACCTTCACTTCTGGCCAAAATACCAGTCCGTAATCCATAAAAATGCTGGATTACACACACACAGCTTTTACTTCAGTAATTAATTGATGGACTGGAGTCATGTGGATTACTTCTGGATTATTGTGATGTTTTTATCAGCACTTTGGACTATATTTTCAGCACATTTTCTTTTTTTGGGTGGTAGTAACAAAATGTATTGAGGTTGATTTTTCAGTGGGAAAAAGCTTCAAGATGTATTCTCTAAAACATATATATCTTGTTTTAAAGATGTTTGTTTTACTGGATAACAAGCTATTATATGGTGTGATGGCTAAAGGTCAGAACTGACCATTAGACGGTTGCAGGTCCAAACTCTGCAAGTGAGTGAGTCATGAGCTATCAGCCTAATGCTAGGTTGTGCTACAAATTATGTGCTGAGTGGCTCCTTGTTTACTGTTTAGAATGAATAAATCATTTTGAGTAGGACCTAAAAAAGAGCGATATTTATTCATGTAAGTTATAGATCCCCACAGTTTTGAGCAAACAAGATAGTGTCTGAGAATGACAGTCCTCCCTATCTCAAGCAAACATATTTTGCAACTTCCTTCCCTAAATAAATGTTGACGATGTTGTTAAATGAGGCATTTTAATGTCCACAGACACACGTTCTAATACTCAATTTAGATGCAGGCCAAGATGGAAATGACACTGTGTAGCAGATTTATTCTGCTGTGTGATAACTTACAGTGCTTTTTTTAAAATCATTCATGTTGCCTTGTCCACTCTATCACCGTTATAAATGTGCTTCTTTTCAGGATAGCTCAACTCTACGTGGTTTGTTACCTGCCAGCAGTTCCAGTGAGTCATAAAAAATAGCATCATTTTCCTCTTGCCAGCACAGTCGCATAATTTACATGATATAGCTTGAAATAATAATGCATATATACACAAACCCCATCTTAAACTAGCAGAGTTTTTCATTCTCTCTCTCTTTCTTTTCACACAGGCAATGTTTTTGCATCAGCTGCAAGTAGCCTATCTCCAAAACCAGGTATGCAATCTTTTTTTTTTGGCAGATAAGTGCAGATAAGCACCTTAGCTGAGCTCTTCAAAAGCATTGTTGCATGCAAGATCTTAAAACCTGCAGAGCTGTATCACAGTCGGCCTCCAACTGTTACGGTTTGATCTTTTTTGGCAGAGATCATCTTGCTGTATGATACAGTGTGACTTGAAAATGTGGCTTTGTATGTGTCACTCAATATAATGTCGCAGCAGCGACTGTAGATCCAAAGGATGGTTTAACAGTGGTTGTTTTGGGCCTGCAGGGAGTGATTCTGCCTCAGATGTATGCAGCCATTGCAGCCAACATTGCAAATGTGGTGACAAACTACATCCTTCTGAACTGGTTGGACCTTGGGTTATAGTAAGTTTAAGGGGTCGTAATACCTGTCACTCATTTACACACACAATCATGTTGTATTAGTTATTTACGCAACACTTCCTGTTGCTGAATCTATAATATTTAGTCGTGCAGTAATGTGACTGCTTATATAACTACATTTTTATCTGTGATTTATGAGTGAGTTATTGCATCAGTTGCTAAACCAATTTGTTCAAAAATGTTGATGAGTGAATCATTGCATTATTCAACCTTTCACAAAGACACAAATTTCACAAATTCCATCAGTTGTTAAGAAATTTAACCTTTGTGCATCAATAAAAAAAGTTACACATAGGTAAAAAAAAACTGTCATAAAAATTTGAAGCTTGGGGGCACATACTTAAGTTCAGTCTCATTTTAAAGAAGACCCATGGCAGATTACTGATGAAGTAGAAAAAGTTTAAAAAGTGAAATTAAAGTTTATGAAAGTTTATGAAAATGCTTTTATATAAAGCATATTTTATATTTTATATAAACTATATATTTTATGAAACATGCAGAACTCTAAACCTACTAGAAAATCAAAGCCATAAATCTAAACCAGCTGTGCTCTGAATGTGAGGTTGATATCTCAAAAAATGAACTTTCAGGAAGATTTTGTTTGGACGCAGTACCAAATTTCCCCCATAAGATGCCAGCAAAACTCCACTGGTGCACACAGTGGTTGGATTTGTGATTTGGAGTTTTTCTCTCACAAAAGGAAACAAGAACACACACGCACACACAATTTTTTTTTATGACACATACAAACCACACTCTGATATCCATACCAACACACCCACACCACCCACACAATTATAGCTGCATTATTTATCCAGCTGGCTCTATAATATGGAGTATTTGCTTTATTGGCGAAACCTGAGAAAATGGCACCATCTGGTAAGAAAAATGGTAAAAATTTTAATTTTGAAGCCTTGCCAACAGAATGAAAGTCTATTATCAAAAATAGCATAATTTTACAGTTGAATGGCACTGTGATTAAAAATAGGAGTTTTAATGGGTTTCAATGGGGACATTTTTGTCCAAAAGAGGCCGAGTCTAACAATTTTTTGTGCCTAGTGCAAAATAGATTTATTAAAGGAAATGGAGGTGAAATACTAAAATTCCAAAATGTATGCAGCTGGCAATAACACAGGTGAAATGATCACAAAAAAACAAGACTGAAAAGGACAAAAATGTCCAAAAGGTTGCACAAGGGTTAAACAATAAAAATGTTTTGTGGCTCTTTAATGTGTGGTGACAGATTGCTGTGGTGCCTCAGTTCAAGCGTAAACCGTGAACCATTCATCTCTTCCTCTTTACTAGTTAGAGCATGAAATAAACATGAATGAACATCAGAAGGTATCTTTGTTTCAACTGTGGGAACAGTGTTGCCAGGTCCACGGTTTTCCTGCGGAACTGGGCTACTTTAACATTGTTGCCTTGGGTTGTTTTTCATGTCTGCAGGTTGTAGTGACCCCAATAACATGATATTTTACCCTATGGAATGTGAATTTTACCAGGGGAACCACACTAAAAACCCCCGAAATGTGATTGGGCTAGCTTTGAGTAGCGATTGGGCAGGTTTTGCTATGAAAAGCTGGCAACCCTGCGCAGAAAGACATCAAAACACACCATATTTCCACTCTACTGCCTGGTTTGTTTGTCGGACAAAAATGGCAGATTTGGTGTTATGATTGGTTAGATCGCCTGTCAATCAAACACCATTTAAATTTTTGTTTTGTGACATGATTCTATGTAGAAAAAAAAAAATCCTTCAGTAAGTCATAATTATGACTTTAAAAGTCATAATTGTGAGATGAAAAGACAAATTATGAGATATTTATAAATGATATGAGGTATTTATCAATGATATGAGAAATTGTGAAATAAAAGTCTAAATTCTGACATACCGAGTTGAAATTATGACTTAAAAAGTTATAATTGAGGTAAAAAGTTGAAATTGGCATACTTAAAAAAAATCTAAATTATGATATCAGTTGTCTCCTTTTTGCTTTTATCTCATAATTTCGATTTAGCATGTAATGATTTAGATTTTTTATCTCATAATTATTAATTTCATCATAATTGTGACTTGTCATAATTATGACTTCTTAATGTCATAATTTTGACTTTTAAAGGACACATCTGAGGCAAAATTTGCTTTTACATGGTGCTTGCATATATATATATATATATGTCCATTCACTCTTTTCACTTTTTTTAAAACCCCAAAAAACCTAAACAGTCTCAATTATTAAGCCGCTTTAATTTTCAGAGCAGTATCACATCATACTGCTCAAGCCCCACCCATGACCGCTGACGGACTGTCCCGTATTAGCATATTTCTGCCCTCAATCAGTTATATGCTGTCCGCCATTTTTTTCTACGCTCGAGCTGCTGTAGCAACAACATCTCGTAAGCAATTCCAGGTGTTTTGTAGTTGGACGTAAAAGTGAACATAAAAGTTTTATCCCAGTATCAGAGCCACTGAGGACGCAGTAGATTAGTTTTGCTTTTAATGGTAAGGCACCACCGAATACACAAAAACAGAAGAGAGGGGTGGAGTGAGCAGTAGCTCATTATCATTTAAAGAGACATGCACCAAAATGAGTTGCTGTGAGCAGAGCTGTTTTTGACAAGGTAAAAACTGTTTTGGTTTACACAACCATTGAGGAATTTTAATCAAGTATGTTGCAGACATTTCTTGAAGACCCTAAAGAATCATACCAGCTTGGGGAAAATGGGCATCCATTGTCCAGTTTTACAGTCATGTATTTTTCTGGCTTTTGTATTTCAGTGGATCTGCTGCTGCCAATACCGTATCTCAGGTCTATATTTGTGTTTTCCTCTATTTATATATTCGTTGGAAGAAGCTCCATGTTGAAACATGGGGAGGTGAGCTAACTAGATGGTTAAACTTGCCAATAAACCACACACATGTTCTACAGTGTTTAATAAAAGTCTGTGATATTTTTCTCTGCCCACCACAGGCTGGTCATGTGACTCACTGCAGGAGTGGGATGGATATATGAAACTGGCCATCCCCAGTACCATGATGCTTTGCTTTGAGTGGTGGATTTACGAGGTTGGAGGCTTCTTAGCAGGTGCTTGCTAAAGACTAAAGTCAAAAACAAAGCTTTGTGTTAATACACAGAAACCGCTGCCTGTAAAATGTAATTGAATTATGCATTTTATTAGGCCTAGTCGTGAAGAATGGCCTCCAATTAAAATGTCTGTTTGGATGTAGCGCTTAATGTGGTCTAAGGTTATTAATTTTAGCCTCAGATGATTTTTCATGCAAGACTGCTTCAGGAAAATACTTGTGTAAAAGCTTTAACCCAGAAAGAGACCAGTTTAATGTAGCATTATAATACTGTCAAACACATTCCCTTATGTCCGTCTTTTTCAGGAATGCTAGGGGAGTCGGATCTAGCAGCTCAACATGCAGTTATTATGCTGGCTTTTATAAACTACATGGTAATTTAAACCCTAATGTTTACCTAATTATAAAGTTCCTGAAGGAATACAACAGATGCTTTACTTTTCTCACTGTTCCTTGTCAAACAATGATTTACTTGATACATTACCAGTATATGAAATTTGTTAGAGAACTCATAAATTATGAACAACTAGGTTTACATATATACTACCATTCAAACTACTGTTTAATTCTTATATTTAGCACAGAAAGTGACGGGAAAGACATGTTACAAAATATTTCTGTACATTACCTTTAAACAGTAATGCATTTTCTTAACCTGTTTTACCTGGATGCCAGTTTCCATTAGGGATTCAAGGTGCGGCGTGTGTACGTGTGGGAAATGCGCTCGGAGCAGGAGATACAGCTGGAGCGATCCGCACCAGCAAGGTGTCCCTCACCTGCACAGGTTTACAAACAGTCATATTCCTTTGAGGCACATTCATCTTTCATTGTCTGCTCATGTCTGACATGTCCTTTTTCTCTTCCTTTATCACTTGGATGCAGCTGCCTTGGCAGTTTTGCAAGGTCTTGTGCTCGCATCGACAAAAACTGTGATTGGTTTCTTATTTACATCAGACGGGTAAGTATTTGTTTTGCAAATCAGACTTGCAGCAAAGATGTTCTTCAAACAGTTCTGTTCTGATTATTGTGTCTTATTTTGTAGGCATATTGTGGCGCTTGTCTCCAAACTCTTGAACGTCTATTGTGTGCTTCAGTTCTTTGATGGCCTTGTTGTAAGTACTTTACATTGCTACTGTTTTTTTTTTTTTTTTTAGAAGAACTGACAAGTGATTTATTTTTATGCAAGTTTTTAAATGGCTATGGTGGTGTTTTAGTGTCACATTTAAAAAAAAAATATCTAAGATTACAAGAATAAAGTTGAAATTATGAGAATAAAGTCAAAATATTTCGAGAATAAAGTTGAAATTACAAGAATAAGGTCGAAATATTACGAGAATAAAGTCGAAATATTACAACAATAAAGTTGAAATATTTTGAGAATAAAGTCGAAATATTACAACAATAAAGTGGAAATATTACAAGAATAAAATCAAAATCATGAGAAAAAAGTCGCAATATTTAGAGAATAAAGTTGAAATGACCAGAATAAAGTTGAAATATTTCGAGAATAAAGTCGAAATATTACAAGAATAAAGTTGAAATGATGAGAATAAAGTCTAAATATTTTGAGAAAAAAGTCAGATTATGAGAATAAAGTCAAAATTTTACAAGAATAAAGTCAAAATATTATGAGAATAAAGTCGAAATATTACAAGCATAAAATCGAAATTATGAGAATACAGTAGAAATATTTCAACAATAAAGTCGAAATATTTTGACAATAAAGTAGAAATATTTCAAGAATAAAGTAGAAATATTTCAACAATAAAGTCAAAATATTTTGACAATAAAGTAGAAATATTTCAAGAATAAAGTAGAAATATTTCAACAATAAAGTCAAAATATTTTGAGAATAAAGTAGAAATATTTCGAGAATAAAGTAGAAATATTTCAACAATAAAGTCAAAATATTTAGTGAATAAAGTAGAAATATTTCAACAAAGTCGAAATATTTTGACAATAAAGTCAAAATTATGAGAATAAAGTTGAAATGGCGAAATCAAGGTTATATGCAGACTACCCTATACTCTCAAAGTATTATAACTTCAAGTGCTATTATTTAAATCTTGAAACATTTCGACCTTATTCTCAAAACATTTCGACTTTACTCATGAAACGTTCCAACTTTATTCTCATAATAATGTGTTTTTTTCTTAGTAGTTTATAGTTAAGTTCACCCAAAAAAAAGAAAATTCTGTCAATAATTACTCACCCTGATGTTGTTTCAAACCTGTAAGACCTTCGTTCATCTTCAGAACACAAATGAAGATATTTTTGATAAAATTTGAGAACTTTTTGATCCTGCATAGACAGCAACACAGCTGACACAATCAAGACCCAAAACGATAGTAAGGATACCATTAAAATAGTCCATGTGGCATCAGTAGTTCAAGCGTAATGTTATGAAGCTACGAGAATACTTATTTAACAGTTTCTTCTCTTCCGTGTCAGTCTTCGAGATGTGCTCATGACAGTATGACCATTACAGTGTTTTTTTTAGCTCAACTTGAAGACTGGAACACACAAAGCAATAAAATGTATTGCTTGAATGCACATTCACTTTAGATAAAAGCATCTGTAAATGCACAAATGTATATGTCTGAATGTATTCTTTTATTCTCTCTTCAAGTGTGTCTGCATGGGTATTCTGTTGGGTTCAGGGCAGCAGAAGATTGCAGCTGTAGCTAATTTCTTTGGGTATTACTGCATTGGACTTCCACTTGGCACCTCTCTCATGTTTGCTGCGAAATTAGACGTTGTTGGTTTGTTTTCCTTCATTTTTTCATACTATGATCTTATTAGCAATTCTAATAAATTGTCACTCATTGTACTCGTTGATATTCTGTGACCTTGTCATCTTCTATGGTCAACATGTTAGCATCTGGTTTCTAAATCATAATTTTACTGGGTTGAGGCACGTAGAGAACATCAGCGGACGCAGTACAGGTCCCTGCAGAATTGCATTAATGCATCTCGAACACCCAGAACAGCATTCATTAAAACATTTCTCTAATGAGATAACAGCTGTCCTACAGCAATGTCCTCTCTTGCTTTCACAGGCTTTTGGCTCGGACTTCTCATTTGTGTTTGCGTGCAGTCCAGTTTTTTCATTGCAGTCATTTTTAAGCTCAACTGGGAGAGAGTGACCAAAGAGGTATATTTCAGTATTTCAGGTGTGCCTCCTGTTTTTGTTTTTTGTAAGCATACTTTGCAACAGATGATTTTGAGATGTTTAGTCAATGTGAATTGCAATTCACAATCCATTTTACTTTCATAAAATATTGTAATTTTGAGTGAAAGAGATAATTAGATAATTAGATAATTAGAAGACTTGATTATGTCCATCGGGATATACAGTTGAAGTCAAAAGTTTACATACACCTTGCAGAATCTGCAAAATGTTAATTATTTTACCAAAATAAAAGGGATCATACAAAATGCATGTTATTTTTATTTAGTACTGACCTGAATAAGATATTTCACATAAAAGATGTTTAAATATAATCCACAAGAGAAAATAGTAGATGAATTTACAAAAATGACCCCGTTCAAAAGTTTACATATGCTAGATTCTAAACAATGTGTTGTTATGTGATCCAAAGCTGTGTTTTGTTTTTTTGTTTAGTGAAAGTTGTTCATGAGTCCCTTAAGCCAGGGTGTAAACTTTTGAACAGAATGAAGATACATTTTTCATTTTTCTTATTTTGCCTAAATCATATTTTTTTATTTAGTACTGTCCTTCAGAAGCTACAGAAGATACTTACATGTTTCCCAGAAGACAAAATAAGTTATATTTACCCTGAAACAAAGGACTTATGAACATCTATCACTAAAAACACTAAATCCATAAAAAAAAAAAAAATAAACATCTGTGGATCGTTCAAGTAACAACACAGATGTTCAAGCGTATGTAAACTTTTAAACGGGGTAATTTTTATAAATTCAACTGCTATTTTCTTTGTGGACTATATGTAAACATCTTTTATGTGAAATATCTTATTCAGGTCAGTACTAAATAAAAAAGAACATGCATGTTGTATGATCTCTCTTATTTTGGTAAAACAATTTACATTTTGCAGATTCTGAAAGGTGTATGTAAACTTTTACATATCGAAATAGAAAAGCCTAATGTGTCACGTGTATTGATTCTTGAGTATAGCCAATGAAAAACACAATTTTTGCTTGCAATTACAGTTATTTCCTTCCAGAAATACAAGTGTAATTTCATTTAAAATTCCAAGCTTTTAATTAATTTTTGTTCTCATCCATAATATGACATGATGTATGGTACATCCATTTCATTTCAGGCAGTGGAAAAGGGCTGGAAAGCGTAAAATCTCTTCAGTGTCAGCTCCGGATACTCTCACTGCGAGGCACAGAGAGGTACACCCGTTAACTCTTACTGTATCTTAACACAAAACATGTCCGAAAACTGAGCTTGTTGTCTTGTCTGCTCTCAGAATGGGGATGAGTACATGAACATGAACATGAATGGTCGGGACGAGGAGCCAGGCGTAGAAGAAAAACCCCCAGCTCTGCTCTCTACCGCTCAGCTGGTTCTCAGAAGGGGTCTGACCACCATCGCTGCTCTTTTCATCCTAGCTGTAGGAATAGTCGTCCATCTCACTGTACCTTTACCTGAGGTGTCTAATGCTGTCAGAGCAAATACTACTTTGGACTCAAACTTCACTACGCCTTCATCTCTCTACATCCCTTCAACTTCAATCTCAAGCTGAAAACCAGAGACTAGAGCTGTAGCTGTGTATACATATCCACCTTTTTCCTGAGTAACCGATGAGCACCGACGTGATGGATTCTAACTTCCGTTTGGGTGCTCTAGTGTTCCGGTCTCCATAGAAATCTGTTAAAAATGGGTAAAAATCGAATTAATTAATTAAACTGAAGCTTTTTAAATATAACTAAATATAAAGATGTGCACAGGGTTAAATTGTGCTGTTGTTGGCTGCCACAGTAACAGCAATAAACATAAGAAATTCAAGTAAATTACTTTTTTATGTTTTATGTACGAGCAAATCTGTCCGTGTCCAGCGGCGTATGCATCGCATACGTAAATGATAACAAAAGAAAAGGAACACGGCTTGCTTCATGTCATCTACCCATTCATTAAACTATGACAGTCGCTACAAAAATACGGTCATTGCGACACTGTAAAGAGATGAAACTATGCCCCATGTGGTTTCATTTCCATAGGGTTAACATTATATTATAAGCTCGGAAAATGCGTTAATTTGACTCGAAACACCAGAGAACGGAAATCATCGTACCAGTCAGGCAAGACTTCCACGTTCATAAAAAAGGTGGATATGCCAGGTATTTTATGTTTAGCCATTTGCTAGGAAGTTATATTTTCCAAAACACATTTAATAATTGCTGAAGCGTTACATACATCTGCAAATGACATTTTATTAGCATTTTTTATTCCCAGCTGGCAGCAGCAGTGATTACTGATGTTTTCGACCCTCATGTTTGACTGAAATTGTTCGGGAACAACATGGATAACATAATCTGTTACATCTTTACCTTTTCCCCAAGGATTCATGGGGCAGGAAGTCACTTTTACGGTCACCTTGAATGAAACAGTCCCATCTGCTGACCATGTTCTGCAGTAATGAGAAAGGAAAATGCCACAGTCCTTAGAAAAATAAATCAGGGATTTGTACCCTTTTCTTATTTTACAAACATCCTCTGACATATTAAGTCATTTTTTTTAAATTTCTGATTATTAAAAGAAACAAAATGCAAAGCACTTTTTATATATTTTCTATATAAACATCTTAGGATTGCATAACATAGAACAAATACAATAACAGTTTTCAATTATGAGCAGTTTCTGAATCATATTTTATATCTGAATCAGATAAAAAAAAAAAAACAGATTAAAGATGAAAATGATAAACAGATGTTTCAATATTCATTCATCCTTAGCACACATCCTTAATATTTTAAACATACTTTAAAAAGAGACGTGTTGGTGTATACACAATATTTATTTGGAAAAAGTTTAAATAAACTACTTTGAAATAAAAGTAAGTACATGTATAATTAGTTACTCATCACAAATTTGCAATAGGCCTATTAAAATTCATGAGTCCAGTTTTGTAGCAACTCAAAGCAGCTGTTACAACATATTTTTTTTCTTTTTCTCTCTTTTTCTTATTCTTGTTCTTGAAGTCTTGCCAGATCTTTCAGCTTTGTGAACTTCACACTGGTTCAAAGGTTGGTGTGAGGCACTGAGGAGGAAGAGAAGACTTGTTAATGTTTGCTTCTGTCCTTAAAAAAGTAATCCTTTTTATGAAATCACATCTGCTGTATATGATGATCCAACACATTGTGAGTCTAATGTACGTTAGTTTAGATATTAGTCACTTGTGAAATCAGGAACCTGATTGATGATTCACACATTTGTTTGTAAATGATCGTGACTCTGAGATGTATTAAAGAAGATGTATAAAGAAACAAACCAAAATAGATCTACAATTACAGTGACATTACCGGCAAAAGACAATTGAAAGTAAGTTGTAATGATAGACAAATGTTGGCTTTTGAAATGTTAAAGTCATACTTGTGGCTGTAGCTTGAAAACAGAAAGAGCAGCTGGATGAATCATTTTATATGGGTTAATGGAGGGGGATGGGAAACAGAGGAAAAGAGAGATAACATGTAAATTTGCATGGCCTGCATAAGGCAAAAATATTTGTCTTTGAATGTCATTGGAAGTGAAAAGACCAAAGGTGAAACTTGAGAAAAAAAATGTCATGTTTTAGTATATATACATGCATAAGCTTTTACATGCACTGTATTATTGTTTAATGTTTAAAGACGTCTTTTATGCTCACCAAAGGTACATTTATTTAATCAAAAATACAGAGAAATCTGTAATATTGTGAGAACTTATTACAGATTAAATTAACTGTTTTCTCTTCTAATATATTTTATAATGTAATTTATTTCTGTGATGGCAAAGCTGAATTTTAATCAGCCATTGCTCCAGTCTTCAGTGTCACATGATCCCTCAGAAATCATTCTAATATGCTAATTTGTTGCTCAATAAACATTTCATATTATTATCAATGTTGAAAACAGGTTTATTATTGCTTAAAATGCTTAATTTTGCTTAATGTGCATGGCTTAATTTGTCTGATAGCTATAGGTACAAGGTACTTTATATATATATAAAGTACATTATATATATATATATATATATATATATATATATATATATATATATATATTCTTTAAAAACTAATAAGTATTTTTAATAGCTACAAGGTACTTTTAAAGACTGACATATTTCAATATTTGATGCTGAAAATTTTTATATAGATTTATTTTTATAATAATTGTAATAGTATTTTTTAGTAGCTACAAGGTACTTTTATAAAAATATAAATAAAATAAAAAAGGGAAATATTTCAATGTTTGATGCTGAAAATGTTATGTTTTTTTTTTTTTTTTTTTTTTTTTTTTTTTTTTTCCCTGTGTAGAGTTTTCATATCTACATTAGTAAACATTCCACCAAGCTGCACAACAAGTCAATAAATTATGTAACAATAAGTTATACGTAAAGCTTTTTTCAACAGCTGGGCATAGGTTGTTACATAGTAACTGTAATTCACTAAACTATAAATATTCAACTTAGCACTGTCAGTACTGACTATATTAAACATAATCATGCTTATTAGCTTTATATGTTGTAAATACAGTTGTTAATCAGCTTGTAATTGGATTTTAAAAAGAACTGATTGATCTTGTGGAACAATCTATCGTCACACAATGCGACGCTTTCCAAAAGCGCAAACATCCTCCTCCCATCCTGTGGATTAAATCAAAGCTTCTCATTGTCTTCACCTCAGTTAATCTGTAAGCCCTCAAAGGTGCTGAATGCAGACCTGAAGCATGAAGAGCAGTAGAAGGGCCCCCTACAGTCTATGAAGCAAAACCAGGCCTCTCACAGCGTCTTCGAGGATCACAACTGAGAAGATCATGGACGTCTCGAGTCCCAGAACTGATGCCCTGTCAATGGAGCCCAGTGCCAAGCTGTTTTGCTGTGGTTTCGTGAGGCGTTGCATCCCTTTGGTGTATAGAGAAGAGCTATACCACATCCTGCGCATGACTGGACCCCTGGTGAGGAGTCTGTCACATACACATCATGATAATGTGCTATGCTTGTTCTGTATGAATAGTAGAGAGTTGGCAGTGAAATGCAGCTGCTTATACAGAAATTATCCATTACTGAATAGAGCGTGATCTGTTTTGGATACAGTTTGTATTATGTCATGCATGTCCATTTGAATATAAATTAATCCTGGATGAGTCTATTCTTGATTGTTAAGTGCATCCATAATAATGTATGCTATGTCTTGCATCTTGTATAAAAATATGGCTGTCATAAATAGCTTGGAAATCACATCAAGCGTATTTATGAGAAATTAGATCTGTAAAAGAATTGGTTGCAAACAGAAATTCTCAGCTGCTTTGTTTTTCATCCATGTGACATGTGTACTTTCACAGCTGTAATCCGTGTGAGTCCAGGACTTTCATCTTCATTTTGTGCTAAATATTTCTTTGTTTGTATTCTTAGCTTGTGTGCCGGTTCCTGAATTTCCTCCTTTTCTTTGTGGTGACAATGTTCTGTGGCCGCCTGGGGAACACTGTGCTAGCGGGCTACGCCATGGCCTCAGCTGTAAGTCTGTTTGATTCAAAACTTCTGCCAGCCAGTATGTGTTATGGACCACATTATTAAGACGTGCAATATAGTTGTAGAGCATTAAGCAAGATGTGTTCAATTTGTTTTTCAGACAATAAATGTAACAGCTGCAGCGACGGGGTTTGGACTTGCTTTGGCATGTGACACTTTGGTATCGCAGGTGTGTTTTATATACAAATAGCACTCCAACTGCCTAATAAAATAATAAACCAAAAGCCTGAAATGAAAAAAGAATTAAACAATAAAAGGCCTAGCATGAATCACACAATTTTTGACAGTAATGAAAATGTGAACTAATTTCTGTACTGGTGGGATTTTAAAGTCTAGTAAGTATAAATGTGTTTTCCGTATTATTTGTGACCCTGGACCACAAAACCAGAAATAAGGGTCTTTTTTTTTTAAATTGAGATTTATATATCATCTGAAAGTTGAATAAATAAGTTTGGCAATATGAAAATATTTGGCTAAGATACAACTATTTGAAAATCTGGAATCTGAGAGTGCAAAAAAAAAAAAAAAAAAAATCGAAATATTGAGAAAATCGCCTTTGAAGTTGTCCAAATGAAGTTCTTAGGCTATTACTAATCAGAAATTAAGTTTTTATATATTTACAGTAGGAAATTTACAAAATGTCTTCATGGAACATGATCTTTACTTAATATCCTAATGATATCCTTAATATACTTATGAATGGTTTTGTGGTCTATGGTCATAATTTTTGACAGTAATGAAAATAAGGTTGTGAGGGACTGAAGTACAGTGTGTTTAATGATTTGTACTGTTGTTTGACAACATACTGATTGTTCAGCTGACAAAATATCTTTCTGAACATTTTCTCAGTAGACAAAAACTGTTTTGAAAGTTATCTTTCAGTTTTATACAGTGCTTGCCATTAGTTTATCCCTCACAGCCTCATTCTCATCTGTGTGAAATTCAAATGCGTCTGACCTGACTAAGGACTATAAATATCATGTTGTAAATATCAAAGGTAAAAAAGGTACATTTTTGTACCTTAGTTATCCTCATAATGGTATATAATTGGTATGGTATATAATTGTGACCTTAGACCACAAAACCAGTCATAAGGGTACATTTTTTGTAATTGCGATTTGTACATCATCTGAAAGCTGAATAAATATTGATGTATGGTCTGTTATGATAGGACAATATTTGGTTGAGATACAACTATTTGAAAATCTTGAATCTGAGGGTGCAAAAATCAAAATATTGAGAAATATCGCCTTTAAAGTTGTCCAAATAAAGTTCTTAGCAATGCATATTACTAATCAAAATCCGATAATTATGACCCATACAATGTATTCTTGGCTATTGCTACAAATATACCCGTGCTACTTATGACTGGTTTTGTGGTCAAGGGTCACATATTAGTACTTTCAATTACATATTAGTACTTCTAAAGTGCTTATTTACATACATTAGTACCCAAAGTTTACATGTTAGTACCAGTAAAAAGGCACTGTCCCAGTGTAGAGAGTGTATAGTAAAATAACTGATAGCTTATGGCAGTCTTGCATCTTGCCCTCAGACATTCGGGAGTAAGAACCTTCTCCGTGTAGGTGTCATCCTACAAAGAGGCATCTTAATTCTGACGCTCTTCAGTTTGCCCTGCTGGGCTTTGCTTGTGAATACCCAGCCTCTGCTTCTTTATCTGGGGCAGGACCCTGAAGTGGCCAGGTGACCGGTGCACTCTTTAACACACACTGACTGTACATATTTGGATTGATATTGACTGTTGAATGCTTAAAGTGAACACTGAAGCACTAGAGTACACATGGGTCTGTGGTGACTGACTGACACTTTCTCTCTCTCAGGATTGCACAGCTCTATGTGGTTGTATATCTGCCAGCAATTCCGGTAAGGTCCACTAATGGATTATTATGGATTGCATTTCCAGCCCAGATGAACTCAAATCGAATAATTCTTTGTATACATTGCTGTTCATTCTCACCATCACGTGTCTATATTACAGGCCATGTTTCTCTATCAGCTGCAACTGTCATATCTTCAAAACCAGGTAGATAATATGATCCTTTAAGGAAACGATCAGTTTAATAACTGCGTTAAGTAAGTAATTCTCATGAATTCTCTGTAGGGAGTGATCAAGCCTCAGATGTATGCATCTGCAGTTGCCAATGTTGCCAATGTGATAGTGAACTACTTTCTTCTGTACTGGTGGGATTTTGGAGTTTAGTAAGTATAAATGTGTTTTCCATATTATTTGTGACCCTGGACCACAAAACCATTCATAAGTGTTCTTAGCAATGCATAGGCTATTAAAGGAGAAGTTCACTTCCAGAACAAAAATTGTCATGCCGTTGTCATCCAAGATGATTATGCCTTTTTTTCTTCAGTCGTAAAGAAATTAATGTCTAGCTCTGCCATGCACATCTGTGTATTCTGGTTCATGACAGTTAGGGTATGTCAAAAAACTCCCATCTCTTTTTCTCCTCCAACTTCAAAATCATCCTTCATCACTGCAAAAGTACCGAACCAGTGTTTACAAAGTGAACGTGCAAAGAAGGTAAAACGCCCTTTACAAAAAAAAGGTAAAACAGTGATGTAGGACGATTTTAAAGTTGGAGGAGAAAATGAGATGGGAGTTTTTCAACATACCCTAACTGTACTGACCCGGATTACACGGAGTACGCATGCGCATCGCAGAGCTAGACAAGACAAGCATTTAAGGTTAAAATGTATATAATTTTTCCTCAAAAACATAATTTCTTTACTACTGCAGAAAGACAGACATTAACATCTTGGATGACAACAGGGTGAGTACATTATCTGTAAATTTTTATTCTAGAAGTGAATGTTTCCTTTAATAATTTACAAAATATCTTCATGAAACATGATCTTTATGTAATATCCTAATTGATTTTGACCCAGACAATGTTTTATTGGCTATTGCTACAAATATACTGTACCCGATTGGTTTTGTGGTCCAGGGTCACATTTATGTGTTTTTTCCCACATGTTTGGTTTTCAATATTTTCATGTTTTCTGTTCATTTTTAGTGGGTCTGCTGCTGCAAACACCTTTGGTCAGGTTTTTAATTGTTTTGCCCTGTTTTGTTTTATTCGCTGGCAGAAGCTCCATGAGAAAACTTGGGGAGGTAAGTTTCTCAGTGTCTGCGAAGTTACTTTGAAACTAGTTTGCCAAGCTACTTGACTACCTGTATTTTATAACTACCTTGTCAGGCTACTCGTTGTTACTTGAGTTTTTTTCTGAAACAAAATAACGGTTTGAATACAGTTTAGTTTTCTACAATAATTCGTATTTACGCATATGACAGCGAGCATCGTTTGGAATGACTCGATTCACTAAACTGAATCAGACTTTAAATATGCGGCCGTGTAGGAGTCGATTCACTGGAATAATTCAGAATTCTTGCGTATGTTCTTATGCATATGGCAGAGAAAACCGTTAAGACGAGCCCATTAACTAAACTGAATCAGACTTTCCAAGACAACAATACTAGAATTAATCAGATTAATGCTTCTAAAATGAATCGCTTATACAGAGCACCTACACAATTTTAAAAACCTTAGGTGGGTTGTGAAGATCCAAAACACACTGAGATTTTATATGAACTTTCAATTTCTGTTTTCCTGTCCCCAACAGGGTGGTCTTCAGAAGCCTTTCAGGATTGGGGGTCTTACATGAAGCTGGCCATTCCCAGTACACTGATGACCTGTTTTGAATGGTGGATCTATGAAGTTGGAGGCTTCCTGGCAGGTCAATGATGTTAAAATAACACTGGCACATTCACAGTATATAAAAGAAACATGTTTATGCTTGTATACCTAACTAGTTTGATTTTACCATTGTTTTTTTTCATGATTCATGAATGTCTCTTCTTCCCATCAGGAATGTTGAGTGAGGTGGACCTGGCCGCTCAACATGTGGTTATAATGCTGGCGTACATCAACTACATGGTGTGTTTGGATGATCTGAGAATATTCATATTATCATAAAAATGTACCTTACCCTTTTTCATAATAGTGCTGTTTTTTTCACCTCCTTTCTCATATTCCAGATCCCATTAGGCATGCAAGGCGCAGCGTGTGTTCGTGTGGGAAACGCACTTGGCGCTGGGGAAACAGCTGCTGCCATTTTCACCAGTAAGGTGTCTCTCATCAGTTCAGGTAAAAACATTTGATATCAATCATTCCTAAGCCTGTCATAATACTTAGACAGTCATATGCAGCACAAATTGATGCCATGTAAACACATTCATTTTGTTCCCCAGCTGTTATAGCAATCTTCCAAGGTTTTGTCCTGGGCTCGACAAAAACAGTCATTGGTTACATATTCACTTCCGATGAGTAAGCCACTTATCTCATTATTTCAAGCACATGAAACAAAGTGTTTTTTGGCATAAGTACACTTAACAAATCTGTAAACACTCCAGTCGTCATATTAAGAATTAAGATTTAACAGAAACAATGTCAACAACAGCTGTGTCAATTTTCCATTTTGTGATGTTTGTCATATTTTAGGGCTATAGCAGAGCTTGTGTCTCAGCTACTGAGCATCTACTGCCCTCTTCAGTTCTTTAATGGAATATTGGTGAGTCCTACACAACTTTTATTTCTCTCACTTTTTTTCTCCTCTTTTTTACGCAACAGTATATGGAGGGAGGAGATAGACCATCTGTATTAAAAATTAAAAATGTATTAAATTATTTTTGAATTTATACAAATGATCATGTTCAAAAGTTTACATACACTTGATTCTTAATACAGTTAAACAGTTAAACTGCTCGCTGTTCTTCAGAAAAATCCCACAAATTCTTTGGTTTTTCAGCATTTTTGTGTATTTGAACCCTTTCCAACAATGACGGTATGATTTTGACATCCATTTTTTCACACTCTGGACAACTGAGGGACTCATATGCAACTGTTACAGAAGGTTCAAACGCTCACTGATGCTTCAGAAGGAAACACGATGCATTAAAACTTTTGGAATTTGAAGATCAGAGTAAATGCAACTTATTTTGTCTTCTGGAATACATGTAAATATCTTCTGTAGCTTTTGAAAGGCAGTACTAAATTAAAAAAAAAAAAAAAAGATATTTTGGCAAAATAAGAAAAATGTATACATCTTCATTCTGTTCATAAGTTTTCACCCCTCAGCTCTTAATGCATTGTGTTTCCTTCTGGAGCATCAGTGAGCATTTGAACCTTCTGTAATAGTTGCATATGAGTCCCTCAGTTGTCTTTAGTGTGAAAAGATGGATCTCAAAATCATACAGTCATTGTTGGAAAAGATTCAAACACACAAAAATGCGGAAAAACCAAAGAATTTGTGGGACCTGAAGAACAGCGGGATAGTTTAACTGTTCAGGACAAACAAGGAACTCATGAACAACAATCACTAAACAAAAAAAAAAAAAAAAAACACAGCCATGGATCATTCAGGTAACAAAGCAGTATTAAGAATCAAGTGTATGTAAACTTTTGAACGGGGTCATTTTTATAAATTCAACTATTATTTTCTCTTGTGGATTTTTCAGGTAAATTCAGGTAAATACTAAAAAAAAAACATGCATTTTGTATGATCCCTCTTATTTTGGTAAAATAATTACCATTTTGCACATTCTGCAAGGTGTATGTAAACTTTTGACTTCAACTGTATAGAGAGAGAGAGAGAGAGAGTTCCTCTATTACATTTTTTTCTTTTTAAATTCTTTCAGTGTGTTGGCATGGGCATTCTTCTTGGTACAGGGCAGCAGAAGATAGCCGCTATTGCAAATCTCTTTGGCTACTACTGCATTGGACTCCCATCGAGCATTGTTCTGATGTTCACGGCTAAGTTACAAGTTGCAGGTTTGTCTAAATGCATCATATTGACTCTTGTCACAATTACAGGTATTCGATTACAGGGCACCTTTTAATATCTACAATTATGTATTGCCGGCTCTTTCAGGCTTTTGGCTGGGCCTCCTCATTGCGGTCTTTTTGTTAGCCATTTTTTTCACTGTGGCTATTTTCAGATTAAACTGGAAGAAAATGACAGAAGAGGTAGGCATATCAGGTCTATTAAAACCACCTTTCTGGCACCTTTCTTCTAATTATATTGCTCATGATCATGTGATGAGTTGATGACTAAAAGTGTTCCTTTCTCTTTGAAAGGCAATTGAGCGTACAGGAAAGAGTGCAAATGGAGCAGCAAATGGAACAATGACCCCAAGCCATCGCAACAGCTTCTACCAGGTGGTCCTGAACGCAGAGGTATTTTTCTGTCTTTGTAGTTTACATTTGAAATAATCAACAAGAATTAGAAGGTCAATGCATTAAATTACTACAACTAAGTGCAAAAAAGAAACAAGTAAACAAGTAGTATAATTGTTAAAATTGTATGTTACTGTTTCAGAATGGGAATGGATACGTGGTTGTGAGCTCTCACGATCAGGATGAGGGGCTCAACCATACTACGGTACATGAGGGGCCAAACGAGACTCACGTGGAGGAAAAGCCTGCAGTTCTGCTCTCTACAGCTCAGCTGATCCTCAGGAGGGGTCTGACCACACTCGGTGCTCTTCTCATCCTAGCTGTAGGGATAGCTGTCCATCTCACTGTGCCTTTACCTGAGGTATCTTATGGTGCTGGTGCAAATTTTACTTTGGACTCAAACTTTACCACAGCCACTCCCTTCTAGTCATTGAGTATCGTTTGAAACCTGGACATCAGATACTGTAGATTCACTGTGAACCTTTTCTATCTCTATGCTGTGAACGTGTGCAGTAATGAAGAAATTGTATTGAATTAGAAAAGTAGACATATTTTCACATTGGTCTCAGGCTGTATATTGTGACCTAGACAGATGATCGTATTTTTATTCTGTGTGCACTTGCTTTTCCCACAGCATTAGGCTGAGTAGTAAGAAAATCGAGCAGCTTAGCAGGAAGAGGTCTGTTCCCAAGTGACACAGTCATATAATCTCTTCAGTTGACATTTCTAGTCAGGCAGCTGCTGGAGAAATGCTGGCAAAAAGAAGATATTCTATAAAGCCGCTGTCATATATTGAGAAATCTGTATTATTAAACAGGTGGAACGGTGGGAACTCAAACCAAATGCTGTCAGTTGCATGCAGAACCTTCGTAAGGAATCCGACCTACCTAACGTGAGGGGCTGTTCACACAGAATGTGTTTTTGTGTTTAAAAGTGTGAGTTTCAGGGTAGTGGAATTTTAAAAAAAGCATGGTCTAAAGATGCAAAATCATGCGAAACACATAAGTGCTGCTTTTTCTACAAAAATATGTATTTGAACCCTTTCCAACAATGACTGTATGATTTTAAGATCCATCTTTTCATACTGAGGACAACTGAGGGACTCATATGCAACTATTACAGTTATGCTTCAGAAGGAAACACGATGCATTAAGAGCTAGGGGTGAAAACCTTGTAAGTAGCTTCTGAAGGACAGTACTAAATAAAACAAAATATGATATTTAGGCAAAATAAGAAAAATGTACACATTGTCATTCTGTTCAAAAGTTTTCACCCCCTGCTCTTAATGCATCGTGTTTCCTTCCGGAGCATCAGTGAGTGTTTGAACCTTCTGTAATAGTTGCATATGAGTCCCTCAGTTGTCCTCAGTGTAAAAAGATGGATCTCAAAATCATACAGTCATTGTTGGAAAGGGTTCAAATACACAAAAATGCTGAAAAACCAAGGAATTTATGGGACCTGAAGGATTTTTCTGAAGAAAAGTGGGCGGTTTAACTGTATAGGACAAACAAGGGACTCATGAACAACAATCACTAAACAATAAAAAACAAACAAACACAGCTGTTGATCATTCAGGTAACAGCACAGTATTAAGAATCAAGTGTATGTAAACTTTTGAACAGGGTCATTTTTATAAATTCAATTATTATTTTCTCTTGTGGACTATATGTTAATGTCTTTTATGTGAAATATCTTATTCAGGTCAGTACTAAATAAAAAAATATGCATTTTATATGATCCCTCTTATTTTGGTAAAGTAATTCACATTTTGCAGATTCTGCATGGTTTTTCTATTTTTCTATAAAAAATGTCAAGTTTCAAGTTATAACATGCCATTCTAAAAATGCAGTGCTTAAGTTAAAAGTCTAGTCTTTGCAAGTTTTCTGCATTGAAAAACATGCATATTGAGCAGTGGAGTGGAAATAAGCAAAGTCTTTTTATTTATTTTTTATTGTTTTTTTTTTAGATGAACTTGAGTGCTGCATTTTTATAATACAGTGTCTTGCATGAGATGCAAGCACAATGGTCAAACACTTTCTGTGTGAACAGCCCTTTACTCTGCCTTGCGTCTTACATTTTTAAACACAAAAACACATGAAAGGTCTAGACTGGAAGCATCAAAGCAAATGTTCTGATCCATTTGTACTGTTGTCAGAAGTAGAACAACCACAAGGCGTACTGTATGTCAGAAATAGCACAGGACATCCGTTTATTGTTACGCCATATTGTGCTGCATCCAATGTAAAGAGAATCGATTATAATGTTTTCTATTTGCTTTTGATGTGTCACGACGCTTGTGGCTGGTGTACACGTGGTGTAAGACAAAAACTATGCAACCTTTTGTGAGATTGCTCACATATGAGTTTTTAAAGGTTATAGCAAATGTTTACTGGTAACTAGAGAACCATCAAGTGACATAATGTGCTATCTCCATCTGGTTAAGGTCCCTGGTTGGAGATCTATTAGATATCTTTTCATTTTCTGTTAAAAGGAACCCTGGGTATTAAGACTTGTATGGCTTAATATAACATAAATGATGTCTTTATACAAAATACATAGAAGAAAACCCATAAAAGATTTATGTTATTTTAAAAATCCACATCATTTTATACATATTTTTGACTATGGGGGGTGTCATTATTTTGATAACGTGAAATGGTTGCACTCGGTGAGCTACTGGCGCTACCTGTTGCTATTTTTACAACAACTCAACTTGGAAAATAAAATACTGATACGATGACCCCAGCGTCTGAAAAAGCTTACAGGTGGCAATGGATGTAAGTGTACACGTCCCCTGATATTGAGTAAAATCCACGTTAATGAACTCCTTCAGTGGCTGCGGCATCATGATAATTTTCTGCCAGGATGGCATCTAGCATTTCTTGTCTCTGCCATTTATAAGCTCTTTCAGTAGCTGTTGTCTGCGAAAAGCCTCAAAGGCATCAGGGCTAAAGTGAAGAGAACAAAGACACGGATAGTTTTATTCGTTCACAGGCATCTTCCGATTCTTTTCTCCTCTTCTTATTGCTAGGAAAGCAATGAATAATGCGCCCCCATAGTCCAAATATGTATAAAGCGATGTGGATTTTCCATGGGCTTTCTACTACATATTTTAGTAAGAGACATCATTTACATTATATTAAGCTATACAAGTCTTTATACCTAAGGGAAGACACTGAATGAATGGAAGATTGTTTTGTTTAGCTTTTTTCTATTGACATATAACTAATATATTTGATAAGTTTTTGATTTTTTTTGTTTGTTTTGTACTGTAAATCATTTTTAGTTTTAAATTTAAGAGGTTTTGTGCATAAATTGTATGCACCACTTACATATACTACTTTATTTACTTTTTAGCTTTAATATTTTGTCCTGCTAATATATATGCATCTACATGCTGACAAGTCTCAGGAGTGCTGGTGTCATACTGTGTGTTGCTAACTTGTTATATGTAAATGTCTGATCCACCTACAGGCCATTAACTAATCATAGGAATTTTCCACATTTAACAGTATGAAGTGACTGTGACTCTGGGCTGTTTTCAGATGAGTGTCACGTATGGAAGTGTAATTCAGCCGCAGGGAGCAAAAAGTGATACTAGTGTGGTTTGTTTCATTGGAACTGATCAAGTGAAGTGAAGTCAGTGACATGATTTAAATTGAACAAGACATAAAAACGCACATGCCCTGTGGTGGGCGGTAGGTAGGTGTTTTAACATCTTTTTTTGTAAAAAGATAATCTATAATTAGATTTAGTTCCTACTTTCAAACAGCTGCACATAGCTTAGAGCAGCTTATCACAAATGAAATCCTTGGGTCAATAAATCACTATGTCATTATATGTCTGGGATTATTTTTCTATATCAGCTATATTCACAGCCAGGTCACAGTTAAGGTCACTTAACTGATGAAATCAGACAGCACCTTTGTAAAAATCCTAATCGCAACGAAAGTTGTGATAGTTATTTTTTCCCTAGTGTGTTGTATGTCTGGGTTGAACGGCTTTCTGGACAAGAAAAGAATGTAGGACGGGGTTTGATTTTATCTATTGGGAATTGATTGATTGTTATTGTTTTGTAATTGCTGAGACTTCGAATACACGTTGCAGGTTTGGATTAAGAGAACATATGAAGTTAAAAAAAAGGATATGCACGAATAAATAATTTGTAATAAACAGTTAGTGAATTTTGATGTCATGGTGACTTCAATAACAATGTTTGTCTATTTACTTTTTTGCATCAGCATGCAAAAAGTCAATTTCAGCTTCAGTCCATGAAATAACATTCATTTAATATGTTTGCCATTTGCGTTTGCAGTAACACATTTGCTCTTTTTAATATAAATTCATGAGATGATAAAGATGTGAGAGCATGTGGGAATGAAAGTATGGCTTTACAAGCTGAAACAGCTGGATTTTTGGAAGAACTTGGGATAGTACAGCATTGTACTGGTTGTTTTTGTTTGAGTAATATATATATAAATATATTCATATAAATAAATGTAAACATTAATACAAAATGAGTACATACATAATGTCTCACTCCACGTAATGTAAAGCAAAACCTGGATATTTAAAGGGCTAGTCACCCAATTAATTAATTACTCACCCTCATGTCATTCCCATGTCAAACCCAGAGACTTTCGTTCATCTTCAAGAAGGGAAATTAAGATATTTTTGATGAAATCCAAAAGCTTTCTGACCCTGCATAGACAGCAACACAACTGACATGTTCAAGGCCCAATAAGTTGGTCAGGACATCATTAAAATAGTCCAGTGGTTCAACTTTTTAAGAATACTTTTTGTGCTCAAGAAAAAACAAAAATAACTTTATTCACTTTATTTTCATAGTGTCATAAAATTACAGTTGAACCACTGATGTCACATGGACTATTTTATTGATGTCCTGCCTACCTTTCCGGCCTCTGACAGTGGCAGTTGTGTTGCTGTCTATGCAGGGTCAGAAAGCTCTCAGATTTCATCAAAAATATCTTAATTTGTGTTCTGAAGATGAACTGTCTAACTGGTTTGGAACGACATGAGGGTGCGTAATAAATGACAGAATTTTCATTTTTGGTTGAACTATTCCTTTAATGCCAAGACACCGTCTGAAATCCCAGAAAGGTGCCCTGTTTTGTGCCTCACAGGCATCACCTGCCTTTTAAATACAGTACAGAGTGAATATAATAAACATATTACATTGGTTGGTTTTGGGTAAAGTCCTATGACATGTCTGTCTGCTTTAAAATACTCTTTACCCAGTACCAGTCCTTCAGCTGTTAAGACGTCATCTTTTAAGAAAGAACCTAACGGCGAGTCCAGCAGCGAGGAGTGCTAGCATAGCTGCCACAACCAGACCTCGGCGCAGCACTAGCGCGCTCAGTGGCAGCTGCACCCTCACTGTAGCAAGTAGTACATCGGCCTGCTCATCCAGTAGCCCATCCATATCTGTAGCCATATCCAGATCACGGCCTTCAGTATTTCCACCGTCCTCTTGTGCACCTGTCAAGAAAATGACTCTTATTAGCATGCCTCATTGAATAAAATCACTTTTTGAGTTGTTAGTGTCAAAACAACCATATTACCATCATCTGTCCCTCTTGTCAACACTCCAGCCCTGATCTGTGCCTGGAAAGTGAAAAGTTCATGATTAGATCAGTGAAAAGTTTCGCTTAAAGGGATAGTTCACCCGAAAATGAAATTCTGTCATTAATTACTCACCCACATGTGATGTAAGACCTTTGTTCATCTTTGAAACACAAATGAAGATATTTTTGATGAAATCCAAGAGCTTTCTGTCCCTGCCTAGACAGCAATGCAACTGACATGTTCAAGGCCCAGAAACCGTGACGTTTTAAAGCTACAAGAGTACTGTTGGTGTGCAAAGAAAACAAAAATAAAGACTTTATTTGACAGTTTGTCCATGTGACACTGATGTCACATGGACGATTTGTTTTATGTCCTTACTACCTTTCTGGGCATTGAACGTGGTAGTTGTGTTGCTGTCTATGCCAGTCAGAAAGCTCTCGGATTTCATTAAAAATATCTTAATTTGTGTTCCGAAAAAGAACGAACATGGGGGTGACAGAAATATGATTTATGGGTGAACTGTCCCTATAAGTGCATGGTAAATCAACTTTTAATGAAAGAAAATCCTATATTCCTCACCTCCACAGAGGCTTTCTGCCAGTTCAGTTTGAAAAGAAGGGCAATGAGAAACACTGACTGAAGGAAGACGGAAATTAACAGGCCAGTCCACAGACCTTAAGGAGATTAGAGGAATGGTTAGCACAGGATGGTTCAAGACAGAGTGAAACACAGAGTGAAAAAACAATTACATATTAATACTAAATATCATCATAAAAATGTTTCAAATGCTATTTTTGATGTATATTTGTCTTTTAATATAAATTATAAATATTACTAAATATAATTCTCTATTATTAGCTGTTTTTCTGTTACGTGTTTCAAATGTTGTTTTTGATGTATATGTATATTTCAAGAGTTTATTTCCAAAAATGTTCAAAATTTTTTCATTTTTCATTCCAATTAATCTCAATTAAACTGCAGTTTGATTATTTTAATATGAAGCAAATATAACAAAAAATACAGCTAACTAACACAATAAAACAATAAAAACATGATAACGTAAATAAAAAAAAAACATGACTTTTGAACATTTTTAAAAATGTTATCTGTTATATGTTTTGGCAAATAAACTCTTCATTTGTATTTTAATATTTCTAATTTATTTTAATATAAATTAGAGATATTATTAAATATAATTTTCTATTATTCATTGTTTTTCTGATACAGTATATAAAATCATATAAACGTTTTAAATGATATTTTAATGTATATTCTAATATAAATTAGA
The DNA here is from genome assembly GCF_022985175.1 of Labeo rohita. NCBI lineage: Eukaryota > Metazoa > Chordata > Actinopteri > Cypriniformes > Cyprinidae > Labeo > Labeo rohita. The sequence continues at coordinate 23,978,488 of NC_066883.1, read as the reverse complement.
AATATTAAATACAATTTATTATTATTGCTTATGTGTGTTATTGTTAATATTAGGATAAAAAGAAATTATAAACTAAGTAATTACATATATAATCATTCTAATAATACATTGTATTTCACAATAACAAAATTACTACTACTACTATGTAACTGATAGAATATATATATGCATGCCTCACCAAAAACTCCCCATTTTGCAGCAAACATCAGGGATATTCCAATAGGAAAGCCAACCAAAACAAATCCCACCAAGTTGCAGACAGCCCCAATCTTCTGCTTGCCCAAACCTTTCACTATACTGCCACCTGCTGCCTGATTGGATTGAAATAAGAAATAATTAAATAATTAATAATTTCTCCCCAGGTGACAGCTTCAGAGGTGTTTATGTATAAGGGATAACATCCAATATAATTAAGGTTTGAACTCAAGTTTCCTGATCATTGTGTTGGTGTTGTCAGTTTTGTTATTAATTCCTAATGAGGGCTGTGAGTGCTCTAACACATCTCTGCTAATGACTTACCGCTGTTGAATCAAGAAGATGGAAAGGAGCGAATAAAACCATTACCGTGGCAACCCTCATTCTGATGTCTCTGTGAGAGGAAGGAAAGAAAACAATTGCCCCAATATTAGTCTTGTTTTTCTCAAAATGCTGTTTTCAAAGACTTTTTAGCTATTTTATGATGTTGAGGCTATGAATTTCATGAGTATGAGTTTATTTTAAAATATTTATTTTTAAAAACAGGTAAACGTTATTTCCCAGTGTAAAATATATTATTATTAGGGCTGTCAGTTGATTAAAATTTGTAATATAATTAATCGCATGCTGTTTCGATTAATTATACATTAATTAATCGAAACAGCATGCGATTAACTAGATTAATCGCAAAATAAATTTGACTGTGAAAATACCCAGAAAAGATTATTTAAAGCTTTAAAATGAGAAAGTATCAAGTAGACATTACAAATTGTAGCTTTAGAAAGAAATATTTTATTTGATTCAACATAAAATTTATTACACATAAACATTTAGGCTGCAACGGCCTAATGTAAACTATGGAACATACAAGAAGATAATTTGATAAACATCGCAGTATTTTTTGTTCATATGATGAAAGTCATTGGTAACCAAAACAGCTTTGTTACCAACAGTCTTCAAAATACCTTCATTTATGTTTATGATTATTTTTAATGAAATGATACTCTAAATAAGAAACTAAATCTGCCAGTAGGTGGCTATAAATGTCTTTGAGTCATTCGTTCATTCATTCAATTCATTCAAACAGATGATTCATTCAGGAATTAAGTAAATGGATATCTTTTTGAATGGGCCTTTGAATCATTGATTCACACAATTTGTTCAAAATTTTAGGGCATAACTGCATTTGTGCAGTCGTTGCCCTCAATCGTATTTGTGAACAGTCAACTAACTTATATGAAATATAAGATGACGTACAGGTCTGGGGGCGGGGCCAGCACATTAACTGCCTTAAAATATTTTAATCACGTTACTTTTTAAAGTAAACGTGGACGGACATTATGCAAATGTGTTACTTTGTGACGTATAGCCATAACAGAAAATGATTCAAATTCCTGACGACCAGTTTTTTTTTTTTTTTTTTGATAGAAAATAACTTTATTTATCGTGCACTCTCAGCTTCACAACTTAGCAGATAGTTTATATTCACATACAGCTACATGACATATTGCATGAAAGGTTATATGTGAAAAGGCATAATAGGAGCACTTTAATAACTAATTAATTACATTAACACGTTAAACTGACAGCCCTAATTATTATGACTAAAAAATTATTTAAAAAATCTTCAAATTAAGGTTGAACCATTGATGTCACATGGACTATTTTAACAGCGTTCTTACTACCTTTCTGGACTTTGAACGTTTTAGTTGCGTTACTGTCTATGCAGGGTCAAATTTAATCAAAAACACCTTAATTTGTGTTCTGAAGATGAACAAAGTTCTTACGGATTTGGAATGACATGAGGGTGAGGAATTACTGACAGAATTTTCATTTTTGGGTGAACTATCCTTTAAGAAGCATGTTTTTATCTAAAGGAGGAGCACTCACTTGTCATTTGTGAAGATGTAAGCAATTACATTCTTTGAAGAACCAACAATAATTGCCAAAACCACTGCAACAGAGACTGAAAATAAAATAATTTCCACATTTTGATAAGAATATTAGCATGAAAAGAAATATACAGCAGCTATACAGTGTACAGGACAACTTCAAGTAATGTATAAGCAACAAATTTGCAAAGAACAGGCATAAAATAGAGTTTTACCTGCACAAATTATTGAGAGTTTGGCAGAGAGCTTGGCTTGAGCAACGTCTCCTGCTCCCATAGCATTCCCCACTCTCACATTGCCGGCGACACTGAAGCCTATAGGGATCTAAACACAGGCCACTGACATGAAGTGTTCATACAATCTTGAAATAAAAAACTTTCACACTAATGAATATATACCATGTATGCAATATTTGCTAGGCTGTACATAACTGACTGAGCTCCGAGCTCCACTTCACCTATCAGACCTGCCATAAAAACAAAACAAATTAATTAAATTGAATTAAAAAGGACGTGGAATTGACCCTTTTCAAGCAGTTTGATTGACAGGCAATCTGACCAATCATAATGGTGACTCTGCCATTTCATCTGAGAAACAAACCAGACAAGAAAATGGTATGTACTGATGTCTTTTTGCGGTAGAACCAAGAAAACGTCTGATGTTATTCATGTGTACTTTATGCTGTATCTAGTAAAGAGGAAGAGATGATCAGTTTACGTGACACTTGTACTGAGGACTGTTACAGACATTATGAGCCACGATACGATATTTATTCTATGAATTTCTTACATATTTACAAAATTTGAAAGCTAAGACTTTGTTACATGCCAAAAGTAACCTGTTATGTCTTGTCTGTCAGCACGTTGTCAGTTTCCTCTTTGCTCCGCGATGTATTTTTCACTATGTGAGTACATGATGTGTGGCGTGAGAGTACAAAGCAGGGTTGCCAGGTGTTCACAACGAAACCCGCCCAATTGTTATTCAAAACTTGCCCAAAAGTAGCTCAATCGTTCTGACGGTGTTGCCCCGGAAAAAATTGCATTCTAGTGGGTAAAATGCATGTTTTGTGGTGGGGTTCATCTGGTTAAATTAGCATTCCAGGGGCTAAATATTACGTTATTGGGGGCGCGTCAACCCGTGGCAACAGTATGAAAGTAGCCCAATTCCCACAGACTTGGCAACACTGGCACCATGGCTTATCCAATGCAGCAAGGGGCGCAGGTCTTTGCGAAGGGTGAATTGTAATTACATTTTCAATTTAAGAAAGCATAATTAAAATTATGTCAAATTTATTTAATGTTATCATACACATAAATGATCATATTTACCCCAATTTCATAAAATTCTAATCAGAAATTACTCAACCTGCGAGTAATCCTCCAATCTCATAAGTCCACCACTCTGCACACATCATGAGCATACTTGGAAGAGCCAGATGGATAAACGAGTCCCACTCCTGCAAACAGTCCATCGACCAACCTACACAGCACCAAAGAAGTGCTTTAAATACTGTATATCTGTCAACTTAATCAACCTGCAATGGCTGTTGCATACACACACATGAAGAACTGTCACATAATAACAGATCCCTCATCAACTCACCAGGCCAAGTATCCTTATGAAGACCTGTGCATCGGATGTAGATAAGCAATATGATGGCCAGACTGTACTGTGAGATTGTATTAGCAGCTGCTGATCCACTGCAGATGAAATACACATGGTCAATAAGTTCTCTTGTTGCTTTCTGTCCTGTAGTTTAACAGCAAATGTTATGGAAACTCACGTAACACCCATATCCAGGACAAAGAGGAAGATATAGTTGATTAAAGCATTTAGGACATTTGCCACTACTCCGGTAATGACCAGAGGCCAAGTTTTTCCCTAATAAGGGAAATTAAGGGTATAAAGAATAAGGGTAATAAGAGATTTCATTAAGTTTCACATTCATGCTTTCTCAGAACATTATATTTTAATGTCTTTCTCATACCTGGTTCTGTAGATATTTTGCTTCAATAATGAACATAAAAGCAGCCTGAGACAAAAAATAACAGTGTTACTTTAAATGATGTCACACATTTTAGTCACCAGGTCTATGAAATAACAACTATTAGACCAAAAAGGACAGCATTTCTTTTAAGCATTTAGTACATTTCAGATGTGACAAAATAAGAGTGTGTGTAACACTAAAGATAATGGAAGTACATACCGGAAGACCAGGCAAAAAAATGTCCACATACAGCTGAGATACTCTGAAACAGAATAACAGTTCTGAGGTTAATGCTGAAGCCGGTTTCTTCTTTAATGACTAATTTCTGTTAAGTGCATCAGTATGCTCCATAAAGCTGTGTTAATAGTATTGCATGGATTATTGTTTAATTTCTGGGTCAGTATGTGCCGGGCTTTTCTCTAGTGCTTCACAGTCTTGAATATAGTGCTCACCTGGCAACCTCGGGGCTTTGCCCTACAAGCAGTAATACTGACTCTGTATTGATAAGAAGGGCGCAGCATGGCAAGCATGCGAGCAGCAGAATTAAAACTGCCTTCTGAGTTATAACACCAACTAGATGCAAATTACCAGCTCCAAAAGCCTGCAAAAGACAGCGTAACGGTATTAAAAAAAAAAAAAAAAACGTTATACAAAAAATGTTAATAACATTAACAATGTATTTGTTTGTATATGAATGAACAAGGAAACATATTTATACCTGAGAAATAAGTGTGTCACATGCTGCGGACAAGCCGTAACCTATACAAATACCCATAACATTGATGGCCTGTTGTTGAGAACACATTGAATTCTTATTAATGGCTGATATTTAAAAATATATTTAAATTAAATTACATTTGGCAGTTACAGAAGAGATAAATATATAAAACTCACAGCTGTGGCAAGAGTCACACCATCAAGCTCTACCTTTCCCAGGTGCCCACAGAACACAGTGCTTACGAAAATGATTAAATAGTCGAAAAGATAGGACAAAAACTATAAGAAAACACAAAGACAGTCTAATGGGTAACATGGCCTTTAATAAAGGTGAAGCATGTTATTTCTGTGATGCTAACCCAAATAAATTCTTAAAGATACATTTATAATGCAAATGTATTTATTTTTGTTTTTTCCAAAATAATAACGTTATATATATATATATATATATATATATAACGTTATACATATATATATATATATATATATATATATATATATATATACACTACCGTTCAAAAGTTTGGGGTCTCTTATGCTCATCAAGGCTGCATTTATTTGATTAAAAATATAGAAAAAAAACAGTAATATTGCAAAATGTTTTTACAATATAAAATAATGTTTTTTATTTTAACATACTTTAAAATAGAATTTATTCCTGTGATGAAAAGCTGAATTTTTATCAGCTGTTACTCCAGTCTTAAGTGTCACATGATCCTTCAGAAATCATTCTAATATGCAGATTTGTTATTAGAATGATCAATGTTGGATAATATCAACAGTTGTGCTGCCAAATATGTTTTGGAACCTGTGATTTTTTTTTTTTTCAGGATTCTTTCATGAATAACAAGTTTAAAAAGTACAGTGTTTATTCAAAATATAAATATTTTATAACAATGTAAATAATTTATTATTAACTTTTAATAAACTTTTAATTATTAACTTAATACATCCTTGGTGAATAAAAGTATTAATTTCTTTAAAAAAAAAGAAAAAAAAAAAAAGAAACAATAAAAATGTACTGACCCCAAACTTTTGAACGGTAGTGTATATATATATGTGTGTGACCCTGGACCACAAAACCAGTCTTAAATCGCTGGGATTTATTTGTAGCAATAGTCAAAAATACATTGTATGGGTCAAAATAATTGATTTTTCTTTTATGGCAAAAATCATTAGGAAATTAAGTAAAGATCATGTTCCATGAAGATATTTTATAAAATTCCTACTGTAGATGTAAAAAAACATCATTTTTGATTAGTAATATACATTGTTAAGAACATTATTTGAAGAACTCTAAAGGCAATTTTCCCAATATTTTGATTTTTTTGCACCATCAGATTCCTGATATTTAAATAGTTGTATCTCTGCCAAATATTATCCTATACTAACAAACCATACATCAATGGAAAGCTTAGTTATTCAGCTTTCATATGATGTATGAATCTCAATTTTGAAAAAATGACCCTTATGACTGGTTTTGTGATCCAGGGTCACATATATATACACGTTTTCAAAAATTGGGTTTTCTATTTAGTTGGCAGGTAGAAGTACATTTGTTTGGACAAAAAAATTTGTTTTTTCTGATATAATATAATATAATATAATATAATATAATATAATATAATATGTGACCCTGGACCACAAAACCAGTCTTTAGTCGCTGGGGTATATTTGTAGCAATGGCCAAAAATACACTGTATGGGTCAAAATTATTGATTTTTCTTTTATGGCAAAAATTATTAGGATATTAAGTAAAGATCATGTTCCATGAAGATATTTTGTAAAATTCTTACTGTAAATATATCAAAACTGAATTTTTTAATTAGTAATATACATTGTTAAGACCTTTATCTGGACAACTTTAAAGGCGATTTTCTCAATATTTTGATTTGTTTGCACCCTCAGACTCCAGGTTTTCAAACAGTTGTATCTCGACCAAATATTGTCCTATCCTAACAAACCATACATCAATGGAAAGCTTATTTATTCAGCTTATTTATTCATATGATGTATAAATCATCAAATTTACCCTTATGATTGGTTTTGTGATCCAGGGTCACATCTAATCTAATCTAATCTAATATAATCTAATATAATATAGCCTATACACGGTTCTGACCAGTAGGAGTCGTCAGCGTGTGTCCTTTCGATCGCTTTAAAATCGAATTTTGCTAGGCATTTGCTTGAACTGATTGAATGTATTGAAAAGTTTCGTTTCTATCATTACTACGGGAAGTTAAGTGTGTTAGCGATGGATTGGACACCTCTGATTTAACTAAACAGGGCTCAAGAAGACACACATCTTTATGGATGATAAACTGATGTACTGTATAAAATAAATACTGCTTAAAACAAATACTGATAGAGTAATTCTAAAATTGTTTTAGTTAAACGATTAAACCATGAAGTTAAATGCGATTTAGATTTAAAATAAATAAACGAGGACGTACTACTTACCACAGGCAGAGCTAGAGAGCATAAGTTTACAATTTCTCTTGTAAAGTGCACAGGTAAAAAACATCTCAAGCACGCTTGACACCTGGATGTATTTTCTGGTTCGCTCATCTTGACAAATGGTTTGATATGTCAAATAATGTATATAGAACGGTGTGATTCACAGAAGTCTGTAACACGTGTCTTTAGAACGTTGTTCTTATCTCTGAATATAAAGTTCGACAGTTTACTTCTTTCGGTGGTCCAAGTCCACATCTGACGTCGGTTGGGCGGATCGATCTTGAAATATTAATAGGCTACTTCGGATACTGTTATATGGAGACGTCACATAATAAAATCAATACTATGTGAGTTTCTTGACGTTGTGGTTTTATTAATTGTTTATCGTCCAAATGAATGCATATCGTAAAATCTGAAGTGGAAAAAAAAATGCAAAAACAGGTTTGTGATAGGAACCACTTCTTCTGCTCATTTCAACACGCACAGAAATACTGAAACACACAAACACAAGTCAGTGGCTGCGTTCGAAACCGATTACTCAAAGAGTAGGTACTTAATTTCAATAAGTACTTACTTAACGAGCGCTAAAAGAGTACGTACTTTACAGCCAAATCTCGTTGAGTATGAATGTAATTCGCACGTCATCCGCCATGTTTACGTTATCATGTGATCTACGAGCTCATAACAAGCGCAACAATTTAAAAGATACGAGCGGCAGGTTTGATCTATCCGTAAATATTCTGATGTTATAATTTGCTAATTTTGTGGTCTTGTTAAAGGAACAATTTTACATTTTATTGTGATTGTAGTATAACCATTTTTATTTTAAATTTTATAAAAAAACTTATAAGATGAAATCGTTCTCTTTAATATGTAGTTAATTTCTTCATTTTATGTGTAAAATTGGCTTAAGTGGTTTAAATCTCCATTGTTTTCTTTTCGTTTTTTCTTGCTGAATTTAACAAAAAAAAGCACCGTGGTGAATTATTTAGATATTTAACCTTGTTATTATGTTGTTGTTGTTTTTTTCTGTGTACATAATCTCATACCATGATGAATGCATGATATTTGTTTTCTGTTTTTTTGTCATTACAGTTGTCCATTGTTAGGTACAACCATATTTCCAGATCTTATATGTAATTATAAGCAATAATAATAATAACTAGATAAAAAAGTTTGTCAAGACAAACTTTAAGTTGGCTTGAGAAAGCTGGAACAGAAAGTTTTAAAAAGTTTGAAAAGCTTAAAGTTTAAAATGTTTAAGAAGTTTTAAAAAGTTTTAAGTTTGATGGTTTTCAGTCTGAAATAGTTTGAATTCTAAAGTAGTTTTAAAAGGTTAACGTTTGGATGTTTTGAAGGCAATTCAGTCTGTCAGAGATAGATAGATAGATAGATAGATAGATAGATAGATAGAATGTTGTTAGCATGTTATTAACATGATTAACATGTGACTAGCAATGATCTTATAATGATTAGCAAGGTACTAGCATGTTGTTAGCATGCTTATAGGATTATTAGCAAGTTACTAGCATTTTACTAGCATGGTGCTAACATAATTAGCAAGTTACTAGCATGTAGTTAACATGATTAGCAAGTTGCTAGCATGTTTCTAGCATGATTAGCAAGTTAGTAGCATGTTGCTAGCATGATTGTAGCATGATTAGCATGTTGTTAGCATGATTAACAAGTTACTAGCATGTTACTAGCATGTTGCTAGCATGATTGTAGCATGATTAGCATGTTGTTAGCATGATTAACAAGTTACTAGCATGTTACTAGCATGATTAGCAAGTTACTAGCATGTTTGTAGCATGACTAGCAAGTTACTAGCATGTTGTTAGCATGATTAACAAGTTACTAGCATTTTACTAGCATGGTGCTAACATAAGTAGCAAGTTACTAGCATGTTGTTAGCATGATTAGCAAATTACTAGCATGATTAGCAAGTTACTAGCGTGTTGCTTGCATGATTAGCAAGTTACTAGTATGTTACTAGCATGATTAACAAGTTACTAGCATGTTTCTAGCATGATTAGCAAGTTACTAGAATTTTGCTAGCATGATTAACAAGTTACTAGCATTTTACTAGCATGGTGCTAACATAATTAGCAAGTTACTAGCATGTTGTTAACATGATTAGCAAGTTACTAGCATGATTAGCAAGTTGCTAGCATGTTTCTAGCATGATTAGCAAGTTGCTACCATGTTTCTAGCAAGATTAGAAAGTTAGTAGCATGTTGCTAGCATGATTGTAGAATGATTAGCATGTCATTAGCATGTTACTAGCATGATTAGCAAGTAACTAGCATGTTGCTGGCATGTTTCTAGCATGACTAGCAATTTGCTAGCATGTTGTTAGCATGATTAGCAAGTTACGAGCGTGTTGCTTGCATGATTACCAAGTTACTAGTATGTAACTAGCATGATTAGCAAGTTACTAGCATGTTTCTAGCATGATTAGCAAGTTACTAGCATGATTCTGGTTGCTAGGCATAGATAGAGTTTGAATGAGTTTAAATGGATTAGAAATACAGTACATAGAAGGGAAGCTTGATTGAGCCTCAAAGATTCTGGGAGTTTTGACAGTTGGAATTTGAAAAGTGTTGGCTCATTTGAACATTCCGTCAATGTAAGTCTATGGGATTTTTCCCAAATTTAATCGTCATTTTTAGGAAAACCATAAGTCCGATCAGTTAGAAAAGATATAGCACACTCGGTCGGATCAGTGTGAAGATCTGGGCTGAGTTTGGAGTTTGTAGAGTTAAAGCTCTAGGACGAGTTAGTGTCAACAGAAGAAAATAGAATATCAGTAAGTTGGCTTTTTCAGGTCAACTTAATAATAATGAAAAGAGTGACAGGTGCACTAACACCTCATAGCATCAGTAACTCAACAACCCTACCTACCAAGTACGGTTAAAATACACCTCCACGTTTGCATTGTCTGCACACAGGAGACATCAGGCAGCTGCTGGAACATCTCGCATTTGGAGACCCTTGATTTTACATTTGAAAAATGTAAGTATTAATACTTAAAAATTAAGATAACACCATAACGATCTGCATTGCTAGCCCACCCCAACATTTACACACAATAATAAAGATACATGCTAACTAATAATTAATTATATAACTTTTTTTTGACATAGCTATGCATGAATATACACTCGACAAATGCAGCTGATTTAAGTCCATCAATTTTCAGCTAAGCACTGAATTAATGCATTAGTCAACAAAATATGTATATTTTATTTATTGACAACAAAAAAAAAACCCTGAATAAATGAGTAAAAGAAGGAATAAAAGCATCATAATAAATGCATAAATATACAAGTCAACAACAGATGAAACAGAGCTTTATTCAAACTTATTGATCTAACAATCATGTATTTACAGTTGGTGAACCCCACATCCTATTGGCATCTCAATGCAGCTGTGCCAATTCTGCTACTGTGCTGTGCTTCACAATCTCACTCTTCTCAATGGGGATGTTGTTGAGCCAGACGATGAGAAAGACCATGAAGATTGAACCCCACAACCTTGAGGCAAGAGCGGGAGAACATGTGCGGGACAATCTGGCTATCACCGTGTCTGTTCGACTGCCTGTGAAACATTTAAACAGACCAAAACATTTTACAATTCATGTTGTCAGCATTACATTTCTTGACAAATTTCATTTCATGTTTACACTTGCATGCTAATTTTTGTTATAGCTCTATTACTTTTGTAGTGGGCTAAACCGCTGAACTGGTAAGCAGAAGGTTGCTGGTTTGCAACTACCTGAGCAAGGCACTTTTCTCCAGAGGATTGGGGATCCCTGTAATAAGAGCACTGAGTCACTTTGGATAAAAGTTTCATGACTTTATTTGTTGATGCTTTTGGAACGTCTGAAAGTCGGCCTCCATTGACTAATACTGTATGAACAGAAACTGGCAGAACAGAATCACATCCTCAATGTCTTTTAGTCTTTTTCTAGATGCTCTCACTGGCTCTGAGCTCACTGAGGATGAAGAGGCCACAGCAACATCTGGCCCATATGAGGCAGTAATGGCAGGTGGAGTGATGGAGGAACTCATCCATGGCACCAGACCATTTCCAGGATGCTGCTGTGGATTTCTCCTTTCTCACTGCTCACACCAGTCTGCAGACATTTCAGATCATACAAAGAAGCATTTTTTAATTATTTTTAAAATGATTTAAACATTTTTGATTTCTGTACTAAAGTAACAAAATGATCTTACTTTATATTTTTGCTTCAGGTTTGCTTCCTTTCTTCCCACAAATGCTGCTGTCACCTGATCCACCACAAAAGATCTGCAGAAAATGCACAGAAATCACAAATCAAAAGTGCTGTAATAACTCTGTTTGATCTTTGCACCTAAATATACAGTTTAGTAAGTCAGCAAATACGATTTTAACACAAGGAACCGTGTTTTGGTTTGCAATACTCACATTTGTAAACACCCTTGTCGCGGTTCTCAATCACGTTTGATGATGACGTATTGCTCTCCCGTGGACTCCTGGGATTGAAAAGTATCCATCGATGAACACTCCAGAATCTGGGCCGAAGCGGTAGGACATCCGGGGATTTCTCGCCTACTCTTTTAGGTTTCGAACGTACTTCTTTCTTCACGTACTCTTTTTTCCTACTATATAGTAGGGAAGTATGCGGCTCGGCACGCAGCCAGTCACATACGCTTACAGATGGATTATGAAGTGTTTGTGGCAAAGCACACATCGTATACACGTCTCACTGTGCACCCCAGTGTAAATACATGCATCTAAAGTTGGTAATATAAAAGCAAATGTGTCTGTGTTCCTTAGACTTTCCTAAGTTTGCCAGGAAAGCGACCAGGGACTACTTTGTTTTTGGACAGTCCAGAACTGCTTGCTGTATCCTTCAGTGTCCATATGAAAACCCATGAAATCTTGAACACTATTCTTATAATGGCAAAAATGACATTTGATATGTTTAGTTGCTATGTTGAGTTAAACATTGTTCACAGACACTACTACTACTTTTCCTAGTGTCGCCAGTTGGTGGCGCTATTTGTCATAAAATTATAGGCTAGCCCTGCATCCCAATGAGCATACTATGACTGATCTATATATAATTCTCAATTATATTATATTATATTATATTATATATATTATAATATATATATATATATATATATATATATATATATAGTTCTCTATTATAAATCAGTGCATACTATCCACCCTATCTGCCCTAAATAGTATTGAAAATTACTACTATCACACAGAATTTAGAATGGATTGTATGCACATTGGCATGCAGGCTAAAAGTTTGAATGCTTGAATTTTTTTCCAGTGAATATTTCACAGGGTTGATTTATGTATGCTCTATAAGCACATACCTTGACTACATATGGCCACAAAAATGATATTGGACATTTCCACCATTACTGGTCAATATACATATTTTTTTATTTTACATTTTTAATTTAAGATGATATTCCTCTTCCTCTGCTACAAAAAAATGTATATGTTTTTAAAAATATCTAAGTTATTATATTTATGTTAATATATATAACTTTATATTAAGATTTTTATAAGATTTTATATATATATATATATATATATTATCAGAGGGGGGTGTTATCAGATAAAATTGTCACTACAGTAACAGTCATGACCAAAAATGTTTTCATTGTTTCGGTAGTGACAAAAGAAAACACACAGTCCTTTATTTGGGGACAGTAAACAAAATTTTAGTACAGTTATGCAAATGTTTTAGTATTTAGTATGTGGGTGAAAATTCTGTTGTGTGACGTGGTCATCACTACCAAAACATTACTCAATATAACTCTTCTTATTAAATTATATATTGCTGTGTTTCAGTGGTGACAAATTTGGGGAGAGGACAAATATTCCAAAACTTTCTAAAAATACTATATGAGAATTAACTGCACAATTACTAGAAATGTCTAACTTGGATATTATACAATTTGCATACACACAAAATTTGTGGTAAAAGACAATGTTTCCAACTCTGACTTTGATCCAATTCTGTAGAATGGCCCATATATGCTAGTCCATTTAGCCCTTGAGGTAACCTCCTTTTGTGATATTAATACAGGCTATTTGTTAATTAATTATCCTTTTATCTAACATATTACTTTCCAGAAAGTAAAGAGTTAACCATATTCACTTAGTTCAGAAAAAGGTCCCACACAAGAATAACTTCCAAGCAAAAATGAATTTTATGCTTACTATTTGTCTGGCTCTCATGTGTATACAACCAAATTGGAGGCTGAGGTATGTTCACTTTTGGTTCAGATGGATAATGAGTGGGTGTTGAAGTTGCCGAAAAGCAGAAAAAGGCACTGTAATTATATCTGTTCCTTCCCTCAAAGATTTAAGATCATAGTGATCACAGTGTCACTGCACACCCAACCGCTTGTTAGCTGCTTACTTGTTAGGCCTATAACAATTTAATTTCTTAAATAGAAAACAGGCATTCTGTGGTGAATGGCAGACCTTTTGGAGGAACTTTTTCTGTAATTCAATTTTATCGCTTTGTTTCATGCCAAAGTTTTTCAATTTTGTGTAACTGTTATTTTTGAGAAGGATTTTTTTTGTCTGGCACACTTCCATCTTTCTGCTGCCCAACTGGCCTCATGCACGTGATCTAAACCTGACCACAATTGCAACATTCCTCTGTAGTTATTGCAACAGTTGCACAAAATTATCATGAGGCTTTAACCTGGTCATACCTCAGCAATTGAGAATTACTATGCACTATGGAGCTGCAGTGTGGTCTCCGACTGGAAACTATAAACACATGATTGTGAAGTCTAGTCTTTTGTCTCCACATGACCGTGAACTATCATTAATCCAGTGCCTCTGACCTCGACAGGTTTGTGAAATCATCAGGTGGATTTGCAGTGGTGCAGCGCTGTCTCCCCTTAGGATTTAGCTTGACCTTAGAGACTTTGATTGAGAGTCACAGTCACAACCAGCCTAACGCTGACTTTTAAAGTCTTCACCAAGAGCTTACTTATTTTACTGCTTCCCACTCTTTTTGTGTGGAACCCCCTGCTTTCTTTTGACATTAATTGTAAGCGTACATCATGTTCCTGCAACTTTCCCACACTCTCTTCTCAGAAAAAGGAAGCTCAGCCCAGCTAATAATTTCTGGTACCCAGAACATTTTGGTTCTAAAATAAAATCTAATAATAACCATTAGAGAACGTTCTGTATAGGTTGTCACAAAACAAAATCTCCTGAAATGTTCTGGCAGATTTAGGTTTTGGTTACAAAAACCTACAGAGAACATTCCTAGAATGTTATTGTTTCATTCCCGGAATAAACCAACTGGATAGAGCAAGCACTGATTGGAGAATTGAAGAAGTGTATATGTATACAGAGTATTCATAATTGCAAGAAATTGCATATTTACTCACTGTAAACTTCATTCATGACAACATGCTGCATTGCTACTTTGTGGACAAATTTTCTTTGTCAGATAAATGAAACTCCACTTTTTCAGTGATTTAACAAGTTTTGGTAGCCAGAATGTTTCGGTCAGTGAATAAAATTAGGGCTGTCACGGTTCCTCGATTCAATTACTCGAAGTAAGGCAAAGGCACTGATATATTTTAAGATCAGTTAGTGCAAGTTTCTTTGAACTGAAACAGCTCGACTTACATTTTACTCTGGGACTAGGCTTAAGCCATGTCTGTGAAACCGGGGTTATGTATTTTAACAGCTTTGTTTAATAAAACCATATGATTACTTGCTTTTGATACATTATCTGAACTAATTATTATTGCCTCATTACTATTATATGTGACCCTGGACCACAAAACCAGTCATAAGTGTCAGTTTTTTCGAAACTGAGCTTTATACATCATCTGAAAGCTGAATAAATTAGCTTGTCATTGATGTAAGGTTTGTTAGGATAGAACAATATTTCAATATATGGAATCTGAGGGTGCAAAAAAATATTGAGAAAATCACCTTTAAAGCTGTCCATGACCAATCAAAAATTAAGTTTTAAGTCATTAGCTTAGGTCTATTTTTATTACCACAAAAATAAAAAAGTAAAATAAATATAATTATCTGATTACTCGATTCATTGTCAGAATAATCAACAGATTATTCAATTGCCAAAATAATTGTTAGTTACAGCCCTAAATAAAACCTTAAAATAAATGTTCTTTGTAGGTTTTCTGTTAAGTTTTGTTACAAAAACATACACAGAGCATTCAATGTTATAATTCCTAAAATGTCCAGATGGGAACCGTATGCTAACATTAAGAACGTTCTATGTTTGCTGGAGGGAACTAAAGAAGAAAAAATATATTGAAGTCTCAGAGTTTTATTTCTTGTAGAAAACCGCTTTTGTTGTGCTTCTGGCAAGTTGATACACTAAGGATTTGCCTTTGCGCTTTTGGGAAAATCCGTTTGCTTTGTTTCTATATTACAGACTTGCATTTTATTTTTATGCGACAAAGAGCATTTCTGGTTCTGCTCGCACGAGAGAGAGTCAGCTGAGCTATTTTATAGGACTCAGTGTTTATAGAACACTGTCATTGCTGTCATTACTTCTGTGCCATGTTGTTTCCCCAAATAGTTTTTGCTTCACATTTAATTTGTACTGGCGGAATCACTTTGAACTTAATGAAACTTCTTGAACTTAATGAAAGTTGTAGTTTTAGTGTACTTGGTGTACAAAGCTTAAGTTGCATAATTATAGTTATTGTAAAACAACAGCTGGTGTCAGTTTTTCTACATCATCTTATGCCAGAATGATATTTAGTTACATTATGGCTCTGAGATGCTATGAGAAGCATGCTGTGAATATACATAACTATCACAGACACTGAACAAAAGATGTGTCATTAAGGATCTCATCCATAATAATAAGCATAATGCAGGGAAAGATTTATACAGTTTTATTCGGTCTTATCTCTTTAACATTACAAACAGCAGTTTGAAGGCACATTCCTCTCATATGCCCTATAAGTGCTTTATGTTCATAAACAGATTTATTTATTTCTTCAAAATTCCAACGTTTCAGTAATCATTGCTGTACGCAATCAAACAAAATGAGATACAGTGTATCAAAGAACTCACGCATCACATGTGCGCTGAACTCTGAAAGACCATCCCTGCATGTGCGTTAAACTCTGAAAGACCATCCCTGCATCAGACCCTGCAAGGTCATACACTTTTTCACTTGTGCAGTATTTTAATTTCACAAATATTCAAGTCATTTTGTTGCTGTTGGTACAGATTAGAATGATAAAAACTTAGATGTACAGTACACACAATATTAAAGTTGTGCATTTGAACTCCGTTTAGAGAGATTACAATAGTTTGATTGCCCAAAATGAAACACCCCCATAAAAAACAACAGAAAATAAGTTGTGTCGATACATATTTTGAAAATTGTAACATTTTAAAATTGCACTTCTCCAGTGATTTATTAATGCATTTTTTATGCAGTTTGTGGCGTAGAACACTATAAATTGTATATATACATTGAAAATATATATATAATGTATATGTTCAAATGTTTTAGCACACCTGCTATGAACTAGGATTATTTCATGTGTCAAAGCCATGAGGTATTTGCATAATTTAATGTAGGAAATTGCTTGTGATGTGTCTTACTAGTTTAATGCCCTGAGATTTAAGGATTTCACATCTCAGTCAGGTTTGTCCCAGAGAAATTAAAATTATTTATCAGAATTAGAGAAAAACATCCACAATGTTTCTGGTTTATCATTTACACTGTAAAAAACAATTTGTTGAGTCAACTTAAAATTATTTGTTTCCCTGCTGGCTTAACATTTTAAGTTCAGTCAACTCAAATAAGTTTAGTCAAGTTGAAATGTTGTGCTAAGTGAAAAACTTAGATATTTGAGTTGACTAAACAAACAATTTGGTTTGTTAAAACCAACTTAAAAGCTGGGCTTGTTACCCAGCTGCCTTAAAGTTTTAAGTTGAATGAACTCAAATATCTACGTTGTCATTTAGTACAACTTAACATTTCAAGTTGACTAAACTTTTTTTGAGTTGACTGAACTTAAAATTTTAAGGCAGCCGGGTAACAAATTATTTTAAGCTGACTTAACAAATAGTTTTTTTACAGTGTAGTTGAGGAAGGGATAGTTCAACTAGTTGTCAGATTAGCATGTCATCTAAAGCTATGCTTGCGAATATATTAAATATTATATTTTGCTAGATAAAATTGTGTTAAAAAATATGATGTACACTACTGCTCAAACGTTTGGGGTCAGATTCATCAAAGAATCCTAACAAACAATGCAATATGGTTTCCATAGACGTATTAAACAGCACAACTGTTTTCAACATTGATAATAATAAGAAATCACCATATTAGAATGATTTCTGAAGGATTATATGACACTGAAAACTGGAGTAATGATGCTGAAAATTCAGCTTTGCCATCACAGGAATAAATTACATTTAAATATATATTAAAATAGAAAACTTGTTTTAAATAGTAAAATATTTTACTGTGTTTGTAAAGTTTTTATTGTATTTTTTTGACATAAGAGAGCATAAGAGATTTCAAAAACATTTTACCGACCCCAAACATTTGAACATACTGTAGTATATGCTGCTGCTTGGTTAGTCAGGCCTTTAAATAAAAGAAGTTATGAGTGTGCAAATGGCAGATTTCATTTTCTCTGTGCTGCAGCTTTGATCCATGACGTTTATGAGAATGATGTGAAAAAAAAAAGCAGCTTGCTGGTTTTCATTTGGCCTTGTACTGTCCATTATATTAGTGTCTGGTTGGCCCATGCAGGGAAAGAGTCTAGGTTGAACATGGCCTTGCCCCAGGTGTTGATGGATAAGGTGATGCAGAAAATCCCTATGATATTCATCATCATGCCAGTTTTTGCCTGAGAAAAACAAAATGTTAAATATGAGTTTATTGGTCACTGGAGCAGCTGGGAAGGAAAATCTTTTAGAAGTAGTAAAGTGACTTGTGGTTTGTCTATATATGGGGCCACATTTGTTTTAACAATGCTACGTCATTAACAAAACTACTTATAAATGATTGAAGTCTGGCAGCTGATCTTGTAAACTGGTTCCTCTGTAATATGGTGAGCTTTTAAACACACTTTGTACGTGAAAATGGACTAAAATTGCCACTTGGGCTGAGAAAACCAGGGATAAAATTGGTTGCCAGATTCAGAAACTCACCATGTCTGAAACCTTGAGGTATCCATAGGAAAAGACTATAGCGTTTGGTGGAGTTGCCACAGGTAACATGAATGCGAAGGATGCACTGAGTGTGCATGGCACCATGATGTAAAGAGGGTTGATTCCGACTGACTGAGACTGCGAAAGAGAAACAGAAATGTCTGACGTACTTAAGCAGAAAACAAGATTTAATTGTGGACAGCGCTGACTCATATGTCCCTGATCTAAGTGCGTGTTTTCTGTGCGCGTCACAAAGTGTCTGTAATTGGGCTGTAATTCTTAAAGATTATACCAAACTGTGAGTCACGTCTGCACGGAGGCCCACGTTTGAAGCTTTGCACAGCTGGTAAGCAATACAACTTCACAGCTGATGCTATTTCAAGAATTTAAACACCTGCCCCAAAAACTCAAAGTCCACTGATATGATTATCATGTTTTTTCTCAGCTTCTGAGCATCTTATTAGAATATGTTCTGAAAGTTTTCAATCTTACAGCTGGTTTTATATTTAAATCTTACCATAGAGGCAAGAACAGGAAGGAAAAGGGTTGCTGTAGCCACATTGCTGGTACACTCAGTGAAAATGGCAATCAAGAGGCACAGGATGATAACAATGGCCCAGGGAGGGATACTATGTAGGGGAGTCAACTGGTTTCCCATCCATCTAGATAGACCTGACTCCTGAAATACGAAAGAAATATATGAAGTCAGATGCAGGTCACAAATGAAGTAAATAAAGAAAAAGATTTTTATCTTAAAGATGATTATAGTCAACACATCAGTATGTTTAAGCTAATTAGGGGTTCAACCCTATTGCAATTGTTAGCATGGTCACAGATCAGCGATCTCTGTGTAAAACTAATCATGCATAAATGATAAAATTGGCGTAAATGATTGCACGTTGCACGGTTTTTCACACAGATACACAATTTGTGATATATGATAGACCTCCTCATTCCGGACAACTTTGCCTCTAGAACCACTGCTGTCAATCTAATTGTTTGTTAAATAATCAATCTGGGAAAAAAACACTGAGATACAATTTTTATATAATTATTGACCTAAAGAGTCTAGCTCTTTAGGTCAATAATTATATAAAAATGTTGAAATTTACCCTTTGGGAAGCTATAACAGGGTCATTTAGAAAAGGGGCCTGTCCAAATTTACCCAAAATCCTATAAAGTCTAAAGGAAAACTCAAAACTTCACAAAACCTGCTGAGCACATGCGACAGCTTATTCTAAACAAGCATGCAAAGTTTTAAGGGGATCGAACCACAACTGGTGCTATAACACTCATAAATGTAAAAAAAAATCTATCATATTTCTATAATAGGGTGATTAGACGTGCCATTTCCTGGTTGTGCTGCACCGATCAATTGTTGTATCAGCTGACATCAAAGTACAGCGAGAGTGATTCGAAAACAGGTACAGCCTTGCTAAATAATATGCAATGTCTTTTTCCATATATGCTTAAATGCCTTAAGTGCTTGAACCCTGGTAATCACTGCTTGCAGCTATATTTATTAATGATTTTATTATCAGAGTAAGGTATGAGAGGTTTTGGATGTGTGAAGCAAACTATCAGTTTGAGATCTTAAGGTGTGGTCAGCATTGCTTGCTGGAATTTTACAATCGAAATCCAGTCATTTCATTAGAAATTCATGTGAATCCATCCAAACATTTCCCCACATAGATTTCGCAACAGAAAGCCGATGAAGTCTGAGCACCTGTTAGACAAGGTTAACGGAGACTGATTGGAACAAAACTCGGTGGGCCTGTTTGACTTACAGCCCCAAAGGTCTGAGAGAAATGTGAAAGAAATCGGCCACTTGAAGTCAATATAAAAAAAAGGTACAATTCTCTAGACTCTTTAGGTCAATAATTATCTAAAAATGTTGAAATTTACCCTTTGGAATGCTATAACAGGGTCATTTAGAAAAGGGGCCTGTCCAAATTTACCCCAAATCCTATAAAGTCTAAAGGAAAACTCAAAATTTCACAAAACCTGCTGAGCACATGCGACAGCTTATTCTAAACAAGCATGCAAAGTTTTAAGGGGATCGAACCACAACGAATGCTATAACAGTCATAATTGTAAAAAAAAAAAACAATCATATTTCTACGGTAGGGTGACTAGACGTGCCATTTCCTGTTTGCGCTGCACTGATCAATTGTTGTATCAACTGACATCAAAGTACAGCGAGAGTGATTCGAAAACAGGTGTGTACAGCCTTGCTAAATAATATGCAATGTGTTTTTCCATATATACTTAAATGCCTTAAGTGCTTGAACCTTGCTAATCACTGCTTGCAGCTATATTTATGAATGATTTTATTATCAGAGTAAAGTATGAGCGGTTTTTGAGTCAGTTTGAGATCTTAAGGCATTGCTTGCTGGAATTTTACATTCACAATCCAGTCATTTCAATAGAAATCCATGTGAATCCATCCAAAACATTTCCCCACATAAATTTTGCAACAGAAAGCTGCTTGGTTGGGAAGTGATCTCTGTAATCTCTATTACTACTGACAATAGACAATAGACCCTTTGCTCTCCGAAATTTCACTAATGTGACCAATTTATAAGCATATTGCCAATATTGTAAAAGTATGGTTAAATATATGCACTATGTTATAAACACATATTTTTATTTATCCTGTAATTAAAGTATGTTCTAATGTATATTCTGTCAAAAATGTCTTAAAATTGCACACTTTACAAGCCATTTTCTCAAAAACAGGTTTTTATGACATCCACAATTTAAATCATTATCTTGACAGCAGGTTACAAAAACAAAATGATTATAATTTTAAAGGGGTCATCGGATGCTAAGTTCGAGTTGTTTGAACATTAATGTGTGTTGGCAGTGTATGTACAAATCTACCCTGTAATGATAAAAATCCATGCAGTGGTTTTTAATTAATCTGTAAAAATAATATCCCCTTTTTTCAAATCGAGCCGTTCTCAGATGCCTGTCGGTGTGGCGTCACACTGACAGAGGCCGCTCCCACTATAGTTGATTGACATGAGCTCTTACCTTAGACCAGCTGTAACAGTCCAGTAACTTTCCATGTTTTGATGCCAGAGCAGGGATGTAAGTTAGACAAGAATATCTCTGATTGAGCGATTGAGGTGTTGTGTTGCTGCTGGATGTAATAATGAACATAGTGGTCGTCATTTACTCCTGACATCTGAACCACTGAAGATGCAGTGGATTACGTTTGTTCGTGAATAGAATGCGCCTCCCGATCTACATATATCCGTCTATGTTCCCGAGAATCATTCATGATCCAGCTTCACTTACAGCAGAAGTGAGTATAAGCATTTTTTTATGAATCTTTGCGATCGCCTTTCCTTATAATGTGGTAGTTAGGAAGTTTAGCGGCTAAACACAGCTAAATGCGGCTAATGTAAACAAGACCGTCTTTCCACAGAGAGAAGAGAGGGGCGGGGTGAGCAGAGCTCATTTGCATTTAAAGGAACAACCCCTTAGAATGAGATGATTTTTGCAGAGCTGATTTTGACAAGGTAAAAAGGGTGTTGTTTTACAAAACCACTGAGAATTTTTAATCAAAGTATATTAGAGACTTTTCATTAAGACCCTAAAGAATCTTATCAACTTGTGGAAAATGGGCATCCGATGACCCCTTTAAAGCAGAGACTTTTCTTTTTTATTGAGTGTGTAAAACTCTCACCTCACTACCTTTGGCCAGGGCAAATCCTCCACCTAGGAGCAAAACTATATTCCAGGGTAACTTCTTTTGAGCTACTTTCCAGGAGAGCAGGGCTGGACTGGACGCAGAAGAGAGTTGAGGCTCTGTGAATTAATTTAGTAGTACAGTGAGACAAAGCAAACAAAAACAGTACATGTACACCTTTTCATTGTGTAAAATTCTTCTCACCTGTTTCAGAGCCAGTTGATGCCCAGAAGCAAAGCCGGGGAGGTTTTGATGGCAGAATGAAGAGCAATAGGGCAATGAAGACTGCAACTGTAGCATCTGTCACATATCTGAATATATGGAATATTAAACACCATAAAAGTCATACTTCCAATATTTTTGGAATAACAGATGCATATATATTATTGTTAAATATATATTTTTTGAATATATATATATTTTATATAATATATTTTTTTAAAGTCCGTGTAAAGTCAATTCAACACATTATAAATGTTAGAAATGTATTGCTGAAAACATGTTACAAAGACTGTGAACTATGTAGTACTGAATTGTGGAGTTAAACCATTAAACAGTTTTTCACCATTTTTGTTTTTAGGATTTTCTGGGAGGGCCTGAAGTCACATCACGATGATGCACTCGAGCCACTCAGTCATGAATTACTGTCATTACTGTTAGTTACTACAGCCTACAGTTTACTAGCTAGCTGTGCGTTCCTCACATAAATGCATATTACCTGGTTGTGATAATTTATAAAAAAGCTCAGTCATTCATTCAGGTTGTAGCTGTATTTGACAGCTGAGAGGGGCGGCGGCTTTCCCACGAGTGGGCGTGGTTTCAGCACTGACAGCGGACACGCCCCCAGCATTTGAGAGCAGAGAATACTGCTTATTTTTCTTAAGATTTTGATAACTTATTTTATTTACATGGCTTTTTATCATTCAAATTTGGCTGGGTGGTTCATAACACATTATTTTATGGTGTGACACACTCAGAACGCATATTTAATATCGCTTTACACAGATTTTAATGATTTAAACTGATATCTAACACAGGTAAATTGTAATTCTGCAGTAAATTGATTGATCTAAGCCTGTAGTGAAACTCATACTCTGCTTCAGTGTTAAAGGTGTGTGTTGCCCAGCCGGTTACAAATCCAGGATCTCGAGTAAACCACAGCGCTACAAGCAAACTGAAGAGAGCCAGAACGCTGAGTTCGGCAAAACACATCGGTCCAAGCTGAAGATGCTGCTCCCGGATCACGTTATAGGCGGCTATGTCCTTCTCTGACTTTACCGCCCCACATCCCCATGTCTTCCTAATGCTGGAGAAAGATGTGAGTAAACCGCTTCATTAAAGTATTGGCAAAAAGAAAATGTGAAATGTAATAAGTTAATTATCTAGCATACTTGAATCCCATGAAAATGAACTGAAGATAGAGCCAAGCTATGGTGAGCATGATGATCATGTTGGGGAAGGCAAACCCAAACCATGAAGCAAAGTTGATGACATCACCATTCTCGGGAAATAATCTGGGGCAAAATAAATTAAAGGGTTCAGTGTCTTGAAACAGAAATGGTAGAAGTGAAGTAGTTATTTAGTACTCACTGGTTCATCTGACCCTTCAGTACTAGGTTAGGTCCTGTGCCTGTAAGCGTGGCTGTTCCCCCAACGCTGGCCGCATAGCACACACACAAAGTCATTCCTTTAGCCATGAGCCGCTTCTCTGCTGATTCCTTTTGCCTGGCTTCTGGTGAGACATCTAGCATGCGTAGCACCACTAAAAAACAGGGAATGTATTGAGTGATCGTTTATCCAAAAATGAAAATTGTCTTGAAATGAAAACTGCTATACTGTTAAAAAATAAGGGGTTGGTGAGATGGGGAGAAAGGTTCAAAGGTTTGTGGTCGGTAATGCTGTGAAATATTATTACATTTAAAATGTAATTTATAACTGTAATGGCAAAGCAAAATTGGAAAATCAGGAAACAGATGTGCTGCTTTTAGTGGATATTTTTTTCAGGATAATTTAATGAATATTTGAAATAGAAATCTTTTGTAACATACAGTAATAAATGAATAACAGTGTTGCCAAGTCTGCAGTTTTTCTTGCAGAATTGGGCTACTTCAACACTGTTTCAGCGGGTTGTTATTCATGTCTGTGGGCTGAAGCAATCCCAATAACGTGATATTTAGCCCCTGGAATGCAAATTTTACCAGGGGTGCCCCACCAACATAGGTATTTTACCACCCATTTTACCGCGGAACCCCCTCTGAAACCTAATTGAGCATAGGCAGAGTGTGTGTAAGGCTGGGGAAGGCTTAACCTTCCCCTGGTCACAGGGGCTGGGGGCAAAAAACACCACTAAATTGGACAAAAATGCCCCTGCACAAACAAATTAAATCTATTGCGTCTGTTGCTAACAAAGTGAATGAATAGAAAGTGTTGATTCCGGCATTAAATTAAGATCTGCTCATGTTGCACCATAATTCTTTTTAGGCGTTTTTACAGTGTTGTGCATTATAACCGATCACACACGATTCTGTTGCGCTTA
The DNA here is from genome assembly GCF_022985175.1 of Labeo rohita. NCBI lineage: Eukaryota > Metazoa > Chordata > Actinopteri > Cypriniformes > Cyprinidae > Labeo > Labeo rohita. Next base: position 23,953,802 of record NC_066883.1, on the reverse strand, counting down.
GGAATGCAATGGCCAATCAGAGGCATTTAGATAAGTCATCGCTGAAACTCAGCAGTTTTGTTAAAAGTGCACGCAACTTTTAAATTCTCTCATCATAAACAACAAAGCGCAGATGTACTTACAATGTAAGTAAGAGGTTAATTTCACAGTATAAACAGCTTTGGTGATTATAATGATAAATTAGTTTTTTTAGAGTCCTTAGACTCGCGATAGTGATAGCAATAATGTTGCTTTCTGTATAGAATTTATTCGCTGTTTGAATAACTGTGGAAGTAAAACTTTATAAATATCAATTTCTATTGATTTTATTAAATTGTAATCACGTTAGATACAATTCAGTCCCATTAAAAATATTTTATTAGCCTACATGACATCCATGTCTGGTTTCTTTTCTAAAAAGACAAGTTTATGATGTTTGTAGTTAATACATTTTGCTGCTTTTAGTCTTACCCTGGAGTTGGTTCACTCTCCATCTATGCAATTTCGCTAGTTTTGAGTAGCAATTTCTAAACTTACATACTTAAACTTCAAACTTACAATTTTGAGGGAAGAAAATGTGAGATAAAGTTGTAATTACCTTTTTTTGCTGTTTAGAATTGAGATGTAAAATTAGGATTCAAAGAAAAAGTCAGAATTGTGAGATGTGTGTGTATATATAAATATATATATATATAACTCTGAGATATAAACGATATTATAAAAATGTAAACATTTTTAAATTCTGTGGTGGTAATTGGCTTTCATAGTTTAATGCTTCCTTGCTGAATAAAACTTATTTCTTATACTTATAAATAAGTACTTATTTCTTTTTAAAAATGTTTTGACCGACCCCAAAATTTTGAACAGGAGTCACTCTAAAAATTGCTGGGTTAAAAACAAAAATTATGGTCACACCCCACGGTTTTGTTTTGAACTAGCGGTTGGGTTAAATGTTTTGGGTAGTTTAATTTAGCTCAACTATTGTTTAAAAATTACTATATTTCTTGCTTAAAATGAACCCAAAATAGGTTGGCAATTAACTTTTTCTTTTAATATATTGAATACATGAATATTTATTAATAAGTTGAATAAATAATAATTAAATAATAAACTTTTTTTTTTTTTTTTTTTACATTTCTTATTTAAAAAAATCCTCTTTTTGATTATTGCTAATGCCTCTAGTAATTTTGTGTCCAATTTTGGGTTCATTTTAAGCCAGCCATATAGTAATTTTTAAACTATAGTTGAGTGAAATAAGACTACACCTGAAGGTTAGGTTACATTTTTAAACAACCCAGTCGCTGGGTTTGTCCATATTTCACCCAGCATTTTTAAGAGTGTATGTACTGCTAAAATGCATCTTTTTGCTTAGACCTCACAATCAATTCTTCATCTGACCTTCTCTGTCTCTGTCTTTTCCCGTCTGTTTGTACTCCGCCTCAGGGGCCTGGGGCCGCTCCTCACCGCAGGTCATCTGTGACGACTCCGTCTCCTGTTTATTCAGCTGTTCCAGCACAGCCTGCACTATGGGGACCATCATGGCCGTAGTAGCCGTGTTACTGATCCACATGGAGAGGAAAGCTGTCACCCCCATGAAGCCCAGCATCAGGCTGTATTAATACAGAGGAAGCAATCAGAATGTAAATATATTTCACGTTTGTGTGTAAAGACTGGATTAAAAAATCTATCAGTGATTGTGCCCAGTACAGGATTTAACCTACAGCGCTGGGCGCACTCCAACAATGAGCAGCACTCTCAAGGCGATACGTTTGTGCAGGTTCCAGTGTTCAACCGCCACAGCGACCATCAGTCCACCCACAAACAGCATGTTAGTGTCCTTCAGGTACTGCATACACACCTAGAGAACAACATCAGAGCCTTAGCTTTTTGATGTGTGCTTTATTGTTGTTTGTCACTTCTTCAATTTTATACTTTTCCTACTTACCATTTTGGACTGCATGATGCCAAGCATGGGGAAAAGGACAGCAGGTAGCAGTGAAGTGACAGCTAAAGGAAGAGCCTCAGTACACCAGTAAACCGCCATCAGTATGATTACATAGGCACAGCTGGCCTCCTGGAAGATGGACACATGTCTTTCACTGTTTCTAGATCAGTTTCCTTTGTCTGTGTTCATTAGTTTCTAAGGTTCATTAGTTTCTGTTCAATTCCTATTTCCAGTTTTGTGTTTGTGTACCTCATCCTTATTTGCAAACGGGTTGTGATGCATATGTTTTTTTTGTTTTTGTTTTTAAATTACAATTTTAGAATGTTTTAGTATTTGGCATAACCTTTTCCTTGGAAAATGGAAAAAGCAAAGGCAAACACAAACCATGGGGCATTTTTTAATTAAAATACATTTCAGAATGTCTTAGTATTTTAATGACAGCAGCACCAGCATGACTTGAGATTTATCTAAAGAGTATCTTGTTATTCAGTGAAAGCAAGAAGATCTGTTTTGACCATCTGTACAAAGAAGTTCTCATAATCAGTATCACAAATTTACTTATTTTGATTAGTGACGTTAAAATAGTTAAGTGTTTTTTTATTTTATGGACCCCCACTGTAATTTTATGTCCCTGTTTAATATGTAAAATGTGATCTTTGCTAAACTGCACTTTTAAAAATAAAGTTTTTTATTGTCATCATGGATCCAGAAAGAGCCACAGAACCTTTCCAATGGACAAAAGTCTCCAGAATGGATTCTTCAATGGCATCACTGTAAAAAAACATGGCCCTTTCTGAGAGGTCATTTTTAGTCTAACTATCAATGGGAGTAGTTAATATGAGCACTGTCTCAAAAATGCACATGAGGGTCATGACCAAAACACACTGACTCGGAGTCAGGAATTTCGACTTATGTGTTCCCACGCTTGAACATACACAAAGACAAAGGGTTAAAAAAACAATTTTGAGGCACAATGAATTATTGTACATGGAGGCCTCAGGGTATGAATGTAGTCCCCATGTATTAACACAGAATACATTTTCATTTAAGTTAATGACAGGTGCATAAACACAATTATAACCTCAGACAAAAGCTTGCAAAATCTACATAACAGAAGTAATGAGACAAGTATAAAAACTCAGCACTGAATTAAAAAGTTGTGGAAATTTAGTTTGATACATACCCTTGTGTTGATGACCACTGGGAGTGGAAGAAAAATCAAAGGAGTGAAGAAAAGAACTATCCCTTTCTTCAAGTTCCATATGGATTTTAGTGTTGAGATCATCTCAAAATAAAGAGTTTGTGCATATAAACTAAGTTTAACAGTGTTGCACACGTCCTTTTAACCTGCTCTCTGGGGTGGAGTGAGAGAGAGAGAGTGAGTGAGGGAGAGTGAGAGAGAAAAAGCAATTATTATTACAGACTCCTGCACACAGCCTACTTTGAAATCATATTCTTATCTTCAGTACTAGATGATATTGTAAGGAAGCAGCTGCTGTTTCTGGCCTGTTGAGATTTAGCAGAAAAGTGGATGTCATTTAACACTGTTATAGAGCTGTGCTTGTTTAGAAGCTATTTTCGCCATGAACAAAAATGGTTAAAAAAGTTGTTGCATTGGAATAAATCCATGTACTCAAATGTTTATGTTACTGCTGGATGTTGTAGGATGAATTTTAGTTAGAATCAAATTAGAGATAAGGGATTAGTTTATGCTAGGAAATATTCCTCAAAGTAGCTGTATTTTTAAAATACTTAAAGTCTGGTATGCATATTATCACAAGCTTATCACAATAGCCTAATATAGATTTTGCAATTTAAAACATAATTATAATGAAATACAGTGAATTTGTTGTAGGATTTTGAAACAATTTCCACCCAGAAATTACTAGTAAATGTCACTTTAAAAAAAAAAAAAAGAAAATTTTGTCATTAATTACTCACTCTCATGCCGTTGCAAACCTGTAAGATATTTTTGATAAAATCCAAGAGCTTTCTGACCTGGATAGACTGCAAGGGTCCTAATACGTTAAATGTCCAGAAAGGTACCAAGAACTAAGAAATAGTCGATGTGACATACGTCGTTCAGCCGTAATTTTATGAAGCTACGAGGATACTTTTTATTGCGCAAAAAAACTAAACAGTTTTATTCAATAATTCCACGTCATCCTAGAAACATGAGGATGAGCAATTAATACAGAATTTTCATTTTTGGGTGAACTATCCCTTTAAGTAGAAAGACGGAAACAGTATTTTCTTTTAAAACCTACTCTAATAATGATTTGCATAACTGGATATTTAACTCAAAAACTAGTTTCATTATAGTTACTGACATGTAGCGTTTGTTACAAAATTTCCCATGTGACAACTAGGCCCGAACCCCCCATATTTGAGTTTTTACATAGTTAGGCCTGAGAAAATCAGATTTTTTTTATAACATGTATAACATTACAAGAGCTCAGGTCTTATCCACTACAGAATTAATAGCAGGACGCCCTCTAGTGGATTTATTTAGACAACAGGCTTATGTTTCAGCATAAGATCTTTATACTAGTCATGTTTCAGCGGCATGTCATGTGTTTATGACAAGCTGCTCAATAAACTGCAAAATGGGTTCAAGTACTAATACTTTATCATGCCGCCTGTGGATAGGCCTATAACTAAGTTTATCTTTTAATATTCTCGATCCCAGTGTTTCTCCTGCTCCTGGGCCCCCAGCACGGCTTGTGCATTTTGCACATCATGCTTCAGCTCATGCTCTGGACTCTTTTTATTAAAAGTAATAAGCTAGTCACATGGCCGTATGTTATATAACAGTAGTTCTCAACCAAGGGTCAATCATTATCAAAGATAACTCAAAATTACTTACTAAGATTATTTTTTATTGTTCTTATTTTAGTATTTTTTTGTAAACAAGAGGTTTGTTTATTTATTTATTTAACGTTTTGCCGTTTTAGCTATGTCAGTAGGTCAACTGTGTTGACCACAGGTAAGTTTAACCACTAATCGAACATTTATTGCTGAACTGAATATGAATACTAAACTATCTGTCGTATTAAAATACGTAAGTATAAATATATGGTATGTAAGCTTATAAAAATGGTCAATATATAATTTTATTTTTTTTAGAATTTATTTTGTAAGGTGACTTTTATTATGACACAGTTCTTCGGGCTGAGAATCACACGGTCCGGGAGCTCACGCACAGAGACGAGAGTCACGTGAGGCTCTGAACTCAACACTATGGCTTCTCACGACAACAAAATATTCTCGACTTCTTAGGAAATTGTTGTGTGGTTATGGTGGTTCTTAAAGTACTGGAAATACAATTTGCACATCCCGCGAACATGGGACTTAGCATCGTAATGGCTGCTGTTCCAGAGCGCAGTTGCTGACAAGCAGCAAACAGTGCAGAGGTGAGCAACAGCAGCTAGATGGACTGATCTCCTGTTTTCCAAATGTTTGTTTAACGGTAGTGCTTGTGTGTTTACATTAACTAAACAAGCTCTGGTTTAATGTATCGTGTAGTGCTCCTTTGAATTTGTAACTTCCCAAGCGAGAACTGACAGAAGTGCACCAGTTCCTTATTGTCGGGGCAGTTTGTAAGAGGAACTTAAATTGTGTAAATAAAGCGCAGAATTTAAAGATGAACATATCTGCTACATTTTGCATGCTCAGTCTTTCGAGAAGATGCACTGGATGTTATAAATGAAGTTGTTTATTCTGATGAAGTATGGAAGAATACAGTCACGGGGTAATGCATGACATTTTCTGTGATGACATCATTGTCCTCGACAAATCATTAGTTGTTGCTATCCTGAAGATGATTTGATCTGCAAGCTTCTACTAATACATATTTTGCATTGTTATATTCATAGCGTTATTTATTTGTATATTTAAAGTTGATATTATTCTGCAGTATTTCATTTTAAAACAGCTTGCGTAATTTTACGTATCTGTACGTCATAAGCATTGCATTTAAATGCTTTTATTATAATTATTATTACTGTTTAATTTTAGTAATATGCATTGTTGCCATACAGTGTTGACTTGATTTCTTCTAAATGTACATGCAAAACTATACACATTATGCTATTATAAATACTGTAATCAGTAACATAATTCTTTAGATTACACTCTTAAGATCATCTGTGGTGAACTAACTTATTTATATTTCACACGGCTTGCACATAGTGCATTCAGTATCACTTTAGTATATTTGTAAAGTTTGTAGTAGACATGAAACATATTTTCCATGTGTCTTCATAAAAGTACATTTTTAAATTAATTATTTTATGTCATGAACATACAGTTGAAGTCAAAAGTTTACATACACCTTGAATCTGCAAAATGTTAATTATTTTACCAAAATAAGAGAGATTATACAAAATGCATGTTATTTTTTATTTGGTACTGACATGAATAAGATATTTCACATAAAAGACGTTTGCATGTAATTTACAAGAGAAAATAATAGTTGAATTTATAAAAATGATCCTTTTCAAAAGTTTACATACACTTGATTCTTAATACTGTGTTGTTGCCTGAATGAGCCTTTTTTTGTTTGTAGTTTTTTTTTTTTAGTGATAGTTGTTCATGAGTCCCTTATTTGTCCCGAACAGTTAAACTGCCCACTGTTCTTCAGAAAAATCATCCCTGGCTCTCAACGCATCATGCATTTTGTATGATCCCACTTTTTTGGGTAAAATAATTAACATTTTGCATAATTTGCAAGGTGTATGTAAACTTTTGACTTCAACTGAACATGCAATACAGTAATTGTCTAAAGAAACTGATAGTTGTATCTTCAGTGCTTTTTATTTTAATTTCTGTCATTCCTGACGTTTTCTTAGCTTCTTATAGGGGCCTACAAGGGCCACAGTCTGGTTAACTGAAAGAGATCATGGAGTGGCTAGCGCCAGCCTTGGAGAGAGACCTGGGTATTGACCAGCGGCAGACTGGACCCAGTCAGAGACCCAATGAACTGGTGGCCCTGGTCCCAACTCGATGGGTAATGGCCCTGAGAAACAAGAGAGTTACTCGCTGTGCGCGATACGAGTGCTTCAGTGAGGGGGATATCTGCACTCTCCTCCAGCGCTCTCAAATGAAATTGCCATCTGGTTGGACACGTGTTTGTATCCAAGGCCTTAGAAAGCGTAAACTGGGATACCGATTAGCCAGGGAGCCATGCTGCCATTGGGAGGGACTCTCCCAAGACTGTTTCATGACTCTAATGCAGGGAGTATCCCAGTCTAATTTCAGGTATAATTTTTTTTCTGAATATTTCTGTGAGAATATACTTGCTTAATTGTTGTGTTTTTAATTCTGTTGATTAAAACAATCTGTTAAAAATTACCTGCTGATAATAGAATTTGATATTTCATTGTGTTTGCTCAGTCCATATAGAATTCTTCTCTGTGCTGTTACTTTTGTATTGTTTTCTAAGCAATGAGCATTTGGTAAACTTTGTGAATCAGTGTTTACTTTGCAATATGCTTTTATACAGTTTTTGTTATTTTGTTTCATTTCTAGAAATCTATGGCGTGAAGCTTACCTGAATCATGTGCAACCATATGCAGATTCCATTGAGCAAACACCTGTTTTGGCCATTGATGCTGTTCGCCAAGCCTTGCAGAAACTGTTTTGCTCCAGCTTTATCTCTACCGACCGAGTGTCACCATCTCTCTCTCCAGCCAAAGAGAAGGAGAAGGACTGCCCATTACCATCCAACTGCTCAGCTCCCAAACAAAATACTGACAGTTTGTGTCCAAATGTGCTACCTGCTGAATGCTTGCTGGAGTCTGAGGAGGTTCTTTATGTGGTTTTCCCATACACACAATACACTGTTCATGACATTGTGACTTACAGTCCAGCTAAGCTGGCTAACAGCAATGCTAAGGTATTGTTCATTTTGTACCAACTACTCACAGCAATGCGTGAATGTCATGCCTCAGGGCTGTTGTGTGGTGAACTCTCCTTACTTGACATTGCAGTTGATGAACAGCTCTGCAGTCGCCTAAAGATATCACTGGCACATTATGAAAAGTATGGAAAGTACAGGGATGCTGTGCCGCGAGCATTAAGAAGTAAAGTGCCAAAATGTGTTACAGCAAAAGACAATCATAGTCAGAACAGTGGTGTGAGTGAACGTCTTTGTAAAAATTGTCTGGATGAGCTCAAATCTCTGGTCCTGGACTGGACTAACGGTCGAGTCAGCAACTTCCAATATTTGATGGAATTAAATCGACTTGCTGGGAGGCGTGAGGGAGACCCAAACTATCACCCAGTTTTACCTTGGGTGGTCGATTTCACTGTGCCATACGGAAGGTTCCGTGATCTCAAGAAGTCGAAATTTCGTCTGAATAAGGGTGATAAACAACTGGACTTCACGTATGAAATGACCAAAGAAGCACTAGCAGCAGCTAACGGAAGTGGTGGAGGCAATTTTGCCTCAGACCTTGGTGGACCGGTAGTACCTGGTGGCTCAGGCCAGTCGGATCATCTCCACGTTCCCCATCATATCTCAGACGTTCTCTCAGACATCACTTATTATGTCTACAAAGCTAGACAGACACCCAAATCTGTACTGTGCAGCCATGTTCGTTCCCAGTGGGAGCCCAATGAATATCCAGCTAGTATGGAACGTATTCAGAGTTGGACCCCAGATGAATGCATCCCGGAATTCTACACGGATCCCTCAATATTCCACTCCATCCACCCAGACATGCCAGACCTTGATATACCTCCATGGTGTAACTCCTACGAAGAGTTTATTACGGTGCATAGACAGCTGCTAGAGAGTCGAGAAGTGTCTCAACAGTTGCATCACTGGATTGACCTAACATTTGGCTACAAGTTATCAGGCAAAGAAGCCGTTAAAGCTAAGAATGTGTGCTTGCACTTGGTGGATAACCACACTCATCTCACCAGCTACGGAGTTGTGCAACTGTTTGACCATCCTCACCCACCTCGTCTTGCTCCTTACCAGTATTCCCCTCCAGAGCCTCCCCACTTTGGGCCTGTCAACGTAACAACCTGGCAGATTCCACCACTTGAAACCACGATGGATGGTGTGGATGGACTTGTTCCGGAAACAACAGGATGTGAATCCAGTGGCTGGTCAGTGGTAGGCCGGGACGAGGAGCTTGAGCAAGCAATGGAAGCCCTTGACTTAAGTGGCTCGTCATCATCTAATTCTGTTCCAATCCCTTTGGTTGGTTCAGCTGGTGGAAAGACCAGTGGAGAGAGCATTGCTTTGGCTGTGTCTCCTTCTCATGGTTCTTTCCCTGGTGAAACACCTGGAAATGTCACAAACACCCTAGGATCAGGTATTAGAGCAACCATGCTTCACAGAGCAGCCTCTGTTAGTAGAAGACCAGAGGCTTCTAATTTTGAGAATTTTAAGATAAGCCTGCCAGAGGGATTTAAACCTTTGCAGCCTTTGGAAGAGTTAGAAAAGCTCAACAACTTCTTGGTGAAAGGTCTACACTGTCAAGTCCAGAATACAGTAGATCTTGACATGAACAAGAAAGACTCGAAACCTGTACTGAAAGTTCCTCTGTCATTCACGGATCTTTTCCAGAGAGATATGCAAGCCTTGGGTGTTCTCATTGCTGAGATCTTTTATTCCTCCAAACTACGGGGACTGAGACCAGGAACACATCTGAGTGACCGATTTCAAGCAGTACTGAAGCTTTGCTCTACAAACCTTCGAGATGTTCCACTACCTCTCCATCATGTACTGGAAACACTTCTGCAGATCCACAAGCATTGCTCTAAGACAGAAACATTCACAATGGATCCACAAGGACTACCGTATCTGTTCAAATATGACCCTATATGTGAGGGTCTTCCACCTCCAAACCCCTGGCAACTGCTTAGTCCTGTTCTTTCCCCTCTACCCTTTCCAGCATATTTCCCTACACTGCATAGATTCATATTCTCCTACCACTCCAAGATGGAGTCCATTAACAGTGTTCAGGGCCGTGACATTGTGTTTAGCTTATGGCAACCTCTGGAGAAACTCCTCAAGGACAACATAACTGCAGAGGGGCTTGAGATTCTTCTACCCTTTGTGCTTTCGTTGATGTTAGAGGAGTCCACTGCTGTTTATGGTGCCTGGTACTTATTTGAGCCTGTGTCCAGGGTTCTTGGGCCTCGCAATGCCTCCAAGTACCTACTAAAGCCTCTGGTAGGTGTGTATGAGAATCCCAGATGCCTTCGAGGCCGCTTCTACCTCTACACGGACTGCTTTGTCCTGCAGCTTATTGTAAGACTGGGTTTGCAAGCCTTTCTTTCCAGCCTTCTTCCACACTTTCTGCAGGTCATCACCGGCTTTGAAAGCTGCAATACAGCTGCAGGGACTGAATGGGAAGGCTTGAAGGTTTTAAGGGGAGCTGCTGGTGCCTTAGATGAGGAAGAGGAAGACTATGAGTGTGAGGATAGGAGGTCGTCTACTGCCACATCATCTGGCAAAGTAGGAGGAGGCAGCGGAGGTGGTAGTGGAGGTGTTGGTGTTGGTGGAGACCAAGGACTTGTGGATTACTCCTCAGGCATCAGTCTGAATGACCAGGTTTTTCTGACTGAAGGTGAGGACTTTCAGAATGGCTTTTATGTAAATAATAGTGCGTCTGGAGGAACAGTGGCGCTTGCTGCCAAGCAGCAGAACCAAAGCCTAGCAAGTAAAGATCAAGATCAGGAATCTCTCAGTGTGGGGAAGCTAAGCGACAAGAGCAGCGCTAGTGAGGTGTCCATTGGAGACCGTGCAAGTTTAAAGTCTGCTGACAGCAGTCAGGACCTAAAGCAAGCAAGTGATGGTGAAGATGGTGGAGAGCTCGATGATGAGGAGACAGTGGAAGACAGAGAAATTACAGTGCAAAGGGTGCCCAGTCTAGAGATGACTCTTTCGGTTTGCACAGATGAGTCTGAGGCAACCGTGGCCACGCTTGAGGGAGACGTCATGAATGGAATTGTGCAAGAAGATGCAGAGAAAAACATGGAGGAAGAAGACACTGAAAATGATCCTTCAGAGGACTCAGAGGAAAAAGAACACAAGATACTGTTAGGTGAGTCAAAACTAGTGTTGCGATTAATCGCATCCAAAATAAAAGTTTTTGTTTACATAATATATGTGTGTGTACTGTGTATATTTATATGTATATATAAATACACACACATGCATGTAGATATTTAAGAAAAATGTCATGTTTATATATTAAAAAAAAAAAAAAATATATATATATATAATATTAGTTATATGAATATAAATGTATACATAAATATTTTCAAAATATATAGTATATGTGTTTGTTTAGTTTTATATATATATATATATATATATATATATATATATATATATATATGCATATATTATATATATATTATATAAACAAAAACTTTTATTTTGGATGTGATTAATTGATTTTAAACAGTGCACAGCACTTTTTAATTTACAATATATTTTATTAATATTTAAATACTATTTTTAAATAAAACAATTTAATTCTGAAATAATTAAAATTTTTCTGTGTGAAATAATTTAATATCAATTGTTTTTTAAATTATGATTGTCCCACAGTAATTTCAGGCTGAGAAGTGTGAATTTTGGATGTGATTAATCGCAAATAATCGTTTGACAGCACTAGTCAAAACAGATCTTTTCTGGTCATTTTTTGTTTTATTTGTACATGTTTTGTATTCAAAATAGTAATATGCCTGAATTATGCAGTAACAAAAAATACATTGTCTTTTCCAGACACTGTTTGCAAAACTGTCAGATGGCTGTCTGCAAAACTGGGGCCGACATTGACATCTCGATTCATAGCTAGGAACCTGCTGAGACTTCTTACTACATGCTACATAGGTACAATTTCTGAATTTCAGATAGTGATCTCTATATTCCTCTATATTTGGTGGTTTTAGCTTTGAACTTTTTAACTTTTTCTTTTTAAGGTCTTGATAAACACCAGTTCATGCTCTCTGCAAATGAGGAAAATAGCCTTGAGAGTGTAGGAAGTGTATATGAGAAGAAACCAGTTGTTGGTGACCAGACTGCACGACCAGTTCTCGAGTGTCTTATTTACATAGCGCATCTTTATGGAGAACCAGTCTTGACTTACCAATATCTACCCTACATTGGTTACCTGGTAACTCTTTTTGAATCTCGCTTATTAACATTTTTGCTTGTAAAAGTTCTTTTTCTTTATAGTTTTTACTTACAATTTTACTTTCTTGAAACTTGCAGGTCTCTCCACCTTCTTCTTGTCGTTTGAACACTCGAAAGGAAGCAGGGCTTTTGGGTGCTGCGGTGCTCGCTCAGAAGATTATAGTGTTTCTGTCAGACACCACTCTAATGGATATGCTGATGAAGATTAACCAGGAGGTTCTGCTGCCTCTGCTGGATTTGTTAACATCAACTAAGATGGGGTAAAAGCTTACATATGTTTCATCAGTCATTGTCAGGAAGTTAAAACATGGCAACTTATGAAAATCAGAGCTGCTTTGATGTCTAAAATGACGCCTATTGACTTGTTTCTCTGTGTTCAGCTTTCCTAGTGGTGTGCAGACTCGTTCAGCCGTGTGTCTAAAGACTTTGAGCCTAATGGCACTGATTTGTCTGCGTATTGGCCGAGAGATGGTACAGCAGCACATGGCAGAAACCCTCTCCAGGTTCTTCAGGGTTTTCTCCTTGCTGCAGTGTGTGCAAAATCAGGTAACCAAAGACAATTTACAATATTGTATAATGTCTACAATGCCGTTCAAATGTTTGGGATCAGTGCAATTTTTTTTAGTGTTTTTTTCCTGCTCATCAAGGCTGCGTTTATATGATTAAAAATACAGAAAAAATTGTGATAAATTAAAAAATGTAAAGACATATTGTTAGAAAATATTTATATTTTTAATAAATGCTGTTCTTTTTTTTTTTTTTTTTTACTTTTTATTCAATGATTTCTGAAGGATCATGTGACGCTGGAGACTGGAGTAATGGCTGGTGAAATTCAGCTTTGCGTCACAGAAATAAATTGTACTTTAAAGTATATTAAAAAAAAGTTTTTTTTTTAAATTGCATAACATTCTGTGTTTTTGATCAAATAAATGGAATCTTACTGATCACAAACTTCTGAACAGCAGTGTAATTCAGTAATTTCTTTGTAGGGATACATGCTTTATCAATATAATTTTTTTTTTTTTAGTTTTTCTAGATCTTGGATATTTAATTGCTCATGCTCACTTCATCTATTTTTACATTTAACCTTTGTCATCGTCTAACACTTATATAAAGTTAATCTTTAAAGACAATATAATTTTACAATTTTACAACCATTACATGTAATCTTACAGTATGCGAATCTTAACAGTACCATATTTTTTACACTGTAGATTAAGATGTTGTGATGTGTAAATTTACTCAAAAAGTAAAAAAGTAAAAGTATAGGAAATAGTATAGGAAGTATAAAAGGAAATAGTATAGAATTTTAATATCGTTGCATCCCTATTTATTGTTTTTCCTTTGTATATGAGTCTTCCTGACAATTTTAATATACACTATCATTGAATAATATAGGGTCTTTTTTTTTTTTTAATTTACTGTAATATGATCTTTCAGAAATTATATTAATGGTGATCAGGAAAAATTCCTATTATTAGCAAGGTTGAAAATATTTGTGCTACTTAATTTTTTGTACATTTTTTTCTTTTGTAACATTGCAAAGGTCTTTTATTGTCATACATTTTTTAATTAAAATAATTTTGTCTTTCAAAAAAATCCTACAGATCTCAAACCTTTAAATGATACTTTACTTTGAAATTATCTTCAGGTATTGTTAACACTTGGCCATTATTTGTAGTTTGATTCATAAACAACTACATCATTATTTAAAAAATGTAAAATTATTTTCTTTATGCGCAGATGGGAAGTGCCCTACGTAGGGAGGTTGGAGACAGCACATACTTGGATGTGTGCATTCCAGATGGAACAGAGATTACGTGTGAGCTTGGGGTTTTGGAGGAACTTCAGGCTGTGTTTAATCCTGAAATGGCTTATGCCTCTTACATTCCCTTTTACTGTCTCATTGGTAAGACACATTTATGCTCGTTAGCTTGACTAAAACAGCTTTTAATCATTGATGCATGTGTTTCTGTTCATCTTCATTAGCTGAGTTGTATACACTTTTTTAGGTGATGCAGCGATTCGCAAACTAGTTCCAAATCATGAACTAGTTTGGAGTCTGGCTCAATCATATCATGAACGAGCAAGTCCGGGTAGCCCCGAAACCAACCCTGCAGGTAATCAGAGAACTACTGCTATGGGTCTCTCTCCTAGTATGGGTCGCCAGGCGGGTCGTAGTCCCTTCCCTGCTCCCTCGTCCACTTCCACGCCACTAGGTGGAGACATCCTGCCAGAGTCAGGAACCTTTGGCAGTCATCTGGTGGGAAACCGTATCCAGGTACCCCGGGACACAGAAGTCTGTGGGAGTCCTAACTTGTCCTCTTTGGAAACATGGACACGGCCATATGGTATCAGCGCTCCTCAGATGAGTCTAGCCACCACTGCGCTTTCCTCAGCTGGACCTTCTTTCTCTCACTCCTCGTACACTTGGGTCCTGGGACCCACTCCGGAGGACAGCGCACTGAAACAGGACCTCCCACGCAGCAGTCGCTCCCTGCAGGGTAACTGGCTTGCCTATTGGCAGTATGAGATTGGTCTTAACCAGCAGGACTCGCACTTCCACTTCCACCAGATCCGTCTTCAGAGTTTCTTGGGCCACTCGGGCACGGCAAAATGTCTGGCGCCACTAGCAGGGGAGGACTACTTCCTGTCTGGGAGTAAAGATAAAACTGTGAGGCTGTGGCCGCTTTATAACCACGGTGATGGCACACGAGAGGTCGAACCCAGACTCACGTACGCAGACCACCGCAAGTCTGTCTTTTATGTTGGCCAGCTAGAGGCCTCACAGGAAGTGGTGAGCTGTGATGGTACTGTGCATCTGTGGGATCAGTTCACAGGTGAGAGAGTAACAATACAGCCAGTTTGAGCATCTGTAGTATTACAGTATTGTTGCAACTGCACTTTCGTGGTAATTTTGTGTGATTAATCTTTTAATTTTTCTAATTCACATTCACTACCATTCAAAAGTTAGGGGTGGTTAGAGTTTTTTTTTTTTTTTTTTTTTTGTGAGAAATGAGGTACTTTTATTCAGCAAAAAAGCTTTTTTATCTTTTTCATTCTTCAAAGAATCCTAAAATAAAAAAAATAAAAGTAGCACAGTTTCCACAAAAATATTAAGAAGCACAAATATTTTCAATACTAATAATAAAAAATATTTCTAGAGGTACAAATGAACATGTAATGATTTCTGAAGGATCATATGACATTAAAGGCTGGAGTAATGGCTGATAAAAAATTTAATTTTGACATATGAAATACAAAAAAATTAAATATAATCAAATAGAAAACACTTTTAATAATACATAATAATATTTTACAGTATTACTGTTTTTACTGTATTTTTTTCAACAAACAAATGCACATTTGGTGAGTAGAGACTACAAAACATTAAAAATCACCTCAAAAATGTAAAAAAAAAAAATAGTAATAATAAAATCTTACTCACCACAAATTTTTGAGAGGTAATACTGACTTTACTGCATTTTCTCAACAAACAAATGCACATTTGGTGAGCATAAAAGACTACAAAACATTAAAAATCACCTCTAAATGAATAAATAAATAAAATCCTACCACAAAATTTTGAGAGGTAGTATATGAAAGTAACATGTTGTATTTCTTTCTTCTGTCAAAGATTTTAACACGGATGTATTTTTATTATTATTTTTTATTTTTATTATTTTATTATTATTATTATTTATTTTTTTTTGGCTACTTTTCTAATAGATTTATGTGTAGACTTCAGGCTTACCCTCCTAACCCAGACTTTCAATTTTAAACTTTGAAAATCCATTATAAAAATATTACATGGAAAATAAAAAATGTAATTTACCGTATATTGTATTAATATAAAAATACATTTTTTTTTGAAAATGAAATAAGCTAATTATTAAGTAACTTGAATATTTAATGTGTAAAATAGATTCTTTTAATTTTTTTTTAATTACAATTGTCCCACAATAATGTAATTGTGATATTTTTGTGCGTTCAATCAAGCTGTATAAAATGCACAGTATAAAAATATTTAATTAAAAAATTAAAATATATTCAGATAGTAAACACTTTTAATAAAACATTTTAATAATATTTTACAGTATTACTGTTTTTACTGTATTTTTGAGCAGAGACTACAAAACATTAAAAATCACCTCAAAAATGTAAAATAAATAAATAAATAAATAAATCGTACCACAAAATTTTAAGAGGTAATATATGACAATAACATGTTTCTGTCATGCATCAAAGAGTTTAACACCAATTGCAATTTCAGCTTTTAATCATGCTTTTAGTATTTTATTTAATATTTTATTTTATTTAATTTTATTTTTTGGCTACTTTTCTAGTAGACTTGTTTACCCAGAAAATCCATTAGAAAAATGTGAATTATTATATATTTTTTTATATTTAAATACTATTTTTTTAAAATGAAATAATCTGAATATTAAATAACTTCAAAATGTACTGTATGAAATAGTTTCATATCAAATTTTTGCCCCACAGTAATTTCCAGCTGAGAAATATGAATTTTTTTTTTTTTTTTTTTTTTTTTTTTTTTGTCCATTCACTCAATTTTTATATGATGCAAATTTAATTTTGTGTACGCCGGATACATAAAATGGTAGCTTTATAATGAGCTATAACAAGACAAAGAAGTCTTTTTTTTTACAATTGTCATTTCCATCACATAATGATATTATTAATAGATCACAATATACAAAAGCATAATATTACTACCAATTTAACTACAGTGAATACATTTCCTGTATCTATTGTATTTTGACTCACAGCTTTAACGTAATTTCTTGTTTGGCTCTCTAGGTAAGAATATTCGTTGCTATGAAGCTCTGGACGGGAAGAACCCCATCACGGCCGTCGCCACTATGCCTGCTCCTCACTGCAGTGTAGTGATTGCTAGCGCAGACTCTGTGCTGCGTTTCATAGATGCTCGCAAACCTGGCTTGCAGGTATTGCTCAGTCCTCTTTCATCAATACGCATTACAAACCATTTTCAGATCAATTTTTTTATTAAGCACTATAATGGACCAGGCTGGTTTTTGTATATTTCTTCCTGGAATGCTTATGATTACCAGTAAGGACTCTGTTATTTCTCTGTTGACAGCATGAGTTCCGTCTAGCCTACAGTAACATGAGCGCTGGCCTGATCCGCTGCCTAGCTGTCAGTCCGAGTGGACGCACTGTGGCGGCAGGCTTCTCCACTGGATTCATAGTGCTGCTAGATGCAAGAACGGGACTCGTGCTAAGAGGCTGGCCTGGTCACGAGGGAGACATACTGCAAATGAAAGTGAGTATGCATGTCGTAGGTTAATGTGTAATGTAAGACGTGCATACAACTGCATGCTCAGTTTTCCTTTGATGTTTTTTCAGCTCACATACTGTATTGATAATAATATGTAATATACACACTGTTTATAAAAATAATTGAAACAAGCAAAAAAATTCTGAATCAGATTTTCACAAAGAGTTGTTAATCCACATTTAAAGGATGATTACGTGTGCTGTACATAATCACATATTTCTTAAGTAGCACTGGTATTTTTGTAGCAATAGCCAAAAATACATTGTATGGGTCAAAATGATCGATTTTTCTTTTATGCCAAAAATCATTAAGATATTAAGTAAAGATCATGTTCCATAAAGATATATTATATAAATTTCCCAAACCATACATAAATGGAAAGCTTATTTATTCAGCTTTCAGGACTGGATTCCCGTCTTTGTTTTGGTGTCTTGATTCACGTCTGTATTTGAGATTTCAGTAGAATGAGTAAAAGTTGTACCCTTGTTGGTTTGTTCAGATGCAGTCAACAAGTGACTAGAACTAAGCAAACTTTATTTAACCCTGTTTTGTAGGGTCAAAGGTCTGTCTTTGCCACCAAAGGCACATTTTTGGGCAAATATAGACCTGAGTTACTCATTAGGACAAAATCTATGAGCTTTGCAGGTTTCTGCACAATTACTTTATTATTTGAGATTATCAGGACATGGATGAACCTTAGCAGGGCTCAACAATAAGGATGGCCAATGTGAGACAGTTTCAGGCTGCTGTTTTGTTGCTATTGATAATCACACATTCATAGATCTTGTACATACACTTTTGTGCCTTATGAATTTAAATATTTGGTTTTCTGTGATAAATTCAACAATTGTTGCACATTCTGTTTTTTTGGTAATGAAGATAGTCTTCAGTAAGTACACTACTGTTCAAAAGTTTGGGGTCAGTAAGATAGGGCCCTATGAAGTCCGTTGTTTTTTTTCCTCCCCCCCAAATTCAGTTAGATTTTTTTTTTTTCTAGTTAAATCTTTTGGGATTCCATTGTTTTTTTTTCTGTTTATTTTTCTAGACTCTGCTTTAATGGTTGATTAATTAAATTTTATTCATAAAAAAAAAACATGTGGAATTAATTGAAATCATGAAACGTACAATATTAAACGACAGTTTATTCAAATTTAAAAAAAAATAAATTTTTAAGACCCTCTGAAAAATGTTTTTGTTTTTTCTCCAGTTCAGTTTTATTTTTTCTGGATTCCATTTTAATGGTTTCATTCCATATCAGTTATCAAAAACATCTCTAATTAATTTATTTTATTAAAAATAATTTATTATAATTTTATTTATTTATTTATTTTGAAATACTGTGTCTAACAATTTTCTGCTAAATAAGTTCTGGTAAATAATTTTTTTTTGGTAAATATTCCTTTAAAAATAATGTTTTAATAATGATTTTATTATCAATAATTTTATATTGTTATTAGTATTATTAAAGGTTTCTGTTTGTGTATGCTATGTGACCCTGAACCACAAAACCAGAGAGAAGGGTCAGTTTATTGAAATTGAGATTTATACATCATCTGAAAGCTGAGTAAATAAGCTTACCGTTGATGAATTTGTTAGGATAGGACAATATTTGGCTGAGATGCAACTATTTGTAAATCTGGAATCTGAGGGTGCAAACAAATCAAATTATTGAAAAAATCGCCTTTATAATTGTCCAAATGAAGTTCTTAGTAATGCATATTATTTAATTTGGATAAATTTATGGTAGGAAAATTACAAAATACCTTTATGGACATGATCTTTACTCAATATCCTAATGATTTTTGGCATAAAAGCAAAATCAATAATTTTGATCCATACAATGTATTGTTTGCTATTGCTACAAAAATATCCATAGTACTTAAGACTTGTTTAGTGGTCCAGGGTCACATATAATATGTGTAAACATATATAAAATACAAGGCAACTAAAAATCTGAAATACTTGGTTGGCTAAATGTAGAAACTTGCCCATCCATTTGTTACTGACTTTTTTTTTGTGTGTGTGTGTGTATAATTTTGTAGGCAGCAGAGGGAAATTTGCTGATCAGTTCTTCATCAGACCACACACTGACGGTTTGGAAAGACGTGGAGCATAAGCCACTCCACCAGTACAGGACCCCATCCGACCCCATCCATGCATTTGATCTTTACGGTGCTGAGATTGTGGCAGGTACTGTTGCTAACAAAATCGGGGTGTACTCCATTTTGGACAGCACTGCCAACCTCGGGGGGATCCACCAAGCTCAGCACGGAGAACTTTCGTGGGACTCTCACAAGTTTGTCTGTGTTGCCTACCAAGAGGCTTCTGCTGCTCGGCTCTGACAACGGTGCCATCAGGCTGCTGGCTTAACCTAGCTAGTGTTGCTTTTTCAGAAAATTATATTCCTCGTGCCACCTTTGGCTCCTTGCCCAGAATGAAACGATCTTGCCAACAATGCACAAAGAAACCCGTTTCAGTCGTAGAAGGAGCAAGCCTGATATTTCCATTTTAAACTCACTGAAAGAGAACTTAAAACCTCGCTCTTTAGTAAGTGACCAAAACGGAATATTGCCTCTGATTCATACAATCAAAAAAGTTTCTTTTTTATGATTTTTAGGGTTCATGTAATTAAAACCGCACTAGCTGCTTTGTATGTAATAATTAACTCTCTTTAAAAAAGTAAAGGAATGGATTCTTGAATGCATGTGTGAGATGAGCTGCTCAGGAAAGTTCAAGTGCGGTTCTAGGGTAGCGTTTACACGAGTGAAATCACCAAAAACAACACTGTGTTGATCATATCATATGATTCGATTCACCAGACTTGCTCAGCAACTATGCAGTATTCATGGTAGACCTTTATAGCGCACCATGTTTTCTATATTACGCAGTATGTTTATTCATCCACATCAATGGAGCATAATTAATAAGACAAATGTGATCGAAACATGACCTTGGTCAAACCCAAGATGACTCTTCTTTCTGTTACAGTACACTGACTGAAAGTGTAAACACCTAATATGCAACGGGACGGTCCTTAACCCTAAATTTGGACCTTCTGACATTTAAAATGTATCTGATTACTATATAGATCAGTTTGATGCTGTATTAACTTTGAAGATGTAGTAATTCACTCGTTTGTCACACCAACCCAAGGTCAAGCAAAATGTTACATTTTACACTCCATACGGTATGTATGTTTGTATATACATACACATTTATATATGTATATATATCTTTGTTGAGCCTAATGCTTACTATCTAAAAGAATATTTTAATGCAATATCCTATGAACTAGAAAGTAACTATTTAATTTATTACTGGAATGCTTTACGTAAAACATTATCGTCTGTAGACATTCCAGTTATATAATGTTAGAATA
The DNA here is from genome assembly GCF_022985175.1 of Labeo rohita. Classification (NCBI taxonomy): domain Eukaryota; kingdom Metazoa; phylum Chordata; class Actinopteri; order Cypriniformes; family Cyprinidae; genus Labeo; species Labeo rohita. The sequence goes on along the minus strand of NC_066883.1, from coordinate 23,933,017 downwards.
TTTAAAGAGAATTTATTCAGATTACTAAAACATAGATTGCCGGCTCTCAAATTTAGCACGATATACTTGTCAGGTTTGGAAAATTGGCTTTTGAATTATGAGCTCTCATATGAATTCATGGCTTGTTAGTGTTATAGTGTTCATTTTGAAAAGCACATTATTTTATGTTACCAAGTAGAGGATTGCAGTCGATCCTACATGGCCAGACAATTTGGAAAAGCGGATATCGCTTTATATTTGAATTCTTACAAGTATTTAAAAATGCAATTGGCTGTATTTTACTTCTGAGATTGACAAACATCTGTCTGATGTATAGTAACAAGCAACACACTGTCTGCGACATTGGCCATTGCTCTTTTGTATTTCATTGCGAGTGTTTTTCTTTTTTACTTTTAAACTGTGACCTTTTTCTATATGCTCACTAAAATGAACCTTTTCAGTGATTTAAAGTAAAGAAATTGATCATAAATGTGTCTCTTTGTTTGAAAACTTGACCTGCTCATTGATGAATGAGTGAGTTTGCTGTGTAGATTTTCGTACTTGGAAGCTGAGCACCCACCGAAGAGGTTACTCTGATAGGACAAAGTCCGTTTGAGTGTTTGCAACACACTGCCTTTCAACTGCTCTCAATTTGGAGATTTTGGCATGTGCCTGCGGATGACCCAAGTAATGGTGGAGTCTGGCACTGGCTTGTTTGTCTGGCATATAAGAAAGCAATATAAAAGCCCTCTATCCAATAACAGTCTATATTAATATCAGCATCGGCAGTGCTGACTTGTCATCTCCTCCTCATTTATGCACTGTTTTTCTTGCGCAGCGTGTTTACTCATATTCGGTGGCTCACATGCACTGTCAGCAGTGAGTTTATTTAGCTCGGCAAACTATACAGTAGCAGTTTATAACCTAAGTCTTCACAGATCCACGATTCTACACACCTGAGTTTGATGTTTGACCCCAAGGTCTCTCAATATTTACATCTATGAAGAGGTAGGTCTAAGAGCTATATGAGGTAAAGATCAATGAAAGTTGAAATGTAACTGCCTGCTCAGAGGCTGCCAACCCCTACAGCAGAGAATTTTCCCATTGCCTATTTGTGTGTTTCTTTCCCGAATCAGGGCTGGATCCACTGAAGATTTGCACGGTAAGCACCCAGTTTTGTTTATTCTCATACGTTGTCATTGTAAATAATTGTTTGAAATAGATTAGATATTGTGTTAAAATATAAAAGTTGAGTTTGTTGCCAGCTGTTTTAGTTAGTAAATATGTACACTTCACCTTCGATTTGTGTGTTTGAAGTACAATTCCTAGTAATCGCAAATAATTCCCACAAGAATGTTTTAAAAATACATATTTAACAAAGAATATTTTATGTCCACAACAATACTGATTAGTATTAATGCAGTAACATTTCCGTAAATACATTGTTGTTTTAAAAACAATGTATTTTTTAATTTTCCTGCTATCTGAATTTATTTAACCTGTAGTTTTAAACTAATTTGAAATGCTCAAACCTGGAATTATGCAACGGCTGACAGACCTTTAGCCATGTGAAGCATTTATTGATTATTTGACTGCAAATTTTGTTCAATTTGTATGTTTAAAAAAACAATCTACCTTAAAATGGAGCTGTTAAACAGACCATGTATTTATGGTTTATTGCCAGTAGCTGGAATATGGATTTCTGTACAAGACCTACAGGAATTATTTTTTTCTAGATGGTTTCTATCATCAACTAATAAATGTGACCCTGGAACACAAAACCAGGGAGTTTTTGTGGCAATAGCCACAAATCATGGCAAAAATCATTAGGATATTAAGTAAAAGTCATGTTCCATGAAGATATTTTGTAAATTTCCTACCGTAAATATATCAAAACTTAATTTCTGATTAGTAACATGCACGACTTCAAAGATGATTTTCTCAATACTTTGATTTTTTTGCACCCTCAGATTCCAGATTTTCAAACTGTTGTATCTTAGGCAAATATTGTCCTATTACATATCATATACATCAATGGAAAACACATTTATTCTCATTTCTCTTATTTCTCATTTCTCATTTGCTCCAGGGTCACAGATATTGATTAAAATTGTGTGTGAAGGTTCTTTTCTTCTTTTTCTGATCATTGTGATTTGATAAAGGGCTCCCGTAATGTTTTATCAAATAATAATATGTTAATAAGTATGGATAATATGAGTACTTATGTACAAATGACCAGTGATCCATGCCAAATTCTGTATAAATTGTGCTGTTCTTTGTTTGTAGACTAACTTCTAGAACATGAACTTGTGTTTTCTGGCATTCCTCCTCCTTTGTTACGCCAAGCAAGGCTGGACGGTAAAGCACTCAATTGATCTTATGTTTATTTTTTCCAAACGATTTTATTCTGTGTTTTCTTAATGATTTTATTGTATTATTGCATCGCCATAAATTGTTCCGTGTCACTACAGGAAGATGCAACTGAACCAGAGGATGGATCTGATCCTGTAATTCCTCTCATCCCACTGATGCCTAGTAAACCCATATCAGTAAGTACCCACAGTGTTACATCCTTGAAGGACTTTTGACTTGTTTGTTTAGACTTTTGACACTTGCCTTGTCCCTTTCAGGATTTGAAGGGCACTCTTGACCCCATCATAACAGAAGCACTCACAGTTTCTCCAGATGGCCTGGAAGCAGATCCTTCAACTCCGGCTCCTGAACAGAAAGAGGGCTCCTCTGAGGAGGACCTTGATTCACTTTGCGATGGGGACATGACCAGCCAACAAATTAAGCGGACATTAGGCAACGGCATTCTGAAGCTTGGCCTTTGGTTCCTGGAAAACTTGAAGCCTAGTCCAGAGCAGCCTAATGTCATCATTTCCCCTCTTAGCTTGTCCGTAGCACTCTCACAGCTAGCACTGGGTAAATTACAATGAAAAAAACAGAATCCATTTTTTTGCATCCATTTAGCTTTCAAATTTAGTGCTGTTATATATATCTCAGTAAGACAATCTTGTTGTTTATCTAAATATTAGGAGCAACTAATGAGACAGAAGAGCTGCTTCTACACCACCTGCATGCGGACGCACTGCCTTGCTACCACACTGCCCTCAGCAGCCTCCTGCGCAACTTCCGCAAAAGGAGCCTGTCTATTGCCAGCCGCATCTATCTGAAAACTGGTGAGAGTCACACATATACCACAAAAGCGCAATGTATTTTCATGCAGGACGACGCGGTGGTGATGTGTATATATGGGCCATTTTACAGAATTGGTGCAAGTCAGAGTTGGAAGCAAGTGTTTTTTCCCACAAATTTTGTATGTATGCAAGTTGTATAATATAATATATATAATAGGTAGACATTTCTAGTAATTGTGCAGTTAATTTCATATTGTATTTTCAGAATGTTTTGGAATATCTGTCCTCTCCCAAATTTTTGTCACTACTGAAACACAGTAATGTATCATGTAATAAGAACCTATTAAGGTATTGCTATCTTTCTTGTAAATATATATAATATGACGTGTGTGACCCTGGACCACAAAACCAGTCTTAAGTTGCACAAGTATATGTAGCAATAGCCAAAAATACATTGTATGGTTTAAAATGATAGATTTTTCTTTTATGCCAAAAATCCTTAGGATATTAAAGATCATGTTCCATTAAGATTTTTTGTACATTTCCTACTGTAAATATATCAACTTAATTTTTGATTAGTGATATGCATGGCTAATAATTTCATTTGGACAACTTTAAAGACGATTTTCTGAATATTTAGATTTTTTTGCACCCTCAGATTCTAGGTTTTTAAATAGTTGTATCTTGCCCACATATTGCCCTATCCTAACAAACCACACATTAATGGAAAGCTTATTTCCAGCTTTCAGATGGTGTATAAATCTCAGTTTCCAAAAATTGACCCTTATGACTGGTTTTGTGGTCCAGGGTATATATATAGGTTTCGGGGTAAATCAATAACAGTTACGATTTTAAAAATATTTCAAGTGTAATTTATAAGATTTGTTGTATTTTGAATCCAATTTTTCTTTGTAAAAGGCAAAAAGTCGATCATACTGATTTCAAAGTTAAGGATTCATTTGTTTGAATATACATTGAAACAAAAAATATCATAACATCTTAGTTGATAATTCAGTATCCTTTATTTTTGACAAAACATCCCATGTTTCGGTAGTGTCAGTAATGTTTTGGTAGCAATCAAATCACATTACAGAATTTTAACTTACATAACTAAAACATTACTAAAACATACTAAAAATGTGCATAACTGTACTAAAATTTTGTTTATTTCCCCCAAATATGAGGATTATGTGTTCTGTTTTGTTACAACCAAAACAATGACATGTTTCGGTTGTGACTGTTTCGGTAGTGACAATTTTACTTTTGAACCTAGCTCAAAGTAAAAACTAAATGTTATAAAAAAAAACTACCAAAAAAGTTTTTAATTACAGAAAAAAAAGTTGTTTGGTAGTGACATTCCTTAAAGTTACACACAGATTTTCTGATTTTTGAACACATTTACCTCAAAATGATGGACCTATCTACTCACACTTTGTAGCTATAAGAGAGAGGGATGCATAAATATTTCCTGATCTCAAATGTAAGGATGTAGTTAAAATCAGTCTCAGCCAATAGACTAAAATATACACCGTTTCGGTAGTGACATGAAAATGCAGGACACATTTTTAAAATGAAGTTTCATAATTTACAAAGAAAATATATATATATATATTTTTAAAGTTAACTTAAAAAAAGATATTTTTAAAAACAACAATGGAATAAAATGCAAGAATTATTTTAATATCATTTTTATAAGTTGAAATTTAGGGGTTCAGGACAGCCACCTCCCTATTGAAAGTAGCCAATAAATTATGACTTTATATATATTTAGCTTACTGATATTTTAAATATTATTGTGGGTTTCAATGTGAATGCTTAAATGCTTTTTAATCTGTTTTTTGGTTGCGGGACAGCAGTTTATTTATATGTGTGTGTTATTTGAATTATTTTTCATTTTGGTTGATATTTGAGGGACAATTTATTACTGTACTACGCAAAGCTCTGAATGCTTTCTTTTTTTCTTAGGGTTTAAAGCGAAACAGGACTTTGTGGAAGACTCTCAGAAACTGTATGACTCCGAGCCGGCCACTTTGACTGATGTTAATGACGTCAATGAATGGGTTAAGAAAGCCACAAATGGGCACATCTCAGAGTTTTTGTCAAGTCTGCCTCTCAGCGCTGTGATGATGCTCATCAATGCTATGCACTACAAAGGTCAGAACAAACACCTGTTACCAGCAAGTATTTCACAAGTATTACCTCAGCGAGTCACATTACAGGTTTTATATTACTCAGATCTGTTGCATTATTGTTCCCTTGTTATTTCACAAGTGCAAATCAATAAAGGACCACATAAGTCTAATTACAAGTTAAGAAAACAAGTCTAATGTTCTCTCTGACAGGAGAGTGGCTCACTCGCTTTGACCCTCACTTCACCTCCACTGAGCTCTTTTACATAGATGAAAACCAGATTGTTAATGTGGATATGATGCTTGGGCCAAAGTATCCTCTCAGCGTTTTCACCCACCATGAACTGGATGCCCAGGTTACTGCATTTATGATTCTACTTTATAAATAGCACTGATTAAATCTCTATCTCTGATCTACTGAACTTTATTCCTCACAACTTGATCCCTATAGGTTGCTCGATTCCCATTTAAAGGTGACAAGAGTCTACTAGTAATATTGCCAACGTCTGGACATGTGAATGTATCAGCTGTTGCAGCTAAGCTCAACATCTCAGATCTTTACCGTCGGCTTCCACGAGAAAGAAACATGCAGGTCAAACTCCCAAAATTCAAACTTGACTTCAACCAGGACCTCCAAGAAGCCATGACAAACATGGGTAAGATGTATAATCACCTTGGATTCAAAATCAACTTAATATTTCTTAATTATTTATGTTAACAAATGTATTTCTACTCCATCTAATCCAGGTCTAGGGATGCTGTTTAGTCACCCGAAGTTGGACCGCATCTCTGAAGGCCGCTTGTTTTTGTCCAGTGTACAGCATATGTCCAGTGTTGAGATAAACGAAGAGGGCGCAGAGGCAGCGGCGGCAACAAGTGTGGTCATCTCACGTTCCAACCCTTCGTTTACCGTCAACCAGCCGTTTTTCTTTGCCCTAATGGATGACTTGAGTCAAACGCCATTCTTCTTGGGAGTCATTTCCAACCCAAACCCTGGAGCATCCACTGTGGTCACAAACCCTGGCAATTCGGATAAAATTAATGACAAGCCACACTCTTTTGATCCTCCTCCGAAGTAGATTGTTTTCATACATTTAGCAGAATGAGTCCATAAGTGATCGTTGACTGCGTAGTTGGTCCCCGCTGGGAGGAAAATTAAGGACATATATACTAATATAACATTAATTTTAGCAGATAATTTGAAATTTTCCCCCATATGTAAATTAATGTTGTTCTAAATATATGCTAATCTTTGTTAAAAAGTCATGATTTGCTTGTTTGTTTGTTTGTTTTTTAATTAAAGAAATTTGACCGGAAATTCCAAGTGTCTCATACGTTTTTCTTTTTCTTTTAGTTTAGTGAAATGGGGCCTTCTTTCAGATCCATTATAACAGTCTGCAGCACTACTAACAGAGAATGATTTGCACAATATTTTATGTTACAAACATGTACACTACCAGTCAAAAGTTTTTGAACAGTAAGATTTTAAAGAAATCTTTTTTTGCTCACCAAGCCTGCATTTATTTGATCCAGAGTACAGCAAAAACAGTAACATTCTGAAATATTTTTACTATTTTAAATATCAGTTTTCTAGTTGAATATATTCTAAAATGTAATTTATTCCTGTGATTTCTCCAGTCACATGATCCTTTTGAAATCCCTCTAATATTCTGATTTACTGCTCAAAAAAACATTTATTATTATTATGTTGAAAACAGTTGAGTAGATTTTTTTTTTTTTTAGAAATTTTTTGTAACATTATAAATGTCTTTATCATTACTTTTGATCAATTTAAAGCATCTTTGCTAAATAAAAGTATTAATTTCTATAATTTCTTCCCCTGCTGAATGCTGATCTTTGGATCTTTCTATTCATCAAAGAATCCTGGAAAAATGTACTCACCTTATTAGAATATTCTAATAAACTTACTTTATTAGAATAATTTCTGAAGGATCATGTGACACTGAAGACTGGAGTAATGATGCAAATTAGCTTTGATCACAAGCATACATTACATTTTAAAATATATTTAAATAGAAAAGAGTTATTTTAAATAGTAAAAATATTAAACAGTTTTCTGGCTTGGTGAGCAGAAGAGACTTTAAAAACCTTACTGTTCAAAAACTTTTGACTGGTATGTATTTCAGATTATTATTTTTTTTTAAATGAATAAATACTGGTCGAAATGTACAGCACATAATTAAATAATCTATCAATCAAATAAACTTTGATGTATATAACATTACAGAACACAAAACATAGAGTAACAAGTTATATTAACAGAAAACTAGGGTGTATGAAATTAAAAATTAAAAACCGCTTCAACAGAACAAACATGAGTCAGATTAAACGGTCTCCAAACCAAAGAAAGTGTATCAGAAGCGAGAATGAGACTAGTCCTAGTCCAAAAAAAGTGTCATATATTTATTTTGAAGTTCAGCGGAAGTGGTTTTGTAACGGGAAGCGTGTCATCGTGCGTCGCAGTTTCGCGCGTTTGGAGTGAGTTGGCGCGAGGAGACGGAAATTGTTGAATGCTAGAGACGGTTGTTGTCTAGTGTCATTATAAGGTTTAATCTTCGGTTCGCAATATTTTTTTGAGAAAATATGACTGTTCGGTTGTCAGAGGGGGCAATTGAGGTAAGAATAAGGCGGTAGCGTTATTTCAACCTTTGCAAACATGAGTTCGCTAAGTGCGTTAGCCAGCAAGTTTTCATCCTGCAGGTTTGGCACTATGACAGTAAAACAAAATCAAATCATTATTACTGCCTTTAATGTTTCATCAAGATATTTTTCCACGATTGCACGTTTTAACTGTAACGAGGTTAAATGGAATTAATAAAATTTTACTATGCTAACTTTATGCTAACACATTACAGTACAAATACAAAGTCTGTTTATGTTGCCACTAAAAGTAAACTATATACATGCATTAGCTGATTTGAATAGTGTATACGTTAAAATATTAAGATGAGCATATATAAGAAAGTCAGAGTCATTGTAGATATAAAATGGATTATATCTTTTGTTTTCTTTACGGTGGTTTGAATGTGGGTGAATTAAGGAAGATGACTTTACTAATTGTTAATTTGATCTATATGGTAATGAAAGTTTTGTATTCTGAAATGATTGTGTACCTTTTGTTTTCAGTCCCTGACAAAAGGAGTTGAAGTCAGCAACCCTGTTCTGCAGTGTGTGGTAATTGTCAGATTTCTTGTTTACAAGTTAATGAACTTATTTTATTTGTTTCTACATTTTATATAATAGGGATGATCATGTCAAGACATATATTGCAGACATTAATGCCATAATCAGATTTAGTGCGTTCAAAGGGGAATAAAATGTTCATTTTGATATTTATATTTGAAAGTCATTATTTGTAACATTTCATTAGGAATAAACTGAAACTGTTGGTGTATCAGATTGTTTTACCTCTCATTTTTCAATAATTGTATCAGTAATTTTTCTTAATAATTAGTTAATGTTTTGTTTATTTACACTTCTTGAAGTTTAGTTGTTTTGTTATTTGGTTATAGCATCAGAACATTTATTTTCATGCTTGTCGACTTATCTTTTTCAGAACATTCGCAAGATTGATGGGGGAAATGGGCTGTCCCGTTTCCGTCTCATGATGAGTGATGGGCTGCACACTATGTCCTGTAAGTTTGATCAGTTTTCAGATGGTTTTAATGTAATTAGATGTCTGTCCTTTAAATCGATTACAATTTTCATGTCCAGAATGTTGTTTTGGACTTCTTGTTGTTGTTTGTTTACATGTGGGACTTTGTTTGGATAGTAATCAGCACCAAAACCATATTTTTCTGCAATATTTTTGTTAGGTACCCATGTAAATGTCCATGTTAGGTGCTTATGTGTTTAAAGGTCTGTGTTTGGACATGGAGGTTCTTCAAAGTTAGGGATGTGTGATGTTCATGTTCATTAGCCATTAAGATATAATATTGTCACATCATTGGAATGCAAATCCCAGCTATTGTATAAAAATGCAAATAACCTGACACCATGTGTTCTTTAATATATTTTTTTGTCCATTTTCCCCCTTGCATCCAGCATTCATGCTCTCCACACAGCTCAATCCAATGGCTGAGCAAAACCAGTTGGCTGCTAACTGCGTGTGTATGCTGAAAAGGAGCGTCACTAATGTTCTGAAAGATGGACGGTAAGCTTATTGTTAGGATGTTTGTAAGAAGTCTCTTATACTCATAATTTCTGCATTTATTTAATCAAAAAAAAAAAAACAGTAATCATAAATATTATAAAACATTTGATCTGGTGCTCAAGAAACATTTTGTATCAGTTATCAGTGTTGAAAACAGTTGAGCTTCTTAATTTTTTTGTGGAAACTTTGATACATTTTTTTTCACGATACTTTGTTGAATAGAAAGTTTAAAAAAAAACGTGAAACAGAAACGTATGTTAAATTTTAATTGTCTTTACTGTTGCTTTTGATCAGTTTAATGCATCCCTGCTGAATGAAAGTATTAATTTCTTCAAAACAAAATCTTCCTGATCTCAAACCATTGAGCAGTAGCATATGTTTATTAATGCATTTTATCAAGCTTTTGTGTTTGATGTTGTACACAGACGTGTGGTAGTTATACTGGACTTGGAAGTGATGAAGTCTGCTGACCAGATGGCAGGAAAAATTGGAGACCCAACTCCTTATGTGGAGGGTGAGAGTACATTTGACGTGCCAAATTTATGGAAACGTAATAGTTATGCTCACATGTTTAATTTTCCTGCCATGTCTGTTTTTTTGTAGGCCAGTCAAAGCCACAACAGAATACAGCTCCAGCTCCAAATATGCGTGCATTACAGCCTCAGAATGGAAGTGATGGTATGGAAATAAACTTAAAGTATTTAAGTTTTTAGTATTCAGGGCTTCAATGCTAAAGATTATTTTCTACTGGCCTGGTCTGGCCAGTGGTTAAAATTTTAACTTGCCCTACCACAAAAAAAACAAAACAATAGTTGCCGTTATCATTGTTTTTGACTCATGTTATCTTTTATTTTAATAAATAAGCTTATATGACAGCAAAATTTTACATACCAATTAAATTATACAATTCTCAATTCCAATTTCGATGTCACAGCAAAACCTACTAGCTTAACAAATATAAAGTTCAAACATTATTTGTTTGTTCAAAAATGAAAAGATGAAAAGAATTGATAAACCTTTCTTAAAACAGTCATTTCCCCTCAGGGATACATTAATATAAACCCGTTTCAATATTTTGGATAATATTTCCAATATTTCGCCCATTGTGAACTGTGATCTTGCTCTGCCTTGCTTTGTGTTTGTCTTCAGTGTCTCTGGCCTCTGTTAACGGATGTTTAAAGAGTTCGTAATATTTCCACACATGACATTTTGAAAAAATATTGCATGCAGTTTGTGTGCAAGCCCGGAACAGAGATCGGTTGAAATATGTCCGGTCGATCGGCTTGAAACTTCAAATGAACAAGACTTAAATGCATGAGCAAATGATAAACTTTAGTGACAGTGGCAGGAGTGACAGATTCGTCAACTGTCCCGAGCATCTTTCACGCTGGCCCCGAGCCATTGGGCACTCCTTATTGTTGAGCCCTGGTATTGCCGAATTGATTGTATTTTAGATTACATTACATGATTACTACAATATAACAAATATATTTGTTGAAAATCTGTCACATTTTCAAGATACTCATAGTTTCTTTAAGTGCTGAGATAGCTGTGATATAGACAAAATGCTATTGGATAATTAAAAAAGGGGGCGTGACTGCTGGATATATCCCGCCCTGTCTTCCCGCTTCAGTTGAAATGACGTCAACACATAAAATAACACTGCCTGTTTCAAAGCACTTCAGTGGACATTTAAATGTTGAAGTGATCGTAACTATGGTAACTGATTTGAAAACTAACCACTGACCAGCGGTTGTTAGAATGAACTGCTGAATGAACTATTAAACCAAACAGCTTTTTTTCGCTTTACTCTTTGCACTGTCTGTTGGAAATGGTTTAAACCTGACATGCTGGACTGTAGAAACAGTATGAAGTAGAACAACAGTAGAAAAGGTAGGAATCCCATTGCAGCCGGTGTGGTTTCTGTTCATGTGCCAATGAATGTCCGTATATAATCATATCCTCTGACATATTGTGCATTTAAATATTTTCTGTAATAATATGATATTTTAGCACTGCTTGTTGTGCTTTTTAAGGCAAGCATGACTATTTATATCATGGCTAATAATAGACAGTTGCTTGTACTTCTTGCAAGGTGTTCCATCATACCCATAGCCACATAAGTATTAAATGTGCAGTGCCCGGTTGCATAAAGAGCCTAAAGTTTTTCCCTTGAGTATGAAACTTAAGGCATGATTTCCCCTTACCTAAGGGGATGATTTAAGGGTGTTGCATAATCCCTTAAACGCTTCCCTTACTAAAGGGAAACCGTTAAGTGTTTTATGACAGCGACTCAAGGTTTGCCGTTAAAAAATCTGTTGTTGCTATGGACACGTTATTTGTTAATGCAGATAGCGGTGTAAGTTTCCACAGAAAACAATATAACATGGATAAGGAGAACAAAAAAGAAAACCAAATATGAACGAGAAGGACCAAGCGAGATGAAAACTCAAATAATTCACTCAAAAAAAAAAATCTGAAAAATCATTACCTCACCCCCATAAGACTTTTGTTCATCTTTGGACAACAGATAAACATCTCTCACAATTTCCGTCCATGTATTTTTTAGGGACTAGTGTGAATAAATCTATATTTAAATGCAAAGAGACAAGGGAGTTTATGCATGACCTTAAATTTTATTCCCATCCGAAACGAGGCGACGTGAACATTATGAAGCGCTAAACACACTCATACTGTGTATGTTTCGTTCATACTCGAAGCCGGAGGGTGCTCTTGTGCTGAAAGTCCAATCCAGACTCATAGAAGTATGTTATGATGGAATACAGCAGTAATGCTGCAGCTAAGCTGAAATGTAAACACAATAAACACACGATTGCGACAATATACGGTTTATGTGTGTTTTTTCAAGTCATCTCCAGGTAATATGTAGGAAAATACAGGAATAAAATATAGATATAAATTTGTTTTTGTGTGTGAGTCAAAAATAGTGAGTCAGTGATTTAATTTCCCATTTATAAAGACAGTCACTTGCTTTATTTCTGAATGAATCTGAATGTTTTTAATTAATTATTGAAGTCTGAAAAAATGTCACGGGAATGTGCAGGGAGACCTCAGATACAAAAACGTGGACTTGTTAGGAAATATTTAGTTAATGATATTATTTCGTGGTGACTTCACTTGTTATGATGTCTTGAGCAATCCGGGTTTATATATTAGTAGTTGTAGCCATTGCAGCGTGGGTGTCGTCTCAGCTATCACTGCGGGAGAATGTGTTGGCGTGGACGCAAATCGTCTACTCTGGGTGTAGTTGAGCCTGATTGTAGTTTTAGCTGTTAGCAACAGGTGTAAATATTTAGCGTAAAGTTGGACGTTGCAAAGCCCAACGTAGGGCTTACTCCCAGCCTTTTTCATCTAGCTGCTGCAACCGGCCCCTGATGTGTAACTTGTTGTGTGCTGTCAGATGTGAATGTCAAATTCTATTTGTTGAGGAGGGATAAATAAATATAGTTCTGTAGTGGAAACACCTTGCATTTTGATGATGTGAGAATTCATCATCTGCTTTTTTTAACACAGTTTTTTTTTTCCAAGATCAGAATACAGTCTTCATTTCATTCCCTCTAACATGCAGATACACATTTTTATCAAAAAGCATTTGGAGGTGTTTTAATGATGTATTTTGAGCACAGAGTCTAATCTTCTTTGACATTTTTAACTTCGCAAGCTGTATTCGACAGCCGTTTTAATTCACACTTTCAAGATTATCACATAATATTGTTTCAAAGGTGTTGTTTCATTACAGTCAGTCATTACTTCAACATTTTGCTCTAGGTGTCTGTGATTATGTCTACCCTATTTTAGATCTTTGCAGTGATGTGTGGTTTTCTCTTCTACTCTCATTAGGTTCAATGAACAGACCTTCTGCTCCAAGCTTCGGGAAAAAGCTAATGGCTGCCCCCAACACTCCTGGAGGCAGCTCTAAAGTCGTGCCCATTGCCAGCCTCAATCCATACCAGTCAAAGTCAGTCTAAATCTCACATCTACACCCCTGAATATTTTTCTTTCCAATCCAGTTGACATATCATGTCACATTGTGTTGGGCATAATTCATAAGAGTGTGTTTTCTTCTTCAGATGGACAATTAGAGCCAGAGTCACCAACAAAAGCTCCATCCGCACTTGGAGTAACTCAAGAGGGGATGGGAAGCTCTTTTCCATGGAGCTTGTGGATGAAAGCGTAAGCATTCATCAGCAGTGATCAGAATAGAAACTTGTAAGTGTATTAATATGCAATAACATCTTGCTTTATTAATTATAGGGGGGAGATCAGAGCAACCGGATTTAATAACGAGGTGGACAAATTCTACTCCCTCATCGAGCAGGGAAAAGTAAGGCCTACTTTCTTTCGTACAGTTATGTTTTTTTTTCATTTAATATGGTGTGGAAGTAGGGCTAATTTGACCCGATTCGTCCCTCTTGTTGTTCTCAGGTGTACTACATCTCAAAAGGCACCCTGAAGATTGCCAACAAACAATTCTCTTCGCTTAAGAATGACTACGAGATGACTCTAAACGGTGAGACGAACATCATCCCTTGCGAGGACAGCCATGACGTCCCCATGGTGCAGTGCGACTTTGTTTCCATTGCTGACCTGGAGTCCCGAGAGAAAGACACCATCGTAGGTGAGCGTCTTCCCCCGGCCTGTGCGATTGGCATCATCAATAACCAGCGTTTTAATAATTAACTGCTATGGAGACAGTGGCGCGGCTCAGCGTAACAAATGTGTTGAGACCCAGGAGGTTGTGGTAATTATAACGTTGATGATGAACGCAATATTAATAATGCTTATGACAGTAATGGCCTGTGGCGTAGATTGACTTTGTGTCCCTGTCGGGTTCTAGCAGAACCAGAGGAAAAAGATGCTGTCACTGGTAGAATGAAGAGTCAATAAGCATGCCTCTAATTATGGTAATGGCAGTCGGAGCACGCTGAGGTGCAGCAGGCGTATTTCTTATCCGAGATTTGAGTCAGGTGCTGGCAGTGATTTGTGAAACGCTCCTAATGGCAGCTAAATGATTCATAACGGCGTCTGATATGAGCGGATTAAGATGGCGCGCTGTAATGGAGCGTTGACGGGTGTTGTGGAATTACATTCTGGATGAGTGGTATAGCCATCCCAAACCTATTTACCGTTGGTAAATTGGGTGGAGTAGCAGTGTTGTAAACCCGTGTGGCGTGTGTGTTTGCAGATGTGATTGGAGTGTGTAAAAACACAGAGGATATGACGCGCATCATGACCAAGAACAGTCGTGAGGTTTCAAAGAGGAACATCCAACTGATGGACATGTCCGGCAGAGTCATCCAGCTCACCATGTGGGGAAATGATGTATGTATCAATCAATCTTAATTCATTTAACTATCCATTATTATTTTTCTGTGGACCACGTCTTTGCATAAAGTAGGGCCCTATGAATAGAATGATATTTATTTTTTTCTGAAGTTCTGCCCCCCCCCCCAATTCCATTTTTGATTTTTCTGGATTCTTTCTGGAGACTTTGTTTTAAGGATTTAATTTAAAAATATGAATCAAAAAGCATATCTAATTAATCAAAATCATGAAATGTGCGCGATTTAACAGCAATTTTTTAAAAGTTGAACAATTACATTTTTAAGGCCCTATAGAAAGCGTTTTTATTTTATTTATTTTTAATTAAATTCTGTTTTATTTTTACGAATTTCCATTTATTTTCTGGATTCCATTTTTAAATTGTAATAATCAAAAACATCTGTAATTAAATTATTTTATTAAAAAATATATATATTTATTTATTTTAAATAATTTATCTGGTAAATATTTTTTTAAGAAAGTAATGTTTTAATAATCATTTTATTGTTAGTAGTAGTATTATCATTACATTTCTCTTAGGTTAAACCAAACTTTTATTTTTAGGGGTTGCTGTGAAGACCTGTAAGTTTGTTTGTGTATGATATGATAGTTTTTCTTAAAAGAAACGTTAAAAACCGTATGTGTGCAGTAAACGAAACTGTGTGTCTGCGCCATTCATTCACACAGAGACATGTAGAACATGATTAATTAACAGGATTAATTTTTTTAAATACTATTTTTACAGCTTAATATTCACAGACACTAGTCCATATCACGTGTTAATTTAAGTGTACTGACCTACTTTTGATTTATTCATCCAAAATTTAGCAAATTCCGTGTTATACACTAATTTCTGTTTTTATGACTGAATTTTGCAATTCCGTTCGTGTTTTCCACATCGCAGAAATCATAGGACCCTAATAAAGACTCAGTATTTTAAAATAGATATTATATTACAAATCATCCTTCAGAAATCATTCTAATATGCAGATTTTGTGTGCATATAAGAAACATTGTATGCCTTCGAATAGCAAGTTCAGAAGAACAGCGCTTATTTGAAATGGAAATCTTTAGTCTTTACTGTCACTTTTATTAATTTAATGCATGCTTGGTGAATAAAATTGTTCATTTCTTTCTTTCAATAAATAAATGATTGACCCCACACATTTGAACAGTAGTGTAATTACAGCGGACTGGAATCCTCATGCAAACAGTGACATCCAGTCCTAAACACTCTGATCTAGCACCAGATGATGTTTTTGTCAAGCACTGGGAGAAACTTCCCTTTCCCATTACAGCTGCCAGATGTCTGCTTGCGTTTGGCGTGTCAGCCATTTTCATCTAATCATGATTTGCCATAAAAAACCAAATGCATTAAAACCGCAATTAGTTGAAAAATACTTACAGATCCTTTGCACTGCTGCTTGCAAGAAAAATGTCACACTGCATGTGCAGTTGTTCAGGCTTAACTATTTCTCTTTCCTTCTCTCACTCTTCAGGCAGAGACGTTTGATGGCAGCGGGCAGCCTATCTTGGCCATTAAGGGAGCGAGATTGTCTGACTTTGGTGGGCGTTCTCTCTCCACTCTCTACAGCAGCACGGTCATGATCAACCCCGACATTCCCGAGGCATACAAACTGCGGGGATGGTGAGTGATTTTTCCCTCTCTCTCGAATCATGCAATACAGACAATACACGCTGCATCTGTTGTTAAGTGTTTGTCCTAGACGAGACAGATGCGTTCTGATGCGCTCCTGTTTTTATTTCTCCACTTGTGAGAATTGGGACGAGCAGAGAGCAGACACTAAAATGCACACTCTAGAACTCCGAGAGGGTGAGCATGCTCATGCCTTTGATATCGAGATTAGCTCTATCAGCGGCGCTCTGGTGGGCTTTGCATTCAGGCTGATATAGGAATGCAAATCATGGCTAATCCCCTGCCAAGATGTTCAGTTTCCCCTGGTGGACTCGTGTGACTTGGTTCCTTTGAGAACAGGAATGTTTATTTCTGCTCTGGGGATATGAAACAAGGAAGATGGGGAAACAACGGCACTGTGAATGTTTTGTTGAGAGATGGTGATGTTATAAATACTTGCATACAAGGCAGCAGCGCCGAGTATATGATGGCTGCCTGTGTTTTTGGAGTCTTAATCCTCATGGAGTCTTATTGGCTACTGAAGGAATTGAAAAACTGTTATGACTCATTTAATGTTTTCCTCTGCTTTCTCTTGCCAATTTAGGTGTGTGTTGGGACTGCCAAATTTCTAATTATAAATCTTAAAATATCTCGGATAGACCTGTCACAGTTATTACATAATCACCAGATTGCGATTTGAGGGAACAACAATCATTGTACACTTTCAGTCGGAGAAAACAGAACAGAAGTTGTCAACAGAATACAACAGAAGTTGTCATATAAAAAGTAAATGTGAAATGTTTAATAATGCATTTTTCTCATTCCAGTAGAGTTTTATGTGAATGCAGTAGATGAACTGGGATCATCTCAATTCATAAGTTGCATTATCAACTACATTTTCTGCTATTTCATAATAGTATAATATGAATAATGAAATGCGGGGATATTTGACTTCTTTAGGTGAACACACATAATTGTGTACATAATTAGAGAATTGCATTTACTCACTTTTAATTTAACAAAAAGCATGTCCAATTAATTAGAATCATGAAACTGTTAAACACAGTTTAACAGCAATTTATTAAAAGTTTAACAAAAATTATTTTTTTCCCCTTAAATTCAGTTTTATTTTTACCAAATTCTGTTTTCCATTAATTTTCTGGTTTGTATGTTTTTCTAGTGTATACTTTCTTCTGGTAAATATTCCTTAAAACATTTTAATAATGTCGCCGCCGGTAGCCTTGTGAGCAGTGCGCCGATATGCAGCGTTGTTGCGCTACGGGCGTCCCGGGTTCGAATCCCGGCTCGAGGACCTTTCCTGATACCGCCCCCTTCTCTCTCTCCCTCTTCGCTTCCTGTCCTGTATGATCTGTCCTATCACAAAGGCAAAAAGGCCAAGAATAAGTCTTTCAAAAAGAAAAAATTTTTTAATAATAATTTTATCATTAGTATTACGATCATTACAATTTTTTTTTTTCCTGGCGCAGTTTCTTAATACTGAACATTTTTTGACGGGCTGCTGTAAAGACCTTTAAGTTTCTGTTTGTGAATGATATGATAATAGTATAATAAAATTCTCATGAAGTGACTCTCAAAGTAGATTGTTTGTGTTCATGTTCTCATATATTGAGGCGACAGAGGCTGAAAACACAGCGAGCGTCATGTGTGCTTCCGTGCGTCTGTGCCATTCATTCACAAAGATGCAGAACATGCAGGATTCATATTTAAATATTTAAATACTGATTTAATCGTCAAATTCCGTGACATTCCGTGACGTGTTATGCAGTAAATTCCACTTTTATGACTGGATTCCGTGATTCCAGCTGCAGTTTTCTGCATCACGGAAATCATAGGGCCCTGTTGTTTCAAACCCTGCGTTCTTCAAAACAGAGCAAAATCATATAGGTTTAACTAGAATTAAATTAGGATGACTAAGTTACCATTTTAATTTGAGTGGACTATGGTCCGTGTGCTACTCATGAAGTGTTACTCGGCCTTCAACCTCACTCAACCCTGTTTGTTACAGTGCCACACTGACTAATCCTTCCTCCCTTCCTGTTAACAATCCATACTCGCCACCTAACAGCCCACCTGGCCGAAGCCATCCACGAGTGTCTCTCTTCATTCTCCCTGCAGGTTTCAATCAATTCCTCTCCGTGTGCTCCATTTATTTACCTCCCAGTAACACAGACCCCCAGCCTTGAAGTGAAATAAGATGAAAGCGGTGCATAACAGGGCCGCAGAGTTGAATTTCACTTTATTTTCTGCCACTTTTTTTGTTCAGTTTGACAAGCGATTAAAACCTCTGTTTCGCCAGCCTCTAGTCTGCAAGTTTGAGCGGGTAATTATTTTGGGGGGATCTGAAGGCTTCATTTACATAATGAGGGTAGTGGAATGTGACTGAACACAGCGGGGAGAGGTAGCAAAGAGGTAGTGATCTCACAGCAGCTTTCCTTAGAGTCCCAGAGTGCCAGCTCGAAGCATCTGGTTCTTATGCATGGCTGTGCGTAGGGCTCGGACCGGCATATTCCCTTGCAGTTTGAGGGGCTAAAAATGCTCTTTGTCAGCGACAGTTTCAGAACTTCAATTTTGCTGATCCAGTCGTAGGTAAGTTCAACCGATTAGTCTCTGGGCTCACGTCTGTCCTCTTCTCACTTGGAGAGCCAGAGATAATGAGCTTTCAAATCATGGGCCAATGCGTAGCGCATGGCCTCTTGGCCAGCTTTCTGAAGGTCCAGCAGGCCACTGTGGAATCGATAGATGCCCTTCAATTAGTAGAGCTGCAATATGTGCCATTTTGAACCTGGAGGTGTTGTTGAGGCCTGCAGCTTGAGGACTCATTCAGCTACTTGACACACTGTGCCAGTTTTCTACTTCTGAGACCTCTTAAAGTTGTAACTTTAATTTGCAGCTGTTGTAGCAGTCCATTTTCAGCCTCCAGTGGTTAAAAATAATGCACTAGAAAGATAAAAGTACAGTTTTATTTTTCTGCAGTCCATAAATGGTACTATCTGTTACGGTCACTTGTTGGAGAAATGTTTTACAGAATTTACTGTTAATACTTTTGTAAATGTTCATCTTATATAATCCAAACACTGCTCCTGTTTGATTCTATGTAAAAAGGAATGACATTTGCACTCTAGTTTATCAGTCCCTCCTCTCCAACCATCTGTTAAATAAACAGGTTTTGCTTTTTTCCCTTGAGTTTTATTCAGCTGCATATCCTGTCTTATTTGGAAATGATTTATTAAAGTAAAATGTTCGAACACAGTACTATGTTGACTTAAATGACAGTGTCCTTCTTTGATCTGTTAAGCTGTAGGCCCAATAGGATGTAACCTTGAAGTCTGGTCCTTGTGGAGTTGAACATGTTGGGGCACACACATGTTGTCTGCCATTTAAAGTCAATCCAATTAATCACATTGATTGAGGATCCTTCATTCTCACGCTCCAGAGCTCAGTGTAGGGATTTGACTTCACCATGTTGGTTTATTGTCAGTATATTTGGCTTTGTGCAGTTTGGCACTTCAAGATAATGTGGGTGGTGTATTTCTTAAGTTATTGTGTAGGAATTAAAGCTTCTTAAAGCTTTAAAAGCTGCCTTCTTTTGGGATTTTATTATATATATATATATATATATATATATATAAGTCCTTACAGCCTTGACCGTGGTGGTTGCGTTGCTGGCTATGCAGTGTCAGAAAGCTCTTGGATTTCATTAAAAATATCTTAATTGGTGTTCAGAAGATGAATGAAGGTCTTACAGGTTTGGAATGACATGGAGGTGAGCAATTAATGACAGAATTTACATTTTTGGTTAAACCAACCCTTCAATGATACTAGAATAATGGACATTTCAGCATTTTGATGTAAGTCCTCTTTTATCCAATAGATGGCGTCAGTGATTAGGACCACTCTTAGTCTGCCCCTCCTGCGGAGTGGACTTCATACTCCACCATCAGTCACGCCTCCCGTCGTTCCTTCTCGGCCCGTTCATTATCGTTCTTTCTCGTTTGCTGATGCGCTCTTACTCATAGGTTGCCAATTACTTTGACTGGCTCATATTTGACAGTCTTCTCAGAGGCAGCGGAACCTCTCCTGCCTCCACCCCACCTGTCAGAGCCTTCAAACCAGCATGCGGAATAAAGCAACACACACCCAGGAGTCTGTCTGTGCTTGCACTCCCTGTACCTACACTAGATGTCTCCATTAAACTCAATTTGAAATATTAAGCGAGGGTCACTAGTTTCTGTGACTCTGTTTTGTTTAAAGAAATTTTGGGGGTCTCCGCTTGGCTCACACATGAGCAAAGTTCTCCTCAGGGAACGCTACTGTAGTGTACAGAGAGCTTTAAGAGAACATTTGCTGCTGTGCTGTTTCCAGGTCAAAAGAATTGTTGACCCAAAAATGAAAATGTTATTGTTTACTCACCCCCATATCATTCCACCCCAGTGTTATTTTCTTCTGTGAAACACAAAAGGAGATCTTAGGCTGAATGTCTAAGCTTTTCCAAATAGCAGAGGAGGATTTACACTGCCAAGCTCTATAAAAGCAGTCAGTGTGAGTAGTGTTTATATTGTAGGTCTTCTGAAGCCATACAGTAGTATCGTGTGGGAAACAAACTGAAACTTCAGTAGGGTTTTTTTTTTTTTTTTTTTTGGACTTTTATGCTATATTACTACACTATTTACTAGAGCTGGGTTAAAAAAAAAATGATTTTAATCGATTCTAATTTTCACGAAGCAATATTGATTCCTAAATCTCAAGAATCGATTAGTCTAACCTGTTTTCAGTTAAGGAACAGAACATTGTAGCACACCTCACAGTAAATCGCAATAAGCTTTGTGCTTTGTTACTTTTGATATGTCTCAGATTTCAAATTCTGACTATTTTATTGCTGTATTCTAGCAATAAATCCTGTTTTGGCGCTGGGCGATGTGGTGTGACAGATTGCTGTAGCGCCTCAGTTCATGAGAAGTGGCAGCACGAAGTGCACGTGAACTGATCATCTCCTCTGCTTTAATACCGGTTTCAGCACGAATATACATTAAGTATCAGAAGATGTGTTAAAAGAGAGAGTACAACTCCCCAAAATCTGTATTCTGTCTCACATAATCGCTTAATCAGTGTTTCAACCACGCAAAGATGTCAGTACAACAGCTTGTAAACAATGCAACATAATGTCACATTTACCTCAGAAATACATATTTGTGACCATAAACTTATTTACCTAAAAAAATCAACTCTAGAGAGAAGCATTTTGCAAAATATATGCACCATAAAATAAATTCCAAAACAAAAATTTACAGATAACTTACTCACCCCCTTTTCATCCAAGATGTTCATGTCTGTCTGTCTTCAGTTGTAAAGAAATTGTTTTTTGAGGAGAACGTTTCAGGAATTTTCTCCATATAGTGGACTTCAATGGCGTCCGTGAGTTTGAACTTCTAAAATGCAGTTTCAGTGCAGCTTTAAAATCTAATTTTCTCCTCCAGCTCCAAATTTGCCCAACATTGCTGCAGAAGTACCAACCCAGTGTTTACAAAGTGAACGTGCAAAGAAGGTCAAAAGCCCTTTACAAAAAAAAAAAAAAAAAAAAAAAGATTGTTTGGAGCCCTTTGAAGCTGCACTAAAACTGCATTTTGGAAGTTCAAACTCGCAGGCACTATAGAAGTCCACTATATGGAGAAAAATGGAGAAATGTTTCCTCAAAAAAAAACAACTGAAGACAGACATGATCATCTTGGATGATAAGGGGGTAAATTATCTGTAAACTTTTGTTCTGAAAGTGAACTAATCCTTCAATTTTAACCTTTAATATTATAGTAATGTAGTACCAACTCACTCTACTTTATATTTTACATTATTAGTTGAGAGATGTTTTTCCTTGAGAAATTTGACATGTAATGTACCTGATATATATCCAAAAAAATCAATATCGAATCAGAAATGAAATTGGATATAAGAATCAAATCTTGAAACTTGTGTTGAAACCCAGCCCTAATATTGACAAATGAACCTTTTTTTCTGTAAAATTTTACTGAAATGTGACTGTAACCATTTATTTAGCAGTGTAGAAGATATCAGTCAATTAAGACTCAAATTTAATTGCGTTTCTTAAACGCATCATATGGCTTCAGAAGACTTCACTGTATTAAAAAGAGCTGCTTGGATAGCTGCATGACATATTTGTTCAAAGAAGGAAATAAAATGGATTTGTGAAGACATGGGGTGAATAAATGATCATTTAAATATTGGCTGAATTATTCCTTTAACTTGCTGATGAAGCTATTTATAACATGCTTGTATACTTGGACGTTATATATCTACATCTAATAGATGAAGGACCATATTAACCATAGTTAGACCATACTAACACAAAAGTTGTTTAAATATAGTTTATTTGTACATTTTATAAAAACTGCAATTAATTCAAAGCTGTTGAGAAACAGCACTCAACCAAGACTTATTAATGAAATCGCTTCATAGATTCTTAATTTTCTTGCGTCTGTTAAAATTCCTGTCACAAGTGTTTCATGTCTCTGACATGTGACAGTCCGTTCAGTTCTCAATCTCGCTGATTTCCTCTTGTTGTCTGCTCTGCTCAGTTCAGACACGCTGCACTGAGCGCCAGCCTGTCACTCCAATGCTCTAAAGCACATGCCATTTCCAATTTGCTTCTCCGGTGTTCATTCTGCCTTCCTCGATGGCACCACCCGTCATCCATACATTCAGGCTCAGTCAGCCAATTACCGTACACCATCAGGTCTTGGCCATGTGAAGCGTTTGTTTTATTCTGCGGTATTGTTTATTTTTATGACTCATTCGCAAGATTCTCAATTAGTTTCTTGAATAATTCCAGCGTAGTATCAGTTGCCGTCACTGTGTTGTATGAATACGCTTGCCTTTTCAAGTGTGCTTGAGACACTTTTTTTTTATTTTTTTTTTTAATCAGAAATAGGCTGATTCTTTTTGCAACGCACGACTAGATCTATATTTAGGGAATTATTTTGGGAAGTATGTAAGCGCAGTGATATAACAAAGAAGTTGAAAATTAAGTTTAGAGACTGTGCTTTAGAATTAAACCCATTTTTCAGTTGGCAGACACAGCACTAGAAACCAGGGCCACACGCTTGTCTATTAACGTGGATATTTTCAATTAGTCGTGCCTCCCAGAACAAGCCCTGAACCCTTGTATTTACCGATCCACCCCGTCCTACCCCTCCGGTAACCAGGCCTACGGTCTCTAGATTATAATGCAGTATTGATTCCTCAGACACACTGCTTCATCCTGAGTGAGCTTTGTTGTTTTTTTTTATTCTCTCTTTCCAACCTCCGTCTTCCCAGCCACTCTGGAGCGTGAGTGAAAATGGGTTTCTGATTTCACCATTGCAGTCCTGACCCCATCTCCCTGAACCATTCCTACACTGTTGATTCGTTTCGCAAGTAGCCCCCAGCGTCTCTGTGGCCACCGCTGCTGTTTTTCCCTAGTTGGAGCTGATCTCTTTCTGTCTCTGTAGATCTAGTTAAGATATCAGCTACTTATCTGCCTGAACAGATGAGCTATTGCGTTGTATGTAGAGATGAACAGATGTCTGGTTGATTTACTTTTTGATGATTGACAGCATTAGGCTGACCATTTTTTTTTTTTTTTTTTTGTCTTTTTGTTTACAGGTATGATAAGGAAGGACATGCTATGGATGGACAGTCGATGACTGAGTTGAGAGGACCTGGTGGTGGTGGTGGAAACACAAACTGGAAGACCCTGGCAGAAGTGAAGAACGAGCACTTAGGACATGGAGACAAAGTATGTCACCCACATTATAGGGCCTTTTTTTTTCTTTCCAAGTTATGTTTTTTCAATTTGTCGTTTTAATGTTTCTGGACTGTTTTAATTGTTAAATTACAAAATGACAAATAACAGTATGTCTAATTAATCAAAATCATGACGCTTATTTAATTTAACACCAATTTATTTAAAATGTAACAATGTAATTTTTAAGGACCTAAGAAATCTCATTCATTTTTTTTTTTTAACAAATTCTATATTTTCCATACATTTTCTAGTTTCTATTTTAATGGTTTTAAATTTTCTAGACTGTTTTAATGATCAAATTTTAAAAAAAAAATAATCAAAAAGCATTTCTAGTTAATCAAAATAATGAAATGCAATTTAACAGCAATTTATTGAAAGTTTAACAAAAACTACATTAAGGCTCTATGAAATGTCCTCTCAAATTTAATTTTTTCAAAATTCTGTTTTCCATTAATTTTTGTTTTTATTCAATAGATTTTGTTTTAATGGTTTCATAAAATGCTAAAAATCAAAAACACCTCTAATTAGTGTACTAACCTACTTTTAGTTTATTTTTTCAACATTTGGCCATTTTAGTGCTATACAGTAAATTACATTTTTATGGCTGGATTCATAGAAATCATAGGGCCCTAATATTAAAATTTGACTCTTGAATTTTTTTTTTTTTTTCTGTAAAAAGACATTAGAATACATTTCCAAAAATGTTACTTAATTACATTATTTTATTGTCATTTAAAGTAAATATTATATAAAAAAAGTTAATTTCAATTTTATATTTTATAAATAAATGTGTATATTTTTAAAGGAGTCTTCTTATAAAGAATAATCTTTCTGGTCTAAAAGGCTGCCTTTTCAACTCTTTTCTAAAAGAGTTGAATTTCTAACGTCAGAAACATACAACACTTGACTGTTCATTTTTACACATGGATATTCAGATATGAGATATTTTTGATGAAATCCGAGAGCTTTCTGACCCCTGCATAGACAGCAACACAACTAACATGTAGTAAGAACATCCATAAAAATAGTCCATGTCGTGGTACTGTTGTAAACAAAAATGCAAAACAAGAGAGTCTAAAAATAACTTTATTCAACAAACTTCATTTTTGTTGACACGCATTCACAAGAGTACCAAAGTATTCTCGTAGCTTCATAACATAACGTTTGAGCCACTGATGTCTGGAATGACAAAAGAAAAACTGATTAAGCCATACATATGACCCTTTTTAGAAAGTCCTGGACTTGTAGAGCATCACTTTATTAGGGTGTCTCATTGTCTGTTCATCTGATTAGTTGTAATCAGTCTGTCCTGCGTGACATGTGTTCTGAAACAAAAGACACAGGGATGCAGTCATTTAGCTACACTGTTACTTTTCTCTCTGCTCATTAATCACGCATTGTAATGCCCTTCCCGTCTTCCCAAGGTGTGTGCTTAAGTATTACTCACATTCAGCGCTGGAGATGGAGAATGGAGATTAGCAGGACTCCATTTACTAAGCCTAATAATTAAGAGATTATACTACAGATAAGCTGCATAATAAATCTGACCTTGCCTGCTGCCTATTTTTGGTTTTTCTGGTGTGTTCGTAGAAGTCGGGTTGTCACGAGACCAGCGTTTTAGTAGTTGATACCAGTTCCAGAGATTAGATTGTGTTAATCGGCAATTATAGATGACAATTTCAATACCGCGGCAAAACAATTTAAATATTAACAAGGTATGGCATGTGGCCTTCAGGTGTTTATAAATTAAATTAGCATATTAATTTTTGTTTTGTTAATATAATTATTTGTATTTATTTTTTTAAATAATACGTTTTACTTAACATTCTTGTTTGGTTGCAGAGGACTTATTAAAGAAATGTTGTTATTGGGTTAATATCACTGACATTTTCTTTTTTCTATGGTAATTACAATATTGTCATTGTTTTTCAGGGATATGTATTTTTTTATAGCTGAGAACAAGTTTTTATTTTTGGGTCATGATAGGGCTGGGCAATATGGGCAAAAAAATGATCACAATAATTTTTTCCATATCAGTTGATATCGATAATTAGCACGATAAATGTCAAATCTTTATTTCTTTCAAGTTTAATTATTAATATTTTTGCTCCAAAGTGAAAGTTGTAGAAACCAGACCATTAATTTTCCTTAACAAAATAAATATCTGAATAGAAAATTTTTCTGCATATTCTAATAAGTTATATTGTTTCAAATCAAGAAACAGGTTTGGGTTGTCTGATAATGATAATGATAATGATAATAATAATAATATCACTTTTTTTGTCTCTAAGAAATGCACATTTGATAGTAACTTGAGGATGCAGAGGCAAATTTTTGTTTATTATCAATCAGCAACAACTGTAAGAATTGTAGCAACCTCAGTTTTATATGGTGAAATGTATTCTGACCCAGTTTTTTTTTTTTTTTTTTTTTTTTTTTTTTTTTTTAAGCATTGGTCTCCCATAGTAGCAAGCATACATTTTAAATCATGATAAACACAGTTAAAACCACACATAATGGTACCTCAGTACCATGTTAAAATATAACTGCATGGTTTTATAGGTAGCCTATTTGTATGAAAAATGCTAGTTATTGAATTATCGCCCAGCCCTAGGTCATGAATGATATGAGATTTATCTTTTTTTGGGTGGTAATATTAAAGAGGGATGTCCAGAATAGAAAGAGAAATTCCGAGCTCACCGGGTGTAGTGCTACAATAAAAAGGAGAGGGGCTGCAAACTGAAGCCACAATAACAGAGTATGTGAAAAATGGGAAGACTGTTTTCATAAGTTAGAAATCAATTATTAAAGCAGAAAGAAAACAAGACTGTTTTCTCTGCATTATAGATTTCTGAAGTGTGATTTTTGCACAAAGACGCTGGGTGTTGCATGATACTGCTATTGAACACTGCATCATCAGTCAAGTGTGGTTGCAAACCAAAATAGCAGCATGTAAGACTCGTGTGCAAGACGAGCATGTAGAATGAATTGGAGTCTCGCAATCTGGTTGAGGCTTAACAGCTCAGATTTTGCCTTGGATGATCATGTACATGGGTAACATGGTGATTGTAGGTGTTAGGGGTACTTGTGACTAAATTTATTTATTTTTTTTAAATTAAAATACCTGGCCCCACATGGACCACTGGCCAGGATGTTAACCCCGTCAGTTTATTCTATGTGACGAAATGCTTTTAATGCCCTGATCTCATCCTTTCTGCTCTATTGGGACACAAGATTAGGCTGCTAAAAGCTCACAACTTGTCTTTAACTACAAAAAAAAAGTTATTGTCCTAGTTTTCGGTCCTGTGTTGCCTGACTGAAACTTCTTGTCAGAGTTATTGTAAGAGAATTTAAAATTGATTTCCAGACCTGGAGAAGTAAGGTATATTTCTGTAGTGATTATACTTTTTGTTGTTGTGAAATTTATTTTTAAGAGATTTAATTGACAAGGAATTGTGCTTTTGGAAATCTTTATAAAAATGTTGGGAATTAATTATCCGGTATGAAACATACATTGATTAAAAGGTATGGAGACTGCACTGGGAATAGAAAACAATTTCTTATTAAAACACTCCATTTTTAAATGTACTGGAAACAACAGCTTTTCATGTTTGATTTGGTTAATGGTACTTTAACATCTACTTTTCCATCTATGCTTATAGAACAAGATAAATGAATTCGCTTTGAATTCCCAAACCACTATTCTATCTTATATTTTTTAACAAAGTGAAATTATCAGCCATATTGACCGGTAAGTAGAAAAAATATTCTGCTCTGCACCCTCTTTGAGGACCCATTCATCTACTGAACGAATGTGACAATAATTACATAGGTATTTACTGGATTAATTATTGTATTTCAGAGAGGCGGAAATGTTCAGAGGGGTTTTTTTTTTTCCACTAAGTGAAATGACAGTAATTTACGAGGATATTTCACTTATTGAATAACAAGCTTTTTTTCTGTCTGCTTTCTGCCTTTGTCGTTCACATTTCCCAGGAGGCTTTTTATTTATTTGAAGTGACACGGAATATCAATTCCAGTCCTTCGAGAAGTTAATTGGGGTCAAATTCTCAAAGCGAAACAACTGGGTGGTCAGCAGTAAACCTGTTAGAAGAAAAATCAATTACAGTAGTAACACGTTTTTGCCATTTGTTGTTGTTTTCGTATCCCATTTCCTTAAAAATATGGGGTTAAGACTTTGCCAGAGGCTCTGTATAGATTATAGTCCAAAGAGAGATGATAAATCCACTGCGTGCTGAATTCTCAGTTCTCTGAAAGGCAAAGTGCCCTTTTTTGCATTTCATTAAAGAGTCAATTTTACTGCATAAATATGAATCAAGCCCTGGTTTTCAGAGGAGTGTGAGTTTCTTAAGCCCACTGTAGGTCATTGCAGAAGAATCTCATCTTAGTGCTTTCATCAACACCGTTGTCTCCAAGGAAAGCATGAGTGCCGTGTGTGTTTGTGTAGGAAAGATTTGGTTTAATGTGTTTCTCCAGAGACTTGTGAAGAGCAGAGTCATGCTCATGTCCAGCCACTGACCCCTTTTTCACCCTGTAATCCGCAATCTCCTTTATCTGTCCTCCATCTTTTTTTCGTGATGTGTGTAAAACAATAAGGTGCCCTTAGCTGACTCCTCAAGATTTTAACCACCTTTATCCTTTCACCTTTAGAGACACAATTTTTCTTTTATTTACCTTCTAGATGAGGTATTTTCCATAAAAGGTGATAGAATAGAACCTGAAAATGCATATTTTATTTTCTAAGAGTTTCCAACCCTGTTACCTGTTTAAATCAATTTTAAACCTCATTTGTTTGTAGCAGTGAACAAAAAATAAATCAAACACATTGCCCAAACTCGACCCTGGAGGGCCGGTGTCCTGCAGAGTTTAGCTCCAAAACCAATAAGACACCTGAACCAGCTAATCAAGCTCTTACTAGGCATACTAGAAACTTCCTGGCAGGTGTGTTAAGGCAAATCTAAACTCTGCAGGACACCAGCCCTCTAGGACTGAGTTTGGGCACCCTATTTGGGCCCTATTTTAACGATCAGCACTTGGTCTGAAGTGCATGGTGCAGGTGCACTTTGGCCATGTCCAAATCCACTTTTGCTAGTTTAGCCACAGGGAAAAAAATAGGTTGGCGCACCGGGAGCTTGATCCAAAAAAAGGGTCGTTCCTATTCTCTTAATGAGTCATGGGTGTGTTTTGGGCATAACATGAAATAAACCAATTAGAGTCTCATCTCCCATTCCCTTAAAAAGCCATTCATTTTTAATATTTGGCATGATTGTGTACGCATGTTGTGCACCCGCCTATAAGCACATATTACTAATGCACCCTTTAAATAAATTTTTAAAAATACTGCGCTTGAGCTGCTGTTGTTGTTGTTGTTTTTCAATTTGATCAATAATTCTAATGTAATGTTTTATTTTTTAGAATTCCACACTTTGACAGTATGCCAGTAATAACCGTAAAGAGAAAAGAACAATCCAACTGCATGTAGGTGCACATAATTAACTGCTCTTGTGATGATGCTCATATCACTAGGCGCCATTAGTCGTTTTTCCACTATTGGGGCGAACGGTTCTTAGAACGGTCAGGTACAGTTCCAGTTGTGTTTCCACCTGAGCCTGGTACAGCATGATTACAAACCGTTCGCGGCTTGGAATTCTCAGCATGGTTAGACAACCGTGCCAAACTGTGCTGATAGAATGTGTGTGCTAAGCGAAAGCACGCTATTTGATCAAACAGCCAAGTAAACAGCTGTTACGCTGCGTTCATAGCTCATACATTAATACTGTCAATAAATGTGGTATTTTTTTTTAAAAAGGTTTTACCTTCTGTGTCCGTCTCCGTTGGCATGCATATCCCCTCAGCATTTGTTGGTAACGTTATACCGGTTGTCGCCTTCTGTTTATTTTATTTTATTTTATGCGCCAAGAGTTGTGTCCTTTTTTTCCTGTTATTTAACGAAGTAGTCCTAAAAACAGAAATATCTGATCATCATCCATATCGCTGTTTATATTACAATTGCGTTACCAAGGCAACGACTGACGCATTTGTGTTTACATTCCAAAGAGTTCCATTTTATCAGAACCACAGTGGAAAATGAAACCATATCCGTGCTCACCGGGCTGGAATGGCACGGAATGGAACATTAAGCAAAGAGAACAGTTCGGCCCGATAGTGGAAAAGCGGCAATTCACACATTCACAAAGATGTGACGCGGCCAGTGCAATAGGAAAAACATGCGAGAAGATGGGAGTGAACTTCTTTGAACTTGAACGCCATGTTTTTAGAGTGCCGTTGCATGCATGAGACGCTGCAAGAGGTGTGAGTGCACGTCAAACGCGTCCATGTTTACATGGAGAAAAAAAAATGGAAAAGCAACGCAATCAAATATAAAAAAAAAAAAAACCTGAGAACTACTACTGTATGTCTGTTTTGATGTTTGCATCATGGTGACAGGCTAAAAGCTGCTGTTCATTGTTTTTACAGAACATTTAGAGTTAATAATAGTCTACTGGTGTTCATTTACCTTCATTTGAATTACCTTGACTTTTGAGATTTTTTTTTTTAAAGCATTTTCCTCTGATTATTTCTTACATATGTATATAACAAGTTTGTTCAAGATGTAGTTGTAGTCTCTGCATTTTTTCAGCAAAGATATTTATCAAGTGATTTAACATTTACATCATGTTGACAACTTTGTGTGCTGCATTTGGAGTAGATTTTTTTTTAACTAGAGGGTTAATAAAGAAAAAGTTGAATCATGTTGTAGTTACATTTTCAAGTTGGCTAGTTAAAAATCGAAAAAAAAAATTGAAAATCAGTCAAATGTTCTGGAAGTCAAATGAGATTTTAAATTGCCATATCATCTAGCCCTATACTGTGCCATTGACTTTAGATCAGGTTTTGGTTGGTTAATGGAGCAATCATGTTCAGTTGACTCAAAATAGCAACGTGCCAACAGTGCGCCTTAACATACCTCGTTTTCAGACCAGCATGCCCATGGGCGACTAGATGGTAGCAAGTGCATTTGCCGTTTAAACAACATGGTGCTGAATGTGACAGTGATAACTGCATTGGGCTGAAACTCGCAAAAAAAAAAACCTTGCGGCTGACGTCTCATTGCATCGGGTGTATGACAGGGCCCTATATGTTGCTATTTTATTTTAGATAGTCTATCTGACACATCTGATGATTCTCACAACAAAAACATGGTGTCTATGCCTCTAAGGCTTTCACTGAATTCATTGGGATACCAAATTGTACTATCAGTGCAGGAAGTGCCAACTGCACAAAATAATTCCTAGTATTGCTGTGTCTCACTTTTCATCTCCAGCCCCAGTGGCTGTGCACTTCCTGTCCTCCCATTGTCTGTTCTGCATACATTTAGCACAGAGCCTTTGACCTCCCCTCCAGGTGCTCTACGGCTGCTGCTTCCCTTCTGCCTTCAGCCCCGTTCACAACCCTCTTTAATGTTTATGCATATCCTCTATTTTGCATATCCCACTTTAATATGAATATAGGCGAGTTTTTGTTTTGCCTTTCTGCTTGGCTCATTTTGCAAGCAGCTTGCGTTTAGTTTTTCTTTTTTGAACTCTATATATCATGTTATGCAAGTTCTGCATCTACCACTTGACAGCTTACCATAGAATGGTAGTTAAGATGTACAGTATTAGTCAAAAGTTTACACACACCAACTATGTCTTTGTAGTACACAACTACTGTGTTTAATAGAATGAGCTTGTAAAAAATGTTGTTTTAAATGTCTTTTTTTTTTCTTCCCAGGCTGATTATTTCTCTTGCATCGCCACCATAGTCTACATCCGTAAAGAGAACTGCTTATATCAGGCCTGTCCCAGTAAAGACTGCAACAAGAAGGTGGTGGACCAGCAGAATGGCATGTACCGCTGTGAGAAATGCGACAAAGAGTTCCCCGACTTCAAATATCGTCTCATGCTCTCGGTAAGGGACTTGCCCTTGGCTTTGCTGCCCCTTCTGAAATAACACATCAAACTCCTCCAGTCAGTATTCTCTGGTTGTCCTAAAATAAATATCTCTGCCATCCCCTTTATGTTCTCTGAAAATAGTAATGTCTGAAATGAATTTGTAACGGAGTTTGTTGCTGTTTTCCTGCTCTAAATGCATCGTACATCTGAGGCCACTTTCTGTTTTGCTCTTCATCAGCTCAGACTGTGTTTTGTTAATTGCCCCCTTTTTTGTTTTTAAAGCTGCATCTCGAATTCCAGGACAGGATAGAAATGGTGCAAATAAATCTTGCTGCTGGTCTGCAGCCAAAAATGTTGTAAAAATAGAAACTTTAAAACTCCATTTAGACTCCATTTGGCTCCAGCATCCAGACATGTAGAAATAAGTCACTTCTGTTTTTCGTCCCATCTGCATAGCTTATCGCTGTCTTTAAACACTGGATCTGATGTGATTCTTGAATGTGACTTGATGAATGAAATGGTTTTGTGCTTTTTATTAATTGTCCTCTCATTCTTTTAGGCCAATGTTGCTGATTTTGGAGACAACCAGTGGGTGACTTGCTTTCAGGACAGTGCAGAGACCCTCCTGGGCCAAAATTCGGCTTATCTTGGCCAACTCAAGGATTCAGTGAGTAGTTTCTTCTTGTCTGCTTCTCAGTCTCATTTTTTTTCCCACACTTTCCATCCATGTGGTACATGAAAGTGTGGCCTCGAGGATTGGCCGGCGTATTACAAAGACGCTCCGAGAAGCAGCATATTGTGTATGAATTGGAGTTCTTTCTGTGGCGTGTTTCTGAAATAGGCTTTCAAGCCCAAGGATTTTTAACAAGGTCTTACTCCTAGAAGTTGATTCAATCTCTCATGAAGTGTTCTATATTAAGAGACAAACAGTGTTCTTTTACATTGTGTTGTTTGTAATCCTCTTATATTATTGTCTTGCCTTGCTTTTACAGAATGAAGCTGCGTTTGATGAAGTCTTTCAGCGTGCAAACTTCAATACTTTTGTCTTCCGGAACAGAGTCAAGCTGGAGACCTACAATGTAAGTTTAGGAGAAAAAAATCTGCCAGTTACAGTTTGATCTCATACAAATATGAAAAAACTATAATTCATTTGTGACCCTGGACCACAAAGCCAGTCATAAGTAGCATGGGTATATTTGTAGCAATAGCCAGCAAAAATTTGTATGGGTCAAATTTATATGTTTCTTTTATGCCAAAAATCATTAGGATATTAAGTAAAGATCATGTTCCATGAAGATATTTTGTACATTTTCTACCATAAATATATCCAAACTTAATTTTTGATTAGTAATATGCATTGCTAAGAACTTCATTTGGAAAACTTTAAAGCCAATTTTCTCCATTTTTATTTTTTATTTTTTAGCACCCGCAGTTTCCAGATTCTCAAATAGTTTTATCTCAGCCAAATATTGTCATATCTTAACCTAACCATACATCAATGAAAAGCTTATAAATTGTATAAATCTCAGTTTCAAAAAATTGACTCTTATGACTGGTTTTGTGGTACATGGTCATGTATTTAATTTAAGAAAATGAATAAAAATGCATTAAGTTGCAATAAAAGTTAAAATTCAGCTAAATTTTTAACTGGATGAAGGAATCTGAACAAATCAGTGTTTTTCGTACCTTTTGATGTGATTGAGATTTATGGAAATCGACACAGCGTCTCTGCCGCCCCGTCAATCACAGCGCTTGCTGATGAAAATTGCTCTATGCCTTGTTCTTTTCTCCGCATGACGTTGTACGCGAGAGCCGTGTGAAAACCTTGTTGACAGATGAGCTGTGAATATTGAAGATGTTTGTGTTGTTTCTGTAAACCTGGAGCCAAGAACACCACCTACTCCATTTGCCTTTCTCAAACACACCTGCTCACAAACCCAATGCAAAGAACAACATCTCAGCATTTTCTTCGATCACCCTTTTTTAAAGTAGTATTATTATCAGAGTTGAGATTCATGTTACTTCTCAAAATTCAAATTAACTTCAATTTGACTCCATTTCATATTAGCTACATATAATTTATAGCTTTAAATTGGCTAGCTTATTTCTTTAATCGAGTTAGGCATACAGCGGTGCTGCAGTCGCTCTCTGTGTAATGCGATTTATTATTCTGCAGGGAAATTAGTATGCATCTAAAATGCTGTATCAGTATCCGAATTCCCAGCCATCACATTGCTGGAGATCGTTAAATTACATGTTCAGGTAATGAAATCAGAATGCAAGGCCACAGTCAGCACTGGAGAAGGTCACCTTTAACTTGGTTGCATGAAAATATGGATCTTATTAGGGTTAGGAGTTTATTTAGGTATAGACATTGAAAGTACAAGTTAAGAGTAAACTGTCCTTAGTAGTTTTTTTTTTTTTTTTTTTTTTTACTTGACCAAATATGACCTGTACTTAAAGGATTAGTTCACCTCCAGAAAAATTTCTCACCCCCATGCCATCCAAGTTGTTCATGTCTTTCTTTCTTCAGTCACAAGGAAATTAAGGTTTTTGAAAAAACAGGATATTTCTCTATATAGTGGACTTCAGTAGGAACCAACGGGTTGAAGGTCCAAACTGCAGTTTCATTGCAGTTTCAAAGGGCTCTGCCAGCTGAGAAATACGGGTCTTATCTAGTGAAATGATTGGTGTGTATATATATATATATATATATATATATATATATATAATGTTTTTTTTGTTTGTTTGTTTTTTTTTTTTAAGAAAATGACAGATTGTTTTGCTAGATAAGACCCTTTCTTCCTGGCTGGGATTGTTTAGAGCCCTTTGAAGCTGCATTTAAACTGCCATTTGGACCCATTGGTTTCCACTGAAATCCACTATATGGAGAAAAATCCTGAAATATTTTCCTTAATTCCTTTTCAACTGAAAAAAAAAAAAAAAAAAAGACAAACATCTTGGATGAAATAGGAGTTAGTACATTATCAGGAAATTCTAATTCTGGAAGTGAACTAATGTTTTAAAGATTAGGTTAAATGGAGGCTATTTCATACTATTCATGAATGAATAAATACAATCAGGGTTTGCCTATTTATGGAAAAAAAAATGATTTCTAATCCTGGTACAATTATTTTAAAAATAATAATAAAATCTTAAATGTTATGGGAATTTTAGCTCTGTTCATTAGTTGGAAATGTGGAGCAGATGATTAATAAATTGTTATAATTATTTATTATTATTCAAAGGCATTGGGAGCTTTGTAGAATAAATGTATGTAGAAACGCACATAATTGGAACCTGTGTTTTGATAATTACTATTATTATTTAAAATAACCCAAATGCCAGAACAGATTTATGTGTTTGCGAGTTGTGAATCCCGTGGGGGTGTGAAACTTTTCTGCATGCATAACACTTTATGCAATCAGTGAATTAGACCAGTGAACCCAAAAGTAGTTTTTAGATGATTTCTTGCCTCTTAATCTAAATTGAAGCTAACACATCTTTTTCCTTTTGGTTCCAGTTTGAAATTTTGTTTTTCTGCAGACGATCTAATTGTAATTGAGACATAAGCAAGCTGCAATAAGTTGACATTAATAGAAAGCTGTCTTGTTTCGTTCATTAAATGTTAGCCAAATAGCATGCGCTAATTTGTTTGCTATTAGATTGCTGTTCATCTTACTGCTCTGTCTGTTAAAATATCTACAGGCTGTTGGTGACAATTTTTGGATCTTTTGAATAGAGCAGCGTTTGTCATAAATCATTACAGGCTATGAACTTAAGCTTTACAACACAGTCCAGTGCTGATGCCATGAAAGTTTTAAAAGGAAGACTGAATCTGCAAATGGCTACACCAAGATTGCTAAAATGTGGTGGAGCATTGTGTCTTTTGCCCATCATCTGCATGCAGCTTTAAAAATGGTGCCAGACTTAGTTCTGCAATGCCAAAACAGCATAAAATCTTCAAAATGCTGCTTATGCAGTTTCATTTGATTTGTTTTTGTATCCTGTGGCTCTTAATGGGAAAGATTTTATTAAAGCTTATTAATGTATGGCAGATTTACATTTAATCTGCCCTTTGTCTCTGAGGCAATATCACATTTAGAGATGTTTAATGCCTGCAGTTGTGACTAAATAGGTTTTTAGGTTAAACTAATGGTGTTAGGAGTTTCCACAGGGGTCATTAGAAGATACTCATCATTTTTACAAAATTGTGAGTGTAGTATATTTACAGGTTATTCTTAGCTCGTGCCTCACCAGTTTTTTTTTGTTCCTCCCAAGATCATTCCTCCTTTTTATTTGCTTCATGAATATAGCTCAAAATACTTGCGGATGATTTGTGCTTAAAAATAGGAATAGTTCATATTCAAACTGAAAACATTTGCTCCCTTAGGAGATCATACAAGTGCTTTTGGATGGGGAAGAATTGGAAAATTTGGGGACTTGGATGCTAATCCCTTTCGCTTTGTCTTCATAGGATGAATCGCGCATTAAAGTGACCGTGGTGGACGCCAAGCCAGTTGACCACAGAGAATACAGCAAACGGCTGATCATCAACATAAGGAAGTTGGCAGCACAGTAGAACTGCCAGTGTTACACAGAACAAGTTTCTTATGGTATTGTGCGTACTAATTGTATAGCATCTTTAAAGTATCTGTTTTATGTTTCTTTAGTTTCCATTTTGTTTTTCAGTCGATAATTTCACAACTTTTTCCAAAACTGCAAGATCAGATTAGCTTGTGCTGTTGTCCCCAGGGTTGACTGATTGCAAAGGGCCTGAAGTTCTTTAGAAATTGCTGACGTATTTTGTGAAGTGAAGATTGTAGAAGAGACAAATTGGGAAAGAAATGGACTTGGAGTTTGGAGAATTATAAATCAGTGCACATTCAGGGGTCCGCTGCTGTGATTTAGATTGGCTAGAGAAAAGTATAACCCCTGTCTCTGTAGGAACGCCTGGACTAAAACTGCAGAACTTTGATAAAGCTATACGCACCCGTGCTTACCAGGCTCACACTGTATTTATATAGATATACGCTGTATGTCTCTTATTACAAATAATAAAGCTTTTTGTGTTCTTGAGTCTGTGTTATTTTTTGGCTCTGTTTTTTCTGCTAAGTATTAAACACCGTTATATACACCATAAGTAGTGCCTTTTGCTGTAAAATGCTCACTTTTAAGAAATTAAGTGCTAAACATTCTCATTTAAGATACTGTTGATATAACTTTTAAAAAGTTTTCTTAAATTCCAGTGTTTAGTGTCCTGCCAGTGTTCAATGTTGTGTTTATGATTATGATTACATAACCAAGTGTTTTTACTGGATTAAGACATGATTTAATTTGGAGTATAAGTTGTGGCATATTCTAACCTTAATAAATGTATGCATTATATATATATACATTGTGAGAGAATCTTTAGTAAATCAGTAAATGTAATCCCCTATCTACCCCTATTTTTACTGTAAAAACAGCCGGGGTCATTTGTACATTTTAAGTGTCTGGCTTCCGGTCTCATGGCGTCCAGCTATTTTTAGCTGTAAAAATAGCTCGTTTTGCTGCTTGATAATGAAATTGGTGAGTCTTACCATATTATTTTTATGTATTATCCTAATTATGAACATGAATGCAGTTAACCTGCAGTTACAAATGCATAATTAATGTTTTGACATTTAAAAACAAAAAAAAAGTTAAATACTGATTTTGGGTAAGGAAAATATACTTAAAACATAAAACTAAAATCGCCAGTGTCGCCAAATCACTGCATGAATGAGTCATTGAGTCATTCAACCGATTCCTACAAACGGTTGATTGATTCACACACCATCGCGTGTTGCTCAGAGAAGGAAAACAGTGCTGTGGCTTTGTTTCGAATCATTTTCGCTGTCAAAATACAGCAAAACCAAGAACTGTTGTGTCTAAAATGTAAATCACTTAATTTTAACTACTTCAAATCAGTATCACATTTGGAATCGTGCTGATATATTTGGACAAAAACGCTAGAAATTATAAAAAACAATGTCATACGGGGGCATTTTGCCACCTTATCTTGAATTTCAGAGGAATTTAAATCAAACGCAGTGAAAGCGTGCATGATTTGTGTAAGCCATGGATGCACTCTATGGGTGTTTTTTTCTTTTCTTTTTGTGATATACTCATTTAAATGAGTTTAAACAACATTTACGATATCATAAACGAAATATATCTCAGATTAAACACTTAATAGAAGGTTTGTGCTTACGTCACAGTTTGGTCAGTTACCCGGATTCGCGGCCATATCGATGATACTCGGATGTAAACAGCAGCATAAACTGCACGGTAAACGTACTACTAAATAGAATACATTGTTGTTCTACTGATGGGAGAAACGCCACATGCTAGTGACGCCTGCTGGTCAAAAGATGTGTAAATGCAACAAAAACAGGCTAAATCAATAAAGACCATGTCTTGTTAAAAATGATGAAACTGATCCGCGATCAGGTGAAAACCATTTACGCTGTTCTAAACTCAATGAACTCGAATGATTCACAGGGTTCATCATCGCTCCCCAACGGCAAATCATTGAGCTTTCGAAACGATTTAAAACAGTTATGACGATGAAGCCTCGTTTATTGAAATCTCGTGACCTCCACAGTTTGATACGCGCTCCGAACCACCGTTTCGAAACAAATGATTCACAAAAGTTTCGAAGCCTTATGAAGCAGTGCTTTGAAAGCACACATCGCAACACCGTTTTGCTAATTAATTTTGTCTAAACCACGGAAAAAACGTGTGGAAGCTGCTACATCATATAGAGGAAGACTTATAGTAAGCAGGAAAGAGCGCATTATTTTGACAAACTAAAATTAATAGGTGGTAAAGATACCTACGAGTAGTATTAATTAAGATATTAGTCTAATATTTCACCTAACTGACCGGAAATGATAAGAACAAACATAAATTTTTGTCACAAACGCCTTTTATTCCTCAGACAGTTCGCAGCTTTATAACGTTACTCCAAATGTTTTTCCCTGTCTGACCGATTGGTACAGCCAAAACGTGACAATAATGAACCATTTTCATCAGCAATAATCAATATATCAATAATATGCAAGGTCCATTCAGTTCAGTGGCGTTACGTTTAGTGCTGCCAATATGGCTGATTCGTGACGCATCGTGAAAACACTCTACTGGACCAGCCTAGTATCCACATTTCAAGTACTACACGAGTAAGTACTAGTCAAAAATATTTAAAAATATCTTTTAAACATTTTTTTTCCCCACTGGTTACGATGCAGACCTTCTATATAACAGTATCCTATGAAGTGTTGCCTTTTGAGTTTGGCCACTGTTCACCTGGATTGTTGTAAGTTCTATTTGAAGATCATGTGTCTTGGCGAATCTCTTGAAGTCTTGTTCTCTGGGCTTTCTGAGGGGAGCAGCAGTGAGACTGTTGTTGTTGTTCTTCTCCCATTACGTCCGCCGAATACTAAAAGACATCTCTATAAAGGCCCCAGTCCCCTTAAAACTGTTTGTTTCGGCCTATCGCTGTCTGATAATAGCCTCCTCTGGTGAAATCCCCTAGCAGCAAACACACAACACGACATAAACACCGTTCTAGCACACTGTTCACATCAGAGATGCTTTGTTGTACGTGAAGGCCAAACAGCCTGTTTTCCTTTTATTCCTGTCTTCTTTCTTCATCACCCCACCTTGACACATCCTTCATTTCTTCTTCCTTCCGGGCTGCTGTGAATTGTAGATTTGAATGTCATTATTCCTGGTTTTAAGGTCTAGTTGATGAATCTGTTTGTCAATACCAATGGCTCTGGTTAATGTTAGGCCCTAGCGGGAGGTGAAGCACTGTAAGTGCTATTCATGGCAATTCGCACTCTAAATTTAGAGGCATTTGAGTAAAAAAGCGTCAGACTGACATGAAAGTGCTTCTGTAGCATAGTTTCTTGGTTTGTATGAACGCACGGAGGAATAGCGACATAAAGAGTGGTATGTATTTTGTTGAAGCCTCGGGGCAAGTCCAGGCTTGGGATGGAGGCGGGCACACACGGTGCAAGTTTGTGCCGCTGGCTATTTTAAGAACAACATTAAAATATGGTTTAATATTTCTTTTTATGTGATATTGACCGCACTTTAGTCAATATTGTGAATATTTCCGTCTGAGGTGCTGTGTGTTTGCTTCAATGCTGAGCTTGTGTTTCTTCAAGTTAAAAATTCAATTCCCAATTGCGTTCCCACTTTGAAGACTAACAGAAACTGCTTTATATAATTCACTGTTTTCTAAACGTAAAACAATAACTTAAAAGGAAAAAGTTGCTTTGTTTGCATTTTTCAGGCATTTATTGGTCTTCAAGCGAGGTGTGGATGATATATTTTTGAACAGCGTTTTTAAAAAAATTGCACACAAGAAATATAGTTCTATTATAATGACAATTTAAATACAGAGTAAACAAATTAATTATTAAATTAAATATACTGAAATAAAAACATTTTTTTCCTTTACATTGATCTGCTTGCCTTTACATAACATTTGAAAATTTCTGATTGCGCATAATAAATAAAATAAATATATATTAACAGTTTAAATAGTGCTGTCAAATGATTCATTGCGATTAATCGCATCCAAAATAAAAGTTTTTTTTTATATATGTGTGTACTCTATATATTTATTATGTATATTTAAATACACACACATGCATGCATATTTTTAAGAAAAATGTTATGTATATATATTAAATATATTTATATATAATATGAATTATATGAATATAAATATATGCATGTAAATACATGTAAATAATTTAAAAATACATACTGTATGTGTGTATTTGATTTTTAAATTATATATAATTAGTAAAAATCACTAAAGCAAAGCACCTTGTTATGAAAGTATGAAACGTTAAAACAATTAATGAACTAATAAATGAACTAATTAATTAATTAAAAATAAATTTTAATAAACTCCACAATAAAAGCAAAAAAAAAATAAATAAAAACATTTATATTATTAATAATTAAATTAATATACTGAAATAAAAACATTTTTATTCCTTTACATCAATCTACATGCCTTTAAATTATATTTGAATATTTCTGATTGCGCTCGATAAATAAATTTAATATATAATAACAGTTCAAACAGGTGCTGTCAAACAATTAATCACAAATAATCACATTTAAAATATGTGTGTGTACTGTATATATTTATTATGTATATATAAATACACACATATGCATGTACATTTAAAAAAAAGTTTATATATTAAATATATTTATATATAATACAAATGATATGAATATAAATATATACATGTAAATACATGTAAATATATAATATCTATAATAAAATATATACTGTA
Organism: Labeo rohita; assembly: GCF_022985175.1. Taxonomy (NCBI): domain Eukaryota; kingdom Metazoa; phylum Chordata; class Actinopteri; order Cypriniformes; family Cyprinidae; genus Labeo; species Labeo rohita. The sequence goes on along the minus strand of NC_066883.1, from coordinate 23,891,498 downwards.
TGTGTGTATTTATATGCATAATAAATATACACAGTACACACATATTATGTAAACAAAAACTTTTATTTTGGATGCAATTAATCATTTGACAGCACTAATATACAAAGTAAAAATCACTAAAGCAAAGCACCTCATTATGAAAATATAAAACATTAACAAAATGAATGAATGAACAAACAAATTACTTAATTACAAAAATAAAATTAAATAAACTCATTATAATAATAATATACATTTATAATATTAATAATTACATAAAAATATAGCAATAATAATAATAAACTCTACATGATGTTAGAACATTTCTAGCCTCTCGTTGACTTTGCATCTCAGCTTGTTTGCATCATATTGCGTCATTATTGTTCAGTTATTTTTGTATTTTGTGACATCTCATGATGAAGCCAAACAGATAAAGGGTTTGTCAGCTGCTCTTACCAAAATCTAAACATCCTGAAAAGTGTTCTAAATCCATTGAAGTGATAACAACTGAGAAGATAGTGGCAGAGAAGTTTCTGTTGGAGGATTATCTCAGACACTTTGGAGAGAGATTCACTTTGCTATTACCCAGACTTCGAAAGGCTCTTGGCAGGTCTCAGAGCGGCGGATAAAGGCAGATGTGTGTGGTAATGAAGATGCCGGTTTGCCTGGTTGCTTCCCTGGAGCTCGTCCTGCACGGGAGTTATACGTTTTGCATTGCGCTGAGGCCTTCTGCCCTGATTAAGACCTCAAACAGTGATTTGGCTCAGGGGAGCGACGAAGATTATCTTGTAGGCTCGCACTGGTCTAGCCCTGCGTATTGTGACAAGGCTGAGAAATACAGATAGTGTGCAGAGTGCTCTCATTCTATCAAATGAAGTTAATGCGTACACCTTCTGCACCAAACTTTGACCTTAACTGTAAAGGGCGTTGTGAGAATTCAGCTAATGCCATCTTTTCCACTTGCCTTCCTTCCTTCCTTTTTCACTTGCCTTCCTTTTTACTGTTAAAATACTTTATCCCATCCCAGTTTAATTTGCCTGTAAGTAAATCTGTAAGTAAGCAATTCATAGGTCCCTTACTGAATAGTACAAACATCTGTTTGGTATGAAAGCCCGGTTTTTTGTCTCAGAGTAAAAATAATAAAGGTAATTACAGCTTTGCATCTCATTACTGCAACTTTATTACTTGCAAATTGTGACAATTGTGTTTCTTGTAACTGTAACTTTATGATTTTACATGTCACAAATTGAGTTTATTTCTCATAATTGTGACTTTATTTCTCACAATGTGGCTATTTCTGAAACTGCAACTTTATATTCTGCAGTGTGACTGTTTCTTGTATTTTTATTAATTTATTTTACTAATCTGTATGCATTTGTTTATTTACTTTTTATTATTTTAGGCTTTTCTTTTTGTGCTTAATTTTACATATGTATGTATGTATGTATGTATGTATTATTTCATTTTATTTTAAACATATTTTTTTATATTTTATTCTGAGGCAATACTGGCTTTTATAGTTTGGAACCACTAGTGGCATTTAATTTAATTTAATTTAATTTAATTTAATTTAATTTTTTTTCTTCTTATATTTTTAACTAACTGAAACTAGCTTCCACAGGTTAATGCCAATAGTGGCATTTTAATTAAATTAAAATTAATTTATTTTAATTTATTTTTTATTTTATTGAAACATTTACTCTAAGGTGAATTGTCTTTTTATCTAGCTGAAAACTGACATGTTCTTCCATACTTTAGTGCCACTAGTGACATTTATTATTTTATATTAATTTTGTTTTTTTCCTCTTATATTTTTAACTAACGGAAACTGGCTTCTGTAGTTTAGTGCCACTAGTGGCATTTTTATTTTATTTTATTTTAGTTATTTATTTTTTATTTAAATTATTACTCTAAGGCATTTTTTTTCTTTTATATTTTTATCTAGCTAAAACGGAAACTGTCTTTCATTGTTTAGTTTCACTAGTGACATTTATTAATTTTACTTTTTTTTTTTTTTTTTTTAAATTTCATTAATGTTTTATTACATTTTTACATTTTTCTCTATCTGAAAACTGAAACTGTCTTCAATTATCTAGTGAAATGTATTATTTTTAATTTATTTTATTTTATGTTTCATTTTCCTTTTATATTTTTAACTAGCTAAAAACTGAAACTGGCTTCCATAGTTTGGTACCACTAGTGACATTTATTAATTTTATTTTTTTTTTTTAATTTCACTAATATTTTATTACATTTTTAATTTTTTCTCTTATATTTTTATCTATCTGAAAACTTTGTTTTATTTTTTTAATTTATTTTATTTTATGTTTCATTTTCCTTTTATATTTTTAACTAGCTTAAAACTAAAACTGGCTTCCATAGTTTGGTACCACTAGTGGCATTTTATTTATTTTATTTCATTTGTTTTATTTTTTCTCTTATATTTTTAACTCTTTGAAATGTAGTCTTATTTTATGTTTTATTTTTAATTTTCGTCTTATATTTTAAACTAGCTGAAAACTGAAACTTGCTTCCATAGTTCCACTAGTTGCATTTATTTTTTATTCTATGAATTTTTTACTTTAAGACGGACTCCGTAGTTTGGAGTTTTTTATTTTATTTAATTTTGTTTTAATTTATTATAAATGATGTTTTACTCTGAGAAACTAGCTTCCAAAGTTCGTTCCACCAGTGGCCCAGAATTGATGCATATCGTGTCAGGCAGGTGTTTTGGAAGTGGTTGCCTGTCTGAAATGTTTGCGTGTTCATGTGATTTGACTCTTGAACAGACTGTAAATCAGTAGTACTGATAATGGCAGCATGCTGGAGACAAATGCAAAGATAGCCCTTAGATGGGAGACCATAATTGTAATGGATGGAGAGAGGAACAGTATGTGGGCGTCTCACTTAAGATTCATGGGCCTGCCACAAATGCGGAGGCTTGGAGAAGAGAAAACAAAGAGATAGAGAAAGAGGGTGTCAGTAAGACTTAACTAGCAGTCCTTATAGCCAGAGTGGGGCTTGAGATGTACATCAGCATAACACCCTGGTGTTAGAGTAAGTTAGTTACATTGTCCTGCCTTTTCAATTAGATTTTGAAAACTCCACAGACAATTATGCGGTTGGCAGGTGCAACGTGGATACTTTTCATAATTGTTGAGATAAAATGAAAGCAGGCTGTATATCCTGCGAAAAAGTGGTTGAGATTGAATTTGTAGATACAAATGACATTGTGACTCCTCTCCTGTTCTTCTCTATAATTGGATTAGGTTCTAGATAGGGTTTTTGTTTTCTATTGTCAGATGCCGGATTACTGAGACGTCTTCCTTCATGCCAATAAATAATACATTTTGGCAGCAAAAGGGGTGAGTGTTGTTATTTCCCTGTGTAGCATCTATATCTGTCAGACAGGAGGTTTTTTACTCCAAATGTGGATCATTCCTTTCCTTTTTATTCAGCTTCAGTCTGTAAATCCTTGTATAAGTGTCAGTCTGTGAAAATAAATAGAATTTTGGAGAGCATCCTTCTCATCACGACAACCCTCGTGACAATAATTTGAACGTGAATGGAATTTTATAGCAACATCAAAGATGCAAAATTTGTCAAAACAGTGCTGCAATTTTCACTTCCACAACAACAGATGGTTTCATTCATTTGCTTGTATTGAAGACTCTAAAAATCAGTCACACTAGAGCTTTCGCTAATGATTATTTTGGTAATCGAGTAAGCTGTCTAGTAATAAAAATATACTTAAGTGAACAATAGCTTATAAAATTACTTAAAATACATATAATCAGGGCTCGAATTTTGTTGAAAAAAAAAAAAAGACATCCCTTCTTTAAAACCACTGTCCCCCCTTACCATCTCCTTTAGATTAATAATGCTGTGTATTATGTAAACCTTATTGTGCAAATTAAATATTAATATTCTCTGTGTTTAGCAATTTATAAACTTAATAAAGGGGAATGGCCAATCAGGGTGCACTGTTAATTAAAGGAGAAGTCCACTTCCAGAACAACAATTCATAAATAATTTACTCACCCCCTTGTCATCCAAGATGTTCATGTCTTTCTGTCTTCAGTCGTGAAGCTTGTGTAGCACAGGCTCTGGGATGCGCGTTCACTGAATCACGTCGAAAGGTCACGCCGAACGTAGGCAGAACCACAGACCCAATGGTTTGAAACAAAGCCAGAGCAGAGCTGTTGTGCATCTCAGAGCAACACTGCGGTATTTCTTTCCTGCATGAATCTGTTTTTGAACAAATCCAGTGAGCCAAATATTCAATGACCCATTCATAAAAATAGTCCACTTGCTTCAATCCAGATTGAATCAGCAATTTTGAAAGAATCATTTGACTGAGGGACTCAATTAATCATTCATTAACAGACACTTGCTGACACCTACTGGCGGTTTTAGTGGCATATTAATTTTATCCATGACAAGCCTAAAATGGCACAAAGACACACAACAAAATATTAATTATCATTATTGACAAAAATTCCCCTCTAAAATATTACATAATTTTTTTTTTTTTTTTTACTTTTAACTTTGTGGGGAAAACAGCTCATAAACAATTTCATTTAATAAAGCTTATTGTTTGTTAAATAAAATGAGTTTAAAAATTTGACAATTTTTTTTTTTTTTTTACTATTCGACCACTGCATATAATAGTAATGAGACAATAATAATTAGTTCAAAAAATTTGTATCAAAAGTAAACAGGCTAATCATATAGTTTTATTGAACAAAACTGTTAATATACATAATAAATTATAAACAATAGAGCTAACGTACATTACACATTATAACAAAAAACTGCAGAGGGTGCCAACAGCCTGACGATTGTTTTTACATTTTACTTCACAATCTAATGCTTGTTTAATATTAACTAAACAACACTGAATTCAAATACAAGTCAAATAAGTCAAGAAAAAAGCTTTTTCACAAGTCTTGGATGTTGCAGCACATCTTGCTGGACTTGAATTGAGTTTAAAGTGTTCATTATCAAGAGAACAACACCACAATAATCATTCAGTTTTAGTTTATTGCATTTCATTGAATATCACTGAATGTATTTTGAACTCTTTGGTCATTTTTTTTCCTTATTACTTTGAATATATATTTAATATTTGAAGATGGTTTATAGCAGGTGTTAAAAGTGATTAACAACCATTACTAATGAAGGGTGGGGTCGGGTGGGGTTGCTATAAACCATTAAAGCTCATTTGGTCAGAGATAATAACCACCCGATAATAACCAACCAGGACTCATCATCACTGCTGACATAAATAATAAGAACATTTGCACGCATGGTGTTGTAGGCATCATTCACCTATGTGGCGAGTTCTCAGGAGTTTATTTTTACAATTTGTTTGTTTACAATTAATGTGAAAGTCACATTAAAATTGTATATTCTTTAGCTATATATCTATATATAGCTATATCTATCTATGTATCTATCTATCTATATATATATATATATATAAAATTACAGTTTGCATTTCCAGTACAACCCTATTCCTTAAGTATGCAAACCTTATTGCACATGCACTGGAATATGCATTATATTGGACATTAAATATTCAAATGAAAATGGAAACATGATCGTTTTATAAAGTCAGCTGTGGTGTGATGAGGGGTGAACACAGCGAAAACTACAGTAGATGGGGAAAAAGAAGAACGCGCTGAAAGACAGGAGGAGCCGATCGAAGTTTGCCGCAACTTTCTTATGAAATTTGAAGGGCACTGAGGCGCTAAAAAAGACCCTAAAGAATAATACCAGCTTGTGGAAAAGGGCCTTCGATGTCCCCTTTAAGTTATGTAATGTGTTAATGGTTAAAACTCTAATAAAAGTAAACTGGGCCACTAAAATGATAATAAATCTAGTTATATTTTGTCACAAAATGTCGTAAAAGTCTGTATTCATTATCATACAATAGGTTTATACAATTCCAACAAAAAGGCTTTGAGGACTTAGCATATGTTCAGCAGCCTTAAGCCCTTGCAGCACTATTAGCGTGCATATATCACTGTAATGTATGGATGAGCAGACTGCAGTGAGCAGTTTAAAGTGTGCTACTGTAATGAATGAATATTTAATATTCGCTAAATGGTTACAGAATTATGTGACAGGACAGAGTTTGAGTTATGAGATGAATCCAAGACTGATCATTTTTGTTCTGGTCCTCCAGCACTAGAACATGTGACTCAAATTGCAATTCAGTTAACTGAGCTAAATCGCAATGTCCTGAACAGAGATAAATAGACACAGGGAACAGTTTATGAGATGGAGACTAATAGAGCCATTATGATGAAACACCATATCTTGTTGTTATTTATTGTGACTGGAGAATGTGGACTGATTGTTTCAAAATGTGTTTGTCAAGAGGTTTCATTTCTTTGCACGAAGCAGGTGAAGGGTTTGGGATGTGAGATTGCAGATGCACAATAAATCATGAAAGAAACATAATACAAAGGCAGAACATCAAAGGTGTGTCACGTCACTGGCGCGTCTACATTCTCCTTAAAACCTAACTTTGAAGTCGCATAGCCCAAGTTTTGATAATCTCAAAAAATCCTTTGATAATTCTAGATGTTTCTTCATACATGCAGATATTGTAGATGCTGTCTGTTTAGCTTTTATTTCAGTTTAACAGAGCTTTTTTTCATCAATGTTGAATGAATGTAATATCCCTGTACAAGATCAACGGTACTTCTAAAACTCAGAAAATACCGGATTTTTTTTCCAACAGCATCTTGCCGGTAGAATAAGAAGGAACAATATTATAAGGGCTTGGGGTGCAGGGATCCCTGATGCTGGGATATTAGGTTTTATAAAATGTTTTTTTTTTCTGTAAATTTTGGTGTTTAAATGTATTTTTATTGCAATCATTTAACACATTTATGCAGTTTGATATTATTTACTGTTTTATTTATTGTTTTATTTAAAAATTACATTAATAATGAAACTAAATTAAATTAATAATGAAAAATGAAAGCCCTAAAAATAACGATTAATATAATATAATATAATATAATATAATATAATAAGAAAATATTTAATTAGTGAAAAAAATCTCTGGGTTGTTTTACATGAAAATGGCTAGCTGACTTTTTATAAATATAAAGTTAGCTAGTTATAATATAATATAATATAATATAATATAATATAATATAATATAATATAATATAATATAATATAATATAATATAATATGAATATGAATATATTTAATTTGTAAAAAATATCTAGTGAAACATGAAAATGGCTAGCTGACTTTTTTTATTTTATTAATATAAAGTCAGCTAGTTATAATAATATCATATCATATCATATAATACTTGTGAAAAATATCTGGGTTGTTATACGTGAAAATGGCTGGCTGACTTTTTAATTTTATTAATATAAAATCAGCTAGTTATAATATAATATAATATAATATAATATATATAAAAAAATAATTTGTGAAAAATGTTTGGTTTGTTATACGTGAAAATGGCTAGCTGACTTTTTATTTTATTAATATAAAGTCAGCTAATTATAATAATATAATATAATATAATTAGGGCTGTCAACGATTAATCGCGATTAATCGCATACAAAATAAAAGTTTGAGTTTGCCTAATATATGTGTGTGTACTGTGTGCAATTATTATGTATATATAAATACACACAAATTAATGTGTATATATATGAGAAATATGTTATTAATATACAAAAGAATTTTATTTATATATAATATCAAATTATAAAAATTATAATAAATATATATGCTTGAAAATATTTCTTAAATATATACATGAATGTGTTTGTATTTATATATACATAATAATTACACACAGTACACACACATATATTAGGCAAACTTAAACTTTTATTTTGTATGCGATTAATCGTGATTAATCGTTGACAGCCCTAAATATAATATCATATATCATATCATATATAATACTTGTGAAAAATATCTGGGTTGTTATACGTGAAAATGGCTAGCTGACTTTTTTAATTTTATTAATATAAAATCAGCTAGTTATAATAGTATAATATAATATAATATAATATAATATAATATAATATAATATAATATAATATAACAAGAAGATATTTATTTTGTGAAAACTTTGGGTTGTTATACATGAAAATGGCTAGCTGACTTTTTATATTATTTTAATATAAAGTCAGCTAGTTATTATAATATAATATAATATAATATAATATAATATTAATAAAATATTTAATTTGTGAAATATTAATGGATTGTTATACATGAAATTGGCTAGCTGACTTTTTATTTTATTATATGAAGTCAGCTAGTTAATAATATAATATAATATAATATTTTCACAGGGTGAAAGTATTTGTGAGGAAAAAAACTGGGTTTTATGCATGAAAATAGCTTACTTTATATTGTATTAAGGAGATTTTATACATTTGGAAAACCTTCCATTCAAAAAAGCTTGAAAACCTCTAGCATAGGATATCATCGACTACACAGAGGCATTGTTTGTTCTTGTTTTTTTCTTGACTACCCACCACAATGGTTACACCATCCAGAAAAGCTTTTAACATCTATGGACTTCAATAAACACTGCTTTAAAACAGCTCTGCAGGCTTCTCTACAGACGGTTTGGTTATGTAACAGTCCCCTGCACTCATGCAGTTTAATTGTACATCAGAATTGCTGAGGCCTAAAGGAATAATTCACCCAAAATTTGGTTGAAGACTCTCTGAACCAGAACTATTTTTTTACATTGAGTCCCGGTGGGGGACGAGTTGACTACGAGTGTGCTGGACGGTGACAAGGACTGAAAGGTCTGTTCTTAATTTTTAAAAAGAGAAAGAGTTCAAGCAAAAAGAAGAGCACTTGCTGGGCGATTTGGTTTGCATGTGTTTGACATACAAATGTCTGTGTTGTCTTCCTGGAGTCGTGTAGTTCAGTAATAATTCCTCTGGCTCCATGGCATGGTAGAGTGTTTTTTCTTTTTTCTCAAAAGTCTTACAAAGTACAGTTCTTGAGCTAATAAAGATGGTACAGTCACAAAAGAGCATGTCTGTCTGTAGTGAGTTCTCACTTTCTGTACTTTGTGGACAGTTGTCTAATCTTAGCGTGATAAATTGTTTGATCAGTGCAATTTTTCTGCGCTCTATACCCCCACTGTTAGTTCAGACCACCTCCTACACTTGAAAGAAATGGGCTCATTTACTCTCTGTCAGTTAAACCGTCTCAAGATGAGTGGGAGAAATCTGTCTCTGTCTATATGAATGTTGTGTCTTACTGAACGCGCACTCCGATAGCTTTACACCGGGTCAATGGGAGAGAATCTGACATTTTATTTTAGATCTTAAAAGCAAAGGCAGATTTCAGAGGATCCCTCCAGTCACTCATGAGTATAGTTGATAGTGGGCCAGGGAGAAGACAGACAGCTGATGACTGAGTTGAAACGTGGAGTACTACAATGAAAGAATCCTCTGCAGTGCTGTCAGACATTACTCTTATCTCCTCCGTTTCCACTCCATCTGTCAGTGAATGTATGAGGAAAGTTCACAATCCTTCTTTGGTCCCACCAAATCATATGTGGAAAAGAAAACATGACATCAAAATTCGAAATAAACTTTATAAAAATATGTCAATCATCTTGTTGTGAACAGTTCATGAGTAAATGCTATTCTAAAGATCTTTTGATCTTTGATCGCTCTGCTGCTGCTGTCGTTGATGTGACAAAAAAAGGTTTTACACTGACAAATGACTGCAAGTGCAATAGTGCTTTTATGTACAGTATATTGAGTAAATGGTAAATAAATATTGAGTAACTTAGATTTTAGACCGTACTGGCACTTACTTTTGCTCTGCAGTTTGTCATTTTAGGTTTAGTGCCCCATTTCCCCCCTGTTAAGGCTGCCTGGGCAAACATTAAGTCACCTAATTAATATTTATGAACCAAGATGATTGAGCGTCTTACACCATTTGCCACTACATATCCTTTAATTTGGAAGTATGACAAGTTTATAATGTTGCATTGGGTGTAAATGGCTATTTATTATATTTTTGCTATATGTACTGCCACATTTTCTCCCAGTTAGGGCTGGGCAAACGTTTCCTCACCTACCTAAAAAGTTGGTTCACTCAAAATTGAAAAAGAACTGTCATTAATTAATCACTTTCATGTTGTTTCAAACCCGTAAGACCATTTATTTCCAGAACACAAATAAAGATATTTTTGATAAAATCTGAAAGCGTTTCTGGACAGACAGCAGCGCAACTAAGGCCATGTTCAGACTGTCAGTTTTTGGGATTGACAACTGCATTTACTTACAGGTGTCTTGAAATGTCCCGTTCATACAGCAGCTTACAGTCACTTTTTGAATACTGTCTGAATGAATGTGCAATAGGAGTTCCTTACGAGTAACCATAGCAACAGAGACCAAAGCAATATCAAAGATGGTGATGTCCGTAAAACTTAAAGTCTTATCACTTTCTGACACAACAACAGTCCAATCGAGCCGCGAGGTCATCATTAACCGACAGCAGCTTTAAGTATGAGTGGAGAGCAGAGCATTTGAGCTACGGGCAGAACACAAAACTGATTGAGGGAGCGGCTCCGGTTATTTTTGTTTTCTTTGCACATAAAAGTATTCTCGTAGCTTTGTAACATTATGGTTGAACCACTGATGTCACATGGACTATTTTAATGATGTCCTTGCTACCTTTCTGGGCTTTGAATGTGTCTTTTGCATTGCTGTCTGTGCAGAGAGAGCTCTCGGATTTCATCCAAAATATCTTTGTGTTCTGAAGATGAACAAAGGTCTTATGGGTTTGGAACGACAAGAGGGTGAGTAATTAATAACAGAATTTTCATTTTTGAGTGAACTCTCTCTTTAATGTTCTGAACCAAGCTGACTGCTTTGATTGTAATCCAGTCAAAACCCACCTTCCATTTTTGCTACTGCATATCATGTCAAGTTCTTATAGTTTTGTTGGTTGTAAATGCCGTTTAACAGTGTTTTTGGCACGTTGTAAATTCTTTTTTCCCCCAATCAGGGCTATGGGTCACCTAATTAATATTCAAAAACCATGCTTATTGCATTGATTATAATCTAATCAAATCCCACCTTATATTATTAGTCACTGCATATGAATAAACTTAGAAATATGCCAAGTTACTACAGTTAAATTGGTTGTAAATGCCATTTTATGACAATTTTTTGCCATGGTGAGTACCCTGTTTTTCCTAAGTTAGGACTATGGGCAAAAGCAGTGTCACCTAATTAATATTCATGAACCAAGCTGATTGCCTTGATTGTAATTCAGTCAAATCCCACCTTACATTTTTTGCCACCGCAAATCATTTAACTCACAGTTATGTCAAGTACTTATATTTGGCTGGTTGTAAATGCCATTGTTTGGTTGTAAATGTCATTTCACGTTATTTTTGTCATGTCGTAAATCCTATTTTTCCCCAGTCAGGGCTATGGATAAATGTTACGTCACCTAATTAATATTCAAGAACCAAGCTTATCGCTTTAATTGTAATCCAATCAAATCCCACTTTATATTATTAGTCACCACATATGATTTAACTCAGAAATATAAGTTCTTAGTTAAATTGGTTGTAAATGGCATTGTATTTAGTTTTTGCCATGGTGAGTGCCCTGTTTTTCCCAAGTTAGGACTATGGGCAAAAGTAGTGTCACCTAATTAATATTCCAAGCACACTTTTTGCCACCGCATATAATTTAATGCAGAATTATGTCAAGTTCTCATAGTTGTTTGTTTGTAAATGCCATTTCACTTTGTTTTTGCTATGGCATAAATACATTTTTTCCCAATCAGGGCTTTTGGTGAATGTTACATCACCCAATTAATATTTAAGAACTTTAGTTCTTATTGCATTGATTATAATCCATTCAAATCCCATCTTAAAATATTAGTCGCTGCATATGATTAAACTCAGAAATATGTCAGGTTCTTATAGTAAAATTGGTTGCAAATGCCATTTTATGATGTTTTTGCAATGGTGAGTGCCCTATTTTTCCAAAGTTAGGATATGGGCAAAAGTTGTGTTACCTAATTAATATTCATAAATCAAGCTGTTGCTTTGATTTTATTTCAACCAAATCCCAGCTTACATTTTTTGCCATTGCATATCATCTAACCCCCAAAGTATGTCACGTTCATAAAGTTAAACTGGTTGTAAATGCCGTTTCATGATAGTTTTGGCCACGGTTTTCTCTGCACAAAGAGACAAAAGGCAGTAGCCCAACATATCAGGAAGTCTTTTTAATTAGCAATGTAAATGCAGTTGGACAAATTAGTTTTGCTTTGGCAGATACTTTGCTTGTTGTGGAGCGTTATTTACAGACCAGCTTGACTAAGTAAGCGTACTGCCAAATGAGCTAACAGACCCAGTCTGTGGTGTTGAGAGCAGTTGTTGATGGTGTGTTTATTGAGGACGGGGCTTTGTGACAAGCATCAAAGAAGAAAAACCAAGGTAATGCCTCTGCATAACTTTGAGTGGATATAATCGCTGGAAAGCGACCAATGCCGGAAATATCCATTGGAGGAGCTTTAGGCATGGCAAAGAGGCCTGTAAAACGAGAGATAAGACAGTGAGTAGGCAAGGTCTATCCTTCACAGCCAAAGGCGCCACGTCTGTAGTAATACTCTCCCATCTTATGCCGAAACACTGTGTCCTAAATTGGCCCACTGGTGACCCTCTGTTTCCTAGTGGGCAATTGATGTTGTTGGCAGACCGCTGTAAGATCAGCAGCACAGGCTGTCCTGCAGTCTGCTCTGGAACGTGATAGGACTACACAGACCTGTCAAGAAAGAGATATGTCTGTTTGGATGCTGCGACCATGTCTTGTTAGCAAAGGTTTGCTGTGAGCTCTGCCACGGAAAGTGACGCTGTGGGCAGTGTGACGAAGGGCCGACTCGAGGCTTCAAAGCCATTCTGAGCAGCAGGCGAACGGCAAGCCCTGAACTAATTCCGTCCTTTCAAGCCCACGGTGTTGGTTTTCTTTCCAGGTCCCGTCCTCAGATTCTCTCGTGGCTCCGGGTGGGAGGTCTGGCAGGACATAATGTGAAAAACAAACAGCAGCTATCATTGAGACCTGAATTCCACAGATAAAGAGAGGCGGGATATGTTAGGCTGTGGGGCAAAATCTTTTGGCATTATTACTGTGGCACCCTTTTTCTCTCTGTACGTAGATATATATACATTCATTGTAGTTTGCCTAATAACATTTCTAATCAAATCCAACATGCCTGAGGATCAAAAGAGCATTTATTGAAGCCATTAAGAATTACGCTAATAAAAATGTTTATACGGTTACATGGCTATATAGCGTATACATTTAGAGACAAAATGCATATTTTCATGCAAAGGCAGATATATTTTTTTTTAAATCCTCACAGTCATTCACTTTAATCTTTAGCTACTATGATGGTGGGCGGAAGTAATCACAGCTAACACATATTTGCTCTGCTCCAAAACCTACGTAGGCAGCATTTTCGGGCTCCACATGAAGGTCTTTCTAAAAGGATCTTAATTAACCCTCTAAAGAATATTAATTATATGAATTGTTTATAAATTATATTTATAAATAATATAAATAATAATTGTATACTTAAATACATTATGTGTTTTTATACAACAGTTCTTTACGGTCCACTAATTTGAGAGGAGTGCCATATTCTTGTGATAACAGAGCTCCAGCCGTTTCACTGTTTGTATCACTCTGTATGTGCCATTTCTCACAGCGAGTGTCATGGTTGGACACCCAAATCCACTGTAATTTAATAAATAATACTGTGTTTGTGTCACTGAATGTAGTTGTAAAAATGTTTGAGGCGAGAATGTACTTGTTTAGACTTCAAATATGCAGTTTGTTAATAAAGAAAACATCAGTTTGAAAAGTTGCTTTGACATTGTCGGAGATGTGAGCTCCAAATAAAAAAAAATCTAACATTACGAGATTAAACTTGTAATATTTTGAGAATAAAGATTAAATATTTCGAGAATAAAGTCTAAATAAAAGAATAAAGTCTAAATATTTTGAGAATAAAGTCAAATTTTTTTTGAGAATTAAATTGCATTAAATTAAAGTCATAATATTTAATGCAAATGGCCTAGATTGGGAGCACCCGGAGAAGTTGCCAGCCCACTGGAATTCATTTGAAAATATGTGGGATTATTAGCAGAAATCATACCATGTGTCATACTCGTGGGGACAGTATACTTGGAAATAATATTTCATGTCTTGTAGTGCGCCAGCCCCCAATAATAGCAATAAGCTTTGTGCTTTTGATACTTTTAATATACAGCGATCTGTCACGCCACATCAAAGAGTGTGAAAAACACACAATTTACATTATTTACGTATTGTATTTTGCTATAAAACTGATAAAATTTGAAAGCTGAGACTTTGGAATTTCTCCCGGTGCTTGCGTATGCGCAATAGGCTAATATACTCTTAAAATATTTTACATTTAATCTCGTAATTGCTACAAATTAATTCTCTGAATTTTGACATTATTCTCAAAATATTTTGACTTTATTCTCATAATATTTTGATGTTATTCTCAAAATATTAAGACTTTATTCTTAAAACTGTAGTTAAAAAAAAAACAAAAAAAAAACACTTAACATGGCACTAAATCTCTGTTATACCATAGTGGTTAATTGTATCTCAGTGGTTGAGATATAATTAATTTCGGGTAAATCTAACGGGCAGTCTTTGGCCTCATTAACCTATTATTTGTTTCTATTATTAGTTCTGGCTGAGGGCAAAATCTCATTTCGATATATATTTCATGTAATTTCAGTGGTGTATATCAGAGCACTGCCTTTGCACTTTTGACTGAATTGCCAAGCAACTTTTATGACAGCTGTTGTTGTTGTTGTTTATGAAATATTTTTATTCAATAAATAATATTTAATATAAATAATAGTAGTATTTAATAATAGCACTTAGTATTGGGAAAAGATGTGTGTTTGTAATGGTGATTTTAGTTATATTGTTCCGCCATTAGATGGCGACAAGAGGCTGTATTTATTGGTGAGTCAGTAGTAGAGATTTTTATTGAAAGAGACTGAAACAGGGTTGTAAACAAGGGTGTTATTTTTACTGTCAACAACACCTTATAAGATGCAGCCTACAGCAGTGTTGTCATCAGAAATCACCCTAAACAGATAAAATAACAGAAAGTATAGTACGACAAATCCTTTAAACGAATGTTTTATTGTGAATATGAGACTGAGAAGCTCCGTCAGATGCAGATAATCACACACGCTAAGGCCATCTCTCTCTCATAAGACTTGCATAATTCAGTGAGCTTTTACTGCATTAATAAAATAAGCTTTCAATGCAGCAATTCAGTGTTCCTTCATTACTAGTTCTAAAGTGACATTTTTCGAATTAGTAATGGAGGCTTGGGCTCAGCTGTTAAAATGTAAACTTGAGATTTGAATCCGTGGTGGAAGGAAGCTGTTTGCACAAAAAAGGTTTTGAAATACATTCCGTTGTTGTTTATTACATATTTACACACTCTTGCTGTCGAACTGTTGTTTAAACGAGATATCACACGAGTAGCTGTGCGATATGGCTGATATCGCACGGCTACTTGTGTGGTATTGCCCATACATAGGCTATATATTAATATATCAATGTATTATGTATATATGTAATAATATTCTGTTGCAGACAGAAACATTAGATGGTTCCACAGGCTTCACATCTTTTCACTGAATCAAAAGAAGATATATAACAACGATTTTTATGGCTCTGTGGTTGGTCTTTTTACAGCCTTTTTTTGGGAAAAAGGACCTAGGCTAGCAGTCTGTTAAGAACAACACAAATTAGTCATCCGAGTGTGTATGTGGACCCCAGAAAAAGTTAGCTCTAACTCCCACCAGACACATTGTTCTGCCTAGTGAAGAAAAAGTACCACGTCAGGTGAACAAATGCATTGTTGGAACTCTTTGTTCTGTTTTCCCTGTTTTAAAATAAGTTGTCTATGTTTTTCTCCAAAAAGACTTTGCACTACCTAGTAACCTTAAAATCACCAAGCAATTATCTTACTGGCAGCAGACATGTTTTACAAAAACACTCTTCCAAGTTATAAATCACAGTCCTCTCCATCAAATCGCTTCAATCCCAAGTTGATAAACATACAGGCAGTAATAAAGATTACACTGCGACAGAAGCCTTTTCGATTACTCTGCATTTGATGGCGTGGAGTGAAGTGTTTTCATTACTCGTCTGGAATTTCAAACGCTGCGCTAGGGACCTCTGCAGCTTTTTTCCTCTTTCGACGTTCACCCTGCCCACGGCTAGGAATGCTGTGGACTCGAAGATTGGAGTAAGTATTTGATTGACAGCTCAATGAGCACTCTGTCACCTCCTGCTCCTCCTAGCCAAGTGTTATTGATTCAGCTGGAATTGATTATGGCTTCAGATGGCTTTTCAATGGACTGTGGCCTAAGTAAGACAGTAAGATTGGGAGGTGGTGTGGAATGAAAGCGCTGCTGGACGGAGCAGAGATGGGAGATGGGAGACAGATAAAAGGACTGTGAGGGGAAGATAGGATTAGGTCAGAAACTGCAAGTAACAGGTTGTTCGTGGATAATCACATGGCCAGTCGTAGCTTAGAGATTCTGCCCTGAGATCAAAGAATTCGCACACAGAGTCTGACACGACATCAAATGAATCCCCTGACACCGCAACCCTTGTTGTCGGTGAAATCGGTTTTCTAAATGACCTCCTGAGCGCCTGGGACGAAACACAGTTAAAATTCCCTCAGCGGTGAGTAAGACAAGGCCGGGTTACGCTGCAATTACAGTCATTCATTCCGCGGCGCTCGTTGTATATTTAACCCGGTGTCTGGTCATCGTGAAGTGAATGTCGCGTGGCTGGTTTAGCTGATTAGTGTGTTGATGTGGCGCTGGCTGTGTTTATTGGCCTCAGCTTGTGTCAGGTAGTGCGCTGCTGTGTCTGGACTAGCGCTATAAATGCTCCCCCATTAAGCGCAGTATTTATGGCCTGCAGTAGAAACCGCTTACAGGAGGCTGTGTATTTCTGTTTATTGCAATTATCGATCAGTTGATTCGCTTTTTAGTGCACAGGCTATTGAAAATATGAGTGTGGGTTTTTCTTGAGAGTTAAAGGGATGGTTGAAAATTCTAACATTGTTTACTCAACCTTATGCCGTTCCATACTTTCTTTCTTCTGAACGTGAAAGAAGATATTTTGAAAAATGTCTCGTTGTTCATGCTATGTAAGTCAATGGTAACCAAAGCTGCTTCATTCTAACGGTTTTCTAATTTCTAAGGTCTCAAGGTGTATTCTTTGTTTCCTGTGCAGAATCATGATGGTTGGGTTGACATTTTAAGGTTGCCCCATACTGACCAACATAACCGGAAGTGAGAAAGAGAACTCTCTGGAGAATTGTTTCTGTTATGGAATAATTCATTGATAATAAGACTGGGGACGTAACTTGGGGAGACAACTTCAAGTCTTATACAAGCAGTTCATATTTACACTACTAGTCAAAAGATTTTTAATATTTTTTAAAGAAGTCTTTTCTGCTCACCAACCTGCATTTATCTGATCCAAAGTACAGAAAAAACAGTAAAAATGTGAAATATTTTTATTATTTAAAATAACTGTTTTCTGTTTAAATATATTTTAAAATGAAATTTATTCCTTTGTTTTCCAAGCTGAATTTTTAGCATCATTATTTCAGTCATGTGATCCTTTTAGAAATCATTCTAATATTCTGATTTGCTGCTCAAAAAAAAAAAAAAGGATTTTTCAGGGTTCTTTGATGAATAGAAAGTTCAGAAGAACAGCATTTCTTTGAAATAGAATTATTTTGTAACATTATAAATGTCTTATCATCACTTTTCATCAATTTAAAACATCCTTGCAAAATAGTTTCAATTTCTATCAGTTGAAAGTATCAATTTCTATAATTTTTGAATGGTATAGTATTTAATGTTACAAAAGCTTTTTTTATTTCAGATAAAAGCTAATCTTTCTACTCATCAAAGAAAAAAAAAAATTACTCCACTGCTTTAAATATTGATAATAATAATAAAAAATCTTTCAGCAAATCAGCATTTTAGAATGCTTTTTGAAGGATCATGTCACACTGAACACTGGAGTAATGATGCTGAAAAATGTAGCTTTGATCACAGGAATAAATTACAATTTAAAATATATTCAGATAGTAAGCAGTTATTTAAAATAGTACAAATATTTCACAATATTACTGTTTTTGCTGTAATTTGGATCAAATAAATGCATTTATAAAATTCTTTATAAACATTAAAATTCTTACTGTTCAAAAACTTACTAGTGTATAATATATATAGTATTTTTATCATTTAAAATAACTCTTTTTTTTATTTTAATATACTGTCAAATGTATTTAAGGACATTAATTACTCAACCTCAAAAATTAAGATATTTTTGATGAAATCCAATAGCTTTCAGACTCCGCATAGACGGCAAAGCAACTGACATGTTCAAGGCCCAGAAAGGTAGTAAGAACATCATTTAAAAAGTCCATGTGACATCAGTGGTTCAACCTTAATTTTATGAAGCTACGAGAATACTTTTTGTGTGCGATCAAAAATATCTTAATTTGTGTTCCGAAGATGAACAGGTTTCCGAAAGTTCTTACAGGTTTGGAATGACATGAGGGTGAGGAATTAATGACACAATTTTTGTTTTTGGGTGAACTACCCCTTTAAGTTTTCTGTTGGCTTAAAATTCCTTTAAAATTCATTTATTACTTAAACTTAAATTACACTTCTGCATCCTGTTGACTACCTTAATTCAAATTCATGGTCCCATTTCGTAGAATGACCTATTGCTGATTTAATAATATAGCCAGTGTGATAGCAGAACAGTGAATTTCTTTTTCACCACAGTTAATTCTGTCCCTCGCTGCTGCATGGCGGGCTAATCCTTCTTCTTGTGAAGTGCACCAAACGCCCCCCTTACTAGACCTACCTTTCAGGAGGTCAAATGAGAAACATCCTCTAGATTCTGATGTAGGACATCTGACTGCCCTCACAGGCTTTTTGCACATCCTGTCTGACAGCTGGTGGTATTGTTAAGCTCTCCCACCGTGTGACATTAAACCCTCTCACACGTATCATCTTAAACTAGTCTTTGGCTCTGTCAGGGTGAAGATGATAATGCTCTTACTGTTTAATGTCAGAATCTGCTCCCCTCTGACACCTTTCTGAGCTCAGCGCTGCTCTCGTTTGGGCTGGATGGCAGTTATGGGATATGGCAGTTCATCAGATTATGTTCAGTCTCTATCCCGTTACAAGGTCTGCGCGACCTTCTTGCGTCCGTGCTGATGGGCCCGTTAGAAAATCATTGGTTTAGTGAGTGACGCCGGCGTGACCCGTCTTCTCAGGGTGCGCCGGGGTCATTAGGGTGCCTTGTAAATGTCGACCTCCTGTCATGTTCGGTGTGCGCCTTGTTGACACACTGACAAAATGCTAAGCTAAGTAAAAAGTGGGGAGAGCGGCAGACGTTTGACCTGATCTCTGCTGAAGCGCTGGTGATTATTTCTTCAAAATGAGGAGTCTTGTATGTGCCATTACGTCAAGGCTCTCTTGTCCCGGGTGACAAGGTCAGATGAGAAATAGTAACATTTCAGCAAACTCTCAGTCCCAACACATGAAGACATCACTCACTTATATTCAAAGTCTTTCTGCGAGGCATTATTTTGAAAGTAAATTTAGTCATTGTCAATGCAGCATCTTCTTCTGTAAGTTCCTTCATGTGATTCAGAGTTAATTGTACAGGTCAGCGTGGTCTTTTATAATCATCATGGCTGCTCGAGTCTCGTAATAAAGAAGGTGCTGAAAGGAACCTGAATTCCCCGTCACATCAGTATAATGGGAGTCATTATGCACGCTTTTATCACTTATGATGCAAATTAGGGTATTGTGTAATAAATGTTGTGACAGTATTAGAAGAACTTCAGATATTCAAGTTATAAAATTCCTAATGAGATTTTGCAGCGGAGCTCTGTTAAACAAATTGAAAGCATCTGTAACATGAGATGTGGATTCATAGAGAATTTGTCACTTTTGTATGCTGCTCTTGAAATTAGAGAACGATATCAGATGAGTCCAGTGTGTGCAAAGCAGGGTCTGAAATTAATCAAAAATGCCTTTAAAAATGACAAAAATGCCTCTGAAATTGTGGTGGGCTGGTAATGAATTCCGCTTTTTTTTAATTCATCGAATACTTCACCCAAAAATGAAAATTGTTATCATTTACTCACCCTCAGGTAGTTCCAAATCTGTAAGTTTCATTCTTCTGCTGAACACAAAGAAAGATATTTTGAGGAATCTTGGTAACCAAGCTGTTGCTGGTAGTCACTGACTTCCAAAGTATGGAAAAAATTGCTATAGAAGTCAGTGGAGACCAGTTTGGTTACCAACATTCCTCAAAATATCATGAAACTCATATAGATGTAAAAAAGGTTACTGTTTTATATATATAGATAAAATTTTACATTGATTTAATTGATGGATAAGCATTAATAATTCACAAGATTTTACAGTGCCTTGCAAAAGTATTCATACCCCTTCATTTATTTCATTTTTTATTATGTTGCAGTCTCATGTTAAACTCGTGTTTTCACATCAGCTTTTAACATCTTAATTTATTAAAAATAAAAAACTTGATTGATTCTTAATGATTGCATAAGTATTTATACTGGGACAGTTGAAATTTAGCTCAGGAGTATTCTTATCGCTTACAGATGTTACTACAGTCCGAATGGAGTTAACCTGTGGCAAATTCAATTGAATAAGTATGATCTGAAAAGGCACACATGTCTTAAAAAGTTCTTTAAAAGCTCTAATAGGTGAAAATTCATATCAGAGCAAAAACCAAGCCCTGAGGTAAAAAAAAGTCTGTATCAAGCTACACATCTGGGAAAGAATTCAGAAAAAACTACTGCCTTGTAGGTTCACAGAAGCATGTAGTCTCCGTTATCCTTAATGAAAGAAGTTTGGAACAACCAGGACTCTTCCTAGAGCTGGCCTCCTTGGCCAAACTGAGCAACTGATGGAGAAGAGCTTTGGTTAGTGTGGTGACCAAGAACCTGATGGTCAGTCTAGTTCAGGGGTCACCAAACTTGATCTGGAGGGGTGGTGTCCTGCAGAGTTTAGCTCTACACCACACTAACCAAAGCTCTTCTCCATCAGTTGCTCAGTTCTAGCTGAACTTCATGATCATATGTGGAGATTGGAGAAACCTGCAGAAGGACAAACGTAACTGCAACACTCCACTAATTCTGTCTTCATGGCAGTGTTGCCAAACTCAATCCTCTCCTCAGTGAAGACACATGAAAACACACTTGGAATTTTCAAAAAAGCACCTAAAGGACCCTCAGACTCTGAGAAAAAACATTCTCATGTCTGATGAGCCTCAATTCCAAGCATCATGTATGGATGAAACCAGGCACTGCTCATTGCCTGTAGAGTACCATCTCAAAAGTAAAGTGTTTTTCAGCGACAGGGACTGAAGGACTCGTCAGAGTAGAAGAAAAGGTCAATGCACCAAAATAAAGAGATAGCCTTAATAAAAACCCAGTCCAGAGCATCAGAAACCTCAGACTGGGCAGAAGGTTCACCTTCCAACAGGACATTGACCCTAAGCACACAGCAAGAGTGGCTTATAGACAACAGCCACAGCCTGGGCTTGAACCCAATCATACATTTCTGGCGAAACTTGAAGATGTGCATCTGCCCCCATCCAAGCTGACAGAGCTTGAGAGATGAAGAGGTGAGGGGAAGAATGGCAGATACTGGCCAAATGCTGATGTGCAAAGCTTGTCGTATCATAACCAAAAATACTTGAGGCTGTAAAGGTGCTTCAGCTAAGTACTGAGTTATGAATACTTATGCAATGTACTTATTTGAGTTTTTCATTTTTAATAATTCTTCAAAAAGTTGTGACAATTCTGTTTTTGATTTGTCATTATGGTGTATGGAGTGTAGATTGATGTGGGAAAAAAAGTAATTTCAAGTAGTTGTTCAACATAAGGCATCAACGCAACAAAATGTGAAAAAAAATGATTAACTGATTAAATTGAAGTATTTGACAAGGATGACACATATAGGGTTAGAAAGAAATATGCCTTGAAATGCCCCTGCAAATCACATCCATGGGGCAAATATCCTCCTGTAAGTGAAAAGTTAATTTCAGACTCCAAAAAAGCAACCGTGGCAGAAAAGTTCACTCCCTTTTAAACTTTTTTAGCAGAGGGAAAATCTATCTAGAAATATTACAAATCTAAAATCCCCCCCCAAAATGTATTTCTTCAGTACATGTTGTACAAACTGGGAGTTAGACCAAAGACCTTTGTCAGCAGTTTGCAGAGCCATATTTGTACACAGCCGTTTCATTTTTTTCATTCTACTGGAAAGTGAGTGTGTTTTAGCATTATTGAATTGCATCGTAGCACAATTTCATTAACCACAGAGGTATGCTAGATGTTCACTGAAGTATGTCTAATCCCAGTGCTGTCTGATGTCCTGCTATGACTCCGTCTTTCATTCTAGTGTCAGCAGTCTATTGAAACCAAACCTTGTCATCTTTTTATATTAGATTGAATGCTGTTGTTGTTATTGAGTATTTAATCGAATATCCTTCGTTTTTTGGACATCTTAAGCTGTTCAGAACACTTTTCATGAACTTGAAACTTGTCCGAACTTGAAATTTTGTTTTGCTTACTATGTACTTAAGTACTCAAAAGGTTGTAGTTCCAGAAATCTGCTGTCAGTACTGCAGAACTCTACTCTAGTGTGGATAATTTGAATATAGCCAGTATTTAAATACAAGTTTTGGTTGGATGTCTTTGACTCTTTCTTCAAGTTACACCAGTAGTGTCAAATCACAGTCTTTATGAATGGTTCATTAATTAATTCAACTGATTAGTTTAAAACACTGGAACAAAACAAGCAATTAGTTGTGTTAAGGAGTCATTAAATCACTCAGTAAACAGAATCATTCAATCAGTCAATTCATTTTAAACAGCTGATTCATTCAGGAATGAACAAGTGACTGGCTGTTTGAGTGCGTCAATGAATTACACTCAACCAATCTGTTCAAAAGCTGATTCACTGAGGAGCCACAGGCGCCAGAACTGAGTGCTTTCGGAGAAACAGTGTTTACTCTGCGTGTCCACTGATGTGAAGTGAGTGGGACAGTATGGAATGCTAAGAAGTGCAAAAACATTAAAATTTTAACACATAAACAACGTGTGAAGTGCTTGTATGTTCCGTGTTATTTTTGCGTTGTTTGCATGACATATTCCATGCATAGACAACATGTCCTCAACGTGTTGTTTAAAATCTGCATGTTTTTTTTTTTTTTTTTCCCGCCGTTTTTGGCTTTATTGTGATAGGACAGAAGGAATGACAGGAAGTAAAGTGGAAGAGAGAGGGGGCAGGATCACGTAAAGGTCCACAAGTAGGGATTCGAACTCGGGATGCCTGTAGGGCAACGGCGCTGTATATCTGCACGCTGCCCACAAGGCTATTGCTGTTGGCAATTCACACGTTTTTGAGCTTTCTAACTTTCCGACAGAGCGAGCATTTTCAATTCATTATGGGAGTTGAGCTTATTGGTGTCATTCGCAGTGGATTTTGGGATTGACATTAGACAGAGCATCAAAAAGGTTGGGAAATGCTCGACTTTATGTAAATATCAAGCAAAAAGAGCAGTCGGCAGCCAGTTGTTGTGAAGTTCACAGTGAGTCATTAAATCATTCACTAAACAGACGCAAATTTTAACACGTAAACAACACGTCAAGGTTGCGTTGTTTGTATGTTGTTTATGTGTAGAATACGTGTTGTTTTTGTGTTGTGCAAACAACACGTAAACACATATTCTGTGAATAAACAATGCATCCTCGACTTGTTTATTTGTTAAAATTCACTTTTTTTTATATATATATTTTATTTTTGCTGTTTTTGCCTTTATTGTGATGGGACAGGATCAGAAAAGGTCCATGAGCCAGGAATCGAACTCGGGATGCCCGTAGAGTAATGGCGCTGTATATCGGCGCACTGCCCACAAGGCTATCGGTGGTGACAATTTAGGCTTTTTTTAGCTTCCTGGTTTTCCATAGGACAGAGCGTGCCTTTTCAATTCAATTCATTATGGGAGCTGAGCTTATCAGTGGCGTGCGCCGTGGATTTTGGGATTGGCCGCAGACCAAGCATCAAAAAGGCAGGGAAATGCTTGACTTTATGTAAATAACAAGCAAAAAGCAATTGCTGTGAGGTTCAGGTAATGATGTCTGCCTTGAGCATTTAAAATGTGCAGATAATGCTGGAGTATATGCTGGATTTAGTGCATGAAGTGTATTGTTTACAGATTGGACGCTTTGCACTATATATATATGCAGTCATGTGAAAAAGTTAGGACACCCATATTGAATTCTATGGTTTTCCGTATCACGACATCATTAAAAAAAACTGGTCTTTGGCTGGTCTTACAGTTTCAAAAATAAAACCTCAGATGAAGAACAACACATGACAAATTGCAAAATTGTCTCATTATTTACTGAACAAAAATAAAGCCAAAACAAAAAAGCCATGTGTGACAAAGTTAGGACACCGTTACTGTTAACATTGGATTTAAGAGGGTAAATAACAGTCAAGCACTGCTAATAAAATACCTTTGATTAACTGATCATCAGCAAGTCTGAGCGCCTCTATAAAAGCATAAGCTTTGGCAGTTGGCTGGTCTGGAGCCTTCAGGTGTGTGTTAACACAATGGCACAATAAAATTTGAAGTTTATTCACAAGTGGAAGACATTTAAAACAGACACCTCTCCTTCCTGGAGTGGACGTCCCAGAAAATTCACCCCGAGATCAGACCGTGTAAATGGCAGACAACCCAAGAACTACACCTCAGACTCTACAGGCCTCAGTTAACATGTTAAATGATAAAGTTCATGACAATACCATTAGAAAATTATGGGACAAAAATGGCATGTTTGGAAGGCTTGGCAGAAGAAAGCCTCTTCTATCTAAAAAAACCCATTGCAGCGCAGTTTAGGTCTGCACAAGTCTTCTAGAATAATGTCCTTTGAACAGACGAGACCGAAGTGGAGATGTTTGGCCATAATGCACAGCGCCAAGTTTGGTGAAAACCTAAAGAGCATATCAGCACAAACACCTCATACCAAAAGACAAGCATGGTGGAGGAGGGCTGATAATTTTGGGCTTCTTTTGTAGCCACAGGACCTGGGCACCTCACAGTCATTGAGTTGGCCATGAACTCATCTGTATATCAAAGTATTCTAGAGTCAAATGCGAGGGCATCTGTCTGACATCTAAAGTTGGGCCAAAATTGGGTCATGCAACAGGACAATGATCCCAAGCGCACCAGCAAATCTACAACAGAATGGCTGAAAAGAAAAGAATCAAGGTGTTGCAATAGCCCAGTCAAAGTCCAGAGCTCATCAGACTCAAATGCTGTGGTGAGAGCTGTGTGTAAACAAATGCTCACAAACCTCAATAAACTGGTGCTACGTTGAAAAGAAGAGTGAGAGAAGATGTGAGAGACTGATAAAGTCATACAAAAAATGAATACAGGCAATTGACTCATAGGGTGTCCTAACTTTGTCACACATGGCCTTTCCCTCTTGGATGTATCTTTCCTAAATAAATAATGACACTGTGTGATATGTCATGTGAGAAGGTTTTTTGGAGGATTTATTTTCCAAATATTAAGACCTGCCAAGGACCAGATCATTTTTTTATGATGTCCTGATACAGAAAACCATGAAATTCAATAGGATGTCCTAAGTTTTTCACATGACTGTATATTAAACATTGCAGGTTAGACGCTTTTATTGTGATTATACTGTTTCGGTTACAAAAGTTTATAAAATTGACAGCATATTGTTTCTTCAGAAGCATTCAGAAGCAAAGCTTGCATCTTTCCAACTGTAATCCTGTGTATCTATAATGATTTTATTGGTTGTGTGCTAAAATGAACAGAGATTTAACACACAGCAGAGGCGTTTTAGATAGTGGCCACTGTAGCGGACACTCCCCTTTAGTGCTGTCTAAAATGTAAATTACTTAAAATGAACTTTATATTGAACTTTTGCCTGTGATTACTTAATAAGCACACCATCTAGCCACAAAAAATAATAGTACATTTGAAATCATTTTAACTATGAATAGTATGCAAACAGACGGTGAGAAGGACCCCCTTTTGTGTGTGTGTGAGAATCATCCTGCATTCATGTGGAGATCGTAGCTTATTCTCTGGCTCCTCAAGCAGATCAAACGGCCTCACAGACCACTTTCCTAATTGAACTGGAGCAGCTGTGAGGGACGTATCGAGCAGCGAATGCATCATGGGATCTCCGGGCAGAGCTCTCGCCTGTCCTCGAACGTCAGCTTTCTTCTCCTGATCCGTCTCTAGTCGTGAATAAAAGGCAGTGCTCTTCAGCCTCCCTGCATTCTTCGGGGGGTTGTTATGTGTGCAAAAGTAAATGGAAGTCTGTTTGATCTGACAAGTCTGATTTTAATTGACTTGGTTTAGGCTAAGGAGGGCAGATGGAGGAGAAGGACACAGTGAGGCACTGGAGAGCTGAGCTGTTTTAATAACTGTCCCTTCATTCACCTTCTCAACCATGCTTTGAACGGAGGACCCACACAATCAGGTGAATGCAATGATGCCGTGAGCCACACAGGAAATGCATCAAAGCAGTATAAACTTAGTTTGTTGAGTTTAAATAGATCCGTTTATCCTAGGGTGACCATACTTCTTTTCCACGCATTTCCTGGTTGGGATTTCATCAACCATTTATTTTCGCTCATATACTGACAAATATGAAACATGCTAGAAAACAGTTTTCAGTAGTTCAGTTTTTAGTTGTATTTTTTCTGGATTCTACTGAAAATTCAAATGATTATATTAAACAATTTTCCTTGTACAGTAAGTATAGTATACACTGTAAAAAACAATTTGTTGAGTCAACCTAAAATAATTTGTAACCTGCCTGCCTTCAAATTTTAAGTTCAGTCAACTCAAAAAAAAAGTTTATTCAACTTGAAATGTTAAATTATACTATGTGACAACTTAGATATTTGAGTTCAATCAACTTAAAATTTTAAGGCAGCTGGGTTACTTACCCATCTGTTAAGTTTAGCAAACACAAATATCTAAGTTGTTACTTAGTACAACTTAACATTTCAAGTTGAATAAACTTATTTTAGTTGACTGAACTTAAAATTTTAAGCTGACTCAACAAACTGTGTTTTTTATTTTTTACAGTGTATATATCAACACTTCAGATATACATTATTAATTGAACATACACTGTAAAAAATAAAAAACACAATTTGTTAAGTTTGTGTTTGCTAAACTTAACAGATGGGTAAGTAACCCAGCTGCCTTAAAATTTTAAGTTGATTCAACTCAAATATCTAAGTTGTCACTTTAGTGTAATTTAACATTTCAAGTTGAATAAACTTTTTTTGAGTTGACTGAACTTAAAATTTTAAGGCAGCCAGGTTACAAATTATTTTAAGTTGACTCAACAAATTGTTTTTTACAGTGTATAGTTACTGCTGCCATACTTTATTTCATTGTTTATTCTTTTGAGTATCAGCTGGATTTGTCCTTGATAACATAATATTAGTTTTGGAAGCACCAGAGTGTCTGCATTTAAAATTAGAAAGCACAACATGCTGGTTTGAACTACTGCATGAACTAACATGATCTCAATAGACAGAGAATTTAAAAATGCCACTCTATGAGGTCTTGTTTCTCTTTCTCTCTTTGCCTTACATACAAACAAAACAATGCTGAGAAATGTCCTTGGAGGAACGGAGCTCCTATTCCGTATGAGCTGTCAAAGCAAAAAGTCTTTTCACCAATAGTTTTTCCACCTGTATTTGGGCTGTGTGTGTGTGAAGAACACTGCTGTGTGCTCCCTAGTGATAGAGTGCCACTCACAGGTCTGTGTTCCTCAGTGCTGTCAGCACCATGGGCTGTGATGTGGGGCTCTGTGTCCCCCGGGCAAAGCGTCAGAGTGAGATGCCTCCAGACTTATTTTTTTACATGTCTATTGGAGCTTTCTCTTCACGCCATTTCACCAGATGGGAGTAGTGCTCAAGTGGTTTTATTCCCAGATTAAAATTAAAGCGATCCAGACATTCCTTACATCTGTCAAACCTGCCGCTTCTCAAGGTCCTTGTTTTTTGCCATTCCATATGTAGTAAAAAACGCAAACAAAATCTCTTCAGTATTTCTCCTAGACAGTAAACAGATTAAATGAAAAGCAAATGGAGACTGTAACTTAAATCTTCTGTATCTCAGACTTTTCCCCTGAAATGCCAGTAAACGTGTCTCCTTTAGAGTTTCTGAAGAGATCCCGGCAGATCCTATCTGTGCTCAGATTTGCCAGGATTGTCTGAAAATTCAATATTATGAACAAATATTTCTCATCAGATTCATCCGAGACCAAAATATTTGAGCAATATTTGACTTCTTATCACGTCAACAATCTAGGTCATTATCAAAATATGATGATAAATCTGTGTCTTGACGTTTCCCTTAAAAAGATTTAAAATAGTCAGGTTTATGAAAACTATTAAATGGTTTATATTTATATTGTTTAACCCATTAAAGACAAATGTCTGAAAATGTCTTGTTCCCCTACATTTACAGCCATTTATTTGTTTATTAAATAATTTCCCACAGTTAAACTTTAATCCAGGGTCTAAAAACTGTGAAAAAAGCAAGTAAAATTAAGTAATTAATAATGCAGAGAATTAAGAAACATTTCTTGTCTCCTTTGTCTCTAGTATTATCAATGTTAAAAACTTAAAGGATGTCCAAGGTCAAAGTTAAGAATAAGAGTTAGAGTTAAGAGTTAAGAGTAAGAGCTTTTAAAATGTGCACATAAATTGATTTTTTTCATATGGGTAATTTATTGGTGCAGTTAGTGTTAAATTGTTGATGTGAAAGATCAGACAAAATTGGCACCTTATTAGAAACACCAATAAAAATAAAATTTTAAAATTCCATCTATTTTTATTTCCTCTAAGGATTTTATTACAAATCTGAGACAAGTTGATACTTTAATTTAAAGGGATAGTTCACCTAAAATGAAAATTATGTCATTAATTACTCACCCACATTTCGTTCCAGACCTTCAGTCACCTTCAGAACACAAATTAAGATATTTTTGATTGACCCTGCATAGACAACAACGCATCTGACATGTTCAAGACCCAGAAAGGACATTTTTAAAATAGTGAAAGAAATTGTTGAATAAAGTCGTTATTTTTGTTTTCAGTGCACACAAAAAGTATTCTTGCTGCTTCATAACATTACAGTTGAACCACTGATGTCACATGGGGTATTTTATTGACGTCCTTATACTACCTTTCTGGGCCTTGAACATGGTAGTTGCGTTGCTGTCTATGCAGGGTCAGAAAACTCTCGGATTTCATCAGAAATATCTTGATTTGTGTTTAAAGATGAATGAATGTCTTATGGGGCTAAGTAATGACAGAATTTTCATTTTTGGGTGAACTATCCCTTTAAGTATACTTCAATTTATTATTAATGAAATAACTGAGATCCCTATTCTTCATATGGCTCTATTCTTCTGCCAATGGAACGACCTCTGATCAATAATATGTTCCTATTTTTATTCTGATCTACGTGTTCTATATATGCTCATTGATTATGTTAACGCATTACATTAGAGGAAAGTGGGGCCAATGTGCCATATTTTGGAGTTAGAGAGAGGCTATGTGATCAATGATAGTGATGTTGTATTGTGTCATGTGGGTGGTTTGCCTTTTCAAGCAGAGCAGATTTGGTGCAATAACTCTCTCCTGCTTTGTGTGTAAGTTTGTGTGTTTGTTTGGTTACTTTATGATAACATGTCTGAAAATGGACAGCTGAGACCCATAGACATTTCACTCTCCATGCTGCTGACCCTGTTCACCATGTGTCATGAATCGGGGAGAAACCATGAACGTGTCTGTGGACACATCTATCGACTTGCACTAAGAGCTTTTGATGGTTTACATGCACTTAGCTGGTATTATTGCATACTGGTATTGATAGCAATGTTTATGGTTCTTAGTTTATAGTGAGAGCAGAAGTGCATATGCACACAAATAATGATGACAGTTAAAGTGTCAAAGAACAATTTAGAACATGCATGTAACATTTTAAAATAATCATATACAACATTTTAAAGCAAGCTAGCTTAGCCATGGCCATTTCCTTTGAGGAGGCAGTGCCTCCTCAGAATACTGAATGAGAAAAAAATTTGTAGTACAAAAATTAAACAACACCAGTATTACAAAATATTAAAAAACATTAAAAAGTGTAGAAATCACACATTTTTCTAAAGAAATATTGTCCAACAATGACACCGGCAGGTAAAGTTACAGCGGGAGTCCACATCTCTTGCCTCCCCTGAGCCCATTAAGTTTTAACAGACCCGCTAAAGTGTGCGATGAGTTTGGTGGGGGGTATTTAAGAATGAATGGGGGAAAGTCATGTGAGAGGAGGCAATGCCTCCATTGTCATATGTTTGGATATGACTGGTTATGTTCAGCTGTGATTGGTTCATGCGATAAATCCCCCCTCTTGTGTTAATGCACGTTCCGCATCTTATTGAACAATATAATGGCGTTAATAGGAAGAAAAATTTTTCAGTCTGGACCACAAATCCAGTCTTGGGTATATTTGTAGAAATAGCCAAAAACACATGGTATCCGTCAAAATGATTGATTTTTCTTTTATGCCAAAAATCATTAGGATTTTGTAATAATGTCATATTCTAACAAACCATACATCAATGGAAAGTATTATTCAGCTTTCAGATAAATCTCAATTTTTCAGTTTCGAAAAACTGACCCTGATGACTGGTTTTCACCAGGGCACAGGGTCACATTTATAAAAGTAGACAACTTGCACACTTATATATCACAAATTCGTCAAAATAAGACTTAAGGCCTGAAAACATGATCTGTGTGAGTTTTTAGTGAGTAATCAGCTTGGTGAAATTTAAGGTAAATCTCCCTGTCATTGACCAATATTTACTGAGCTTTGATAGGGATTTTTGAAGTGGGTCAGCGGTCATCAAAACAGAAATGTTCATTTATTTTAATGCGGTGCGCTGTCGCCCTTTCTACGTAAAAATCAGTCAAATCATGTAACGTGAATGTCGTACAATGTCATGCTCGAGACTAAAAAAATGAGTTGAAAGCATATCGAGTCGAAGAGAGAGTCGAATCATACTAGACATTAATACATAGAATATGGATTACATTGTTAATGTAAAAATATAAAATATATGTATTTTTTTTTTATTCTTGTTCTGATGACACTGAATTTTGATGCACTGCCATAGTAAATACAAGTTAATTTACCCTTGCCCTCTTTTTTATTTATTTATTTATTTTTATAGCTGAGTTGATTATTGTAAAACACCGCGCTCGTCACTATGTACCCAGCCGTAAGTAAAGGAGAAGTCAATACTGGTTAGTGCTTTTCATATTTAGTAAAATTCTAAAAAATGAAATGCTAGTAATACGTTGCCGTCATGGATATCCTAAATCACAGCAACCAAAGCACCACAGCTGGAAAAACGCGTTCTCAATTGCTCCACTGGCTAGCCGTTTTCAGAAGAGCGCATCTGGCAAAAAACTCTTTGGTCGACACACGTTAATGAAACATTTATTGTTAGGCATATGGCCTATTAATCTTTTTTTCACTTATGCAATATACTGGAGCCAAACCTTAGAAAGTAGACCAGATATTCCACTGCGTTCCTGGACACTATTTCAGGTCGATTTTTGAAGTGTAGATCCGTGCACACTCTAATGGCTAACACTGCCCACAATTCATTGTGCTTTGGCAAAAGATTCGGTCCAGAACTACAAACACGAAAAAAACCCAAAAAAATTACAAACAGGGCAGATGTGCGCGACCGGCGGTTAGGTAGAGATGTTTAGAAAAAATGAACATTTAAGCTGGTAAAAATATTTATTTCATGTTATCTGTGTTATATTTCATCTGCAACAGCAATGTGAAGTTTTATAAACATCCGTTTGGTCGTTCAGTGCATAATTATGCAGAAAATATGAGTTTTTCTTCTGTCCAATACAGTAGGAAGTTAAATTAAATTAAATGCGGAGAATGTTAACTGTGACATGGTAAAGACGCGGTTGTGTGACGTGATAGTATGTCCCAAAGCTTGCCTACTCTTCTACTACGCACTCAAAAGTGAGTACATACTTTAAGGGCGTAGTATAAGTAGGCACATTGGGACACAGCAATGTTTAACGGTCAAATCGGAGAGTTGTTGGGAAGGTTATTTATTCAGAAACTATTCATATATTTACGCAAGTTTCATGAATGAGGCCCTTAGAAATTTGTGATTTTAATCAGGCACTGAACAGGATACCTAAACAAGTGATTTCAGCCAATGAAAGCATTTAGAGGGAATCCTAAAGCCACCATGAAGAGGGAAGCCATTATGTGAATTACCCCAGTAGTATTTAGGAAGCCCCAGTTATTAGTACATTTATATCTAGCAGTTTGTCACTAAAAAGTCCCAAAAAGTGAGATTGGCTAAAGAAATATATGGTGGAGGAAAGCTGCACAATCGAAATATTGATAGGATTGAAGAAATGTTTTCAAGGCAGGGTTTAGCAAAAGGGTCAAATGATTGTTTCTCCACTGGGAATATAAAAACAACAACAACAGAAACAATGGCCAGCCTCAGCCAAAAACTAGATATTTTGACCGCAGCAGCCACAAGGCAGTATAAAATAATTTCCAGACCAACGGATGCAACCTGGAAGGATGAAAATGATAACTACGTTATATTTATCTTGTTTATCAAATGATGTTGTTTGTGGCATTATTTTTATGAGATCCTTTGATTAAAAGCAGTTGTGTTGTGCTTGTTTGGGGTCACAGTGATAATGGATTGACAGATGAATATGCGGCCCTTTGCTATTGTCTGGTCGATAACATTATAAAGGAGATGTAAATGTCAGTGTTGTCGTTTGTTACTCAGTACCTCAGAATGTGGTCGGAGTAATATGATACAAGTGCCAACTTGGGTACATTTACACTTGGCATTTAATGTGATCAAGTACTATCTGATTGTGATCTAATGTGAAAATGTGTGTTTGAATGTGTGAAATGAATAATGAATAAAATTCTTTCAAACCTTTATTACATTTTCTTCCACTAAAGATGATGTTAGGCAGAATGCCAAGTGTAAAAAAGACTTAAATGATTGATTGCAGTTACTTGGTCACTGTCATGTAGGTATAAAATGAGAGGAATTAAAAGCTCAAATATTATTAGCACGCATTAATATGAGACATTTATATATTATGGAGTTGTCAGATATCACATCCCTTCCCACCAGGAGATTTTACACAGCGTTTCCCGCTTGCAGCATCTCTCAGTATAGGCTGATTCACAAAGTGGAACAAAATGGTCCAAATGACACGTTCCGTCATGGGTTTCATGGCTGTTTTAGAAGTAGATCTGCATTCTGTTCAATCACAGATAAACAGTTGGAGGGAAAGGTACAGTCCTGCATTGTGGAAATGGGTCTGTCTCTCTTTTGTATTATTCTGCATGTCTCATGACATGTTGTAATTTTGTGTGTACTGAGGACATTTATTTTGTGTGAGTGGCTGGTGTTCTGCAGGAAATAAGGACTCACAACTCAAATATAAATCATAATGAGCTGCCTTTTTCATTCTTCCAGAATGAATTCTGCTATCAAGGCTGATTTATTCAGCACCTGGTTTAAAGACTATAATTTTCCTGACTGATACACGCTCGCTAGAGCAAAACTGTCAAACTGTCAGGCTTGAGAATGAGTAGAGGCCAAGCAGACAGATACACTTCAAAAATCATTTTCTTAATCAGTATTTTTGTGTTTTTCAGTAAAACATCCTTAGAACAAAATATACAGTTGAGGTGAAAAGTTTACATACACAAATGCATGTTATTTTTTATTTAGTACTGGCCTGAATAAGATATTTCTCATAAAAGACGTTTACATATAGTCCACTAGAGAAAATAATAATTGAATTTATAAAATGACCCCGTTCAAAAGTTGATACTTGAAATTATTATTTTTTTTTTTTGTGATAGTTCGTCATGAGTCCCTTGTTTGTCCTGAACAGTTAAACTGCCCGCTGTTCTTCAGAAAAATCTTTCAGGTCCCACAAATTCTTTGGTTTTTCATTTGTGTATTTGAACCCTTTCCAACAATGACTGATTTTGAGATTCATCTTTTCACACTGAGGGACTCGTATGCAACTATTACAGAAGGTTCAAATACTTAGGAAAAATGATTCCTTAAGAGCCAGGGGGTGAACCTTTTAAACAGAATGAAGATGTGTACATTTTTCTTATTTTGCCTAATTTTTTTCCCAAATTCAGAAGCCACAGAAGATACATATTTCCCAGAAGACAAAATAAGTTAAATTTACCCTGAAGTTTTCACTCCTCGGGTCTTAAAGGGGTCATCGGATGCCCATTTTCCACAAGTTGATATGATTCTTCAGGGTCTTAATGAATAGTTTATACTATAGTTTGGTTAAAAATTCTCAATGGTTGTGTAAAACAACCATTTTTACCTTGCCAAAATGAGCTCCGCAAAAATAAAATTCTGGTTGAGGCTGCTTTAAATGCAAATGAGCTTTGCTCACCCTGCCCCTCTTTTCTCTCTGTGGAGAGACGAGCCTGTTTACTTTAGCTGCATTTAGCCGCGTTTAGCCACTAAACTTGCTAACTAGCACATTATTAGGAAAGGCGATTGCAAAAATTCATTAAAAAAAAAAAAAAAACCTTATACTCACTTGGCTCATGAATGATTCGCGCGAACATAGACGGATATATGTAGATCGGGAGGCGCATTCCTTTCACAAACAAACGTAATCCACTGCATCTTCAGCGGCTCAGATGTCGGGACTAAATGACAACCACTACATCCATTACTAGATCCAGCAACACAACACCTCAATCGCTCAATCTGAGCTATTCTTGTCTAACTTACAACCCTGCTTTGGCATCGAAACAAAGAGGGCGGACTGTTACAGCTGATCTGAGGTAAAACGCTCATGTCAATCAACTATCTTGGGAGCGGCCTCTGTTGGTGTGACGGCACACCGACAGGCATCTGAGAACGGCTCGATTTGAAAAAGGCATACACTGCCAACACACATTAATGTTCAAACAACATGTAAAAGTGAACTTAGCATCCGATGACCCCTTTAATGCATCGTGTTGCCTTTTGAAGCATCAGTGAGAGTCTAAACCTTCTGTAAAAGTTGCATATGATTCAGTTGTCCTTAGTGTAAAAAGATAGATCTCAAAATCTTACAGTCATTGTTGGAGAGGGTTCAAATACACAAGAAATGCTGAAAAAACAAAGAATTTTTGGGACCTGAAGGATTTTTCTGAAGAACAGTGGGCAGTTTAACTGTTCAGGACAAACAAGGAAATCACAAACAGCTATCACTAAACAAAAAAACACAGCTGTGAATCATTCAGGTAACAACACAGTATTAAGAATATAAACTTTGAACAGGGCCATTTTTTTGTATAAAATCTAACTATTATTTTCTCTTGTTGACTATATGTAAGCATCTTTTATGTGAAATATTGTATTCAGGTCAGTACTAAATAACATGCATTTTGTATGATCCCTCTTATTTTGGTAAAATAATTTAACTTTTTTAATGATTCTGAAAGGTGGATGTAAACTTTTCACCTCAACTGTAGTTTCATTAGCATTATTAGCATATTGCTTGTTATTAGCAAAGCTTATTGTACTGATGTTTAGATACTTTTTAGTTAACTGTATTTTTTGCGGTGCAGTTTTGGTGTACTCGCATCTGTCCTTGAACTTGCTCTGTCCATTTATACTTGGCTAGCCTAACTTTTTGTAGCTGTCAAACACAGCACTTGTGTTTAGGCGTGTATGTGTTGGCATATGTGTCACCTTATGCCTCGTGGATAGTATGGGATTGTGTCTGTCTGAGAGATGCAGTCATTTCTGTCAGTGAGAGTTCGGAGAGAGTGTGTTGCTCCTGGCACAAAAAACGGAGAAACCGAGTAAAATAAAAAGACAGAGCAGAAGTTTGAACTCCGTCTCGCAAGCAGCGCAGCCTCCCACAGCGCAGAAGAGCAAGGAGGCGGAGAGAGAGGCTCTCCCATCTCTCTTTTGTTTTAAAAGTTGATGTGGCGCTGTAGTCGAGGAAGAGCTGCAGGGGGAGAGGCAGAGGCAGCTCCGCAGCTGACATCGATCCCCTGATGACACAGATGTGAGTGAGAGAGCAAATCAAGAGATGATGTTTTAGAGCGCCTTTTTGGGGTGAGGAACTGTGTCTAAAGTGTCAGCCTTGATCTTGGCATTGAATCTCGGCGCCTTTGATTGTCGTCTGACAAAAACTGTGGAGTTCGTAGCCGTTCTTACCAGTCAGACAAGATATGTGATGACAGACAAGATGAGCGTCCTTATGTTAATCATCCTCTTGTTAATCTTAAACCTTTTAATTAGAGGCCAAGCTGCACTGGCACATATATTATTTCATTTGTTTTCTGCCTGGAAGTCTATGGCAGCTAATACGCTGAACAAAATTGATGCAGAAAGATTTTTTATTCAGAAACCACTTGTAAGTTTCACAAACACAAACAGTAAGCTACACATTGAAACACTTCAGAAGTAGAAAAACTAAAATAGTATTTTCTTGTAAAACATAATCCATTATTCTTCAAACATGTGTTTGTGACATTTACACAGCAGTTGGGGAGGATCTAAAAAGTCCCCAGTCAGATTAACTTTATTTGATTTCTATTGCCACCATTTTTTTTCAGCATGTACTGATATATGGACCCTGGACCACAAAACCAACCATAAGTAGCACAGGTATATTTGTAGCGATAGCCAACAATACATTGTAGGGGTCCAAATGATCAATTTTTCTTTTATACCAAAAATCATTGGGATATTAAGTAAAGATCATATTCTATATAGATATTTTGTGAATTTCTAACCATTAATATATCAACATTTTTGATTTGTGATTAGTAATATGCATGGCTAAGAACTTCATTTGGACAAATTTGAAGGCGATTATTCTCAATATTTTGAATTTTTTTTTTTTTGCTCGCTCAGATTCCAGATTTTCAAATAGTTGCGTCTCAACCAAATATTGTCCTATCCTAACAAACCATACATCAATGGAAAGCTTATTAATTTAGCTTTCAGATGATGTATAAATGTCATTTTCAAAACATTGAAAAAATTGCATTGCTGTGTTAAAATTGCATTAATAGTTTTAAAGATTAGTGTTAAATTTTATGTTGACATTTGATGATGGCAATTTTAACGTAAATCTAAAAACAGTGAAAATATTTAACTGTTAAATGTTCAATATCGACCATTTCCAATAAATTAAAAATATCTAGTATTAGCCAATAAAAGATATGGTACCATTCATTTTATTGTATTTTTTTTTTTTTTATTTTTTAGTATATTGTACTTAATTTTATTTACTTATTTTGCTGTGCTTTGGTGTGCTAATTCATCTTGGCATGTCTTTGTCAACTTATTGTCCTTTTCCTTTTTCCAGTGTTTTTTAAATTATAATTTATTTGGGCTGCCTATATATATATATATATATATATATATTTATTTATTTATATACTTTTTTTTTTTTTTAATGTTCATGTTTGTTATGTTATCAACTTTCTATTGTGTTTTTATAGTTAGCTTTTTTTTTTTTATTTAAGATTTTTATTTATTCAAAATAACCCAACTGCAGTTGTATTGAGATGAGATCAAATGCACAATGAAAAAACATGATGTTTGAAAACTGTTATCTGTTTTTGCAAATGAACTCTTAATAATATACACACTAGGGATGAGCGAGTACAGCATTATCTGTATCTGTATCTGTATCTGTTAACCATATGAATTATCTGTATCTGTATCTGTACTCGGAGTGGGCGGGGCCTAACCCGGAAGTGGGTGAGATTTAACCTGGAAGTGGGCCATGTTGTCTTGAAATGGGCGGGGCTTTAACCGGTATGTTATTTTAAGCATGCAATTGATATGGGTTGATCAGAAATTGTTATATTTATTGCTGATTAGAAAACTATTTACATGACAGCATCAGCCTTGAGCTTCAGATCAGTGGTTTTGATCATGATAACAAACGAACTATATACAGAACAAGTTTTGCAACAATGAATACAACACATGCGGTTGCAATTATGAAGTAAAATGTAATGAACAAGAGTTTTCATTTCAACATAACTTTCTTTTTTTAACCTTGAGCAGTGTGATTTTTTATTTATTTATGAAATACAGAATAAATATGTTATGTAGCCTAATTTGCACGCATTGGGGAGTGGCGCTCTAAACGCGGGGTATTAAAATTGCTTTTGAAGGCGCGTGCGCGTTTTACTTTCGGTTTTGTTTGAACCATCGCGCGAACTCTCGGCGGTGCTGAACTGGATTTTGAAAAGTGCCCAGTGGAAATTCGCCCCGGTACATCGTATGCTATATTAAAGGTCTTTTTAAAACACTATTTGAATGTATTAAGTCATATTAAGCGTTTTAAAATGCCCCGGCAAATGGAAATTCCGCCGGAAGTGCCGCTGCTTCCTTTTACACTGAAATGCCTTCCGTTTACACTGAAATGCCTTCCGTTTGCACTGAGATGCCTTCCGTTTGCACTGAAAAGTTCACGCACATCCACATATGAAATCACTTGCATATATGTATATACACAACTCAAGCATGCGTCTTACCTGAAATGTATTTTGTATGTTTGCGTGAGTGTTTTATGGGTGTATATGCGCGCAACGACTTTATATGTATGTGCGAGTGTTTTTAGGTGTATATGCATGGATCAAGTTTATATGTATATGCGAGTATGTACAGGTGTGTCTGCATGCAGCGAGTTTATATGTATATGTGCGTGTTGTTGTAGGTGTATATGCATGGATCAAGTTTATATGTATAAGCGAGTGTTTTTTAGCGTATGCATGCGTTAAGTTTATATGTATATACAAGTTATTCACAAGTGTATATGTATTCATTACTAATAAAAGATGTATTGGTATGGATTTCATATTAGTGTGCACGTGTATTTCATATGTATATTTTGAACATCCACCAGTATACATGTATATGCAAGTAATTTCTAGGTGTATATGCACGTGTTTTATGTATGTATTGATAAGCGAAGTTTGATTTAAATCCTACGTGGCGCCTCATAGGACACAGCAACACAATAAATCTGTATGTGTGTAGGGGAGGGGCGCTGTGACTAGCCTATCACAGAACGCAGACACAGTAAACTACCCAATGAGAATTTTTATTCAATCCGAGCACAGATATTGACTCGTATTACTCGTATGATACTCGTACTCGGCAAAAGTGCTTTATCCGTGCCGGATACTTCGTTTCAGCCGAGTATCCGGCTCAACTCTAATACACACACATATTACGTAAGCACAAACTGGATGTTATTAATCAATTTGACAGCCTTATTATTAATGTATTTTATTTATTTATTTAATGGATTATATTTGGTACATTTTAGATAGTATTTTCTAAGTAATATACACCCACGAATAGGTTTATTGTTTTTATATAGTTTGAATTTGCGACCTCACACTTTAAGCAAGAAATATTTCTCTGATACACAGATCTTGTCTCTTGTTAACTTTCTAGAGATAAAAATAGCTGCGAATAAGACAGCCATTGACGCTGATATTATTACAGAGCTATAAAATCACTGTGGATGACAAAGCTTAAATAATTGGTCTGGAAGAATTTAATAAGACATTTGAGTTTATAACAGTGATTATCATAGCAGACTTTGTCATGTTGGCAAACGACACAGTTTGTCAGATTGTTAAGATTTCTTCTGAAACTCTTGAGTAGACAGTTCACACGCAGAAGAACTCATCTTCATTTGCTTTTGTTTTAATCCCTTTACTGTGCAGCAGCATTAATTCTACAATCACATGTATGATTCTCTTTCCTACAGGCTATGTTTCTCATACCAGACCCCTGGACTGCAGCGTGAAAGAGAGACACTTGTTTACGAGAGCTTCCGTCTGTCACAGATTCTTCAAAACTCATTAGCGTAAGAGTCCTCAATTCAGCGCACATGTGCGTCGCCCTTAGCGTGAACCTGCTTTTGTGTGGGATGTCCTCCAGCCTGTGATTAATTGGCGGTTCATTATTGAGAATGTTTATTTGGTCCTGGGGACACGGGGGACCGAGGATTCAGTGACTCGGTACGGTTGCAACAAGGTGATTAAGCAGATGTTATTGGAGGATTATGATGTTCTCCAGTGTCATTTCAGAATAACAATACTCAATGCAAATTGAAATACAGATTATGGGCTAATATAACTATATAAATGACCTGAGGAAAATGTGGACCTGATGAGACATTTATGAATATAATATGGTAATTTAGACTGAAGATAATAGCCATGATTTTTTACTTCAAGGGAT
This sequence comes from Labeo rohita, assembly GCF_022985175.1. NCBI lineage: Eukaryota > Metazoa > Chordata > Actinopteri > Cypriniformes > Cyprinidae > Labeo > Labeo rohita. The sequence continues at coordinate 23,850,902 of NC_066883.1, read as the reverse complement.
TGTTCATTTTGTGTCATTGTTTACTCACTCTCCTGTTGTTCTAAACCCATGTGCTATTTTTTTTTTCTCTGAAAACAGAAAACAAATATTTTTTTTGGATCTACACTACTGTACCAAAAGTTTTAGTTAGTAAGATTAAAAAAAAATCCAAATGGTAGCTGTCATAAAACCCTGATGGATTTACTCAAACATAAGAGTAAAAAATATAATGAATATATTATATGGTGCATATATTAAGCAAAATGTTCCTCTCTAGAGTTAATTTTTTAACTGCTCTAATGTTATCAAAGGCTATAGAATACCCTTAAAGCCTTAAAAGGACTTTGATGTTACGCGATCTTACCCAAGCATTCTTTGTTTCGGTTTCTCATTTTGAATGACGATTATATTCTATTAAAAGCTGCTGATATAGACAGTTAAATCTTTTCACGCAGGCGCAAAATGCTCGTTAGTTTGCAGTCGACTGTACCTTGTCAAAATGAGCTCAGCAAAAATCATCTAATTCTAAGGGGTTGTTCCTTTAAATGCAAATGAGCTCTGCTCACCCCGCCCCTCTCTTTTCTCTGTGGAATGACGATCTTGTTTACTTTAGCCGCATTTAGCCGCTAAACTTCGTAACTACCACATTATAAGGAAAGACGATCGCAAAGATTCATAAAAAAACACTTATACACACTTCTGCTGTAAGTGAAGCTGGATGACGAATGATTTGCACCAACATAGACGGATATATGTAGATTGGGAGGAACATTCCATTCACAAACAAATGTAATCCACTGCATCTTCAGCGGCTCAGATGTCGGGAGTAAATGACGACGACTATGTTCATTATTACATCCAGCAACACAACACCTCAATCGCTCAATCAGAGATATTCTTGTCTAACTTACATCCCTGCTTCGGCATCGAAACAAGGAAAGTTACTGGACTGTGTCAGCTGGTCTGAGGTAAGAGCTCATGTCAGTCAACTATCGTGGGAGCGGCCTCTGTTAGTGTGACACCACACCAACAGGCATCTGAGAACGGCTCGATTTGAAAAAAGGGGATATTATTTTTACAGATTAATTAAAAACCACTGCATGGATTTTTATCATTATAGGGTAGATTTGTACATACACTGCCAACACACATTAATGTTCAAACAACATGGAAAAAGTGAATTTAGCATCCGATGACCCCTTTAAAAGTCGGCTTGGTGTGTACCGGATTTTACACGCCAAATCCCACCGAAACTTTCTGACCGCCCACTTCCGCCTGCAGCAAAGGTAAAAACGTCTGCTCCCGCCAGATTTGCTTAGGTCCTGCGGGTCCTGGGGAGCCCAAACCCAATGCAGCCCCCTATATCAGTTCACATACCGCGCTCTTGAACTGGAGGTGCTACCAGGGTTGCCAGGTTTCACAACAAAACCCACCAAATTGCTACTCAAAACTATAGCTCAATCATATTTGGGGGAGGGTAACTGTTACCCCGTTAAAATCGCATTTCGTGGGGTGAAATACACATTTTTGGCGGGTTTCCCCTGGTAAAATCTGAATGAATGAAAAATGAATATCACGTTTTTGGGATCGCTTCAACCCGCGGACATTAAAAACAACCCGTGGCAGCAGTGTTAAAGTAGCTTACTTACATAAACCGCGACTTGGCAACAGTGGGCGTGATAGTGATCTGTCAGTTCACATTAAACAGCGCCGAAACGGCATTTATTGTTTCAATACTGTAATAAAATGGACAAGTCTCAAAGCTTATTGCAATTTATTGGATGGGAGGTGTGATACAAATTGTTGCGCTTATTAACTGAAAACAGGCTAGACTAATTGATTCTTGGGATTTAAGAATTTATATTACTTAATAAAAATGAGAATCGATTTAACCAAACAATATTCTGATATCAAGCTGGTCCTTAGCTGGTTTATGCTGGTCCTTGACCAGCAACATGACCAGCATAAACCAGCTAAGGACCAAGTTAAACCAGCATCTGAGCATCAAAACATACCTACCAGCCTATGTTGGTTTTTTCACCAGGGAATACAGGTTTGGAATGACATGGGGTAAATGTAATGACAAGGTATTCCAAAAGTCCCTTTTAGATTCATGACTGTAGGATTCTGGTGTCCAGACACTTCAGAAAATTACAAAAACAGAAGAAATAAAAAAATAAAAAAAAAAGAATGAAAAACTGCACATAGCTACAAAGTTCTCCACAGAGGAAAATAAAATGTTGGGAAGTGGATGGTTTTGTGTTTGGGAGTGTACCATGTGTCAGGCCAGTGTGTGTGTGATTAATTGAAAGGCAGAAAGTGCTGTGTATGTCATTAGCCTCGCTGCTCAGGGGCTCGTCTCGGTTTGGAATTTGTTCAGGACTGATGGGGCTACGGGCCGTGCAGTTTGAGCCCAACTTTTTATTGGGTTGCCCCAGCTGAAATTGATCCGGCCTTTTAATTATAGCCATTGATCAGCCGTTAGCTTGACAGAGACGATTTGAGCACGCCGTTGCTGTGTGAGTGAGTACAGTTGTCTTTTACCAAATGGTAATAAACAGCTACAGTAAATCACGGTAAAGCCTGCGGATACACCAGACTGCTCTTGACCGCGGTCGGCACTTGCTTAAGCAGAGGAGTTTGCGGCCATAACTCTGTCGTGACAGGTTAAAACCAAACTGGTATAAAAACAACGTCAAACAAAATCATCAAGGACTTGAAGTCTCTTTTTTATGCATGCTGTATTTTATTCTTGCACTTTCGGCAGGTAAAGTTTGACTTCCAGAGTCAAGTAGTGTTGTGTTAGCTATAAAGCGCCTGCTGTTTTATATGCAGCTGAGACGAGCGAGGTTCAGCAGGGCCTAATGGGACTTTCAGGCTAAATAAATAAACAGTGAAGTGGAGAGAGGAAGGGCTTACATAGAGGAAGATGATATTAGGTTTGTGATTGATTGGGGAAAGAGGGACTTGCATGGGGAGGAAGGGGAGGTGGTGAGAGGCAGGTGCTATGACGTTTGTGTCATTTCGTTTATTCTGTTAATTATCATGTCTCCCTCTCTCTGCGTTTTCTTGCCGCTCTTTCTCACTCGCTCTTCCTCTCTCTCTTTCTCTTTTACTTTTTAATTTTCTAAAGGCTTGCTTTTAATTAAACTCATGCAGCAGTGAAAGGAAGTCAATTAAACCTGTGCATCTCGCTTGCATACTGGATTCCTCACCACCATCTTTCGCCCCTTTTGGGTTCATGTACAGCTTCGCAGTGGCACGTTAACACACAAATCTATAGATTTACACTTGACCAGCCTTGGGAAGGTTACTTATGTAATAAGTAGTGTAACTATTTTAATTACTTTATTAAAGTAATGTAACTTTCTTATTACTTTTACAAATTTCTAGCGAATGTTTTTAACTGTTAATCAGTAGATCAACTCTCAGACAGGTTGCAGCCTAAAGCATTTTTCTCAGTTACTGTAACAGATTACCGTTACATTTCATTTGTAATTACTAGTGCCGTCAAAATTAGCATGTTAGCGCATGCAATTAATTCTTCCAGTTTAACAGCGTTAAAAATATTTAACGCAGGGGAGGGCTAGGGTTGGCCACCCCACTCACTGCTGCTGCTTCTGTCTCTTTTTCTTGACAGGAAGTGCACACTCTAACTTCACTTCAGTGCCAGATGCTAGTCAAACGAGTGCAGGAGAGGTACAGGTGACGAGGGAGCTTCAGTAGAACAACAGTGACCCATGGTCAGGTGAGATGTTGTCAGGCCATATGCCAGTAAAAACAAATTTACCTGTCCTGTCAGCCGTTATACTGTGTAGAATTCGCATTTCAGTTGCACGCACAAATATGGCGACATGCGCTGTAAGCTGTATCATTTCATAGTAAATCGCAAATGAAATTACAAGCATGCATGTCAGATCTGCGTCACGTTCAGCAGTGGCAGCTCTTAAAGTAATAGCAGCCAGATAACCTAATAACCCAGCTGCTGTGATGCCTATTAATCAAAGAACAAAAGTAAAAAGAGGAAATCTATAACTTATGTAGCTTTCAGGATTTATCTATGTTTAACTTAGTATTTAGTGTTTGATAACAATTTTTGTATATTTCCTACTTGCTGAAGGAAACAGGGTTTATGCGAAGATTGTTTTAAGTTCTAAATTTGAAGTTATTCTTTTTTTTAAAGTCTAATAAATATTATAATTGATAGCCCTCAATTATACTGTAATGTTGCATGCTTATAGTTAAAGGTTAAATATTTTAGAAAAAAAGAACAATTTCCTAGAGGCATTAGTAATATTGGTATCTGTGATACTTACAGCCGTATAACCCTATACCCATTTCCTAATAAGTCATAAAAATATTTAACAAATATAAAAAATATACTGTGTTTATGTTGTTTCTACATTAATTTGAAGATTGAATGTGAAATTATTGCAATATTAAGAAAGTATATTTAAAAACTAGGAATATACATAACGGATTTAATTTTGATTTTAAGTGGCCAAATACTACTTAGAGCTGCTGTACATTTGAGAGCCATACTGAGTTCAGTACTGTAGTATCATTCACCCCTTCTTTTGCTCTCTCATTATCTCTCCCTCAGCTCCGGTGGTCCTCATCAGCTCTCATTTCCCTTGACTGCTGTAGTTCTCGTGCTCCGGTTCTGTCCGTGGCCCGGTGAGCCTCTTCCACTCTTCCCCCCGGCCCGCCATCTGTTCTGCATCTGTCTCTTTTATCACCTCTTCTCCCATCGGGTCCTTCCTCACCTCGTTCTCTGGCCCGCTGCTCTCCTCTTTCCCTTTAACCCCGTTCCCCTCTCTGCCCTCGCTCCCTCACACATCCACTCCTCCTTCATTCAGACGTTTTTTTGAAGTTGTGAGGAGACTGAGCTCAGGCTATTTTTAGCAGCTTTGAAGCAGCTCCTCCCTTGCAAATAAATGCCAGTAAAATAGAGAGCTGGGAATAGAAATACCGCAGGTTTTTTGTGTCTGGCTCTGGCCCTCACGACTGCAGTGGCACAATCACAGTTTTTAGCTCCCAGGGTTTTAGCTGAATCACTAATGTGCAGCTTTTATTCCTTTAGCAAGTGCTTAAAATATTAAATGTTTTGAATTCAAGCAGGGATTATCATCAAGGCAAAATGTCATCTGCATCATATACTTTTAAAACAGTAATATTACTTAAAACTACTTTTAATTTTAATGTTTTTTTTTGTGTCAAAGCATGCCCATTTTGGCTGCTGTGCCTTTAAGAAGCACCTTCATCTCATGTGAAATTGTGGATTTGCTGTGTCCTTCCCGTCTGTCATCTTGTTGCAAAGCCTGCATTACAGTTGCTATGTTTACATGCATCCTAATAATCCATTAGTTATTCGATTCCAATAGATAACTCAATGTAAATCTTGACAGGACTATAAAATGATCAGACTGAGCTTGATCTGCATTAAATTTCTGTCTGACTGACAGTGGTGGTGCAGGTCTTAAATATAATTTGTTAGAAGAATAATTGGCATGTAAATGAGATTTTACATGCGCATAATTATTATTGCGCATATTTGATTCGCAGTACTAAACTTTCGCAGATGGTGTAAAAATCAGGTCTTGTGTTATACATACAAATGGATATTTTCACTGGATTTTAGAGTACATATAAACACTGCAGTTGGACTGATGAGAATCTGTGTATGTAACCATAGCTACTGTGATCACAAAACATCTGCACTCTAATGCACCGTTAGGATCGAACGGGAATTATCAGGGTCTTATTAAAAACATACTTCATCTGCCTGTTGCTAACATTGAGATAGGATACGCAGACCGGCAACTGCCATGCACACACACCTAGGAATAGCACAGCGTTTGAAAGATTTTGCATGATTTCACTTATATTATAATTTTTTCATAATTTTGGAATAACATTATAGATCTGACTTTCTCTTTACTACCAACCATAACTGGCCAGGGCTTCTGATCACCAAATTCATAGTTTTCACATGTCAAATCCTTATAGGAACTATGGTGTGTGATATATCTTCTACAATAATGTTATAACATGCTGCTCCCCTCTGCCCCGCCTTTCTGAAACACGTCGATTTTTACAAAGCTCATTGTTCTGAAAAGCGTGATGTGCTTTGATTAGACAGCTATCCGGTGCACTGTGATTGGCTGAATACCTCAAGTGTGTGTTTTTTTACGTGTTGCGTTGCATTGCGTCGTGCCGTGTGAACATAAAACCATGTCTGCATTTGTAATCATAGAAACGACAAACAACAAGCACTACTCTACACTGCTCAAAACTCGCGTTTGAATAGTCAGTAGCAAATTCTTTAAATATGAAAACGTACTTACAGGCTGTGAGTCAGAAGCGGCATACTGTCCTTGCATACATGGAATTGCTCCACTTTATGCACAGCTGGCATTGTAGGCTACTCTTCCAGGTTCAAGAATCAGTCATCTGTAAAATGCACTGCACACACTTGAATATTTGCATTGCATTTGCATTTGCATAAGTGCTTTCGCAATGAAACATACAGCATTCAGTGACATGGCGGCGGCGGCAACAACAATACAGTGAGAATAAAAGAAACGGCTTCTTTCTTTGCATATACATTTGGGCGGTGTTATGCAAATCTTCCAATACAGTGATGTAGATTTGTGGGGGCCTGTTTGAATGAGCCGTTTTGGAAAGCGTGGCTGAGTCTTAACTTTTATAAAGAATATCTCTTTGGGTTTGAGACTTTAATCTTTGCACCTTTAGAGATCTTATAAATGCACTAACAGCTTGTAACACTCCAAAGACAAAGGAAAACATGAAATCACATCATATGACCGTTTTAATATTAAGTGACTTACATTTTAGACACAATAGTTCTTGTTTTTGCTGTATTTCAACAACGAAAATTGTTTCAAACCACAGCAGAACTGATTTGCATCTCTGAGCAACACACTCAGCCGTTTAAATGAATAGGTTGACTGAATGATTCAGTGACTCACTCATGCAAGTGATTTGCCACCCCTACTTGCGATTTTAGGTTTATATTTAAAGTATATTTTCCCTTTTCTCCCCAAATCATTTCAAATATCATTATTCAACTTTTTTTTTTTTTTTTTACAACATCAAAACATTAATTATGCATTTGTTAAACATCTAACATAGTTAAATGCATTCACGTCCTTCATTAAACAGTCTGTGTGAATACATCTAAATGCCATTTCAGATGCAGATTCTGTGCCACCTCTGTATTGCAAAAACAAATTTTGTTGATGCTGATTTCCTTTGGTTGGTAATAGCCCTATAGTGTTTTACTATTTGAATTTATTGATTAAATTTAAGAACTTGACACAATAGATAATGCATAAATTTAATCAGGTTAGAAAAACTTACTGGAAATTAACCTAATTTCTGTTATTCCTACAAACTAACCACTGCACAGAATATGAAGAATATCAAATAAGGTAAAAACTAGGTTTCCTCTGCTGCCCACTTGTTATTTTTCCAGTTTTCTACTAAATAATGTACTAAGACTGGAATATTAAATGTCAAAAGTTATTGAAATTATTGATAATGCATACTATAGGCAAGCAGCTGTGCCCAGAATATGAACAGTGCTATAAACTGTAAACATTTTACCATTAGAAACAAAATGCTTAACATGCAATAGCAGGTTGTATTCATATGGGCTCATCTGCTTGCCTCTATATAGTATGCATCATCAATAACTTGTATACTAATTTGATTTCTTTTAATATCTCTGTCTTAGTACATTAAGCCATTTGCAGCATGTGCTGTACATGGATCGCAATTGCCTAGAACTTGCAATTTGTTCACATCTTCTTTTGAGAGGTGATCTAAATATTTATGGCTTAAATTGAGAAGCCTGTGCTGCATTTCTATGGATGTTTTGCCCTCCAGGTCTCCGCTATGAATAGTGTTATTGATGTGCGAATGGTCTTGTGTTTTTGCAGTCATCTGTGTGACAAAGTTGCTAAAATTCAGAATTCAGTCTGTCTCTGCAGATTGTTTATGAATAAATGTGCTGTTTTTTTCTTTTTACTGGGATGGAACTTTTGAGTTATCGTATATTTTCATTGTACATCATGTTATTTTTTTTATTTTTGAAGCTCAAGGACAGTTTGTTTCCTTATGTTTTGCCTTTTTAAATATTGTGTTGTCTTCCTGTAGTGGCAATATTACTGAGCCTCCTGTAAAATCCTACTTTATCCACTGGATGTTGTAAATCTACAGGATGGAGGTGAGGATGGTGAATAGAGTGAGAGAGAGAGAGATGGAGAGGTGAAGCGGGCTATTGCACGTCAGAGAGAATGAGCCGAGACCCACCATGTTATCACTTTAGAGATGCTCATCAATTCAAATGTATTTCTGCTTCCGTCTTCTGCCATGCAGAAAACTAACTTTCCCCCTCTTTTCAATTGAACAGAATTAAAAAAAGAAAAAAAAAGTAATTTACACTCTAACACGGGAATCGATTTCCATCACGGTGGGTGGATAGGATACAGGGAGAGGAAATAGGATTTATGCTGTAAAGTCCGATTAAAAATCATAATGATAACCTTGAATATCTCCAGATTCGCAATGACACATTCATAAATACGCAGTTCTTCAGAGATGATTTATAGAGGGTTAGTTTTACGTGGTTTTGCATGTTTCACTGATTGAATAGACACACACATACACAGAGTGAGCCTGTGCAGCACTTGTGAAGTGAAATTGCTTTAATCAGTTAAATTAATAGTGTTTGTGGGTGGTGATGTTCCTGAGCTCTCCATGTAATCAAGCACATATATTAGTGTATGATGATTCATGATAGATTCTGGTTGTGTGTGTGTGTTTATGCAGATACTCACATGGATACAGTATATAAAGGTAAATTCATTTCATATTCAGAGGAGCTGTATCTTGTAGTCAGAGTGGGATCCAGAGAGACAGATTGTAAGCTATAGAGCAAACATGGATATATGGGACAAATCTTGTTGACAGACTTGATTTGCACTGCAAAATGTGTTGTTTTCCAGTAAAAACATCTAAACATCCTACAAACTAGATCATTTTAATAGAATTCCCTTTGCATAAAATAATACAGGCTATCTTGATTTTATACATTTTGTATGCGTGTTATCTTGCAAAATATGGTGTAGTATTCCCTTCCCTACCTTAACATTAACAAATGTTAATTTTACTCAGAAAAGATGTACACAATAACTGGAATCCAAACTGGACAGTAAAGGCATTTACAATTGTACAAATATTCTATTTCAGTTAAATGCTTTTGTTCAAATACAGTTGAAGCCAAAAGTTTACATACACCATGCAGAATCTTCAAAATGTTAATTAATTTTCCAAAATAAGAGGGGTCATACAAAACACGTTATTTTTTTAGTACTGACCTGAATAAGATATTTCAAATAAAAGACATTTTACATATAATCTACAAGAGAAAATAATAGTTGAATTGATAAAAATGACCATGTTCAAAAGTTTGCATACACTTGATTCTTAATACTGTGTTGTTATCTGAATGATCCACAACTGTTTTTTTTTTTGTTTAGTGATAGTTGTTCATGAGTCCCTTGTTTGTCCTAAACAGTTAAACTGCCGCAGTTCTTCAGAAAAATCCTTCAGGTCCCACAAATTCTTTGGCTTTTCAGTATTTTTTGTGTATTTGAACCCTTTCCAACAATGACTGTATGATTTTGAGATCCATTAATATGCAGTACTAAATGCAAAAATATGATATTTAGGCAAAATAAGAAATATGTACAGATCTTCATTCTGTTCAAAAGTTTACACCCCTGTCTCTAAATGCATTGGGTTTTCTTCCAGAGCATCAGTGAGCATTTGAACCTTCAAAATAGTTGCATATGAGTCCCTCAGTTGTCCTCAGTGCGAAAAGATGGATCTCAAAGTCATACAGTCATTGTTGGAAAGGGTTTAAATACACAAAAATACTGAGAAACCAAAGAATGTGTGGGACTTGAAGGATTTTTCTGAAGAACAGCGGGCAGTTCGGGAGAAACAAACAAGGGACTCATGAACAACTATCACTAAACAAGAAAACAAAGCTGTGTCAAGTCAAGAATCAAGTCTATGTCTAACTTTTGTATGGGGTCATTTTTATAAATGTCACTATTATTTTCTCGTGCGGACTATATGTAAACGTCTTTTATGTGAAATATCTTATTCAGGTCAGTACTAAATAAAAAATACCATGCATTTTGTTTGATCCCTCTTAGTTTGGTGAAATAATTACCATTTTGCAGATTCTGCAAGGTGTATGTAAACTTTTGACTTCAACTATATAAACCAGTTGTGTTAGATTATAATAATATTTGGCAATAGTTCTGTTTTATGGTATTTTTAATCAACTCAAAATGATGCCTTGATGGGCATAAGAGACTGCTTTAAACAATACACAACATACAGTAGTTTGGTAAGAAAAATAAATATGTTATTTGAAATTGTCAAATCTAATTCTTAGGATGATTAAATATTTTTAAACATTTAAAAAAAACACTAAAGAATTTACTTTTAAATTAATGAAGGCAAAGAGAGGTGGAAATATGTAAAAAAGGCATCTTCTGTCAGGCCTTATCAACATCTATAGACACACAAGCAAAGTAAATGCAAGCAAACACATTTAACATAAGAAGATATAGACTTTAATATCTTTATAAACGTTTTTTCTTGTTTTTTTGAGAACGACTCATTAAACCATCAAATCACTAGGATGGAGAGACACAGAAGAGAGAGAAAGGGAGGGACGAGAGGAGACTGGATTGTGCAGTTTAGTCAGAAAATGGTGCCCTACGGACATACCAAATAAATGTATGACTAAAACAAAATAAAAGAAAAAAACACACAAAAAAAAGAAATCATATTAATAATAAAAATAATAATTGCGTTCTGAAGAGAGGTTCTTCAGAGATTCAGGAACCCTGTTGTAATCAAAAATGTCATCAATGATGTCAGTGTCATAGTACTGATTAATATTTCCATTGCAGGTTGTGATGATACAGTTCTCCTTATTTTTACAAAGTGTGTCTTAGAACAGGAGGGATAGTTCTCCTGTACTCCACAGCATCTGTGACGGCAGACCGTCCATCATCAGTAGTGTCCCGAGTGTTCATGTGATTGTCCCTCTCCTGGACTCCTATTTGCATTCACAGCAGACACTGTAGAGGCAATCAAGCAGGCCTATGGCTCCAAAAGGTCATTTTTTTTTTGGCCATGCTAAATTTGAAATGTTTTTTTGTCATCAAGTCTCTTAAAGATACATTTAGTTGTTTTCGTATGTGTGTATTTTTTTTTAATTGTTGTTTTCTTTTCTTCTTGTCTGTCTTGTTAAAACAGTTGATTTCACACCACTCTAAGAAAGAGAGGTGTCTATGTTTTCAATGGCGGGCTTAGGCTGAAGGCGCTTTTCAAAATAGAGTTCACTTCAATTAGACCTGTGTCCCCTCCAGAGTCGGCGCCCCCATCAGCAGTCCATTTCTAAGTCCTCTGAGTCACAGCCAAACAAAACAAACAACACAGAGGACAAGAAACAAACACAACTCTAATTTTTTCATAGCTTTTTATACTGGACACACACACGCACACACACAAACGGTGTTGTTTGGAAGCAGATGAGGTAAAATGGGTCTCATTTGCTTCTATAAACAATATAGCAGCTAGTATAACCATTGGCTTTTATGTGCTGTTATAAAACAATACAATCCAAAATAAGAATGATTCACCTGAAGTCACTTTTAGGGCAAAAGCAAAGAAAATATGAAAAAATAAATGTAGGAAGTTACTGAAAGGCAAACAAAATGCATCTAAAGTGAAAACAGTGTTGTATTTAGGCCTTAACATTTCTGAGGTAAGGAGAATGTATGTGCTTGTGTACTGGCTATTCGGTTTAGGAGGACTGTTTAGAACACTTTTTCATTTCGTACAACACTTTTTGTTGGATAATAATCCATCAGTGAAGAAAGCAAGTCCTACCAATAGTTGAAACTCCTGAACAGGAGACCTTACAAACTTACACTGATATCTTTGTGCATCTATTTGGCAACAGTGTGAGATATTTAACACAGGACAATGTACTTATACAATTAGGAGCATCTGTTCCATTTGATGGTCTCCTATATGTTTGTTTTGTTGTTAGAAATGCTGAAGGAAAAAATGAAGCTGTAGGACATGCTTTCTAAACACAATCTCCATTTATGTTGCAAGCTTGTGCCTTCTATTACGCATTCTCTCTACACGTTTATTTGGTTATCTGTGCTTTCTTTCATTGAAATGGTTTTCCATTTAGAGGGGGAGACCAGACCAACAGGAAATGAAAAAAAAATTAAGAACAACAACAGTGGCAGTGCAAGCGTGTTCGGTTTGCTTCACTATTCTTCTTGTTCCCCAACCCAAATTTGGAGTTTATAACATCCGGTGTTCAGTTTTCATCTATTTCAGTCTAATTGGCAAAGCTCCTTATACAATGTAGTACACATTATCACTCACACATACACATACAAACATACACACATTAGTAGGCCTGGTAATGCTGGAGCTAGAGCTGATCTGAGGACTGTGGCGTATCTGTGATGCCATGATGGTCCAGCATCAGAGTTCAGCGCAGAATGAGCACAAGCGGTCCCAGAATACTAGAGAGAAAGAAATGTGTGTGATGAGAGTGTCCCCAGTTGGTGGCTTGCTGGACCCCGCTAGGGGGACGTACAGAGGTCCGAGGGGTACATTTGTGCTTTCTGCGGGTGTTTGAACCATCAGAAGATGTTTCATCATATTTCCCGGTGAAATCGGGAGAGGAGTACTCCTTATCTGCCATCTCCTTTAAGGTGTGGACCTCGTTGGGTCCTTTCCCCTTGCTGCCCCTGACACGTTGGCGTGTGCAGTTCCGAGAGCGGCCGGGCCTCTGAGCAGGGATTATGCCTGGAGACCCTTCCGGTCCTGCTTGTACGCCATTTATGGCAGGGGGTGGTTGGGGCAGGGGAGAAGGAGGGGAAGGGTACTGTTCATTCAGTTGGGGGTGGTGTGGGTGTGTTTGTGGAGGCTGGGCAGGATGGGGCTCCTGCTTCAGTGAGACCTTATCCGTTCCCGCCCAAGTCTTGGTCTTACTCTGGTGCAAGGATTCGGATCCGGAACAATTCGGGAAGTCCTCTTTCTTCAGTTGCTTCAGATCTTTACCTGCCAGTTCTGCCGGTGCCACGCAACCCACTGACGATGTGGACCCTCGAAACTTTTTGAGCCAGTCCCACAGTGATAAAGCCTTACAGTCACACTCCCAAGGGTTGTCGTTGAGGCGAAGGTACTCCAGTGCGGGCAGCTGGGTCAGGCACTCTCCTGCTAGCTCCGTCAAGGAGTTGTTAAACAAATAGAGGGTAGTGAGCCGCCGCAGGTCGTGGAATGCCAGGCGGTCCACCCACTGAAGCTGGTTGTGGTGCAGTAGCAGCCGGTCCAAAGCCCCCAGTCCTCTAAATGTATTCTGGTGCAGGCTCCATAGACGGTTCCCGTGTAGAAACAGGTGGCTCAAGTTGTGTAAGTCCACAAAAAGATCATCCTGCAGATACTCCAAATGGTTGTCCTTTAGACACAGAAACATAATATTGGTTATATTTTTCTACTACTACAATAGTACAATAGTACGGGTCCACTTGGATCTGAAAACCCGAGGTCCGACCCGACCTTTGGACATGGGTCGGTTCGGTAATACTGGGTTCGTTACTAGCGGCCTTGGGTCTCAGGTAATTAAAATAAATGTGTTTTTTCTGAACGGACCCGATAAGACCCAACTTCTTTTAAACTATCCTAGAGACGTAGCCTACTTTTGCGTCCCTGTTAAGTTCATTTTTGAGAAACAAACGTAGAAAAGGAAAATCCACTCGCTTTCATTGCTTTTACCTAAAATAAAGTTAAATAACGTTGCAGACAACGCTAGTGAATTTGTTATTTATTAGGCTGTTGGTTTAACTTTTATCGAACTTTCATGTTTATATTTTAAATCCAATGGTCACAATTGAAAGCCAAACTCACAAATAACAGTAATCCATCAGGCAGGCAAAAATATTAAGTAATAATAAATAAGTAAATAAATAAATAAATAAATGTAATAGAGCAGCGACCAAATCAGTCAGCAGGACACCGGGATTTTTCCTGACTTCTTGGTTGCAGGCTGTACATACGTCAGTGTCGTTTACGTTCAGGTCTAGTCGGGTTCGAAAATGGCCTAAATGCCATTGGTTCAGGTTGGACTCGGGTTTAATTTCATCGGATCTGTCTCAGACTGAATTTTTTTTTTTTTTAATTAATTTATGCATGACAGGTAAGAAGTTCGATTCGGGTCTGGTACGGATTGTAGTACCCAAGAAGACCTCTAGTCCAGTGGCATTTCATTTTGTTTCACAAGCAGTTATGCAAGTGTCTCACCTGCAAGTACAGATACTGGAGGTTGCGGAGACCCTGGAAGATGTTATTCGGCAGTGCACTGAGGCCACAGCGGTATAGATGGAGGGCATGGAGCCGGCCCAGCCCGTGAAAGGTTTCTGCAGACAGTGAACGTAGGTGGCGATTGTCTCCCAGGTCCAGTTCCTCCAGCAAGGTAAACCCTTGGAAAGTAGTTGGTTCAATATATGTGATATTGTTGGAGTAAATCCACAGAGTGACCGTGGTAGGGCTAAAGTGGCCCCGCAGTAGTCGATGGATCTTGTTGTTTTGCAGGAAGATGCGCTCACTGTGCGGAGGAATGCCTTCCGGGACGGACAGGAAGTTGTGGGCTTGGCAGCTGACGGTGCTGGGGGCCATGTAGCAAATGCAGTGACGTGGGCAGGACCAGGAAAGCTCCAGCCCACAGAGTACCAGCAGGAACTCCAGCCCACAGCCTAGAAGAATAGAGAGAGAAAAGAGACTTAGTGTTTGCTATGTTAATAAACTAAATTTGGATCCAAGTCATACATTCTGTATTGTAAAGACATTTGCTGTTTGCTCTTCTTTGGGAAAGTTTCTCCATAATTGCCCCCAGAACTGTTAAGAAACCTGTGAAAGACAAATAAGCTCAGGTGTCTCATTAAATGTAGACACTATACTTTGAGACTTTTTTCATCCACAGTAGTTTCTTTTTTATTTACAGGTTGTTGTAAAAACGGCCACTTAAAATGAATGATAATGCTGAATGATATTGAGTATAATATCAAATAAGAGCCGCACATTTCTGGGTTGGTGGCAAAAAGGGTAAATGAGCCTAAATTAAGGGTCTGTAGGGATTCCCCTACAGTGTGATAGAGCTAGATCAGGGGTCTCCAAGCTCATGCATGCCTAGTAAGACCTTGATTAGCTGGTTCAGATGTGTTTCATTAGGATTGGAGCTAAACTCTGCAGGAGTCCGGGCCTCCAGGACTGAGTTTAGAGACCCCTGAGCTAGATCATAATGCAAGAATACATCGAAGAAAGCATTTTACAGATCTATATAGAATCTGTAGAGAACAAATAAAAATGGAAGATTGACATTTTAAGACTACTAACGTAGCATGTATTATATACATTTTCTTGGATGTACCGAGGTGTTCAGTGTATACTGTCTTCACTTAAAGATCAGGTAGTCACAAGCTCAGTGTCAATAGTATCTGCAAGCTGTTGCATCAGTGAGTGATAATGTGCACACCTCAATGTAAACAATGTCATATATACATACACAGTATATATATAAAGGCCAGTTATGTACTATAACATGATCATAATGCACCATTTCACTGATGTGTCCTCTCACGTCTGGCTCATCAAATTGTGTTTTCTTTAGATGCTCAGTGCCTTATACTCATGGTGGTAATCATATTCTTTGGAAAAGACCAGCTTTGCATGTGTTTTGTTTGTCTCCCTCAGGCTCCAAAAATGAAAATTGTCATGATTTACTCACCCTCATGTTGCTCCAAATCTGTTCAATCTGTACAATTATATAAGATATTTTGAAGGATGTTGAGGACCGAACAAGACTGGGTCATACTGAGTTTATTGTAGGGAAAAAAAAAGAAGATGTTTGGACAGAATATCGTCTTTTGTTTTCCACAGTGGACGGGTTTAAAAGAACATGAGGGTGACTATATGACAGAATTTTCATTTTTGGGAAGACTATCTCATTAACTCGCTTAACCACCTCGACTTCCCTGGTGAACCATCATCTTCTTAAAGACTATATCAAATTTTCTTGAAGCTCATTTGGTGTAAGATGGTCTTTTCAGCAGAGTTTGAATGAAATAAGGTCTGCCCTATGAAACTAAGCCGCTTTTGAAAAGGAAATAAACAATGACAAGAAAATGAAATCGCTTTAGAGGTTCTGAGCCCTTCAGGGAAGCGGCAAAATCTGGTATTTTACGAGTATTTATTCTGTCCGTGTGTGTATAAGTCGGGCTCACCCTGCTTCTGCTGAGACTGATCCCAGAGCCTACCAACAACCTCTTGAGTGCTTAGTTAAACCTGTGTTAAGCCTCTGAGAGGCATACAATACCCCTGCTGCTTTCTGACATGCTTCCTTGGAGCCATTTTGTGTAACTTATCCACCAATTCATCTACACACAGAATGGCAGGGAAGGAGAAAATTTTCCACTATTATAAGAGTCCCATTTGCTCACGAGCAGCGGCTTTTCCCCCGCCCTCCTTTTCAAAAATGCATTATTCAAAGCATCATTCCTGTCATTCACTCAAAATTGATTCGCTCCCGCTGCCTCTTAACATCACCATAATCCTCCAGGTTTCTGCCTTCAAAATACAGAGGCAGGAATTACGCTTTTACAGGAGATGAGCAGATATTTATTGGAATAGCTTTCGACTCCAAATGTGTCTAAGCTGTGGCATTCAGATGCAGACTCCGCTGACCTTTAGCAATGATTCCCTGGGCGTCTGATGACAGCGCCCAAGCAGCTTGCCTCACCTGCGCGTGAGCCTCACTCCCAGAGTGGCCGTGTAATCCCATTTGTCCTAACGGCATGCCAAAATGAAATATATCCTCACCAACAGACTAAATAAGCAACCGGAACCCTTCACAAGCTCCCCTGTGGGCCTTTGCTCATACGTGTGGGATTAACAGAAAAATTGTTGTTCTTGTAATGTCGGTCAGCTACCGTAAACAGTAACCTGGAGCAGAAATACATATTACTCTACCGTTGCACATATGCTAATCTGTTTTAGCAGAAACTTGCAGGATATAAGCCTGGATATGGTACAAAACTGTATTTTAGTAAAGATGGCAAACATTTCAAAATATGGCAAAGGTCTGGGGTCTTTTCAAGGTATCGAGCATGAGGGATTATAGCGCCCATACACTATCTCCTCTCTAAATCGGACAACAAACTGATGATGTCTGGTTCACAAGCCTTGAACAACCTCAGCGCTGTGTGTTCAGATACGCTGCATGTACTGCTGTGGGTTTGAGAATTACCTAGCCGAGAGGAACGGCTCAAAAGATAGCTCATAATAAACTCCTCAATGTTTAAAAGATCTAAAATAATGAGATATGTAGTAATCCACTATTACTTTAGCTGTTATCCAATCAGTACTGGATATTTTTTCATCCTTTCCCCATGTGTTTTGTTAGTGTGACACCTGTCCTTTGAGTAAATGAGCAAGACTATGTGTGTCGTGTTGCTCACGGAAAGTTAAGCTTCTGGGGATTTCAGCCAAATAAATCGGAAAAGACAAGGCAAACAACTCAGCTTTGGCTGGCGGAGCTGCTGAGCCTTTTTCCTTTATTTTTCTTACTCACTGACTGTTTATGTCTGTTTGCAAACCCCTTCGCATTAAACTTTGCATATCACATATAATGAAATTCTTCCTCAGCACTTTACATAATAGACTTATTCCTTTGGCGTAGCATTGGCTTTTGTGGAGGCGTATCACCTAATCGCACATACTGTGCTTCCCTCTGTTTGTCTCAGCTTTTGTCACACTGCCGGTGTAATTATTTTCCTCAAACTCCTTCTTTTCCTTCCGTTTTTATATATGAAACTTCAACAGAACTGGGTATCATCTTGTAGATAACAGCATGAGTTGAGATAAGGTTTCTTTTCTTTCTTCTTTTTTTTTAAAAAAAAAAAACAAAAAACAACCTTGGATAAAGAGACTGCTATCTGTGGCCCACAAGCTAATCAAGAATGGCACACCACCTCTCTCATTTCATTGAAACACATGCAACTATATTTTACATTTTCTGAAGAAAATATGAGTACATGCTAAAAACGTCATCATAATGAAAACGTGTTGTGAGTGACTGTCAGAGTGGTTTCTGGAATGTTCTAAATATCATTAGCATGTAACAGCTTACATTTGATGGTGGTGTCAAAGGCACTACCTGAATTAGCCTCAATCATTCTGTCATGTTAGTCTGTAATTTCTAGGGTGTTCTGAGTGTTTTAGTATATGTTTCATGCAGTTGCTATGGTAGTCTGGATGTTTTAGCATGCTAGTATGTAGATACTAGGCTGTTCTGAGTGGTTTTAAAGGAGAAGTCCACTTCCAGAACAAAAATTTACAGATAATGTACTCACCCCTTTGTCATCCAAGATGTTTATGTCTTTTTTTTCTTCAGTCGTAAAGAAATTATGTTTTTTTGAGGAAAACATTTCAGGATTTTTCTCCATATAATGGACTTCTATGGTGCCCCGAGTTTGAACTTCCAAAATGCAGTTTAAATGCGGCTTCAAACGATCCCAAATGCAGTTGTAAATAATCCCAGCCAAGGAAGAAGGGTCTTATCTAGCGAAGCGATTGCTTATTTTCATAAAAATCATACAATTAAATACTTTTTAATGTTAAACGCTCATCTTGTCTTGCTCTGCCTGAACTCTATTTTTTTCCGGTTCATTACAGTTAGGGTATGTCGAAAAACTCCCATCTCATGTTCTCCCTCAACTTCAAAATCGTCCTACATCGCCGTTTTACCTTTTTTGTTAAGGATGTTTGAACTTCTTTGCATGTTCACTTTGCAAAGACTGGGTCGGTACTTCTGCAGTGATGTAGGATGATTTTGAAATTATTTTTGAAGTTGAGGGAAAAAATTTTCGACATACCCTAACTGTCTTGAACCAGAATACACAGAGTTTAGGCAAAGCAAGACAAGATGAGCATTTGAGATTAAAAAGTATTTTAATTGTATTTTTTAAAATGAAAATAACTGATCGTTTCGCTATAAGACCCTTCTTCCTCAGCTGGGATCATTTAAATCCACATTTAAACTACATTTTGGAACTTCAAACTCAGGGCACCATAGCAGTCCATTATATGGAGAAAAATCCTGAAATGTTTTCCTCAATAAACAATTTCTTTACAACTGAAGAAAGAAAGACATGAACATCTTGGATGACAAAGGGGTGTGTGCATTATCTGTAAATTTTTGTTCTGGAAGTGGACTTCTCCTTTAAGCATGTTACTTTGTACTTTTTTGTTGTTCCTTGCTAAAAAAACAATAGAAACCATCACAGAATTTCTAATGCTTTTACTGGTTCTAATGGGAATTGTATTGGTTTTAATGAAAACTGTAATTGTCCCCATAGGTCTCTACTGGTAATTTGTCCCCTTCTGTTGGTGGCTTACTGCAACTACTAAATCCTAATGGAATATGTCCTAAAACCTATTACAGGAAACCATTTTTAATGGTTAATAGTTGATGGTTTGTAATTTGTGTTATGGTATTTGTAGTAGAAACCATTAGGATTTCTGTAATAGTTTCTACTGCTTTTTTCAGCAGGGTTCTGGGTATTTTAGTGTGTTGCATGCAGTTGCTAGGCTGTCTGAGTGTTTTTAGCATGTTACTTTATAGTTGCTAGGTTTTCTAAGTGCGCTTTGTCTTAGTGTGCTAGCATGTAGTTGCTAGAGTGTTCTGAGTGTTTTAGCCTGCTAGTACGCAGTCCCTATGGTGTTCTGAGTGGTTTTAAGTTTATTACTTTGTAGTTGCTGGGTTTTCTGAGTGGTTAGTGTGCTGCTATGCAGTTGCTAGGGTGTTCTAGGTGGTTTCATGGTGGTTGCATGCTTACTGGCCCAAATCAAAAGAGCCTACCCCAAATCTCTATCATATTCTCGTCTCTAGATATGACTCGGGTCCTTCCTTCAATATAACGCTGAGGGATTTTATATATATGAGCTTTTATTCAGCTCCTGTCCTCTTGTATTTTACTGTTTGAGTGTATTCGTCTCCATATCACACCAACCCTGAGATGCCAGGCATGCATTAGCTCGGTGTTATTTTGGTGAGGCTTTTTCTCCACCTTGCAGTACTAAACTAACTCCAGAGAGATCTGCTGCCTCACACCTGTCACCTCCCTGATCCTGGTCCTCTGTGAGCCCTCTTGGATCCCTTACACACAGCAATTTACACCCTCCTCATCCAGAGACAACTTGAGAGAGAGAGAATAGGAGAGGCAGGATATTTTTAGTGTTGTGGAGAATGGCAAAGGGCAATAGCAGGATGAGAGGTAATAACGAGAAGGAGGGATGGCACAGGGGCCGAAAGGTTGTCATTTACTGAATACAGAGGATGTGGATGAGTATTGTCGTTTTTTATTTATTTGCTCGCAATGAGCCTGTGTCACCGAATCAAATTAATAAGATTGTTTTGACCACTCCATAGCGCTTCGGTCAATAACACCAATCCCAGCTCCCGAGACTTGTAGAGGGATTACTGACTGTGGAACAATGGAAGTCATGTTGTTGTGTGTGGCATTTTCCATGGTTTCATGTTATTGTAAGCTGCCAATCTCACCCCGAACACTTCCTCTGTTCATTCTCTTATTCTTTCTTTCATTGTCTGTCCGTCTTTTCTCAACCCTTATATCACTGTTGAAGGCTTGTTAAACCGAGACTGATTAAACGGCCTGCAACCGGGGCTCGATGTTTGACCTCGTGACCCCACGGTCACCGCGCCTTTTCATGCCATGCAGATTTTAAGCGTGGAAATAAATAAATAAATAAAGGCATAAAATAGAATGGCTTCAGTCCCCAGACAGTCAGCGCAAAGTAAGTGCGCAGAATATCAATGAAACATAGTTCACACTAAATTCGCCCTCATGAATAACACATGGTTGCTAATAGGAGAGAAATGGTCCGTCTGTTTCCCTGCGTGACTCTGCCCACCATTACACTGGATAAACTCAATTTCCTGTTTCTCTCTAAGGACCCTGATAAGCACTTGGCTGTTTGTTGCCTTGCTCGCGCAAGTCCACAAATGACATGCTTTCACATAATAGGTGTTCATGCTGATGTTCGCACATACACACGGTGTTTGACAATCAAGCTAATGGCAAAGCAATAAAGCTTCGCATTGATTGGTTTGAGCCTTGTTTGCATAGCCAAAGGGAAATCAAGTGAGTTTTTAGTCATTGCAGATGTTATTTTCTTAAGTTAAACTGTGGTTATGGTTAGGCAGACATTAGATGAATTAATCATAAACTGGGAGGTTAAAAAATGATCCCATGCTGTTGCTGAACAAAAGTGTAGCATTTGCTGTGTCACACACAAAAGCCAGATTAATGTACTGCTGACATAATAGGCAATTTCACATTTGTCCTTCTGACACAAATAGAGGTCTTCAACAGGGTCTGCCAATTGTTGTTGTAAAAATATGCATTAAACAAAACCTCATGTCTGTGAAGTATATTTGTAATATATTGTCATTAATATAAAGCCCCAATGCTTAATTTTCTAGTACACAGTTATATTTTCCCCAATCACACTACTATATGTTAAAAAAGCCATATCTTTTGTTCAAAAATGATGTTCATATCAGATACAATCCTGGTATTCAGCTGTCCGATATTGTAAAGTTGCTCATTCTACTCTGCATTTAAGCATGAAAAATACCTCAAATATAAATTAATTTCATAGTATTGCCTTCAGTTAGATTAGGTTATCAAGACATTTGGGTGTGCGCTTCAAAAATAATAATTGTTTATTGTCATATAACTTGTTTTATTTGTATCCGAAAAACCATTGTCAACTAAGTTACCCACTAGAAACCTCCCTCAAAAAGGAACAGTTTGTCCCATTCTCGCATAATTTGCACAGTATGATGATATTTCCTCTAGAAGGATGAAACACTAGAAGTTCTGCTCTTTCTCTTTCCCCTAATATTGGTTAAACTAGCAAACCTGTGTCAAGAGTGGATTAGTTGACTGTCAACAGTGTTACCCAAGTATTATTGCTGCAAATTTTAACAAGACAATTTAACTAAAACATGTTTTGCTTACGAAATTATATTTGTAAACATACCGTATGCTCAGTAGTTCTAGGCTTACATGTTGAGTATAGGCCCAAAACACTAAAAATCTCAACTAAGTTACCTTCAACTGTGTTTCCCAGTAAAGCTAACATGGTGGACGGTACCAAACATAGATGGTGTTTTATGCACATATTCTTACAGACAGACCACCTTTATTTATATAGCATTGTTTTAAAGCAGCTATGTAAGGTCATGTTTGGGTTTTTGGGAAACAGGAAAACTCTTTTCTTCACATTGTCAAATTCTAAATGTACCCCTAATTATAGAATGATGCAGTATTAACTTTAACCCAAGCGACAACCTCATGCTCTTTCTGTTGAAACCAACACGGAAGTGACTTAAACTGCAGTTCATCGACTGGCCACTAGAGACTCCCCATAGACTCCCCATGTTAAAATGCCCAACTTTACAGCAGAAAAAAAAAAGTTTACAGCCTGGTACAAAAAGTCGTTTCGGTCTTTATAGCTACCTTCATGTCAGCTGTGAGGGGGGTGTTTTTTTTTATAACTCATCCGTTTAAATTATATTAAGCCTTAAAGTTCTGCATAATTTAGGGCGTGGCCACTTGAGTGACAGGTAGATTGCTGCTGCTGTCACCACCGTCGCTCTAGGTGGGCGTGGTTTCAGCAACCAGCTCTACCCACGTCCCGTCTCTTTGCCCGTTTTCGATTAATCGGGAGTGACGTGCAGTGACGCGATTCCAAGATGGCGACGCCCGACTCCCGCCCACTAAGAGCTTCAGAAATGCTCTTCAGAAACCTACGGGTGACATCACAGACACTACATCCATATTTTTTTACAGTCTATGCTTTAACCAAAGCTAATGTTTACAACTTCAGCTTGTTAAATTAATAAATAATCTACAAGTATATGACTCATTTATGATTGAAAAGCCTTTGAAGTAATCACTTTAGATGTACAAAGTACAGTATGTAAATACATTAATAGCTTGTTTTTATAGGCCAAGCTTCCTCAGAGAGTTCCTTGGCCTGAAAAAGGTTGAAGGCCACTGGTCTTTGTGTGTCAGGTAATTTGTTAAAGATATAAAGGTCAGGATGAGCTGTTTTAGGGAAAGAAAAGTACCACAATGTCATCATGTCGCAAGGTCGCTTTGGTGGTGTGAAAACCAATTATCTGGAAAGCGAGGCTGATCTCGGCAGACCTTATCGGAGAAGTGATTGAGGCTTTAGTGTGTGAATAACCAACCACTGTACACTGAATAATCAGATTTCATTACGATCTACATTAATTTAGGTGACATTTGTTTGAAGTGGCTATTAGTTTCGTGCGGTGATTAATTGCACCAATTAGAGCACACATTGACTTTATTATATTTATGTGATCCACTGCCTTAATGTGACATGGTGCTTTGGTTTCCCCCAAAACAGACCCACCCTGAGCTCACTAGTTAGCGATGAGCTTTTGCTAGCTAATGTAACAACTATTTATCTCTATATGAAATGACAAGCTGTTTATTTACTTTTCATCACAGCAGCATGCTAGCCTAAGCTAAATTCCTTCATATGAGAGAGAGAGATAGCTGTTTATTATTTATTAAATAAGATGTTGCAGTGGCAACATTCTGTTGTGGTTAATTAATGACAACAATAATGAAAGGCTGAGATGTCTGATAATTAATAACCGTGTGTTTCACTGTGTGAGTGCTTTGCTATTTTTGTCAGTTTCACTTTTAAATTGTCCTCATTAACACATGGCTGTATTTCCTTCTCATAAATAGAGTAAATGCCTAGTAGCTTATGTTGTCCTAACCGTGAAGGCATGATGCAATATATGGGTAAATACGGCACACACACATGTAAATAAATAAATAAATACATAAATTAAATATAGTAGAGTTGGCCTCTATAATGTTTTTGAAATATGTCTAGACTGAATTACATCAGAAATACAGTAAAATACAGTAAAAACAGTAATATTACAGTAACAGAAAATTATTTTATGTATTTACAATTTTTTTGGTAACAGTTTAAGTCTATACTGTCACTTTTAATTTAACACAGCTTTGCAGAACAAGTATTAATAAATAAAAATCTTTTAAACAGCAGAGTGAAATCTGTGTTTTTGTCCATTAACCACAACCATAAAAGTAAATCTTTGTGTGCCCTTCTAACCTAATTATACTAAAATTTCTGAATGTTTTCCTGCATAATGCCTTTGTTCACTTCAGCTGCATTTTAGGATTACAGTTAGTCTATTGTAATTATTAGCAATTAGGTAATTACAGCAATTGTGTCAATGGGAAATCCTAATTTAGATGGAAAGCTTGGCAAGCAAGTGCATGTGTTGGGGAATGTGAACAAATGTTCCCACAAGGATAGTAAAACATAAAAATCACTTATATGTTTGTAGCACATTATACACAGTGGTAATTTAGTGCTTTGCATATAGGCAAAGAATATGAATAATTATTCAGACATCAAGTCAGTTTTGAAATTAACTTAACATAAAAAGTATAAAGAACATTACATAAATTGATTGATTTATACACACCTACGTGGTCCAAGGAAAATGGCTTAATAAATATATACTAAATGATGTTGTAATTAAAATATGAATGCTAATTGTTTTAAATGAGGCTGTCTTTAGAGGCGTTTGTGTGTGTGTTGTCTGATTCATCCACTGTTAGCAGGCTGTTAGGGTACAAGTGTTATTCCGACAATAGCATTCATGCTAAGGGTCACTCTCCTAATATTTTGCTTCAATCAATCACGCCACACTTTGCCTCTTAGGAAAGCAAGACAGCAATTATACTGTCCTGGCCCTCTCTTCAGTAAAAATAGCACTTGTTTTCTATGATTGTTTTATTATTTGCTGAGTGATTACAAAGTGGCTATTTGGAGAACTTAAGTCTTGAGGGTTTCCATGCAAGTCCTTGAACTCAATACAGCAGGACAGAACAGAAAATAGATTTCTATACTGTTGATTGTTTTAAATGAATTTACGGTGTATTTAAATACACAGTATCAGTTAGATAACAGATTGTGTCATATGCATATGTGATACATTTATACAACATAGATTGGGATGGACCAGCATAGCCTGCTTTTCAGTTCCAACCCTTGATTTCCTGCCAGACAGAGATTTTAGTGCTAAAAAGGTAAGTCCCAGTTGCCATATTAACCATCCTCCACCAGACTGACTAATACGGCAGAGGTGGTGTTGGCACTGGTCGCCCATGAGGGAAACCCTGTGCTTTGCCAACTGCTGTCTGAGCTAAGTGGACAAGATTGGATGTTTTATTATCGACATTTTTTTTTCAGCGCTTGCTTTTTACGCTTCTGTTGTGATGTTGCGGTTGAAAGTCATTTAACAAGCTAATTGGTTTGAGATGCCAATAGATCTGTCTGAGATTAGAGATAGCCTACTAAATAAATATCTAAGAGCGAAAGAGTGACTTTAGAAAGATGTATATAATTAAGCTGTTGAAGTCAACATGAAATTTAAATTGTCCATGTTTACTTATACATACATTCCCAATGCTTTGCCTCTCAAATGGACTTTCTTTTTTGACTGACTTAGTTCAGGCTGGCTATTAGTTAAAATAGCAAATTTAGGCATTGTTTTGGGCTTTTAAAGCAAATATATACAGGCTTTTTAAAATATTGCCTTTAAATAGTCATTTAAAACGATAGTTTATCCAATAATTTGTAAATGTCAGAAATGTTGTTTCAAACCTGTATGACTGGTTTTCTTGTGCACAAAAAAAGTCTTTAAAAAAGAACTTATTTTGGCCTTAAAATGAAAAATGAAAGTAATTTTGGCCCACATGATGCAAGTTTGTCCATATACAATGAAAGACTTTTACTGTTTTGTAATGTGGTTTGACCAAAAATGTTTTTTCTTAGAATTCTGACAGTTTCACATTTTTTCCCCCTGACTGTGTCTTTTTATGAATCAGAATGCATGAAACGGTTGCAGAACCACTGCATTTTAATCACAAATGTAACATGAGCAGTTTTTGATTTAAATTAGATTGTATCATTTCAAAATTTAAATCAAAAACAGAATGCTCTGATCTTAGCTTTGTAATATACTACATAAAACATAACTGCACAAAACAAAAAAGCAGACAGGATGAATGAGATTCAAATTCACTCTCTGACAGTAGATGGCGCTTATGGAGCAGCAGCAAAACAGCATTTCCTTGGCCATGTACACACTGCAGCTAAATTCCATTGTTAGTTCCTTTTATTTCTTAATTGCATTCTGTACACACATAATTCACTAAAACACGGAAGTGACAACCACATTCTACAACTGAATTAACTCCTGAAAAATACAGGTAGTGACAACTGCATGTAAAGAAATTGTACACAGTGTGTATGGAACTGAAATGAACAACTAGTTATTAATGACGTATTTAAATGCACGTCAGAAATGTGTCTTCATGTATATGTGAGATGGAAGAAAATAAGAGTGAAAGAAGTCTTAACTTTAGCACATTTTGATATAAGGCTAGTTGCCCTCATGAGCCCTGTGGTAGAGTGTCAGTGTTGCCAGGTCTTCATAAAAAAAAACAAGGACAAACACAAAAAAACACTAAAACACCCAAATGCTTTGTTTTATAACACCAAAAAAATCATATATCTCATATCTGCTACAGACCACTTTATTAACTCTATAAAGTGCCTAGCTTTACGAGATAAGACCCAACAACATGCCTAAAAGGACTTGTAAATAAGAGGACATGGCAACACTGCAAGACAGCGCTCTCTAAAGCAGCCTCCCGAGCATAAACAAAACACAGCACATGTAACAGCGGTAGTTTAGTTAAAATCAACAGACAAAAAGGAGTCTTTAGTCAAAAAAGTGGCAGATACTAAACTGCTAAATTCTTATTCTGTTCTGCAAGATGGCAAAATGTTGCTATGGTTACAAATGCGGGAGTGACTGCTGTTCTGTACACACACAGAATGATAATGCATTTAACGCATTTAAATGGTTGTCACTCCTGAAACTTGCAGTGTGTACTTGGCCCTAGGTAACAGTTGTAAACAAAGCAGCACTGCGTTTTTTTTTTTTTTAAATATTACATTAATATGCATTATACGGAGGTAAGATGAAAAGAAAATACCATCTAAACTTTTCTGAAGACAGTCAATTCCCCTCAGAGATACATTCATATAAACCCCAATTCAGTATTTAGGATTTTCTTCTAAAATTTCACACATCGTGAACAGTGAGCTGATCTGCCTGCTACAGTATTTTCTCCTCTTTGTGTTCATCTTCAGCGTCTCTGACTTTTACAGCCATTTACAGTTGGTTTATTTGCCAAGTTAAAGAATTATTTGTTATTAATAGTTCTCTAAGCATTAGTCGGAAGTGTATGCGGTTAACAGGGATCCTCTGTCTACAGTGCTTAAAGGAGAAGTCTACTTTCAGAACAACAATTTACAGATAATATACTCACCCTCTTGTCATTCAAGATGTTCATGTCTTTCTTCAGTTGTAAAGAAATTGTGTTTTTTGAGGAAAACATTTCAGGATTTTTCTCCATATAATGGACTGATGTGGTGCCCCGAGTTTGAACTTCCAAAAGGCAGTTTAAATACAGCTTCAAACGATCCCAAATGCAGTTGTAAGATCCCAGCCGAGGAAGAAGGGTCTTATCTAGCAAAATGATTGGTTATTTTCATTAAAAAAATACAATTTAAATACTTTTTAATCTCAAATGCTCGTCTTGTCTTACTCTCCCTGAGCTCTGTGTATTCTGGCTCAAGACAGTTAGGGTATGTCGAAAAACCCAGATCGTATTTTCTTCCTCAACTTCAAAAATCATTTCAAAATAATCCTACATTGTAGAAGAACCGACCCAGCCTTGCAAAGTGAATATGCAAAGAAGATCAAACACCCTTAACAAAAAGGGTAAAACAGCTATATAGGACGATTTTGAAGTTGAGGGAGAACATGAGAGGGGAGTTTTTCGACATACCATAACTACCATGAACCGGAAAAAAACAGAGGTCGGGAAGAGCAAGACGAGCGTTTGACATTAAAAAGTATATAAATTGTATTATTTTTATGAAAATAACTGAATAACCTTCTTCCTTGATGGGGACCATTTACAACTGCATTTGGGATCGTTTGAAGCCGCATTTAAACTGCATTTTGGAAGTTCAAACTCAGGGCACCACAGCAGTCCATTATATGGAGAAAAAATGCTGAAATGTTTTCCTCAGAAAACATAATTTCTTTACGACTGAAGAAAGAAAGACATGAACATCTTTGATGACAAGGGGGTGAGTAGATTAACTGTAAATTGTTGTTCTGGAAGTGAACTACTTTAACCATTTGTTTAAACTGTGTGTGTAATTCAAAGCGTTACACCATTATATGTTGCTCAGCACTGTTGTATGGATAGAACAAAATTCATACATGTTTGAAAGACATAAAAAGCCTAAATGACGACTGATATTTTAGTTCTGAATGATCTTATTAATGTTAGCACTAATGTAGTAAAATTCACAGAAATAATAGTGAATTATGGTAAATGTAAAAAAAAAAAGGGTTTTGAATGTGTCACCTGCCTGTATGACTTGGATTACACCACAGCCAAACATACGCACACAAATCCAAACATAGAACTAGGGAGGGGTAGGAAAAAGAAGGAAAGAGAAAAGCTGCTCTGGTGACAGCAGCAGATTCAAGTTGAGGAGCTAAAAATAATTGGTCTAAACAAACAGCCGCCATATGGGGCATGTAAATAATAAAGAGAGGGATTTGAGCAGCGCGTGCAGATGAATATACCATCTTGTCAGACTAGGATTTAGGAGGTTACAAAAATGCAGAGGCGGACAGCTGAGGAATCCGCAGATGTTTAATACCTGGATTTTAATTATGGGAATTTAATAGATGTCATGGTGATGTTAATTCTATTTATTTTTTTGAAAGAAGAGGGAGGGTTATTGTTTTACGCTTTGTTTAGTTTGCAGGGCCTTGGAGTCATTAGAAAGAAGTGACAGGGGCGTCAAAATATCCCTTTAGTCCTGCGCAGCAATCAAACTCTGGACTGCATCCTTTATCAAAGAGATGCATCGTGAATGATGATTCTGCAGTTTGAGAAGCCGTCTATCACTGCATTCCCAGTCCGGCCATGTATAAATCAGATTGTCACACCCAAGCAATGTTGTCTGCATGAACTCGTGCTGCTGTATAACACAATTATTAGAGCTGTTGTATTGAGACCTTTATGTCCAGCTATAACTCACAGAGCACGATGTATGGCATGCTGTGCAAGGGTGGCATCTGAAGGCTTTTTACATCCAGCACTTGGCCTTCTTCAGAATGACAAGTTGTCTTACAAGTTCTTTTGTCCTTTAAGACACATTCATATGTTAAAAAAGGCCACGTTTTGCAATTCAAAGGTTGTTTGTTAATGGATCATATCAGGGCTAAATATCTACAATTCACTTTGACATCAATTCATCTCACCTCCTTTAATGTTCAGCCTTATTCAATGACTGGCTAATACAATGCCTAGGGACATGTATAGAGCGCTTTTCAAAGAGCTAATTTTCCACTCGTCTCTAATTTAAATTTAAAGCTTGATGTTAGCCATTGATCAGCCAGACACAATCATCTGTTATTGGCCTGCTCGAGAGCATGGTGTTTCCGCCGCTGTATTCTTACTGGTTGAGCGCCGGCGGACACACGTCGCGCTTACCGAATGAACTGTCGGTAAAAGGTTTTTGTGATGAATGATTTACAGCTTGAACACACCTCGCTCAAGGCAGGCCAGCACACCCCAGTCCTGCTGCAACCGAAGGGGCCAATTTTCCAGCTCACTTCGTTTTAGTATTGGCATCCTTCAACACATTTCTGAGACTGCCTTCAAAGAAAACGGCGCTCCTTCACATGTGCGTGCCCATGCTGCATGCCGTGCAAGCTAACTATTCGCATGGCCCAGATTTGGAGGCAATAAATTATGGAACAGTAGTGGATTTTACTTTTTTTTTTTTTTTTTGGCAACTCGTATCTAAGTAGGCAAGGCAGACGCACAAATACACACACACTTACAGGGATAGTTCACACAAAAATGAAAATGCTGTCATTATTTAAATACCCTCATGTTGTTCCAAACCTGTATGCTGTGATAAACTATGTGTGTATTATATTTATATACATTCCTGCACCTATCGTGCATAAATCATGAGAGCATGTTGCTTTGCCTCTCAAATGACTTATATATGAGCATTATTGCACTTGTAGCCGTGCGATATGGCTGTGATTCGGTTGTAGGTAATCAAAGT
The DNA here is from genome assembly GCF_022985175.1 of Labeo rohita. Classification (NCBI taxonomy): domain Eukaryota; kingdom Metazoa; phylum Chordata; class Actinopteri; order Cypriniformes; family Cyprinidae; genus Labeo; species Labeo rohita. Next base: position 23,820,383 of record NC_066883.1, on the reverse strand, counting down.
ATGTCAATATACAGCTGTAACACATGGCTACAAGTGTGATATTGCGTTTATTCAACAGTTCAACAGCACAAGTGTGTAAATGGATACAGAACAATAACAGAGGGTCTTTAAAAACTTTCTTTTGTGCAAACTACTTTCTTCCACCATGTATTAAAATCTCAGTTTGACAGTTCAACAGCTGAGCCTAAGCCTTTGTTACTAATTTGAAAATGTTACTTTAGAACTAGTTATAAAGGAACATTGACTGGCTTCTTTGAAAGCTTATTGTATTACTGTATTAAAAGCTCACTGTATTATGTAGAGTATTATGAGAGAGAGATGAACTGAGTGAGTGTGATTACCTAGATCTGATACAGCATTCATTCTTCAGCTCAATCTTATATTCACAATAAAATATTAGTTTGAATGTCCGCTGAAGAAAGCGATATCTTTGTCATACTATCCTTTCATCTGTTAATGGTGATTTCCGATGACAGAGCTGCTCACTGCATTTGTTGTCTGCGTCTTACAAGATGAAAGTAAAAATAACTTTCTTGATTACAACCCTCTTTCAGTTTCTTTTAAAATAAAAGTCTTTAATGCTGATTAACTTATAAAAATGGTTTCTTTCTTGGTTTACAACCCTCTTTCAGTTTCTTTTAAAATAAAAGTCTTTACTGCTGATTAACTTATAAAAATGTTATAAGGCTGCTCTTTGTGGGTTAATGAGTGCTAAATTGCCGCTTCAACATCAAAACATCAAAGACAGTTTTCAAATAGATGTTATCTTTATTAACTGACTGCATATTTGAAGTCTAAACGAGTACATAAAACTACATTGTGTGACACAAAAACAGTATTATTTATAAAATTATAGCGTCCGCTATGACACTCGCTGTGTGAAATACTGCGGAGTGATACAGTATAAACAGTGAAACAGTTGGAGTTCTGTTATCACTAGAATATCACATTCCTCTCAGCAACTCAGATTCAAGGACTGAAAAGAACTGTTAAATGAATGATTAAAAAAATAAAGAAAATATATAAGTGTGTGTGATAATGTTTTACAATATCACTGTTATTACTGTATTTTTGATGCTCCTTTGGTCTCACAAGAGACTTTTTTCAAAAATATGAAAAAGAAAAGTACTGACCCCGAACTTTTAAACAATATTTATTTACTTACTTTCTCCAAGAACTATGGTTGTATCATGGTTGAAAAATAACTGCATACAGTTTTGGAATTAAATAATGACCAAATAATGTCAGAACTTTCACTTTGGGGTGAATTACCCCTTTAAGTGCAAGCAATTAGAAACTAGCCGTATCAATAGGAGCTTTAAGGCACTCTTCTTAAGAGAAGTCAAGCAGCAAATTGCTAATAAAAACAAGATGCACTATCAGCTCATTAGCTCAAGTGTGAAAAAGATATCTGTAAGAGCAGCCTGTGGGATGCTCACTGCAGTAGCACAACACATTAGTCCTGACAGCCGGCATGCGGCAAGGAGACCCCTGACCTGCTGCTCAGACCTCCCCACTGACTCGATCACAGTTACGGCCATTAAAAGGGTTCCTGTTTGCACAAACCGCTGCACTTGTAACACTTTTGCTTTAACATTCTTTTTAGTTCAAATGCCAGTTGCATGGCAAAGGGACCACAACTATGTTTCTGAAACTGTGTGCGTGCATGTCTTTGACAGCATGAGCTTTTTGCCTATTGCCAGATGTCACTGATGGAAGTTAATGGACGATGACCCACAATATTCTTGTCACCTGCAGTCGCAATGAGAACTGATGAGTTCACTGTGTTGACATACCAAGGTCAGCGCTCGTGTTTGTTAACCCTTGTTCTTCTAGTCCTGTTCTTGATGTTGTCATTTAATTACAGTCTTTTTAAGGCAAGTCAGTTCACAAATATTAGCACTTTGGGAGCACCAGTTAGATCAGTGGACCAGAATGCTGTGCAATTCTTAATGTGAATGTACTATAAATACTAAAAGAATTCCACTGGTCTGGAAAAAGCAAAAAGAAAGCCTAACCCATTACACACTCTGTGTCATGCGCTCCATTCATTGCTGTGACTTGTCTTTTTTTTTTTTTTTTTTAAGACTTTCTACTTGTCTGCTTTCTGTATGCCTCATCATTCTAGCTGAATCCTATCTCACATCACTGATGCCAAGAGAGAAGAATGGCCATTGTTGTCTTCTCATGTACTTTTACCACCTTGCTGCTGTCCTTGAGTCTTATCTCTCATTCTTTTACTCTCACTCTCACTCTTTTCCTTTTTTGTATTTTTTAAAAAGAAAATAATACTTTTATTTGGCAAGGACAGATTAAATTGATCAAATGTGTCAAAGTATTTCTGTTTGAACTAAAAATGCTGTTATTTAACCTTACGTTCAACAAAATCCCGATTAAAGTATATCCATAAACATATTAGGCAGCACAACTGTTTTCAACACTGATGCTAATAAACAAGTTTTTATTAGCATCAATGCACCAAATCCACATATTAGAATGATTTCTGAAGAATCATCACAGAGTAGTGACTGGTTCACAATTTTAAAATATTTAAAAATAAAAATACTATTTGTGGCAACTTGCCCCAATCTCACTTATTGCCCTCCTTCTGACACTGAACGCCATATATTCCTTCTCTCATTTGCTAATGTCTTCAGTCATCAAGCGTACATATTAGACACAGTTGCTCCTCCTCTTCCTTCAGCTAAATAAATCAACACCCACCCTTCCTCTCAATCTCTTGCCGTCTCTCTCACGCTCTTCCCTCTTGTGTCCTATCTGCCGTATTCCTCCCACTCGGCCAGTGTCACTATCCCTGGGTTGTTTACACTTCCCGCTCTGTTTTTGTTTAGTTGTTTCAGCACGAGCTGCGACACAGGAGGCTCAGCTGGATAAAACACAGTCAGCGTACGGTCCTGATTATGGCAAAGCCAATCTGGACGTTAGAGATAGTACAGCAGCTTACGGGATTCACTGAGTCATACGGAAGCCACATCACACTCAACACCGACTTCAAAGTTTATTCATCAGGCTTCAAAAAAGTCTTCCATCATGCTAATTTACTTAAATACTTAAACTTAGAACTAACTTTTTTTGTCCGTGAAAAGGGCTCTATGGATTATGACACTACATCGTGGGTGGCTCTTGTGAACAAGACCACAGATAACATGAGGATCAGGACGAGTGTTTTTTCAGTCCTTTAATAACTTCTGATAGTGCTAGCGCATCATTTTCATCTGGAAGATTTTGTAAGCATTCGCTCATCTTCAGTGTCAGATGTGTAACAGACATTTGGAAAATCCTTAAAGGGGACATTGAAATACAAAATCTGCATATAAATATAAATGTGTCTTAGCAGTGTGTGGACATAGCCACCATACACAATTCAATTATCAAGCGGTTTAGATTTTCTGAGCAGTATGACATCATATTGCTCAAGCCCCGCCCACAACCACTGACGGCCTGTTCTGTATTAGCATATTTCTGCCCTCAGCCAGTTGTACGCTGTCTGCCATTTTCTCCGCACTCGAGCAGCTGTAGTGACAACAATGTCTTGTAAGCAATGCATGTGTTTTGTAGTTGGATGTAAAAGTGAACATAAGAGTCTTCATTTTCTCCTGATATCAGAGGCATTGAGGACGCAGTGGATTAGTTTTGTTTTTGATGGTAAAGCCACCGAATACACAAAACATGAAAGAGAGGGGCAGGGTGAGCAGAGCTCATTATCATTTAAAGAGACATGCATTGAAACATGTCACTGTGAAGACAGCTGTTTTTGACAAGGTACACGGGTGTAGTTTTACACGACCGTTGAGGATTTTTATCCAAAGTATGTTGCAGACATTTCATGAAGACCCTAAAGAATCATACCAACTTGTGAAAAATAGGCATCTGGTTTCCCCTTTAAGATGTTTATGATATAGAATATACTACCAGTCAAAAGTTTTTGACTTTTTAATGTTTTTTTAATGAAGGATTTTTAATGTTTTTTAAGAAAAGTCTCTTCTGCTCACCACGCCTGCGTTTATTTGATCCAAAGTACAGCAAAAACAGTAAAATTTTGAAATATTTTTACCATTTCAAATAATTGTTTTCTATTTGAATATATTTTAAAATGTAATTTATTTCTGTGATCAAAGCTAAAATTTCAGCATTATTACTCCAGTCTTCAGTGTCACATGATCCTTCAGAAATCATTCTAATATGCTGATTTGCTGTTCAAGAAAATGTTTTATTAACATTATCATCAATATTTAAAACAGTTGAGTACTTTTTCTGAATTCTTTGATGAATAGAAAGATCTAAAGATCAGCATTTATCTGAAATAAAAAACTTTTGTAGCATTATACACTATACCATTCAAAGTCATTATAATTTTTTTCAGAAATTATAGAAATTAATACTTTTATTTATCAAGGATGCTTTAAATTGATCAAAATAAATTGATGATTAAAGACATTTATAATGTAACAAAAGATGTCTATTTCAGATAAATGCTGTTTTTCTGAACTGTCTAATATATCAAAGAAACCTGAAAAAAATACTACTCAGCTGTGTTTACTGTTTTTGCTGTACTTTGGATCGAATAAATGCAGGCTTGGTGAGCAGAAGAGACTTCTTAAAAAAAAAACATTTAAAATCTTACTGTTAACCTAAAATCTTACTTAACTTTTTGACTGGTATATGTATATGAACATGATGATCAGATGTGCTATCTGGGAAAAAGAAAGTTATCTGTTAGCATTCCTAGTCACTTCAGTTGACGACCAATGTGACTTGAAAGTCGGCAGACGGGGAAAAAAAAAGTGTTTCAAGTGTTCAAGAGCTGACTTCATTTTTTATTACTTTCAGCAAAGCTGTTTGTTTGACTACATTTGTCTAGTTAGTGTAGTTTAATTTTATTAAGTCTTTACCATTATTTAAGATTGAAATAAATCAGGGAACTAATTAATAAGCTGTGGGAAAAAATGCTTAATTCATATCACCAATATTTGTTTCCTCCATGCACGTCATGTGCTGGGCTTCATAAATTAGCTACTTTCTCAACATTGTCGCTTAAATGACTGCTAATTAAATCTGGAAAATCACGTACCCTCGCTGTGAACAAAATCAACCAATGTTTAATTTCTTAATTACCCTTGAACGCTCAGACGTGTTTTCTGAGTCACTGAAGCGTTGATATATATGGTAGAAAAACACTGTTGCTAGATCTAAAATATGAAAGATCACTTATATCATAGTCATATTAGAAAACAACTGAGGCATTATAAATTTAACAATATAAATTTCTGTAAAGCTGCTTTGAAACTATGTGTATTGAGAAAAGCACTATGCAAGTAAATTTTACTTGACTTGAAAGATGGCTTTCACCTTTGTGTTTCTACCCACCCTATTCTTCAATACGGATGTATGCCTCTGGGTGAGACTTCCTGTTCATTAGCGCTATAGAAAAATAACAAGAAGAATAACAACGTGCAGTAAACGGTAAAACTGTTCGCACTACAAACCAGTGTGTTCATAATTAAGATAATACATTAAAATAATATGGTAAGACACACCAATTTGCAATATCAAGCAGCAAAACAAGTCGTTTTGTACAGCTAAAAACAGCCACACCCACTCTTACTGGAAAAATAAGGTGGCTAGTTAGTGTTGCTCTACAGAAATGTAGCTTTTTTTTGAGTACCTTGCCCAAAATGGTGAATGTTTTTGTCGGCAGAATGGTTATCTATCACTGTGTGCTAACCAGTCGACCCCTTTATTTCTACCAGTAAATCACAAACGCCTATAAACATTAGAAATATAACCATAGACATCTGTAGGAACACTTCCTCTACTCAGCAAACTCTTAACTGAGCCATTATGTTTCATTTGTACCTCCTGTTTGTCGTATGGTTAGACAGAAGAGGGAGTGAGATACGGTGCTTCACATCACTCCCAGGCTGCATCTGCTGTCCTTTTGGAGCCAAACAAGGTACCTGAATGTCAACAAAATGAACCATCCTAAAGCCATCTGTTGTGGACGGCTGTCTTTTGGGTGAGTGGAAATCTATACTCCCATTTTATAGCATATTTCCCAAAGAATCGTAACAAGTCGCTATCCTTGAAGTCTGACCGTGAGAGTAAAGAAACACTTTAGTATGAAATGTGACATTTATGAATCAACATATAAAAACTAGAAGGAGAGATAGAGTGCCCATCTTCGTTGCTTTCGCAACAGGCCAGCTTAGCCCTGTAAAATTACATTTGCCCTGCGAATCTCCCCGTTGGGGTTATTATCAACACACATTCCTGCCTTGTTCCACTAACTCTGCCTCTATTGGCCACTCAGCTGGGCTTCCATTTTAGGAAAGGTTGTGGAGGGGAAATGATTGGTTTAGGCCTTTTCGCCTCTGGGACTTGGTGTGTAAGGCCTTAATGAAACACTGCAGGCAGCTTCCACATCATGCTCTGTGAAGGGACTCTGAGTGGCACCGGTGACAACTGTGGGCTCAGCTGTCTCAGACGTAGTCCGTCAGCAGATGTATGAAGAGAGAAAGGAGGAAAAAAGAGAGAGAGCGAGAGAGAAGCACTCATGGGAGCAAAGGAGTGAAGAGGAAGACAGGAAAATTAAAGCAGGAGAGCTGAGAGAGAGCAAATCTCTCACTGGGAGAGAGTTCGGAGAGGACCCAGGGTCTGGGGGGAAAGATAAAGCGTTCTTGCACCAACATTTGAAATAACTGAATGCATTTGCCTGTCATGTTTCCATATTACAAACCCTCCCTGCATGTTCTGATGTTTTGAAGGGGAAGACATGGCTTTTAAGAGAATCTCTGCATGTAATATAACAAGGAGAGCTGTACGTTAGGATCCTCGTACTTCAGTTTGGGCGATATCGCAGGACTTCTTAACGAATAGCTTATTCTGTTTCACAAGTAGCACTGTGCTACGCTCAGCTTTTTTTCCACTTCAAATTCTGATTGTATTTTTAAATGATACAACAGTCTTCCAGACAACCTGACAACTTGTATTTTCTGGCCGAGAAAAAATAGCGCTTACTAAGTAGAAATGAAAATGGGTTTTTGCACTGGTATTATACTCATCAAGGTTTGGCTGTTTAACATCGTTCAGTTGGCCCTTGCTAGATGCCTTGTCTATACACTTCTACTGCCAAATTTTTTTCATTAAAACCCATTTAAAAGTAGCTGTGTATTCAGGCAAAATTTATTTATTTGACAATGCATTATTATTACAGAACTTTTTTATTTTTACACCGTGTAATTTTAAAATTAGTAATTTATTATTTCATAATGCTTTTTATATTTATTATTTATAACAATAATGATAATAATAACAATAATATAAATGTATTATTTAAATCTGTAAATTCAAATCTGGACATCCTCTGCCAATCAAGCAAGTATTTATTATGTCCATATAATAATAATAATAATAATAATAATAATAGTAATAAATGTATTACTGTAGTATTTTATTTTTTTATTTTATTATTTATTATTTATTTTAATAATTTCAAGTCTCAAATCCGGACATCCTTTGCCAATCGAGCAAGAATTTATTATTTTAATTTATAATAATAATAATAATAATAATAATAATAATAATAATAATAATAACAATAACAATAACACATTTATTATTTAAAAAATGTATTTTTCTATTTATTATTTATTTAAATAATTTCACGTCTCAAATCTGGGCATTCTGTGCCAGTCAAGCAAGAATTTATTTTTTTTATAACAACAACAACAACAACAACAGCAATAATAATAATAATAATAATAAGAATAGATTTATTATTTAAATGTATTATTTAAATAATTTAAAGTCTTATCCAGGCGTCCTGTGCCAGTCAAGCAATTATTTATTATTTCCACATACTACTACTACTACTAATTGTTATTATTATGATTAAAAAATAAACAATAATAATAATAATAATATGTATTATTTAAATAATTGAAAGTCTAATATCCAGGTGTCCTGTGCAAGTCAAGCAAATATTTACTATTTTCACACAATAATAATAATAATAATAATAATAATAATAAATAAATGTATTAATTAAATAATTTAAAATCTCATATCCAGGCATCCTATGCCAGTCAAGCAAATAATTAATATTCCCATAAAATAATATTAATATTAATATTAAAATAAATAAATAAATAGTTTAAAGGTATTATTTAAATAATATAAAGTCTCTTATCTGGGTGTTCTGTGTCATGCAAATATTTATTATTTTCATATATGTGACCCTGGATCACAAAACCAGTCATAAGGGTTAGTTGTTAAAAATTGAGAATTATACATCATAAATAAGCTTTCCGTTGATGTATGGTTTGTAGGACAATATTTGGCGGAGATACAACTATTTAAAAATCAGGAATCTGAGGGTGCAAAAAAATCTAAATATTGAGAAAATTGCCTTTGAATAATGTTCTTAACAATGTATATGACGAATCAAAAATTAAGTTTTCATACATTTACAGTAGGAATTTTACAAAATATCTTTATGGAACATGATCTTTACTTAATTTCCTAATGATTTTTGCAATAAAAGAAAAATCAATAATTTTGACCCATACAATGTATTTTTGGCTATTGCTACAAATAAACCCCAGCGACTTAAGACTGGTTTTGTGGTCCAGGGTCACATATTATTATTATTATTGTTGTTGTTGTTGTCAATACATTTATTATTTAAATGTATTATTTAAATAATTTAAAGTCTCATATCCGGGTGTAATAATAATAATATATGTAATAATAAAAAAATGTATCATTTTTAATGTACTACTAAATAATATCCAGGTGTCCTGTGCCAATCCAACAGTGCCACTGGGATGAGTGAATGTGATAACATATAGCTTTCTCCAGCTTGTGACTACTAGGCTTTATTCGTTGGTCATACACAACCACAACACACACTCTTCACTCAACTTTTAATGAGACCCCTAAATGCCTGTCACTTCAACTACACACACCCTGTCTGCTCCTTCATTCTTTTTTCATTAAAGGGCAACAGGGCAAAAATGGGCCTCAAAGATGCCATCCTCCAGAAAAAAACGAAGAGAGTAAGAGAAGGAGAGGCATGTCTCCTCTGTCTACTGTTCTCGATCAATTGTTCATCTCATCCCCGTTCAATACACCTTTTTCAAATTCAGCCCGATAAAACTGTGGCCTGAACTTATGAAAGCGATATCAGAAGAAATTGGTCATTGCATATAATTGCTGTGGCTTGTTGTTTTCAGCCTGCTCTTTTGAATAACTTAAATAAGCTATTCAATGATCAAATTAGCCCAGATGAAACAGAATTGTGTTTGAAGCATCCTCTTTTCTCTTTTCAAGGGTAGGGCTGACTCACTGTTATTGGTGCATTGAGTCCAGACAGTTACACAATCGCTTTCAAATGAAAAAAAGCCGGTTGTAAATCAGCTATGCCTACCCTGTGCCTCCAGCTGCAGGTGGCTTTGCTCCACGTCCCTGACTGCGCCTTCAGCTGTTTTCAATGTGTAAATGCCGGGCGCGAAAACACATAGCGGCTATCAGACACCCTGTGCTCGAGGCAAAAAGAATATGATTTTTTTTGGTCATAATCCCCCTTCGTGTTCCCTAGTACGGGACTAATGATTCCAGGGAGAGGAGAAAATTGAGATGGTGGGAGAAGCATCCCAGCAAACGCTTTTCATTTTAGGTGACGAATCTTGCATTAAGTGAAGCGGGCTGCTTCTTCTTTTTTTTGACAAACTTTTTAGCTGTCTGGTGGGAATTGGCTCGGAGGATTGCTCCAGTTAGAAACGACAAAACAAAAATTAGAAGCATATTTTTCACACAGAAATAAGCGAGCCATGGGCCCACTGTCAACGTAATAGAGTTGATAAGGGAAATCAGAGAGGTATATAGAGATAGAACTTATTTCTTCTTTTATGAGCTCTGCTTGATGGATAAGACCGGGTGCCTGCAAACTACTCCAAGGCATTGCTTGGGGTAACAGATTGTGCCTAGGACGTGTATACTGTAGACTGATGTTCCTCAGGAGCTGCCTTTTATACAAGACGCTAACTGCATTTGTCTGCTGTGAATTCTGGGCCCATTATTTTCATATTCCCATAAAGACATGTTGCTGGCTGTGGCAGTCCATAACATTCATCCTGGCACTGCTCAAACCTCATAAGAACAGCAGAGACTGAGGGCTGTCCTACTCTGCCAGACTCACTTTTTGGAACCGGAATGATAACAACTCCATATTGAGGAGTGGGTAAAATATTGTGCGGATCTCAGCGCTGTTTGTTTTCTCGTTTTTGAAGTGCCTGACAAAGCTGGGTCGTATGACTACCCTCACACCCACACAATCTCTGGAGTGCTCATTATGTCTCTATGCTGATATCTGTAAGCATTCACTATTGGCTGTCTGGAACTACAATATACCGACTGCATGGAAAATTGCAAAAATGACAGTGCAGATGTGCAATTGAGCGCTAAGAAGTGAAGTGTAGTGGCACTGGAAATGGCAATATCAAAATAACTTTCAGAAAGATGTGTACAATTTTTTGACATGCACTATCATTTTTTTTGTGTACGTTTTCGAAAGATGTCTCTTATTCTCACCAAGGCTGCAGGTATTTGAAAAAGAAAGTACAGTAATATATTTTCGAATATATTTTTAAATGCAATTTATGTCATGCCAAGGCTGAATATTCAGCAGACTTCAGTGTCGCTTGATCCTTCAGAAATCATTTTAATATGCTTATTATCAGTGTCAAAAATAGTTGTGTTACTTTTGTGGAAGCTGTAATACGTTTGTCAGGGTTCTTTGAGGGGAAAGTTCAGTAGAACAGCATTTATTTGAAATATAAATCTTTTATAAATGTCTTAACTAAATGTCTTAAATGTCACTTTAGATCAATTTAATGCATTCTTGATAAATAAAAGTATTAATTTCTTAAAGGGGTCATCGGATGATAAGTTCACTTTTTCATGTTGTTTGAACATTAATGTGTGTTGGCAGTGTATGTGCAAATCTACTCTATAATGATAAAAATCCATGCAGTAGTTTTTAATTAATCTGTAAAAATAATATCCCCTTTTTCAAATCAAGCCGTTCTCAGATGCCTGTCGTTGTGGCGTCACACCAACAGAGGCCGCTCCCACGATAGTTAATTGACATGAGCTCTTACCTCAGATCAGCTGTAACAGTCCAGTAACTTTCCTTGTTTCAATGTTGGAACAGGGATGTAAGTTAGACAAGAATATCTCAGATTGAGCGATTGAGGTGTTGTGTTGCTGGATGTAATAATAAACATAGTGGTCGTCATTTACTCCACTATGACATCTGAGCCGCTGAAGATGCAGTGGATTACATTTGTTTGTGAATGGAATGCGCCTCACGATCTATATATATATGTCTATGTTTGCGCAAATCATTCGTGATCCAGCTTAAGTGAGTATAAGCGATTTTTTATGAATCTTTGCAATCACTTTTCCTGATAACGTGGTAGTTAGGAAGTTTAGTGGCTAAACGCAGCTAAATGCGGCTAAAGTAAACAAGATCATCATTCCACTGAGAAAAGAGAGGGGCGGGGCGAGCAGAGCTCATTTGCATTTAAAGGAACAACCCCTTAGAATGAGATGATTTTTGCTGAGCTCATTTTGACAAGGTAAAAAGGCTGTTGTTTTACAAAACCATTGAGAATTTTTAATCAAAGTATATTAGAGACTTTTCATTAAGACCCTAAAAGAATAATATCAACTTGTGGAAAGTGGGCATCCGATGACCCCTTTAAACAGCACCTTATAAATACTGTGGTACATAATAAATGAAGATTCAGTACTGTGGTACACTACTGGTCAAAAGTTTTTGAACAGTAAGTGTTTTCATTAAGAAATCTCTTCTGCTCACCAAGACTGCATTTATTTATCAAAGTACAGCAAAAACAGTAAAAATTTGAAATATTTTTATAATTTAAAATAACTGTTTTCTATTTGAATATATTTTAAAATGTCTATGATCAAAGCTACCTTTACAGCATCATTATACGCCAGTCTCAGTGTCATGTGATCCTTTGGAAATCATTCTAATATGCTGATTTCCTGTTAAAGAAACTGTATTAGAAAATATATTATTATTAATGTCAATATTTAAACTACTTGAGTAAAGAGAACTTATAGAAGTTAATGCTTTTATTTAGCAAGGATGCTTTAAATTGATCAGAAGTGATGATAAAGACATTTATAATTCTACAAAAGATTTCTATTTTAATAAATGCTGTTCTTCTGAACCTTCTATTCATCAAAGAAACCTGAAAAAATTCTACTCAGCTGTTTTCAAAATAATACTAAATGTTTTTGAGCATCAAATCAGAATATTAGAACGATATCTAAAGGATCATGTGAGTAGAGTAATGATGCTAAAAATTCAGCTTCGAAATCACAGGAATAAATTAGATTTTAAGTATATTTACATAGAAAACGGTTATTTTAAATAGTAAAAAATATTTCTACATTTTACCGTTTTTGTTGTACTTTGGATCAAATAAATGCAGGCTTGGTGAGCAGGAGAAAACATTAAATATCTTACTGTTCAAAAACTTTTGACTGGTAGTGTATATATAAAAGTACAAATTGTACAAAAAGTACAAAAAGTAAAATTTTATAGCATCTGAAACTATCATGGCACTACAGTGGTACATTTCTAAAAGGAAAATAAGTGCCGTTTTCTTGTACTTGAAATTAAATTATGTTTTATAGTCAAAACGAAACTTTCGCAGGGCTGCAATATGCAATGAACATGAAACATGAACAATGAAAAACTCCTATGAAGAGTAAATTAATTGCACACACAAACATATTACGTTCAAGATAAATTCATTTTGCAGTGCTTTGTTCGCTTGGCATGCTCATCCAAATAAAACAGAGCCAATTCTCACAATCTCTCTTTCTACAAGCTGCATCAGAAAGTAACAAAATCCAGGAACAAACCACAGAGGCTACAGACAACTGATTTTTATGGGTTGTTCTGGAAGAAGATGCTTGGCTTCTGAACTCTGGCCATGTTGGTGTGGTCAGTAGCCAAGTCAGAAACAGTCAGCCAATCCTTAATTCTTAAAGTTAGCATGAAATTAAACTTGACCCTGTGTACCTATTTAATACACATTTCTTTCAATGATTCATCAGTGCAAGTTATAAAAATATATATTTACTGTGTTAATGAGCAGAAATAAAATGCTAGTTAAAATGTGGTTTTACATGTAGGTTATTGGGCACTTCAGTGTAAAAATAATTGATTGCAGATTTATTTAGCTCAAGTCTCTGTGTTTCAGGAGAACTATAGTCGGCCTTGAATGCAAACCAGTTTGGCTGCAGTCTTTTCCAAGCCAATCAATTACTTATGGATAAAACCAAGTCCAACCCTATATTTCTCTTCTTCATAAAGTTTTACCCTGAAATGCGTCATGGTTTGTGAATGCTGTTTCATGCTGACTAATTAATGAATAGCAGGAGGCATGTTATCACATATATGGGTACATGATTAGGGAAGTCTTGTTAAGTTTCCTAAGATGTTTCTTAAGAAAATTGGGATGAAATAAAAAAAATTCTCTCCAAAGATGAAACATTCCAGTTCTTAGGTTATAAAACTGAGAATGTATTACACCCCAGTGATCATCAGAAGACACAACGGACCCTTTTCTTGCAGTCCTCCAGCTTTAAGACTTTGATTCTATTTGAGCTGCATGAGTATTCATGTTACAGTGCTCTGAAACAAGAACAGATTTACAGCTGTAAGGGATAGTTCACCCAAAAATGAACATTCTGTCATCATTTACTCACCCTCACATCGTTCCAAACCCTTTCTTCTGGAGACCACAAAAGAAGCAGTTAGACAAGATGTGAATCTGCTATTTTATGTACAATAAAAAAGACTGATGACCAGGTGCTGTCAAGCTCCATATGTCAAAACAATGGTGATAAAAGCATCATAAAAACATCCATATTGGACTACTTGTATTCTATATTTTGACTCAAAGCCATATGCTAGCTAATATACCTGTATACAGTATATATACAAAGTAAATTGCAAAGGAAACATGGAATCCAACCATAAAAACTGAATTTACTGTATAACATGGAATGTCACAGAATTCACCAAATTTTGGATGGTCTTTCTGTGTGAATGAATGGCGCGGACTCATGGTTTCGTTAACTAGACATATACTGAAGCGCGTGTGACGCTTGAGGTATTTTCAGCCTCTGCCGCCTCAATATATAAGTACATCAACACATTAACAATAGAACTGCTCTTAGAGTCACTTCATGAGCATTTTACCATTTCCTTTGAGAAAAACTACTGTCATATCATATACAAATAGAAATCTCAGGTCTTGATAGCAAAATAAAAGTTTGGCTTCACTTGAAGAAATTGTGACAAATATATTACTTGATGTATTCCTACTACTACTACAAAAATTTGTATTAAATTTTTAAGGAATATTTACGAAAAAACAGAATTTATTACGTGGAAAAATGTAAATACACAACAGAGTATTTCTGAAAAAATAAACAAATAAATATATATATATATATTATTAAATTAATTAATTAGAGATGCTTTTTATTATTAAATCTAATGAAACAATTAAAATGCAATCCAGAAAAATAATGGAGATCACAGAATTTGGTAAAAATAAAACTGAATTTGAGAAAACTTATTTTAGGGCCTTGCACCATGTCCTAACTACACGCGATGCAGTAAAAAGTATCTGTTACATGTTAATCAGAGATTTTGTCCTAAATAGCTACTATAGCGACACACAAAATTTCTATTTTAAAAAAAGTTTTTTTTTTTTTTTTTTTTTTTTCACAACGTCGCGGCGGGAACAACAACATTCAAACCAATAACAGTGGTAAACTTAGGTACTGTTGTTTATGTGCTTTATTCAAAGTTAAATGTGTCTAATGTGAGTTTGAATATCATTTTGTGTGACCTTTATAGCAATACTGAAAGCAACAACAGATAGTTTACCTCAGATCTTGAAAATAAAGCAAAGATGTATTAAAACTATGAACTCAGTGTGAACCAACAAGTGTATTCCATAACAAAGACAGTATTAGTCACTCTATACATTTAAGATTATAAACTTAAAATGATATTTGATTGATTATGTCGCGTTGCCGCGTTGCGCGTAGTGTTGTCACCCAAATTGCTTGTTGCTGGAATCCTGTTACGTCTTGTGTACTATGTGACTTTCATTTTTGGTTGAACTATTAGAATAATAAAAAAAATATAATCGAGGTTATAAAGGCTTGCAAACCAAATACAGCATTTACTGACCATGTTGTGTGTTTGATGGGGCATATTTGTCGTTTATGATTATGAGTCATTGTCTCTCATGCAAGAGATTGATTGACCCCACTGAAGAAGATCTCTCACTTTTTAATTACGAGTAATTGCATGTTTTCGTCTATTATTCCCCTGTTTATGTGTGTTGTGTTTAATTTTGGATTGCTGCGTCAAATGATTCCCCGCGCTTCCCCTGGCTGTGGCACTCATCCGCTGCGTGAGAGCCGTAATAATTATGGTGATTTTCACTGCTGCTTAAATGCGCTGAAATGCGAGATGAAGTTTAATAGCGCATGTGTGAGAACATATATTTCTAATAACGGCAATGCCACTGACAAGAGAGTGGAAAACCAACGAGCGCCTCTTGAATAATGTTTTAATGGCTTGCTGCAGTGTGTTTGCGTGTGTGTGTGTATGCGAAAGGCCAAATTTCTGATGGAGAAGCCTGTGTGCACAAGATGAGATGTTCCTCCATTCGACTGTGAATGTATTAGTAACTCATTAACACCAGCGCGCTGCAGTCAATATGCATTTGTGTCTGTTTGTGTGCACTGGGGTGAAAATTGCATCTCAAAGCAAATAAGATGCAGCCTTTTCAATTCAGACCAGCTCTAAAAACTTTCTCGGCCTTGTGTAAGAGGACAATCTCTTCTTGTAGAGTGCAGTTAGTTAGTACACCATGCACATATGCTTATTTATTTGTGCTGACTGATAAGGTATGATAATATTGGATGCTCCCGCATCTTTTTTCCTATGCCAATGTATGCACGGTGGCCCAGAGCTGAGCTCCCTCACCAATCCCAAGAAGTCAGAGGTGATAAGGTCATATAAATGGGCTGTGCTGTCAGTTATGCACTCTACTTAATCCTAGACACACACCTGACTGTCTCGGACTGCAGATTGAAGCTGGTCCGTTCTAACAAACTCCAATTATTTGAGTGTAACGAGATCCTGGAGTGCGGCGCTTCGCAGGCCCATCATCATTACCGTGGGGGCTGAGTGGCAGCAGAAAGCACCATGTTCCTCCTGACTGACTGCAGCCGGCGCTGCTTCTGACAGCCGACCACCCAAAACCGCACACACACACAGAGTAGCAAAACAAAATGCTTAAAATGCACACTTCATCCCTTTATTTCAGACATTCATGCTAATAGATAACTCAAGCTCAGGGAGTGGGGGGGGGATACACACACACACACAAACACAAACACAAACACAAACACACACATATATATATATGTATATATTAAGTCATATGCACTTCGTTGTAAAATGTATTATTATATGTATTATTAGTTAACAACTGGGTTATTACAGTTTCCTTCTATTTTTATTTTCTATTATTTTGTAATTTTAGTGTATTTTTTTAAATAATTAGTATCAGAGTAACACACACACACACACACACACATATATATATATATGTGTGTGTGTATGTATATATGTATATATGTATTGTTAGTTAACAACAGGGTTTTTACAGTTTTCTCTTTTTTCTTCTATTTTTTATTTTCTATTATTTTTTTATTTTAGTGTAGTTTTTAATATAAAATTGTTAGCTAAAAAATAGCTATTATATAAATTATATAATATAATAAAAGAAATTCTAATTTAAAGGATTTATTTTTAATTTTAGATTTAGCATTGTTTTAGTTTAGCAATGTGTTAAATAATATCAATTAAAAAGGTTTATCGGTCTGGTATTTTTACTATCCAGTGGTATTTTCCTGTTTAATGCAGACAGATTGTAAAGGTTTCAGGTTGTATAATACTTAAATGTATTTAAAAAAAAACAAAAAACAAAACAAAAAAAAACATATATGTATTCCCATTTATTTACATTTTTAGTTAATGACAGGGTTAATATAGTTTTCCTTTTTTTCTTCTATTTTTATTTTCTGTTATTTGTGATTTTAGTGTATTTTTTCAGGTGATAAATAAAAATAAGTAAATAAATAAATCCCCCCCATTTACATTATTAGTTAATGACAGGTTTATTACAGTTTTCCCTTTTTTCTTCTATTTTTATTTTCAGTTACATTTACATTTTTAGTTAACAACAGGGTTGTTATTGTTTTCTGTTGTTGATTTTATTGTATTTTTTTCAGGAGATATTTTATTTTATTTTATTTTATCCGTGTTAGCATTTTAGTGCTGCTACAGATAATGTTCTAACTATCACTTAAAAAAAGTTTATTGGTGTTAAAATTTTGCAGTCTGGTATTATACTATCCAGTGGTATTTACATTTTTAAAGCAGACAGGTTGTAAAGGTTTCACATTTTATAATACTTAATGTAAAAAAATAAAATAAATAAAAATAAGGCTACAAGCATTTAAAATTTATTATTTGTTTTTTAATACAGCAATACAGGCACTTAATACTGCACAGACTATGTGTTATGGCATCTAACTTGCATGCAAATATTATAGAGATCAGTCTTTCAGTTATGAACAGGATATAACTAGCACACACTCACATATTTAACAACAGAGTCAAGAGTAAAAAAAAAACCTTCAGCTGAGTGAGACAAGATCCCCACTTAACCGTTATATAATATATATACAAACAGAATGCTAGGAGGTAGTTGCTTGTTTAGATTTATGTAACTAAACTGCAATACTGTTAGTGTAACATAGTAAATCCCTCATAATGGCTCTGGTGCACGGTATGATGGGAAGCCCTTCAAAAAGAGCTGCAGAGTTGACATGATGCTCAAAGCTGATGAGTAATGTGACTTGTGTGACTTCACAATAGCTTTCACATCCCATTTCACACTATAGATTCTGCTGCTAGCTATAATATCTAAACTGGGTTTCTGAAAAACTGCCACATATCAGAGGGAGATGTGATGTAAGTGAGCACTAGTCCAATCGAGCCTTCCTTGGCACCGATTGAGAGACTAAGCTCATAATGTCCTCATTTGGTCTCTCTCTCTCGCTTAGTTATCATTTCCTCACTTTTCTTGTCTTTTCGTCTCAAAGGTGCACATTTGCCACTTATTAATCTACTGTAATTCACTTCCACAGTTTAATGTGCAATCAGGTCACACTTTACATTAGGGTTCATTTTACAGTTTAATTACATAAGTATGCAGTGATGTACTTTCAAATCTAATTAGTTGTGTTGCTTCTTGTAATTAGCGGTGCTTGGTAAGGCGAACGTCGGCATTATTATAGCTTGTGTGTTAGGTTACGAATTCGAACAGACATCTAACCCTAAATGTCTTTGACAGGTAACTCATCCTGCACTTTTTGAGCTGCAGAAATAAATGTGCAACTTGTTGAGAGCAGGTGTGATATTACTTTTTTTGTGATCAGGCGACTGTAAAATTGACAACAAAAATACTTGCATTAGTTATTAGCACCCAAATAATCTGATATTAATCAGACTGATGGCAGATAACAATATACTAAAAACCATGTAAAACAAAAGGCTAGTTACTCATAATTATTAGCGTACTAGCATAGCAAGTGTTACTGACAAACAAAAAGAGCTATTAGCTACCTGTTTTGTCTGTAATACTGGAACATTTGGGTAGGTTTGAGGCAAGGAGTGTGAAAACATATCAGAACTAGCAGTTCCCTGCGGTCCTGCCGTGTTTAAGAGCATATGTCTGCCACAAAGAGGCACATTCACACCTCCAACTATGAAACACACACTTGCTAACTCTGAATACATTAGCCAATCGCAGCTTGTTGTAATGTGCGCACACACCCAAACCTGAGAGAGTCAGTGTGCTTTTCTAGCTCTCTGACAGTGATATATATACCACAGTTAGATTAAAAACATTGCATTTAACAAAAAGGCATTTTAAGGTTTCCTAGCAGATGGCTAAAGCTAATCTGATGCTAACTGAATCCAAAATAGGAATCATGGTAGCACTGGCTTGGAAAAGTAAGGTAACATCACTGAGAGTGTGGCTGTAATAAACTACAAAATACAACACTTAGCATGCTAATGTCATTTGTTTTCCTCAGATGAGCCTTAGTCATGCTAGAAAAAATACCATTTTGAAAACTGTATTGTAGTAAAAGTATAGTAACCATGTTTTTTTGGTGTATTGATTACCATTTGTATAACCACAGTTTTACTACAAATACTATGGTTAAACTATGATTATTATATTAAAACCATGGATAATTAAAAAACTATGTTTTTTTTTGTAGTCAAACCATGGTTATTTTGTAAGTACAATTTTGTCACCACATTACATTAATTCATCATGTGCATGATTTTAATGCCTTAAAAAAAGCTTTTTGGCTCTTTTGGCTTTTGTCTTAGCTGGTTTAAGCTGGCCTCCCAGCCTGGCTAAGCTGGTTTTAGCTGGTTGGCCAGCTAGGTTCCTAGCTTGACCAAGAAGTGGTAAAAACCCTATTAAAACCAGCCTACAAACCAGCTATGACCAGGTTGGAAGACCAGCTAAAACCACATTGCTTGGGGGGAAAACCCCCCCAAAAACAGCTAAGCTGGTTTAAGATGGTTTTAGCTGGTCTTCCAGCCTAACCAGCTAATGAAGTGGTCAAAACCTCTCTAAAACCTGCCTGCCTCTAAAGCCTGCTGACCAGATAAAACCAGCCAACCAGCTTAGGCTGGTTTTATGTTTTTTTTTTTTTTAGGCAATAAAATCATGCACATGATGAATGAATGTAATGGTACAAAATACCATGGTAACACCATGGTTAAACTATCTTTCATGGTAAATTTTGTCACTAGATTACATTCATTCATCATGTGCATGATTTTAATGCCTTAAAAAAACCCTAAAACTAAAACCAGCCTGACCTGGTTGGTCAGCTAGTCTCCTAGCTTGACCAGGTATATAAGTGGTCAAAACCTCAATAAAACCAGCCTGCAGACCAGCTATAACCAGGTTGAAAGACCAGCTAAAATCACCCTGCTGAAAAAACAGCTAAATCCTGCCTAAGATGGTTGGCTGGTCTTAGCTGGTTTAGCTGGTGTCCTAGCCTGAGCAGCTAAGAAAGCTATGACCAGCTAAGACCAGGCTGGATGACTAGCTAAAACCAGCCAACCAGCTTAGGCTGGCTTTATCTGTTTTTTTTTTTTTTTAATATTAAAGTTAAAAGAAAACTAGATATATATTTAATATTATATTATTTTTTTCTAATGCATATAAAATATGTTGATATTTTTTCCATTTTAACACCACTGGAAATGTTGACAGAGCGAGTAAAAACTGAACTACTGAAGCAGAAAATATCCATTGTTGAGGCTTGCATGCATTGTTATATTTCAGATTGCTCCGTCAATCGCTTTCATGTCCTTTTTTATGCTTATGCTCTGTGTTTTGCTTCCCTGGCCACTGTCTGTGAGCAGATAGGTGTCACGAATACATCCCCCATCCAAAAAATCAACATTGTTAAGATTCTGTGATCTCATTCAATGCTGCCACTTTGCTCAACCAACAGTCATGTGTGGCATATCCAGAAAGAGAAGTGAAAGCCAACCTTGCTAATTAGTTTTCTTCTTTTTTGTTGACACACTTCCAGAAGACATTCTTTTCGTCCTACTTTACTTCTCCATCCTCCTCCTAATGATTGTCCAAGCGTTTCATGTTGCGAGGTGTTTGCAGTAGACCAAGACAGAACTCACACCTCCCGGTGGGGACTCCAAACACAGAGCGTATCTAAGCCGTCCTACTGCCACTGATCCAGATCCAAATAAACTATAAAACACATCTGCTTGTGTGAGCCAGCAAACATCAAGCAGTTGACCTACCTAGTGAGATAAACACATGCAGACGGGATGTATCAGCTTTGTGTTTGGGTCTGAGGCGTCTTTCTTGAGCACCAAGCCAATAAAATAATCAATGGGGATGAGGTACAGAGATGGCACGACTGGCTGAGAAGATAAACTGATGGTGATAATTTCATTCTTCAAACTTAGGGTTAGGGGATTGCTCATTTCACCTGGCAAACAATAAGTAATACATAGACCATCTATCTATCTATCTATCTATCTATCTATCTATCTATCTATCTATCGTTCTATCGTTCTGTTGTAAGTTCTATCTTTCTATCTATTGTTCTATCGTTCTGTTGTTATCTATTTATCTATCTATCTATCGTTCTATCATTCTATCATTCTATCTTTCTATCTATCGTTCAATCATTTGTTCTATCTATCATTCTTTCTATCTATTGTTCTATCGTTCTATCTATAGTTCTATCATTCTGTCTATAGTTCTATAGTTCTGTCTATCATTCTGTTATCTATCAATCTATCATTCTATCGCTCAATCTACCTATTTATCATCCTGTAGTTCGTTCTATCATTCATTCTATTGCCAATCTGTTGTTATCTATTTATCTATCTGTCTATCTATCTATCTATCGTTCGATCGTTCTATTTATCGATCGATCGTTCATTCTATCGTTCGATTGTTCATTCTATCTATCGTTCTATCTTTCTATCTATTGTTCTATCGTTCTATCTATAGTTCTACCATTCTATCTATAGTTCTATCTATTGTTCTATCTATAGTTTTATCATTCTATCTATAGTTCTATCTATCGTTCTATCTCTCTATTATTCTGTTGTTATCTATCAATCCATTGTTCTATCGCTCAATCTACCTGTCTATTTATCATCCTGTAGTTCGTTTTATCGTTCATTCTATTGCCAAATCTGTTGTTATCTATCTATCTATCTATCTATCTATCTATCTATCTATCTATCTATCTATCTATCTATCTATCTATCTATATCTATTGTTCTATCATTCTAGCTATCCATTGTTCTAGCTATTGTTCTATCGTTCTAGCTATCTAATGTTCTATTGTTCTATCGTTCTATCTATCAATTGTTCTATCTATCGTGCTATCGTTCTATCTATCGTTTTGTCTATAGTTCTTATATAATTATATTTTTTCATTATAATACAAACATTATAAGACGTTTTATTTATAGTTCTACCATTCTATCTATCTATCTATCGTTTTATCATTTTGTTGTTCTGTCTATCGTTCTGTTGTCCTATCGTTCTATCTTTAATTCTATAATTTTTATTTATTATTCATTCTGGTGCCCATTATATTGTTGTGTCTGTCTGTCCATCTGTCTTTCTGTCTATCATTTTGTTGTTCTATCATTCTATCATTCTCGCATTCATTCTGTTGTTTGTTCTATTATTCTATCTTTTATTCTTGCTATTATTCTATATGACCATTGAGCTTCTTACAATGGCTGTAATTTGTTGTCTTATTGTGCTGATGTGTAAATATTTGTGCGAACTTGTGATGTTCAGGTGTATGGTTTTGCTTTGGGTTAAAAGTCCTGGTTGTGCTAGTCAACTGAGCGTTTTTATGCAGATTTAATGTTTCTTCTACCCGCGCTCTCGTTTTTACCCCTACCAGGCTGTCATTTGCTTCCCTCCCATTTGTCTGTGGCCCACAGCCTCACTCCATCAAGCTATGATTGCTTTTTGATGGCTCTGCCGTTTTATTTCTCTCTCTCACTCTTTCCCTTTCTTCTCTCCCTCTCTTGCCGTTCTTCTGTCTCCCATCCTGCAATTCTCAGTCGCAACCACTTCAACAAGACAGCAAATGAAAACAGTGGAGAACAAAAGCGAAGGGGAAACAGTTTTGTTCCTATTCAATAGTGAGCCAGAAAGGGGCTGTGTTTTTTTATGTATACGACAAAGATTCTTTCAATGTTCCAGGTCTTTCTCCTCTCCCACCCATTTTAGAGCAAAAACCACCTGGGGTTCACTTAAAATGGGGAGAAACTTGTTATTAAATCACACATTGATTAGGAAGGTGTACCAAAAAGCCTCCTCCTTTATTGTATGAGATGGAGAGTTTAAATTTGAATTTAAATGGAAATACTCTTAAGTCATAATGTGTTCGGAGCTTACTAGTTCATCCCTGGTAATGTTTTAACAATGCTTCCTGTTCTTGAAAGTGGTGAATCATGTATCAGTGAATGGCTGCTTGATGCTTCTGTTTGGGTTTGTAGACTGTGAAGGCTGAGGGACTGCAGCAGTGCAGTGGTCTGGATGTCTGCAGCATTAGGCTCTGTCTCACAGCAAAGAAGAGGAGAGGAGCCTGGTTTGACAAGCTCTGCCTGGGGCTGTAAATCTCTGCTCTTTATGTTCTGGGGAAAAAACAAACCTTTTCAGAGCAGCTCAGAAAAACCAACACTGTCCATCGGTGTCCATCGAACCCATACTGGGATTTGTTTTGCTCGGCTCAGCTCTGCTTCTCTTTCTCAGGCTTTCCTTCTCAAACTTGCCAACTTTGTATGGCTCAGGATACAGTTTGCATGCACTTCATTTTGCACATCTGTATATAATAGAATGGTTTGAAGGGACAGTTTATCCAAAAATGAAAATGGACTATTTTAACAACGTCCTTACTATCTTTCTGAGCCTTGAATGCATCAGTTGCATTACTGCCTAGGCAGGGTCAGAAAGCTTTCCGATTTCAAAAATATCAAAAATATTGTTTGTTGTGTTCTTTTTTAATGTTCTTTTATATGATGTTGTTCATAAGAAACACTTAATTGGACAATTACATGATACTGTACATTTCAAGCGGTACTGTATCTTTCAAAGCACATCTTCTCATGTTCATTTATTTTTTTTTTTGTACTCTAACTAGTTGTAAACATCCTACAGGCATCTGTGTTTGCTGGGGTGAACTCCAGCATTATTTTTTTTTCAGTACAAGTGCACAGCCTGTTACACAAGCCTCTCCATGGATGTACAGCTAGAACCAGACAGGTATTAACACCGCTTCATCTGCTTCTTTGTCCTTCCTATTTCCCTTCACAACTTTTTCAGTGTTTTTAAAATGGCATCAGATATAGTCCTTGTCTCAAAGTCTGCATCCCATTTCCCTTCAACAAGTAAACAGTTAAAGGAATAGTTCACCCAAAATGATGATTTGTATGAGTTTCATTCTTATGCTGAACACAAAAGAAGATATTTATACAGTTGTTGGTCTCCACTGACTTCCACAGTAGGGAAAGAAATGCTAAAAAATGTAAAATAAAAATAATAAAAGTCAGGCCATTACTTTCAAGACCAATCATTGTGGTCATGTCGACGTACTCGTACCCATCTCTGCTTTAAAGTATATTGCTACTGCTTGATTGTATAATGAAGGCTTATAAAATGTATTCCTTCTATTTTCTACTTCATTTTCAGTTGTTTTTGTGCATTTTATTCCAGTTCAAAAACTGCACATTTCTAAGAAAAAAAAAAAAAAATCCCCATTCTGTTTGCATTATGCTTGACTGAGCAATTAAGGCCTCTCTCTTGTTGTTTTTCATAGAGTGTGTCTCATTGTGGTCGTCCACTGTCTGTGCATCTGACCACTGTGTCATTGAAATCACCAGGGAGGAAAGAACATCTCTGTCCTCTGAAGCTTGCTTTATTTATTCCATATGCATTTGCTATGAATGCAGATATTTGTAAATGGAATGATAAAATGCTGTGTGCTTGTTTGTTGGGACCAGGGCCTGTTTGGCAATGCAGTGTGTGCAGGATCACAAGGTTGAGTGACTCCGGAAGCTAGAAAGAGAGAGAGAGAGAGTGAGAGGCAGACAAACGAGAAAAAGAAGGAGGTGAAATGCGGATGAGACCCCGAAGGCTGATATGCATTAATGCCTCTTGGATGAACATCTCCACAAGCTGCACTAATTACTGTATAGCTTCTGCTTGCGATCAAGGTCATGGAAAGAAACCAGGAAGAAAAGAAACAGAGCTCTGCTTCTCATTGGCTGAAAGATGCACTGGCATTCAGAGGTTGTTTCTTGTTCTCTCACTTTTTATTATTTTTTATTATTGTGCTGAGACAAATATCACTATTACAAATGACATCTCAAATTGTATAATAGAATGT
Source organism: Labeo rohita (assembly GCF_022985175.1). NCBI lineage: Eukaryota > Metazoa > Chordata > Actinopteri > Cypriniformes > Cyprinidae > Labeo > Labeo rohita. The sequence continues at coordinate 23,795,177 of NC_066883.1, read as the reverse complement.
TTTAGTCTCAAGTGGCTCTTTTGGCTTTGCCAACTGAAGAGAATGCCTTGACTTTTTTATTTTCATGAATTCATTTGGTCACCCAACACTAAAAGAGCAGGTCATATGGGTTTTTGAAAAATATTTTTTTTTTCAGTTTGTAATGTAGCTTTTTCATCAAAAAAGTGCATTATGAATAAAGATATTGTCTATCTGAAGAAAAAGTCATTTCAGAATCACCTTAACGAGTCATCTTATTTTCAAATCTTCTGACATGTCGCTGAGTAACATATTAGCATAATCCCCGCCTGCCCGCGAAATACGAACACTCTGGCCTGTCCATAAACACTTCTGCTAGTTAGTGTGTTTACATCACGCCGAGAACACGCTATGTTTTGCACTGTGAAAGCAGGTTTGTTTTGTTTTCGTTGCCGAAAGATGATGATGTGAAGAATCAGTGGTTAAAATAATTTTTTTACATGATACACAGCAATACAATTCGAACCTTTTGTTGTGTGCTCGTCATTTTACAGAGGACTGCTTCTCTAATTTTGGCTTTTATCTTTTTAGGCTTCTAATCTTCTTTATTTGGACTAACAAGCGTCTCCAAACCACAACCTGTAAGTACGAGTAAGGCTTGGCAACACAGATGGTAGCTCACTAACTCTTTGTAACAATCACAACAGACTTGGCCAGCTGACCAATCAGAGCAGAGTAGGCTTGCGGAAAGGAGGGGTTTACAGACATTACACTCAGAACCAGTGTTGCGAAGTCCATGGTTTTCCCATGGAATTGGGCTACTTGTACACTGTTGCCGCGGGCTGAAGCGACCCCAGTAGCATCATATTTAGCCCCTGAAGTGCGAATTTACATGGGGAACCATGACAGAAAATGTCTATTTTATCTCCCGGAAAGTGATTTTTAACAGGGGACCACCCTCGGAACAAGATTGGGCTAGTTTGGAGTAGCAATAGGCAGGTTTTGTTATGAAAACCTGGCAACCCTGCTCAGAACTAATTTGAATAAACTGTTTCGAAATCATTGACAAATGATTCTATGTATAAATGTATATTCTAAAAAAAATATAATATGCATTTAAACCCACTGTAGGGGACTCCAACACTTTAGGATACTTTAAAAAACCATATGACCTGCTCTGTACATAACGAGATTGGGCTAGCTTTGGGTTAGTTTTGAGTAGCAACTGGGCGGATTTTGTTATGAAAACCTGGCAACCCTGCTCAGAACTAATTTGAACAAACTGTTTTAAAATCATTGACAAATGACTCTATGTATAAATGTATATTGTAGAAAAAATATAATATGCATTTATACCCACTGTAGGGGACTATTGACTTTAAAAAAACATATGACCTGCTCTGTAAATAACCTATTATGGTTAGCACACTGAGTCTAAAGATCAGAATATCAGACGTCAAGGGATCAGATGTTCCCGAATCCGAATACCCTGTTCAGAATGGTAATGACGTGTAATACGGAACTTACACTGTATATAAATTGCGGGCATCAGGAGCCGCTATTAATCACTTTTGAATGCACACCTGTTTTTTACTTTTACTTTCAAGATTCATGATCACAAATACTTGTAGTCTGTATTACGGAGCGGCAGTACTTACCACACATTTTACAAGATTAGATGTTTGCCAGTGGTGCTCAAGATCTGGCAAATTATTGGCCATCGTTCTATCAGTGATCTCTCCTTACTCCGTTTATGTGGTAAGTGAAATTTTATGTACTGTAACAGGCTACCACTAACAAGCTGCTAACCATGTCCATTTAGTGGCTCTGTAGAAAGCGTTAATCATTTTCTGTGCCTTTCTATTATAGAGACTTGGAAGTAGACATAGAACTACATAGCATATCGCAATCACTTACATCTTCCTAAAATATAGTCTCATATCTACCAGACCAGAATATAGAGACTTTGGGGTGGGCTCCTTTATCTTGGGTCAGTTTTTACACCCTTAGCAATCACTCAGAATTCACATATCGATGCCTTGAGTGTTTGCCAAGTATAGTGGCACCGCTCTTTTTTTAGAAACTGTAAAAATGTATTTGCATGCTCTTCTTATATGTCGTCCTACTTTACTGTCTCACATCCCAGTTCTTACACGCCCAGGCTCTAACTTGTTTTGACTGATAAATGAATTCAGACTGTAAAAAGAGCTGACCAAGCCTCGAGCAGATTAGACAAGCAGAGGGAGCCCAATGTGTTCATCAAGTCTTGCTTGGGCTTTCAGGAATCACAGTATCAAGGAGGGAATTGCGGCAATAAGAGGTTTGGTCTGGAAAGCAACATCGCCCAAATCCAATTCCACACTATCCTACTGCCTAGATAAGCAGAGGGCAGCATCTGAGGATGGCTGGAAAGTGGCCCTGTAATTCTTCTGTGTTGTTTTGAAGGAGGAGGGAAACGGGGAGCTATTCAGTGCTTTTTTTGTATAACAGCAGGCATCTAGTTTGTGACTGCACCTGATCGATATGTTTTTTTTTTTTTTAGGGGGTCGGTCGCCAAACACAATGACGAAAGGCTGGCAAGCACCTCATATAAGCACAGAGAAAAGGCTCTAAACATCTCTTTGGGCAGCACAATGGACGCTCTTTGTGCTCACCAGATTCAGAGTCAAGGGATAACGAGGTGGGGAAAATAAAAGGTGCTAGAAAGGATATTAAAGAAGAGGGAAAGTTTGGCCGTGACGCACAAATGTTTTTGTGATAGTTTGATTAGGTGTGTAAAAAGTTACTTTCTTTTTTCAAAACAGCTAGTATTTTTCACAGTAGGCCTTTATGTGACTGGAATAACTTCGGCGAGCCATATATTTGTTGGTCCTTTATGATTTCTGATGGGCATAATGGACAGGAAATTTATTGGCAGTTTCTGTGCTGTGTAACTATCAAAGCTATAGGTTGCAGTTAATTGACTGACTGTCATTCATGTCACTGGTGTCATCAGTGGGAAACCCATAACCGATAAAATCCATTATCTGCATGTGTGATAAACATGCACGCCTGTCACACTGCCTGAGAGATTTATTTCTCTCTCATGAGCAACAAAAATGACAAATCTGTAATACATATGTAGCACATTTCCCTTGTTTTTGCTGTAAATTGAGTGCAGTAGGAGATAAAAGAGAACCCATACAGCTCTCTCTCATGGTTTATTAAACATTCACCATGAAAACATGTTTTTCACCTGAGATATCTGCGATGTGTCATGCCTCATGACATAACAGTTCATTCACAGTGAAAGCAATAATAATGCAGCGTTTAGCTCATTTACAGACTGAAATTACATCTCAGGTGCCTGTGCTAACATTTCCGACTTGAAATTGCATCTGCATATTTAAATTTTACAGCATTTTAGTACACTAAGCCAGGTAGAAAATACTACCGCTGGAATTCCAGCATTGCTTTCAATTATGGTCCATGTAGCAGTGCCTAAAAACAAATCCCACTTGAGGTCAGATGCCGTTTTCTCATCTGGATCGATGGTGGCCACTCATTCAGGGGTTTATTCTACCTTTTTTGTATGTCACTGCACTGTATTCCCTCTGCTGATGACTACGGGAGCCAGCCGGCTGTCATGTTGATTAATGGAACAATAAAATTTACAGCCAGTGTTTACTTTATTCACCTCATGCGAGTCTGTTTTCAAAGTGCTCCCTTTTTTTTAAGCTCTACAGTAATTCTGCTGTCCTGTTCTATTGTTGTGTTGATATGGGAGAAGTAGTGATTTGTACAAGCTGTTTCCTTTTCCCTTGTCCGTATGCTGGAGGAGCAGAGCTGTCTAGACTCGGCTCTGCTGCGGTGGGTAGGGACTGTGCTGTGCAAAGCTCAGATGGCACAGCTATGGACCATGTGCTGTGTTCCTCTGTACTGTGACAGCACTGATGGTGCTGAGTCGAGGAGTAAAAATGAGGTTTGGGATTCAAATGCTGCATCTAATTCACTCTTTGCTAAATTCCCTCATTCACTAGCTTTGCAGGACAGCCTGTGAGTTTGAGATGTCTGTGCTTGTTGTAGTTCATTTCTGTTTGATTATTTTCATATGTGGCATTGCATTTTCATTATTTTCTTTAAAGGAATTGTTAAATTACTCTACAAGGTGATTAAAAACTGCTGGGAATGTGAGTAAGAATTGTGTCAAATGAAAAGTTAAAAGCCTTATTTGAAGGCAATTAGAATTGACCAAATTAGTGTTAAGTGAACAGAACTGTTCCTAACGTTTATTCAACACATTAATTCTTCAGTGAACTCATTAGCTATTGACACAATGACCGGAATCAGTACGGAAATTAAATTAAAGGGATAGTTAACCCAAAAATGAAAATTCTCTAATCATTTACTCACCCTCAGGTTATTCCAAACCGGTAAGAGCTTCTTTTTTTTCTGTTAAACACCAAAGAAGATATTTTGAAGAGTATGGGGGGGGAAATACTATGGAAGTCAGTGGGGACCATCAAAATATTTTATTTTGTGTTCAACAGAAGAAATAAACTTATACAGGCTTGAATGGTCTATTAATGAAGAAATATCATGTTTTCCACAAAAATATTAAGAAAAAATATTTTCAACATTGACTATAAATGTTTCTTGAGCAGCAAATCAGGATATTAGTATTATTTTTGAAGGATCACTTGACACACTGAAGACTGTTTAGAAAAGTTGGCTTTAGTATCTTTTTATTTATTTTTTATTTATTTTTATATTGATCTTCTATATTAGATTTTTTTTTCTAATATTTTAAGGTATAAAATAGTTTATTTTAAATTGAATATTATTTCACTATATCACTGTTTTAGATATATTTTTGCTCAAATAATTCGCTCAAATGGACCACAAAACCATAAAGGGTCATAAGGGTCAGTTTTTTGAAATAGAGACTTATACATCATTTGAAAGCTGAATAAATAAGCTTTCCACTGATGTTAGGATAGGACAGTATTTGGCCGAGATACAGCTATTTGAAAATCTGGAATCTGAGGGTGCAAAAAAATCAAAATATTGAGAAAATCGCCTTTAAAGTTGTCCAAATTAAGTTCTTAGCAATGCATATTACTAATCAAAAATTAAGTTTTAATATATTGCGGTAGGAAATTTACAAAGTATTGTCATGAAACATGATCTTTACTTAATATACTAATGATTTTTGGCATAAAAGAAAAATCGACGATTTTGACCCATGCAGTGTATTTTTGGCTGTTGCTACAAACATACCTTTTTGGATAATTTTCTGTAAAATTCCATTTAAAACCATATGGGCTTCCACAGGCTTCACACATTCTGAAAGCACAAACGCTTGTCCCCAGATTTACTGACCAATCTACTTTGCTGTCTGGGTCCCAAAAGACTCCGGGAAATTCAGAGTGTATCAAATGCAGAAGAATCTGCTATGTGCAGAAATATCAGCTAATTTAGACGTTTTGCACCCTGCAACACCCTTTCCTTTACTGAACTGCTCCTCAAACTCCCTTCAGTGATCATTAGCTGCTTTGAGAGTCCATTTTCAAAAGCACGGTCACACTGGTCAAGGATGCTCCATGTCATCTGACATACACACAGAGACACAGATTGACCCATGGCTCATTTAGCAGATATGCTCTCACTTCAAAGCAGTGGGCTTAGAGTACGTATGTCTTTTGTTTTCAGTGTTAAAAAACTTCTATGTATATAAAACGATGTGCATGCTACATCTATTAACCCTTTCTGACAGGCTAGATTTATTCATTGGTGAAAGCATGAGTCTTTCGCCCCGGTTCCTTCCTTTTCTTTTTATCTCCCTCACCTAACCTCTCATTCTAGTGGCACAGCACAGTCTATTAATCCTGTAACCTATGACTCGCTCACTTTCTCTCTTCTTTCAGGTTTGTCCATCATTATACCGTGTCTTTCTCTTTCATCTCTCTCCAGTCCCCTTTATCTGTCCCCCGAATCCCCAGTGTGAGGGCCGCCCAGGCGCGGGGAGTCTGACACAACAGAAGCTACTGGCAGTCTGCTCATTCATTTCCCCCTCTTCATTGCTATTTCTTGGAAGGGTGCTGGTCTCTCTTCACCGGCTGTACCTCGGGCTAACGGCTGGTAGAGTGTGAACGGAAGGAAGGCTGATGGAAACTGGAGTGGTTTCTGGCTTTGAAGCGAACATTTGAGGCACAGGCCAGTAAGATCTGACTCACCCTGGCCAGGCTTCCATTACAGGGCCTGATCCAATCTGTGGTGGCAGAGGAGTACTGTATCCCCCCCTACAGACACACTTCATCGATTGCTGTGTCAGGGGCCATATTATACCTTCCCCTCATTGAACTCTCATCGACAGGCCTTTCTCTTGTGTAGTTAGCCTACAGGATGACATTTATGCAGTAGCTGCCTGGGCGCACGCTGACAGCCCTGTTAATGGCTACTTTACAGATGGCATTTACTCCGCCAGCCCATTATCATCAGTACAACACAGCTTGATCACATAAGGGCATAAAAGGAACTGTTGCCATTGTTTTGGCCAGCGAATTGCCTGCCTGTGGATATTTATGCTCTGATAACCGTCCATTTGTTAAAAGCAAAGGCTTGATACAGCTGTCTTTTTTGTCCCTCTGTCCATCAGGTTAACTGCAGTGAATTACATGACACAGCTCTTAAAAAACTGAAATGGATGCTGAAATAATAATCGGGGGCAGAGACACAGCTGTTGTGTCCAAAACATGAATATCAGCTAATATTCTCCAAATTAAATCAGCCGGGCAGACACAGCATAACGCCGCAGCCAATTTTCAGCATTTGAGTATGAAAATTTGACATCCCTGCATAATATAATGTGCTTGTGGGTGTCGTAAGCCAGAAATGATGCTTATGATTACGCAAGGCGTTTAAATCACATTGGCTTTCAGAAAAAAAAAAAAAAAAACAACACTTAAATATCATAAAGCAGTGTCTGTTCCAAAACCTAGTGAAGCTGCCTTGTCTATACTCATACTGCAACAACTTGTGCTCCACATCCCATAAATTGTACTACTTGGGTAAAGCTAATTATAGCACTAAGCTAACAACATGATAGTCTAGCATAAAAACATATCACAACTAATACTGAGTGAAATAACTGACACTTTCTGTCTTTTGAGTCAGAAGTTGATGTAGAAACACAGTATTTTGTGTTTCATCCTGTTTGGAAGTATAAAAAGTAAGGCTGGGTAAAAAAAAAAATATTGATTTGTCGATTTTAATTGATTGATTAGTAAGATTCTTACAACCCAAGAAAGTCTAGCCTGTTTCCAGTTAATGAAAGGAACATTGTAGCACTCTTCAAATCACAATAAGCTTTGTGCTTTGTTACTTTTGATACGAAATAAACATAAATTGATCAGCTGACGTCAGTATTAGACATCAAATTAACATTGACATTAGACTTTGAATTGACTTTGGTCGTTTGGTCACTTAACGTCGCAATCGAAATTTAACCAAATATCAACGTCTTATGATGTTGTGTGCCTGCTGAGTGTTCTTCAGTATTTAATAGCCACTGCCTTATGTTTATATTTTAAAAAACTAATCGAAGTAGAAATATAATTATTTAATTACCTAATTTTATTATTATAAAAACTTGTAATTTAAGAGTTTGTATACAAATCAGTTCATTTTAACCTTCAATATTATAGTAATGCAGTACCAACTGACTCTCGTGTATATTTTACAGCATTAGTTGAGAGATTTTTTCTTGGAGAAGATTTGGCATGTACTGTACCTCATAAATATCCTAAATAAATCTGAAATCAAATCACAAGCTTGTGAATCAGAATCAAACCGAATTGTGAAATTTATGTCAAAGACCAGCCATAATAAAAAGTTTATGTTCAAACTATGATACTTTTATCACAAATTCAAACAATACAGTTTATCTGTGATACATATACTAATGCACACATAGTAGTCACTGTACTAATATGTGCATTATTGTATGCATGCATTAATTTGATTTGAAATCTTCTAATTCTGTCTCATCATGTCTAAAAATGTTCTCAGTAGCAAACTTTAAATGTGTGAGTGACAGTCGGTTTGAAATAGAAACACGATAATATCATTAGAACGGGCTTTCCATTTTGCTTTAGTGCATGAAGCTCAAAATGTGTTTCTGGTTCCGAGTGAATCAAAATGATGGAGCAGAGCATTTTCAATCAATATTTTCCAGTATTGAGTAAAATATAATCAAATTTCTAATAACATTTCTCCCGCCTGCCTTCTTGGTTGAGCATTTTCCCTGAGCTCTTTGCAGTGCATGCAATTTGGCTTAAAGTAGGTATCTTAGAAGGCAGTATAATTTTGCAACCTGCTGTTTGGAACAGCCTTGGCGTCAGGGACACGTCTGTGATGATTTAAATTGACGTCTAGTTATGCATATCACTAGGTTAAAACGTACATGCTCTTGAATGTACCTAAAGCATAAAATGTCTCCTCATCATGCCAGGCTAGAAAAATATTCCAGTGTAATTGTAATAGAAGCTTTCAGCAGCTGTTATACAGTAGTATGTGATGATCGTTTCACACTGTGAAGATTACATACACATGCTAACAAAACCCTGCGTGGCTAAACACACAGCTGTCACACAAAATGAGACGAAAAACCTTTTCTTTATTGAAATCAGTGTTGCTGTAAGCATTATACAGCTGCTCGCTCCAGGATGTGCTTTCTGTGGCAATTGGATGGCTGAGCCTTTATTGAAAGCAATAGCTGGTTCCTTGTAAATGCTTAGAACTGTAACGCTCCCACCAGTGGTGAGTTCTCAGTGGAATGATTTGGTAAATTTTAAACCCACAATCCAGATGGTTGCCGCGGCCTCTCTCAGGATGCATTAGTCATAAGGTAACATTTCTGTCACGAGTGCCGAGTCTCACGAGGAAGCACCTTGTTAACTGATGAATTCTGCTTGTAGATTTACTCTTGGCTCCAAAGTGGCGGTTTGACTTGCTTTTATAACTGTAGTATACTAAACGCACCCCGCTGGTATTTTAGGAGGGGGATGCCGCTGATATTTACAGAGGAGTCCTCCGGCTCTGACGTGTCCTCGCAACCGTCTGGCATTTTACTGCTGACAATTAGGCATGAAGTCTCAGCATGCAGCATTGTAAACAAATGCAGCATAATGTCAAAAACAATGAATCTGTAATAGCTAGCCTTACTCCGCTGTTGTTATATTAGCTGGCAGACAGTACAGAAAGTACAGAGTTCAGATTCTAAAGTAGACGAATGAGATCGCATTGCATTGCGCTGGAGATCTAATGGTGTCATCTCAGGTCAATATGTTCCTTTCTGTTGGAGGTCAGGTATTATGTACATGCTAAACGGATATTGATTTAACCTCATCTGGTAGGTTAATTTAAAATCCATTTGTAAGCATTGTAACAAAGTGTGTTTATTGCAAAAACAAACCATTTTTAAATCATCAGTAGTTTGTCTTGTTTTTCAGTAGAGGTATTCTGATAAATGATAAACATCATTTAAACAAGATACATTTACTTGGAAAGCAAGATTGCAAAATGACTGTAATATGCTGTATAATATATATAGTATATTAAATCAAATATTCTTTGTACTGCATTGCGAATGTGCTTTTTTTCTCTTGTTGTTAGCATAAACATTATTTTTTGTTAGATTTATGCCAAGATTTATGCCAAAAAAAAGTCTCACATTATTTTAAGATATATTATTCTGTATTTTCTAAAACATTTCATGCTATTTTGTATTTTTCAATTTATCTTGTGTATATTTTCAGTAGAAAACAAGACAAAAATACTGGATGAAAATTTAGCAATTAATAAATGTACGCAATTACATTAAGTAATTTGTGTTTCTGATAAATGCATAATTCCTGAATCGGACACAGCAATGTTGTGCATGCAACAACAAAGTAAACAAAAACTTAAACCATAAAAATCTTGAAGTAAAATAAAATAAAATACTATATTATTTCAGCTGTTTGCCAAGGTAACTTTCATTTAGATTAACTTGATACTAAAACTGTTCTAAGACAACTAAACCTGAAATAAATTTGAATTTAAAAAAAACATCTAAAAATAACATATTCAAAATATTAATAAAAACTATAGTGTCAATGATACTAAAATAACACTGGCATGCATATAAATTTGACTGTGGTGATTGGTTAATGCATTTCTATAGCTTTAGACTAGCTGTTCTGTCATAATTTTAAAGTCAGAGGTCATAAAATCAAGATCCCTGCTTATCAAAAGCCAGAGGAAGATTATTGAATGTTTAATCCGCAGATGCGGTTCACTATTAGTGCCAAGCTACTTTTCCAGATTCAGTATCTCTATAATGGATTACCAATAAGACACTGTATCTCTCAGTGGGAAAAAGATCACGTTAATCCAAGAAGACATTCACACTCTTCCTGAGGGAATGAGAATGGAGGTGAAGGAAGGAGAGTTGAGGCTACTTCAGTGTAAGGAGGGATCAATAGTAGGGGAAAAGTGGGTTAGTGCCAGTACCCCAGAGAGAGGACGTGTTGACCATAGTTAACATTGAAGTGTAGTGGCAGCCATCTGGAAAGGGATGCTTGTGACAGGAGGGGGCAAATAGGCGGTAGGGAATAGTGAAAGGATTCGTGTTTGTGGAGAGAGTGAGAAATGATCTATGCAGAGGCAAACATGAGGGATGGAATATGAATTATGAATCTTGGACTATTGGCTTGCGTTCTGCAGTTCTAGCCCAGTCTGTTGGACACACACTGCAGCTCTCTGCTCAGCCCTCTTTAATCTCAGCCCTGGAGGTCATTCCTCTCTCCTTCTAGAGTGGCAAGTATAATGAGCGGGAATGAGAGGGAAAGTAGAGGAGAACGGGTGGCGAATGAAGAGAGACCTAAATGAAAACAGGTGCCTGTTTAACACCTCCTGCTAGGCTACAGCTGTGCTATATTGGATTTTTACCATGTTAGCTCAGAGATGAAAAGTCAGAAATAATTTTTGTTCACCTCAAGCAATTTTAATGTCAAATCAAAAATGTTCCCCTTAAGAGGCAGGATCATATTGTATGGCTTTGGTGTGAGAGTCTGGCATGGGAAATATAGTTATCACCTAAGTGACACTGCGTCCAAGAATTTCTGGTTAGATTTAGTTTTTGTAAATGCTTGGTCAGGACCATCATGTGAGTATTTTGAGCCAAATTAAGCATTTTATTTAGAATTCATGCAACATGGTTGGGTTGTACAAAAACACAATTCTAACGTATCTATGATCAGTGTTGGGGAAAGTTACTTTTAAAAAGCAATGCATTACAATAGTGTGTTATTTCATAAAAAAGTAACTAATTTCTTTAGTTAGTTACTTTTTATGAAAAGTAATTCACAACAATATTGCATTATTCCATTAAAAAGTAACTAATTGCATTTGAGTATTGCGTTACTCTGTTAAAAAGTAACTAATTGCATTAGTTAGTTACTTTTTATGAAAAGTAATGCGTTACAATATTGCATTACTCCATTAAAAAGTAACTAATGAAATTAGTTACTTTTTATGAAAAGTAAAGCATTACAGTAATGCATTACTCCGTTAAAAAGTAGGCATGCATAAAAAAAAAAGTAATAAAAGTAACGTTAAAAAAGTAATGCATTACCTTTTGTCAGCTGAGCTGGACTTGCTTATTTGTTTTTAATAAACCCCAAAAGTTATTTATTTTTGGCAACCATAAAGACCCTTTCACACCAAAAGTAAAATTAATAATCCTCAGGCTGAAGGAAGTGCCTTAGTCTCTGCACTCACTCCTGATTTCTTTCAACATGGGGACAGAAAAGCTGCCAGTCAATAACTTGGAAAACTAGTAATATTTCATTGTAAATTTAAAAATAGTGTGTTACTTTACTAGTTATTTGAGAAAGTAATCTGATTACATAACTAGCATTACTTGTAATGCGTTGCCCCCAACACTGATCATGATTGCTACAGAAAAAATACCTTTTTAAAGGAGCCGAAATTTTGATATCAGAGTTGTCATGTTCGACTCACATGATAACAATCCTAAACAAGCTTTTGCAAACCCTAACCCTAACACTTTTACAAAAACCAGACTAACCAAATAAAAGAAACATTTCTGAATATAACACTATTCAAAGGCACCCTTTAAAAATAGCTAAACTAAGTAAAATAATTTAAAAAAAAATTGTTAAAAAGAGCTCAGTGAGTACATCAACCCATAAATCTCATTTCGAGATACCTGTGAACATTCAGCTATAAGTAATATGTGGTTTCCTGATGGAAGTGCTGGGTTTTCATCAGTGTTCATAAATTATTCAGTCCTTATGACGACTGATCTGAGTTGCTGTTTTGTAGCTCTGATGGTAACTGATAAGCTTTAATCTATGGATGGAAAGCATATGCTTTAGCTAACTGCTAATGGAACAGCATGTCTGAATGATCATGCTTCCAGATGGCGTACGATTGTATAGCTTCAGAACTGACAGCATTTAGAAGTCCTTCATACGTAACACAAATCTGATGTGGACTTAGAAAGTACACAACTGGCAAGGTTAGAATAATATGCCATCTGTGGCTGGAGAGTGAACTGGAGATTTCTCTGATGATCCATTAGTTTGCTCTGAAGTCCATTTGCTATAATACCACCAAAGGCCGTCATTGACCCTCATGTGTCACATGTGTAATAAAGCTAGTTTGGATTGCAGAGCGATGGGCTTTAGCATTAGCTTCTGAGCTCTTGTGATATGTGCCGTGTCATTAATGTACAATCAGGCTCTGGGTTAGCAAGAAAAGGAGGAAGCTTCAAAAGAGCTCTTCCCTCAAGTAGATGTGAGAGTGTCATTGGTAATCGGATTTGAGGTTGGAGGGATGCATGGCCTTGAATATTACACTGCAGGCTTCTGTGCTTTAATAACTCTCAACTAGAATGTAGTAATAGTAGTAGTACAAATGATCTTTCTGTCATCATTTGCTCACCCTTATGTTGTTCCAAACCTGAATGATTTTCTCTCTCTTGTGTAATGCTGCTCTTTTCAATATGACTACAAGCTGTCAAGCTCCAAAAATGACAAAATAGCTCAACAATATTTAGTTTCATATTTTAGTTTTGGGTGATCTATTATTGCCTTAAGTACTAAAACTAACCTTAACTATTGGGGGTGTTTAGTCTTTGATAAAAACATGTTTTTCTTAGCTTTTTGCTCAAAATGTTGCTTTTTTTAATAAAACTTACTTGCATTCAAGTTTTGATAAAAAAGAATGCTTGAAGCTAGAACAAAACAGATTTCTTTTGTTTATTTTTGTTCTTTTTATGTTAGTTCTTTATTTTGATGTATTGCATGTTCAGATATTCATACAACAAAATATTCTAGGGGCCAAACATAACAAATTATTTTTTTATGTTTTTTTTTTTTTTTTTATAATTTTGAATATTTCATTTTAGTTAATTTTTAATTTGTATGTTTTATTTTTGGGTGAACTATTCCCTTAAGTACTAAAACTCATCTTCATTGTTGAACTAACAGTAAAACTAACTCTCCCTGGTGGCTAGCAACATATAACAAATTGGTAACTCTTTATTTTAAGGACCAATTCACATAACTTTAGACTTAAAAATCACATATTAATGCCTTATTCTGCATGATCATATTTTAAATTCTTAAACCCAATACCTAAACTTAAAGGGGTCATCGGATGACCATTTTCCACAAGTTGATATGATTCTTTAGGGTCTTAATGAAAAGTCTATGATATACTTTGGTTAAAAATTCTCAATGGTTGTGTAAAACAACACCCTTTTAACCCTGTCACAATCAGCTCTGCAAAAATCATCTCATTCTGGTCGAGGCTGCTTTAAATGCAAATGAGCTCTGCTCGCCCCGCCCCTCTCTTCTCTCTGTAGAGTGAGAGCTGCTTGGAGAGATTGTTTACTTTAGCCGCATTTAGCCGCGTTTAGCCACTAAATTTGCTAACTAGCACATTATTAGGAAAGGCGATCTCAAATATTCATAAAAAAAAATAAAATAAGAAAACCCTTATACTCACTTCTGCTGTACGTGAAGCTGGATCCTGAATGATTCGCGCGAACATAGACGGATATATGTAGATTATTACATCCAGCAACACAACACTTCAATCGCTCAATCTGAGATATTCTTGTCTAACTTACATCCCTGCTCCGGCATCGAAACAAAGAGGGCGGACTGTTACAGCTGATCTGAGGTAAGACACTGGTGTCAATCAACTATCGTGGGAGCGGCCTCTGTGGGTGTGACGCCACAACGACAGGCATCTGAGAACGGCTCGATTGAAAAATTAATTAAAAACCACTGCATGGATTTTTATCATTATCGGGTAGATTCGTATGTACACTGCCAACACACATTAATGTTCAAACAACATGAAAAAGTGATCTTAGCATCCGATGACCCCTTTAACAAATAACTTGCTAACTATTAATAAGAAGTAGTTTGAGGAAAATTTTCAGTTAATAGTGAATATTTGTTTCCTATTCTAAAGTGTTACCACCACATTGTAGTTTTAAACAGTGTTAATTTTGTCAACGAATACGACGCCGAAAAATATTTGTTAGCGAACAAACGTTGTTTGACGAAGACAAGACGTTGACGAGCTAAAACTAATATCTGATGATAAAAATTATGACGAAACTTATGCCGCCTCTTCGTTAACAAGACGAGACAGGACGAAAATGTTATTTGAGGACTACCGGACGTTGAAAATACATCCTATAGGCTAACTGTCCTCTTTCAAAATGTGTGTCTCTGTCATTAGATTGCAATTGGATAAGAAGCGTTTGCATGTCTAGTTTCAGCATGGCAGCCGTAATAGAAAGATAGACTACCAAAACATGAACTTGCGATCTGATACAATGGCCTCAGCACCTGAAGGGTTAGGGATACAATCACCAGATGTCCTCAGTAGTTCAGATAGTCCCCCCCCCGAAATTGTCATAATTTATTCAAGTTTTCGTAAATTCAATCCTTTGATTTGGTCTAAAGTATTAGTTATTATTTTTGTTTGAAGACTAAAATAGCTACCAAAATAAATGTTGGTAACTGCAGTTTGACTAAAAGTAATGACTAAAAGTTGACAAAAATACAATGACTTTTCGTCGTCTAAAACTAGACTAAAAAAAATGACAAAAATGTGACTTCGACTATTAAGTACTTTAGTCTGAAGATAAAGACTAAGACAAAATCAAAAATGCCTGTCAAAATTAACACCGGTTTTGAATATTTAGTATTTAATTTTACTTTAATTTATTATTGATTTATATTAAGTAAATATTTTACTTGTTTTTTTTATTTCTTCCATTATTCTTTATCTTTTTTCTCATCGAAATGAAAAATAAATTAAAATATTTACCAATCCCAGTGATATGAATTTCTTTTAATTTCAGTTAATTAAAATTCTACTTGCTTGCATTCAAATTCAAATTGGAGATGCATCCTGTTTTTGAAATTGAATGAGCATGTATTTTTTTTTTCAGTATTAAAATAATAAAATTTTCTTAAAATTATTGAAAAGTAGAAATTTTAGTATTTTAGTTTATTAGTTATTTCACTATGTCATTTGTTAGTTTTATTTATTTATTTATTTATTATCCCTTTAAGTGTTAAAACGAACCTGGTCGAGCTAACAGTAATACTTATGGCCACTGACCCGATGACCAGCAATGTACAAAAAATGATAGATAGAAATTTTAATGTAGCGTTGTTGTTGTTTTATAGCATTGTTGTAGGTTGAACTGTTCATTTCAAGTCTTAAACCTTAGTAGTTGAACTAACAGTAATACTAATGCCTACTGACAGCCAGGAACAACAGGTATCTTTAGCTTCCAAGAAATACAAGACGGATAGTAATAGGGACAAATCATATGAGACATATTGGCAGTTCTCCACACATCAGAAAGCTAATTTCCTAAGTCTGCTTTGGTTCTCGGGTCTCTGGAGGCGTGTAACGCTATCATAGTTTGCATGTTTCTGCAGCGTGTGGTTTCTGAAGCATTTCAGCTGAGGTGGCTGGAAATGAGGCTCTGTCAAGAAGCAAATTTGCTGACTCGGTCTTCTGCTTGACATGCCGCTGCACTGATATGCTTGACATCGCTCAAGTGAACATAACAACAGCAGTTTTCTTCTGAAGTTTGTATAGGAGAGATAGACGCACGGGAGAATGGCAACAGAGATGGAGGAGGAGATACACTGCAGCTAGCTTTCAGATGCAGTATCTGTGGATGACAGTGCATATGAGGTAATGTGTCAAAGATAGCAAGGAGAGACAGAAAGATCATGTTTCTTAGAGTGCAGCTGCTAGCGTAATGAGGGGTGATGAATGCCTCTCTCTAATCACTCTTGCTGTGTTTCAGAAAAGATGAGGAAAAGTACATTAGAGAGCCGTGGTGTTTTTATGCGGCAGCAGATCTTAATCAAATCAATGAGGAGCACTTGAAAAACCGTGTTATCTAAACAACAAGAGGTAAGCAAATAGCTCAAGAGCCCGGGCTTTTTAGACGCTGCTTAAAAGCTCACGGAGTCAGGAAATCAGAGAACTCATTTGTAACCCTCACTTTCCGAACCTGAATGCTAATGGATGGGGAGGATCTCCCAAGGAGTGATTGAGAAGGTGTAAAGAGCGCATTTGCTAGTTAATATGAGTAAGAGTGAGCGAATGAGGGGACTGGATGGATGAAAGGGTGGGGTAGTTTTCCTGTTATGAATCAAAGGAAGACAAGGCATCTATAATATATCTTGTTCAATTTCAAGGTGTAGATTAGCGCTCCCTCGGTGTGACTTCAGATACTCTTTACATAATTAAGTTGCGTTGAAGAACTTGAGAGCGAGTCTATTCTCTTATTCCGCCTGATAATGGAGATTTATTATGAGTATCGTTGAATATGAATGATTTACACTGGTCGACCACTTTAAAGGAACGGGAGAGTCAAGGAAGATGGAGAAAAAAGAAAGTGGCTCTGTGTCAACTTTCAGTATCAGTTTTAAAAAAAAGCCATAGTAATACCCAGAATTCACCTGTTTTGAAAAGTGGTGCAAATTTATGAATTTCAAGGATTGGCTCCCTTTCAAATTAATATGTCTGTCTGTATGGCTAGATATTATTCTTTCATTCTATTGTTCTGTCTATCATTCTATCCTTCATTCTATTTTTTATTCCATCTGTCTGTATGTCATTCTGTCTATCATTCTGTCTGTTGATCAGTCTATCATTATATCTATTGTTCTATCATTCTAATGTTCTATCTATCGTTCTGTCTATCCTTCTATCCATCGTTCTTTCTAATGTCTATCTATCATTCTATCAGTCTATATATCATTCTTTCATTCTGTCTATCATTCTGTTGTTCTATCTGTTGTTCTGCCTATCATATTATCCATCATTCTATCTATTGTCCTATCGTTTCGTCTATCCTTTTATCGTTCTAATGTTCTATCTATCGTTCTATCAGTCTCTCTGTCATTCTTTTGTTCGGTCTATCATTCTATGGTTTTATCATTCTGTCTGTTGTCCTAATGTTCTGTCTATTGTTCTAACTATCATTCTGTCTATCATTCTATCATTCTTTCTATCGCTCTGTCTATGCTTCTATCGTTCTAATGTTCTATCTATCATTTTATTGGTCTGTTTATTGTTCTATCTATTATTCTGTCATTCTGTCTATTGTTCTATCTAATGTTCTATCTATTATCCTGTCTATCCTTCTATCGCTCTATCTGATGTTCTATCTATCCTTCTATCAACCTATCTATCATTCTTTCATTTTGTCTATCATTCTATCTATTGTTCTAATTATTATTCTATCTATCATTCTATCATTCTGTCTATCGCTCTGTCTATCGTTCTAATGTTCTATATTGTTTTATCGGTCTGTTTATCATTCTATCATTCTGTCGTTCTGTCTATTCTATCTAATGTTCTATCTATTGTTCTATCTATTATTTTATCTATTATTCTGTCTATCTTTCTATCTATCGCTCTATCTGATGCTCTATCTATCATTCTATCGGCCTATCTATCATTCTTTCATTCTATTGTTCTATCATTCTATTGTTCTGTCTATCGCTGTGTATATCCTATCTATCGTTCTAATATTCTGTTTATCATTCTGTCGTTCTGTCTATCCTTCTATCTGTCGTTCTAATGTTCTATCTATCGTTCTGTTGGACTATCATTCTTTCGTTCTGTCTATCAATCTATCTGTTGTTCTATCTATCATTTTATCTATCTTTTTATCGTTCTGTTTATTGTTCTAATGTTCTATCTATTGTTCTAACTGTCATTCTATCATTCTGTCTATTGTATGTCTATTGTTCTGTCTATTGTTCTATCTAATGTTCTATATCTATCTATCTATCTATCTATCTATCTATCTATCTATCTATCTATCTATCGTTCTGCCTATCGTTCTGTCCTTCTATCACTGTCTTTTTGTCTGTCATTCTATTTGCTTGCTTGTCTGTCTATTGTTCTACAATTCCGTCATTCATTCTATTATTGTTGTTTTTTGTTTTTGTTTTTTTAGAATTTTCTCTCATCTAAATTAAAAAACATACATTCTTCAATCCCAGTTATATGAATTTCTTTAAATTTCAATGCATTTTAATTCTATTTGCTTGCATTCAGATTCAAATTGCACTTGCATCCTGTTTGCTGCCTGAATTCAAATTCAGGAATTTAATTTGAAAGGTATTTTGAATTCATTTCTGAATGCTGCAGAACCTTGCTGTACTGACCCAACCTCTAACTAATTCCCATCACACCCTTCTTCGGCCCAGCGAAAATGTCCAATATTGCTCTTGATTTCGGTGAGAGACGGACAGACAAACACAGAAGAAGCTGGAAGCAGTGAAAATCAATTATGTCAGCCGTAAGAGAGAGTGGCGTACTCTCAAACCGAGCACGGCCGTCGCCGCTCTGAGCAGGTTAGCTTTAATCATCCGCACACCCTCAGTCCCATTCACTGTCTCGCCGCTCTTAGCCGTAGCCCTTAAAGCTTTTGATATGGATACGTCTGCAGCCTTTCTCACTGCTCTTTTTCAGTTTGCAGTCTCTGGTTTAAGAATTGATTGCTCTTGCTTTGGCCCTCTGAATTGCTGCCTGGAAAGAGGGCTCCCCACTCATTCAGAAAAAAACTTGCATCAAATCAAATGGAAATCTGCAAGAAGTAGGGAAGAGAACGGATGGAGCCGACCTCACTCGATGATGGAGGGCATGCTATACTCTGTCCCATCATGTCTGTGATTCGTTATGTGGTCACCACCAGCAGTGACGGACAGGTGGCTGTTGTAAGGCCACGACCCATAACAGTTGTGATGTAAATGAAATACCAAAAGCTTGAAACTCTGTTAACTTCAGATGGTAATTGTTCGGTTGGACTGCTTGAGAAGAAGTCAGCAACTTGATGCTCATCGGATCTATTTATTCATTTGAAAATATTTAACATATGCAATTTGTTCATACATTTGTCTCTGTCGTTTAATTTGCCTATCTTTGTTATAGCATTCATCATTTATTTCTTCCATTATTCTTTATCTTTTTTCTCATCTAAATGAAAAATAATGTTAAATATTTACCAATCCCAGTGATATGAATTTTAATTTCAGTTCATTAAAATTCTACTTGCTTGCATTCATGTTCATTATAATATAATTAATTGTTTTCTTAAAATTATTGAAAAGTAGCTTGGATGTATATATAGAATTTTTATAACAGAATTTTTATAATATTTAATTTAGAACAAAACTGCTGCTTATTGATTATTTGAAAAAAGGTCAACAAAATCAAGGTAGTGTTGTTGTTATTAACTAATCCTATTCAAAATGTCCATATAATTAAATGCAAAGCTCATGAAATTAAATATAAATATGAATAAAACTGAAAAAAAGTTTAAATGTAAAAATGCAAACACACACACACACACACACACACATATATATATGTATATATATATTTAGTTTATATCAATTTTTTAAAGTACTAACATTCATAAAACTGAAAAAAGTTCAATAAAGATGCATGTATACATTTTACAGATATAAACATTTTTATTTAAAAAAGTGGGAAAAAATATATATTTTTATAAAAAATCTAAAACATTTTGTTAAAGGACTAAAATTCATAAAACTGAAAAAAATCTATATATTTTTTATTTTGTATTTATATATAATATATATAATTTTTATTAAACGTTTGGAAAAATATATATATAAATTTTACATTTTTTATTTTAAAAAATATTTTAAAAAAAGTTTGTTAAAGGACTAAAATTCATAAAACTGAAAAAAAAAAAATTAAAAATCTAAAAGCAATAAAAATGGTAAATGCATGTAAAACTTGAACTAAAATTAAAATGAAAATCAAAATATAAAAATAAAAGCTAAAATAAATACCACAATAGTATAAATAATCAAAAATAAGACATATTGTGTGGCTAAAGAATAAAAAATACATAAAACATAAAATAATATAATAGAAAAAAGCATATAAAAAGATTTTTCGTGGTCGCTCATATACATCATTGATCCGGACGCATGTGGCACATAGGTGTGTGAATGCCATCCTTAACCTTACTCATTGGCAGGTGACTGCATAATACAAGGCACAGAAACAGCAAAGAATAAAGTCTTAAGTGTGACTGTAGTGTTCAGTCATCCTGTGTCAATCTAAATGCTTCTAAAGTGAGCAAGCTGTGAGCATTGTGAGATGAATGAACACAATATGGCCCTCTCTTCGCTCCCACCCTCCTAGCATTGGGCTGTCTAGACAGCGTACAATTGTAACATTACAAATCAATGATTCACCCAAGGCTCTGCTCACGCAGAGGTAGAAACCTATATTCCTAGGAGACCAGAATGGATTTGATCACCAGCTTTCCATCGCACAGCCCTCGTGTCAGTCAACTCTCTGATCTCTATAACACTAAACTTAACATAATATGTGCTTTTATCATTCACAGTGGTGCACAGCAACGTCCAGCCATCGTACTGCAGAGAAGTGTGTTTGTGGGAGAAGAAAGGTCATTTGAAGAGCAACGCCAGCCTGGAAAAGCAGAAGCTGCCCATGAATTAGTGATGGTGTTGCTCTTCCTGTACTCTCCAGAACACACACGCACACACTTTTTCTCTCAAACTCAGTCGCTGATGCTTAACCCGTCTTTTTCCAGACCCTGCCAGGATATTCCATGTAGATGAGGATCATGCGCTGCCCTCCATCCACCCCTCGACACACACGCTTCCAGTTCTGGCCTTTCCTGCCTGTGTGTTGACATGCAATTAACTGGAGCAGAAATGTAGGTTTAATATTTAATCATTCATGAAAAAATAAAGTTCTAGGAAAGAGGAAGGTGGCTCTTTTAGTATGCACACTCCCCTGGCCTGCAGATTCTCTCATGCGCTTTTTCTTTTGCTCTTTTTTTCCCCCATTGGCCTCTCTTTTCTACTCTCTCTGGGGTGTATGTTTGTGTGTGTTTGAGAGCTAGAGAACGAATTTGTTTCATGTGCATAAAACAGAAGGAGACAGTTAGAAGCAGAGCGTTTACAGTGAGAGGAGGGGGGCATCTGTTTGTTCAAAACTGTCAATACAGACTTTGTCTACCTTTCTGTGATTTGCCCTCCCTGTGAGTGCACAAGTTGTCTTAGCTGAGCAGTGTGTTGCAAAAATGTCCTTGAGGAACAAGGATGGGTGCATGATATATGTTATAATATTGTGCTTAACTGAAGCAAGTGAGATGTTTTTAGCTCTGACAAGGGAAGAAAAAATCTCAGTGGAGGGTTTGCATTCACAGTGATTGAGGTTACTGTACTATTGGTTGCCAGTAGAACGATGTTATTCTGTTTTGACAAGTCAGTACATTCTGTCAGATGAACTCTTTTGACCTAAAATATTTACTTGAAGTGCCCTTTGAAATTTCAAGTTCGTATTTGAATAATTTAACAACATATTTGCCTCTTTACAGTTCTCTGACATGCAAGTAAACAAAATATTTCACATTTTTCAAGAAGAGTTTTACCCTGATTGGTCCCACTTTAAACTAGGTGGTCTTAACCACTATGTACTTGCATCAAAAATAAGTACAAACTGTTGTCTTCATATTGTATTGCAAAACACCTTTGCTGCTGTTAAGGTGGAATATGGGTCAGGTTTGATTGTATGGACAGGTTTGAGAGTGGGTTAAGGTGTAAGGGAATGGTCAACAGTATAATCATAAATGTAATTGCAGAAATTAATTACAGATGTAATTACATGCAGGTATTTTATTAAATATACAGTTGAGATCAAAAGTTTACATCCCCCTTTCATAATCAGCAAAATGTTAATTATTTTACCAAAATAAGAGGGATCATACAAAGTGCATGTCATTGATTATTTAGTACTGACCTGAATAAGATATTTCACATAAAAGACGTTTACATAGTCCGCAGGAGTAAATAAAAGTTGAATTTATAAAAATTACCCTGTTCAAAAGTTTACATCCTCTTGATAATTAATACTGTGTTGTTACTTGAATGGTCCACAACTGTGTGTGTGTGTTTTTTTAGTAATAGTTGTTCATGAGTCCATTGGTTGTCCTGAACAGTTAAACTCCCTGCTGCTCTTCAGAAAAAATTCTTCAGGTCCTACAGACTCTTTGGTTTTCCAGCATTTTTATGTATTTGAACCCTTTCCAAACAATGACTGTTTGATTTTATGATCCATCTTTTCACACAGAGGACATCTGAGGGACTCACCTAGAAGGTTCAAACGCTCACTGATCCTCCAGAGGGAAAAATGATGCATTAAGAGCCAGGGGTGAAAACTTTTGAACAGAATAGAGATGTGTACATTCTTCTTATTTTGCCTAAATATCTTTATTATTATTATTATTATTATTATTTATTTATTTATTTAGTACTGCCCTTCAGAGGCTACAGAAGATAGTTACATGTTTCCCCAAAGAAAAAATAAGTTACATTTACCCTGATCTTCAAATTCTAAAAGTTTTTACCCCTGGCCTCGTTTGACCTTCATTGTATGGAAAACAAAATAAAAAAAACAAAAACAAAAAAGTGATTCAACAAGTGAATTATGGTACATTATGTAAAATGCACCCTAAAATCTTGTCCAGTTGTGGTCAGGAGAACCCAAACTAATCCCAGGATTCTAGTTAAGGCTACAAAATCCATATGTTGTTGACTTCCATTGTATGAAAAAAAAAAAAAAAGTTTTTTTATTCCATTGAAGAAAATAAGTCAAACATAAGTCGCGATGTGAGAGTAAGTAAATTATTGCATAAATGCTCCCTAAAGTTTTGCCCAATTGAAGTCAGGAGAACCTAAAACTATCCTAATTTATCCCAGGCTTCCAGTTCAGGCTACAAAATCCATTTGTTGTGCAAAATCCATTGACTTTCATTGTATGGAAAAATAACTGTTTTGTTTTCCATTGCAGAAAATAAGTCAAACATAAGCCACAACATGAGAGTGAGTAAATTATGGCACATTGCATAAATGTTCCCTAAAATCTTATCCAATCATGGTAAGGACAACCCAAATCTACCCTAATTTATCCCAGGCTTCCAGTTCAGGATACAAAATTCCTATGATGTGAAGTTCAAAACAGTGTTGTTTTGGACCCCATTCACTTTCATTGTATTCAATAATTGTTTTGTTTTCCATTGAAGAAAATAAGTCAAACATAAGTCACAACGTGAGAGTGAGTAAATTGTGACACATTATGAAAAATATGCCCTAAAATCTTATTCAGTTGTGGTCAGGAGAACCCAGCCTAATTTATCCCATGCTTCCGGTTCAGGCTACAAAATCTATAAGTTCTTCATGGAATGTGCTTTGAAATGCATATCAAAATAATAGAAGAAAAGTGAGTTTGAAATCGAGTGCACAAAATGAAGTGCTGACTTTACAATTCCTTTGACGAAGTGTATGTGCATTTTATCAGTTCCCGCGTTCCCTGGGAATCAAACCAATATTCTTGGCATTGTTAGCTGCGTGCTCTGGAGTACAGTGTTCAAAATGTCATTACTGTGTCACCTCAGCATCAGAATCACAGGTTAATTCCCTTTGCTCATTTCAAGTAGAACATTTCTTTCACTTCCGTGGGTTGCTATCACGAGAAGTATGTGTGTGTTTATATGAATAATCATTTTCATGTTGAGAAGGATCTCTCTTAGAAGTTATTTCAGCAAGGAGGTGACTAAAGTAGGTGAATATACAGTCACTCAGTCTTCGTGGAGACAGGCCCAGCGATTGATTTGCACTCGGTTTGATAAACGCAAGATAGTAAATATGCTGAGAGGACAATACATCCCTAAACACATTCAGCATCCAAAAGAATCAATAGAACGATGCTAAAAAATCACTTCTTGGCAGAATAATCTTTCTTTGGTAAACATAACCAAATCGTCTATAAACACGAAGGCATAAATGTCAGCGAGTATCACGATCGTCTTTTTATATCAGGATAAATCTGTTTATCGATTTGATTCGGCATCATTCAGCAGGAGGCAGTACGGAGCCCAGCTTAGCCTAGCATATTCAAGCACACATGAAGATTAGTCTTTGCTGTCAGGCCTCGAAACATCAGTAATTTAATTCAGAAGAACCTCAGGTAGAAGGAAGAAAGCGAAGAAGGCTTTATTTGTTGATTCTTGTTGTCGATGCCAGCATGTGACGCTGATACGTCTCTCATCCAGTTCTGAGAACGCATGGCTAACCTCACTAGCGTGCTGTGATTTTCCCAATTCCGACAGTGTCGGTAATTTCATGTCAACATGTTCACTCTGACGCTGATGGACATATTCACTTGCGGTCGCAGCTGACTTATCGTTTCAGCCAGTTGGGCTTTGTGGGTGAGAGAGAAGGGAGTGTTAGATGACCTTGAGGGTGAAAAAGAAACACTTTTGCCACCCTGCCAACCATCTCAGAGCACACAACCCTGACACCCTCTCCGAGGAGCCTCGTGTCCTTGAAAAAACTTGTCAAATCCTCTAGTCAGAGAGCGTGAGCTGAGTGCCAGTGAGAAAGGGCCAGTGAACGTTTTAAGGAATCTACAGTACTGGCAGAACTCGGATTAAACCAGGCCAGGGAAAGATCTCTGTGAATTGGACAGGACAGCCACGAGAGAGCCATGCACACTCCCGAGGATGAGTGGTTGGCTTTCATGGCTTCCAACAGCTACTGGACTCTTGATTGCTAGAAACCAGCCCTTCACATCCCAGAGGCTCTTTAAAGCTGCCCAGATCTTCTGGAAAGACTAAATCGGTTTATACTGTGTAGATATAATGATATTTACAAAAGAAGTTTTGTTTTGGATCACACTGTCTTTCATTGTACTGTATTCAAAATATCTTGTTTGGTGTTTCACATAAGAAAGTCACTCAAAAAGATTTGGAATGATATAAGGGTCGATAAATGATGACAACATTTTCATTTTTGGTAAACTATCGCTTTTAAGGCGGCATTTAAGTGCAAAATGAAATGCTGTTTCAAAAGATGCAGTGTCTAGCTGTAACTCCCTAAACACACTGTTTAGGTTTAGCTTTAAACCCGAAACTACTCTAATTTATCCCAGGTTTCCAGTTAGACCAGTGGTTCTAAACCTTTTTGACTCAACAGGCCTTTGACAAACACAGTATTTGACAGCCCTTATTAGGCTTCTTTTGGTATGTCTAAATTGAGAGTATTTATATTTTTTGTTAATTAACCACAATTCATTTTTGCAATTCCAAGCAATTCAAGAAGTGTATGTTCTTCAATAAAAACAATAGTTATTGAAGGGGAAAAATAAATACGATTTTAATTTAGATATTGTTTTTATGTGCTTTTTACAACCTGGTCAACCTGATGAAAATGTACCTTTGGTAACATTTTCACAAGATGTGAAATACATAGCGCCGTGTACATTTCGTGACATATTTGATGTGAAATATATCCAATGTGTGGCGCTAACAGAATGTTCGTGTTTTCCCCTGGAACAAATTAACGTACATATTTTGACAAGATTTTTACCCAAGGATTCCAATTTGTATTTTGCACCTTGCGAAAAAAATTCTGAGGCACGTTTCATCATGAGACCAGGTAGGCTTTTAAGCATTTTAATTTAGACTATTTTAATATATTAATAATAACCTAAATGATAAGTTTTGTCATGAAACTAGATTATGCAGACTGATGGGTCATTAATGCAAACTGATGATATTCACAACATTAAACTACCTGGCACAAGCTGATTAATTCATGTTGCATACACAGCCAATGAGCTTGCTACCTTACATTTTAATGGCTGGTTAGCATGCACTAGAGCAGGGGTGCTGGAGGGCTGGTGTCCTGGAGAGTTTAGCTCCAACCCAAATTAAATACACCTGAATCAGCTAATCAAGCTCTTACTAGGCATACTAGGAACTTCCCGGCAGATGTGTTGAGGCACGTTGGATCTAAAGTCTGCAGGACACTGGCCCTCTAGGACAGAGTTTGGGCACCCCTGCTCTAGGACATTTCGCATTGCACTTTCAGAGTTCCTCTGAAAACCTCCACCTGTTTAGATCTGCTACAGGTTATTATATATGCTATTTGTGCAGCAGCAGTATGTCTTAAAGGGGGTCATCGGATGCCCATTTTCCACAAGCTGATAAGATTCTTTAGGATCTTAATGAAAAGTCTATAATATACTTCGGTTAAAAGTTCTCAATGGTAGTGTGACAACACCCTTTTTTACCTTGCCAAAATCAGCTTTGCAAAAATCATCTCATTCTGGCTGAGGCTGCTTTAAATGCAAATGAGCTCTGCTTGCCCCGCCCCTCTCTTCTCTCTGTGGAGTGACGAGCATGTTCACTTTAGCCACATTTAGCCGCTAAACTTGTTAACTAGCACATTATTAGAAAAGGCGATCGCAAAGATTCATAAAAAAAAACAAAAAACCTTATACTCACGTCTGCTGTAAGTGAAGCGCATTCCCTTCACAAACAAATGTAATCAACTGCATCTTTAGCAGCTCAGATGTCGGGAGTAAATGACAACCACTACGTTCATTATTAGATCCAGCAACACAACACCTCAATCACTCATTTCTTGTCTAACTTACATCCCTGCTCCGGCATCAAAACATGGAGGCTGGAGTGTTACAGCTGATCTTAGGTAAGACGCTCATGTCAATCAACTATCGTGGAAGCGGCCTCTGTTGATGTGATGCCACAACGACAGGCATCTGAGATTGGCTAGATTTGAAAAAGCAAATATTATTTTTACAGATTAATTAAAAACCACTGCATGGATTTTTATCATTATAGGGTAGATTTGTACATACACTGCCAGCACACATTAATGTTCAAGCAACATGTAAAAGTGAACAACATGTAAAAGATGACCCCTTTAAATACTCACAGCACTGTATTGGCATATGTATTGGCAGTAGCAAGTTCCTGTACTTGCTTTGCAGCAGCAATAATCTTCAACAACAGCAACAACAATTCATCAGTGTAGCAGATCTATTTCGCCAAGACCAAATACGTTAACATTGTCAAATCCGTTACCATGCTAAAATCTTCCGAGAGTGGTCATGATAGAAATACTTTTAAGTCACCCTGGAGCCCCCTTGGATGATTTCTGAGGATCTCTAGTAGGCCCTGACCCCCTGGTTAAGAACCAGCTTATGAGTTTGACTAATTTAGTTGACTAGTTGTTCAAGCAAACCCCTGACAAATCAATTTTGAATCTACAGTAGTTTTGCACATGTACAAGTCTCCTAGCAATGCCAAGATTGAATTTTCAATTCCCATTTGGTGTAAAATGTAAATATCTGTAACAGTGTTTGTACTGAATAATGTTTAAAGGAAGAAAATTGATATGGCAAATATTCAGAAACCACCCTTTGGGACAGCTGCAGTCCCCAGACACTGGTTTTAGTCCTGTTTGTTGAGCTGTTTAGCTTAGAGTATTGTGTTGTCTCCATTCTCTGTTTACAAAGAGTATTGACACTTTCCAAATGTTTACTTTATCTTTGGTCCATGGGGAGGATTCTGTCTAATACAATTACTTTTGTCTGCTTTGTGTTTGGTTTCTGTCTTCTTATTGAGTGAAGCATTGACGTTGGCTTAATGCATCCAGTGGTAAACACTGTAGAGTCTCATTGTTTCTTATCTTGTCTATTAGCACTAGGCAGCTAGGTCTGTCCCTCCCACCTCCTCTAGTTGATACTCATGCACACATATTCATATGCACAGACACATCTTGTGCTTGGTGTTTTTGCAACATTCCACATGAGGACAAAATGTACTCAATTTGTTTAGGCCTTGCACAGCAGCTTCTGGCCACTAATAGCTCACCTTATCCAAACTGAATTAAGAGTTGAAAGGCCTGTGGAGCTCTACGAATCCCCAAAGACGTTGTGCTAAAAAAGCACAATGTCTTGGAACTGAAAAGCTTTTCTTTGGTCAATCAGTGCTGATTTGTAACACTTGCGTGGAAGCACCAGCGGATCCCCATAGTTTCAGGCTGGTTGAGACTTTCAGAATAATGAATTTTTAATGACGACCACCTACGGTATTTGTGGTACACCCTTTACGTGGGTTCTTGCAAATTATTTGGAGTCTTGTCGGGGGTATAGCGTCTGCAGACAATGACATATGACTTTAGTGATGTACTGATGGTTCATTATGCTAATTAGGCTGTAGCTGTGATCTGATTCACAGGTTCCTATGCAGGATTCCCTACTTCCTACACACTAAAGAGGGTATTTCTATAGAACTTCACTTACTTTGACAAAATAATTTTTTTTTACATTACATTAAAATATAAAAGTGTCTATTATTAGTCAAGCAAAATGCCGTTCAGAGATATGCGGTCAGTAAGATTTGAACATAACTTTTGTTTACAGACTGATTGATCCATTGGGAATTTTGGATCCCATTTTAGGGCTGTTTGAGACAAAATGGCAGTCGGTTCCTCTGCGGTGCGTGCTAGTGGACCAGGTCGACTGAGCTCAGCGAAGCTGTCGCAGCAGGGGCTCCATGCCTGCAACTTCTCCAGGTCATCTGCCATACTTGCATTTGTGATGAAATATTAAAGACAGGTTGATCTCTCTCCGTCTCTCTTTTTCTCTCTCTCTCTGTCTGTCAACCTCTTGCAGAAGCTTATAGCAGAGGTGTATTTGTCATCTCAGCAGTTCAAAGCATAGTCCAGGCAGCCAGCATCCGTCCGGCAGAGGAGAGCTGACATATTTAGTGGCACAGATGCATGAAAGAGCTTTGTTTTGGTAGATTCACAGAGATGAAAGGTATGGTGTGGACAGAGGAGGAGAAGGGCTGGAGAAAAGGTCAGGGAAAACTTCAGGCCGACCTACACGCATGACTGTCACGCATAGAAGTGAAATAGCAAAAATGTGAGGAAGAAGTGCTGTGTCCCAAAACACACCTACGCCATCTCTCACAGAACTGTCACGTTGGCATAATTATACACTTTATTCTGAATCTAATGTTACATAGTGTTATTTGTGAAAGTAAGTTACTAATTACGTCATTAAAAAAATACTTAAAGCATTTATTAAGCTTAGTTATCTTTAAAATCAAAAGATGCTACTTTTAGTATTATTTAATGGACCTGAGCTAGCATGAGCTAACAATGTACGGTTGTATTTTTAGTAACTAATGTTAATAAA
Source organism: Labeo rohita (assembly GCF_022985175.1). Classification (NCBI taxonomy): domain Eukaryota; kingdom Metazoa; phylum Chordata; class Actinopteri; order Cypriniformes; family Cyprinidae; genus Labeo; species Labeo rohita. The sequence continues at coordinate 23,765,528 of NC_066883.1, read as the reverse complement.
TATTTACTAATAAGTAGTTAACTGATGTGACCTTATTGTAAAGTGTTACCTATTTTTCTCATTTATAATATACAGTGTTGTGAAGGTTACTTTGGAAATATAATAGGTTACAGATTACAAGTTACCCTATTTATTTTAGCTATTTTTTTAAACATTTAGGCTGCAACAGCCTAACTATGGAACATAAAAGAAGATAATTTGAGTATTTCTCAGTATTAACATCTCAGTATTTTTTGTTCATATGATGAAAGTCACTGGTAACCAAAACAGCTTTGTTACCAACAGTCTTCAAAATACCTTCTTTCATGTTCCACAGTTAAAGATTTAAAATAACATGAGGGTCATGAAAATGATGACAGAATTTAAATAAAATCTCTAAATAAGAAACTAAATCTGCCAGCAGGTGGCGGTTAATGTCTTTATAAATCATTTATTTATTAATTTGATTACCTTAAATGGCTAATTCATTCAGGAATGAAGTAAATGGCTGTCTTTATGAATGGGCTTTTAAATAATTGGTTCACATTATTCGTTCAATACGTGGATACATTCAGAAACTAAACACAATTGTGTTGGTCAGAGGCGCACAACAATTCTGCTATGGTTTCAAAGGTAATATGGTCTCTGTAAAATTGAGCAAAAACACATAATATTGTGTTTAAAATATAACACAATATCAACTTCTTATTTTCTGAACTGTTGTATAAAATCACATCAAAATCACAAAATCAGCACTTGTGTCATATTGCTCTTGCTGTCTGTGTGATACCGTGTTATATGTGATACATATAAATATGAGACAAATCACATACAGGGGCATTTTTTTTTTTTTGCACCAATATCTTGAATTTTAGGCCATAATAGCATTTATGGAGTTGTTGCCCTACATCATATTTGTCAACAGTAAACTATATGAAGTGTAAGATGACGTACAGGTCTGGGGGCGGGGCCAGTGCGTTAACTGCATTAAAATATTGTAATCGCGTTATTTTTTCATAAATAATTAATTAAGTTAACGTGTTAAATTGACAGCCCTAATATATATATATATATATATATATATATACGCAAACACACACACATATATATATATATATATATATATACCCAAACAACACGGTTTGGGAATAGGAAACATCTCCTCATCATGTTTGCCTCGGCAAAATCAAGTGTCTCAGGTGCAGCCATTACAGATTCATTAACCTCCATAGCATGCAGTATGTGAAATATTCTCCCTTCCCTCATCTTTCCTTCTCTGTCTTCTTCTGAATCTCCACATTATGAGGTGTTCCTGTCATTATTTCTGATGACTCTTTTCTGCCAGACATCCCAGAGCTCACCTGTTCAGCTCACTCTCCACATGAGAAAGCCAGACGGAGTGATGTGTTAATGGAGGGAGGAGAGAGAGAGTAGAGGAAGAGAATGAGGAAAGAAATCTGATCAAATAAGCCAATCATGTATGGAGAAGTAATGAAGAGCCTGGAGGAGCAGCCTGCGTCCTCTCTCTCCAGATGCGTGCAAGATACTTTGTGTTGTGATGAGGAGATGAAGGGAGTTTGTGGAACTTTCCATAATTGCTTTTGATAAGGGTTTCAAGCAAACACAGTGAGCGCAGTGATGGGAGAGAAACTTTTTCACTTGCTTGTCTCAGTGAACTGAATCCAGGAGGGGGGAAACATTAGAATCTCGTCATCTCTGCAATGGCTGCTCAATTTACTCAGTCTCCAGCCTTCTTTGGGCTCAATTACACTCTATTTTCTCAACGAGCACTTCAATTTCTTTGTTAACGTTTTATATCTGTTCGTACCCTCTGGCCTAATAACATTTGCTAAATTAACTTCTGATGGAGCCTGTGTATTTAACAAAAAGCTCGAGCTTCGTTCCAGAATACAAATCTAGGATTTTAAAAAATGAGCAGCCATAGTCCATATAAACAAACTCACTTTTAGCATTTAATCCTGTCATGTTAATCTGACATGTTCTCTTAACCCTTAACCGCTGGTTTAATCCCGTTTCCGGCTTGGAGTCATCTCATACCTGCGGCATTTCGCGTGGATTCAGTCATTTTCTCTCAGCTGTGACAAATCCTTGTTTTTTCCCCACATAAAAACTGCATTCTGTGGTTTTGTATTGTACTCTGTGGTTTTGTGCAGTTGCATCCAGTTAAAATAAAAAAATATCATTTACTAATTCAAAGGATTAGTTCACTTCCAGAATAAAAATGTACTTATAATTTACTCACTCCCATGTCATCCAAGATGTTTATGTCTTTTTTTCTTCAGTTGAAAAGAAATTAAGGTTTTTGCGGAAAACATTCCAGGATTTCTTTCTCCATATTGTGGACTTTAATGTGGATCAGCAGGCTGAGAGTCAAAATTCCAGCTTTAAATAAAAATGTATATACTTTTTAACCAGAAATGCTCATCTCGCACTAGCTCTGCGATACACATCTATGACGTCATGTTGGAATGGTCATGCATGGTTAGTTCTTCATCTGTGTACTCCAGTTCAAAAAGGTGGTGAGGGTGAAAAGCTCCATTTCATTTTCTCATCTCATCATTGTTTTATCTTTTTTGTAAAGGGGATTTGACATTCTTTGCACTGAGTCATTACTTCTGCCTAAGTCACGTGTGACCTTTCCAAAGTGACTACTTAATACATGAAGTCAAGCTAGTGCAAGATGAGCTAAGACCCTTATTCCTCGGCTGGGACCCCTTCAAAGACCCCTTCAAAGCTGCAGTGAAACTGCAGTGTGGACCTTCAACCCATTGGCTCCCTTTGAAGTCCACTATATGGAGAAAAATCCTGGAATGTTTTCCTAAAAAACCTTAAAGGAGAACTCTACTTTCAGAACAACAATTTACAAATAATTTACTCACCCCCTTGTCATCCTAGATGTTCACGTCTTTCTGTCTTTAGTCATAAAGAAATCATGGTTTTTGAGGAAAGCATTTCAGTATTTTTCTCCATATAATGTACTTCACTGGTGCCCCGATTTTGAACTTCCAGAATGCAGTTTAAATGCAGCTTCAAAGGGCTCTAAACGATCCCAGCCGAGGAAGAAGGGTCTTATCTGGCAAACGATCAGACAGTTTTTTTCAAAAAAATAAAAATTTGTATACTTTTTAAGTACAAAAGCTTGTGTGGCACAGGCTCTGGGATGTGCGTCCATGACGCTACTAATCACGTTTGAGTTCATCATCTGTGTACTCAGAAAGGTAGAGTATGGCGAAAAACTCCATCTTATTTTCTCCTACAACTTCAGAATCGTCCGATATCATTGTACCATTTTGTTTGTAAACAGCGTTTGACTTACTTGCACTTCCTTAGTCTTTGCACGTTCGCTTTGTAAACACTGGGTCTTTAGTTCCGCGTCACCTTTCGACGTGATTCAATAGTACGTATAGTGTTGTGGACGTGCATCCCAGAGCTAGTGCTACACAAGCTTTTATGCCTAAAAAGTATACAATTTTTTTTTAAAAAATGACTTATCGTTTCACTAGATAAGACCCTTCTTCCTCGGCTGGGATCATTTAGAGCCCTTTGAAGCTGCATTTAAACTACATTTTGGAAGTTCAAAATAGGGGCACCAATGAAGTCCACTATATGGAGAAAAATCCTGAAATGCTTTTCTCAAAAACCATAATTTCTTCACGACTGAAGACAGAAAGACATGAACATCTTGGATGACAAGGGGGTGAGTAAATTATTTGTAAATTGTTGTTCTGGAAGTGGACTTCTCCTTTAACATCTTTTTGACTGAAGAAAGACAAGAAGATCTTGGATGACATGGGGGTGAATAAATCATCAGGACATTCTTATTTTGGAAGTGAAATAATCCTTTATGTCCAAACCAGTTTGACTTACATCTTCACACAAGAAATGTTAAAGGGTGTTCTTGCCACTATATTAAAAGTAAATTGTTATCATAATATGAAAGTGAATGAGGATGCAGGCTGTCAAGCTACCAAATGATGAAAAAGCATTTATAGATCTATCATAAAAGTAGTTCAGATGTCATATGAGAGCTATTTAAGTAGAACAGATATCAATTATATCAGTGACTTCAAGGAAATGTGGCAAATTGTCATTAATGAGGATACAAAGCTGTCATACGACTTCAGAAAACTTTGGGATATATTGCATACAGTGTACTGTTAGTCACCTAAACTACTTTTGTGGCATATCAATGTGCTTTATCTTTATCATTTTGAAGGATCCTTATTTAATTTCATATAAAAAATTTTTTTTTTTTCTTTTTTGAGCTCCACAGATGAAAGTAAGTCATACTGGTTTGGAATGGCATGAGGGTGAGTAAACAGTGACAGAATTTTTATTTTTGTTTGATTTCCATAACCTAGATGTGTAATTTCACATGCTCTCTTGACATATTTTTGGCTTAGAGTTTGAGACTCCATTTTACAGTCTTTTCACTCTGCTTTTTATATGTTTCTTCACCTGCGGTGTCTCCCAGTGAAGCTATATTCTTCATCCAGAGCCCTTAAAA